>NC_090448.1:755645572-756280989 GCF_031143425.1 Pleurodeles waltl | reverse complement strand
TGTAGAAGGCAGGAGAATGGTTTCGGCGCACCATGTGGGGGCAGCTGGCCCTGGCTGGACCCTACTATTACAATCACCATTAACTGTAAGATCAATGTGGCAACTAAAAGGGAAGTCCCTCTGACACTCAATTATGCTGCCACCACTATTAGTGTGTCAGGGAAAGGCGTATTACTGCGAAGCAAGAGTCACTGTTGACGTCGGCTCCACATCGGTTTCTTGTCTTCTGCCCCATGTGTATTTGTAGAGTGAAATACTTGAATTCAGCGTATGAGTGAATTGTCTCTGTGTCATCAGAACAGGGAATTTGTGCTTGAAAGTCAATGGTGTCTTGGAGAAAGAGAAAGGCCCTGCTGAGTAGGACTTTTGTGGGTCGTGTCTCTGCATGACAGGGTGTCCGTCATGACTACCAGGACACCGGCATTGCCCTCGGGCCACTCTTGCACCAGTTGCCAGCGCCAAATCTGATGGGCCATGCCCTCAAATTCTTGCAGGATCCACAAACCAGAGAGCACCAAGCAGTGGGCAACGCCAGCATCTGGAAGGTATGATGCGTGCATGGTGCAGTGGCGGCATACAAAAAGAAAGACTCACGCAAGTTGCTCAGTGGGGGAAAACTGAACATATCTTACTGGCACATCCTTAAAAGGTTCTATCAGTGTGTCTTTAACAAAAATATCATCTGATATAAATATCGTGTATTAAATATGAATTACAAAAATATGGTCCAATCGGGAGCATATTTTCAGTTACGAACTCAAATGGGGCAAATTATTTGTAAACACTATTTAAGACACAATATTCTAGTAGCAAACTGAGCCGGTGTCCACACGCTGGCTATTGTTCAAGGATCTACCCACGTGAGACTGCACATGTTCCATGGGATGCTTCCCAAGCACATGAAGGCTGTGATTAGTTTCTGCCTAAACAGTACTGGTACAAAGAGGAGCTCTGGTCTTTGATAAGTGCTGTGTTGGTGGGATGATGTGTCACATCTAGGTCCTGCTACAGCATATTAGTCAATGTAGTACTGAATGCAGTGGTTGAATCTTCCCTAGTGACATGCTTACTCATGCACACATCGCTCATTTGCCATGCCTTAATCACCACTAATCTTGTCTGTGACTAACGCAGAAGTGAAGTGACTACATGACGTTCCAGGTTTTGTAGGCCAATGGGAGGTACTGTTGTAATTTAACTGGCCATATCACACTGCTTCTTTTGGCTGCCTCTCGACCAATGTGGTTCGGCTGCTTTACACTCAATCTGGGCACAGTGTGCTGGAAGCGGGTAAAGTTCTGCACATAGAGCCTGGACATTTTAAGCAGATGGCGCGAAGGATAAACCAAGAAGAATGGATCAATAGTGACAACTCCTTACCCTACACTGCACCATGGGCATGCTGTGCTTGACTACAAGGTGTGAGGTAGACTTTTTATGCAAGTGCACCATGAATCAAGATTCTGAAACTCTATTTGTCCTATTGGTAAGACTGTCAAGGTTTGAACCGCCAACTTTGTTCTTACTCCTATGAAGTAGAACACATGGTTGAGAAGTTTCTATGACTATTTTGTGGCCGTAGATGGCGTAGGTTTCTATTGGTTACTGCTTCTCACGTACATTTTCTCTGTGTGAAGGAACCTCACACTTTGGTTTTCATGCTGTGCGTATGTTCATGAGAGAGAAGCTTGCACTACTGCTGCCGCTGTTCCCATTAATGTCTGTTTATTAGGAAAACTTCCATTGCTGCTGCCTGAACAGCACCTGCTCTGGATATGTAAGTAAAAATACTTTTATTGCTGTTCCTATTATTACGCATGTTCTTTGTGTGAGGGAAGCTTGCACTGCTGCTGCCAGTTCGAGGCAAGGTGGATCCTAGGAGAAGGTGACCACAGGCACATCCATTCAGCATGGCGTCTGACCTGGCACTGTATACACTAATGGTTACTGCAATGTGTCTATATTAATTGCACCTTGTTATATTTTCAAGTTGATGGATGTTTACAAACATTTTTATACAATATTGTTTAGGGTGCATATAATTTGCATGAACTCCAATACTTTTATATTATAGCATTTAATATGGTGTAGTGGGTATATAAAAAGATGCTCGTATTTGTCACACTGTGCTTTCTTTTTTTACTGTGAGAAGTATCTGAAACTGTTTCTTTCAACAAGTTTGCATCCACAAAGTGCACACTAAAATTCTCAACCTGTTGTAACCCTTAAAATCCTGCAGAAAAACTGACCTTCCAATCACTTATGTTTTTTAAATCGACCTCTGCGTCTTTCTATTTTCTGTCTCCCTCATCTGTGTACAAGTTACTCTAAGAATATCATAACTATCTGCCTTAAAGCTCTTTTGAAACCATAACAATATTAATTCCAGTTAGTAATTGTGCCTCGTGTAGCCTCTCTATTAATAATCACATCAAACTAAACAAGCCCCCACACAGCATGCAAACTAACCCCAATAACCAATTGACTGACAACTAACTAGGCTCTGAGTAGCGTGCTACTCACCGTAAAGTGCTTCAGCGCCTCATCAGGGGTAGTAAGCGCTATACAAATACTATATATATATATATATATATATATATCAGCGCTTATGACACACCTGATTAATTTGTGAATAACAATTTCACTCTTGCTAACTGTGTCCTGTGTGGGATGGAGGCTTGCACTGATGCTGTCAGTTATGTGCCTGGCCATTGCTGGAATGAAGCCTATGAGACTGCAGCTACCCTCTGAAAGATGAAAGGCTACACTCAAGGGGTCTAAGTACCCTAATTATGCAGGTGTAAGGAAGCCTATCCTCCTACTGGAAGAGGTGTGTGTGTGTATGTGCCTGTATGATATGTATTCATGGCTGGTGCCTGTGATGTTCTAGTACACTGCTGTACCCGTGCTGTTTTTCTTCACCATGCAAGTTTCACTTGTTTTGTTGCTGCATATACTTTGTTTTATGCGTATACATGCTCTTCCTGCCCTTTCTAAATCTGCTGTTTTTGTGAATTAAGCTGCTTGCCATGTGCCTTTTCTTTGCATTGGAGAAGGTTGCACCATCTCTACCTGTGCTGTACTTGCACTGCATGAGGGAAGTTGCTGCTGCCTGTACTGTGTACATTTCACCCGAGGGAACTCTGCACTGTTAAGGCCTCTGCTGCACATTTTCTCAGTGTGTGAGGGAAGCTTGCACTTCATTGCCATCCTCTCTTCCGTTTCTGAGAGAGAAGCTTGCACTGCTGCTACTGTCTGTGGTGCGGGCGAGAGATCCTAGCCCATGAAACAGCTCTCTGTGTTAAGTAGCTATGGCTGAGTTCGGTGTTTTCTCCGCGCTTACAGTGCAAATTGCAGCAAGATCACAATGATGTAACTCGCACCAGGAGAGTTGTTCAAAATTAGTAGGTTATGTTTGCAATGTTGCATATGTGTATTATGTATGAAGGGAGCTCTTATGTGCATGACAAACATGTGATTTTGTGTCATTACCTCAGAGGTCATCCTACCTTTTCCTCTGCTAGCCCAGGACGGTGGATATTTTAACCAACAATGGTTTACCAAAGCTCCATTAGTTTTCATTACTCACATGTGGCACATGTGGACGAGGAGATAAGGCTTATTCAAAGGAGACGGAGCAAGGCCTGGGGTCAGATAAAATATCAAAAACAAAAAAATGATTGGTGGAAGACTTACACTAATGTCAACGCAAGGTAATTAAGCTGGGTGCTTTCCATACAATTTTCTTTGATTGCTTTCCATTCCAATTTATGGATTTCCTCATCTATTGGTCATGTAACTCTAAGTGTCATAGGAGCGCAAGCTAGAATGAAGCCTGAGATCGATGGCTTGTGGGGTTTACATTCCTGTTTAGACGGAATGTGACCAATCATTTTGGACTGACATGCACCTTTCGGTGCAGAGCTTCACATATGGCTTGTTATCTCCTATTATAGCCCAGACAGCACATGTGTATTGCAATTCACAACCGCAAATTAGACTGCATATTTGCGCACATGGGAATTTACATTCAGGAAGAAGTTTGCAAATACAAAGTTGTTTTGTTTTGTTATTATAGTGCTGTTTTTATAATATAAAGTCTGAAAGATCAGCCAAAAAGCGAGGCATCATTGTGAAAACTAAATGATTTTCATTTATATAAATTACATCTGCTCAGATATGGCTCCAAGATGACAGAAATGAGATCTACTCTTAGTATGGGCAACATTATCCTATTAAGAGAGCTTCATGACCAACTGACAGTCCTTGAGTCTTCGAGAGAATCCCAGTTCTGTTTCCATTCAGCTGAAGTCCACAATGTTTTACTTTGTGCTCCAGATTGGCTTGTAGTAAAAAATGTGCCTTTGCCTGATAGGGATTTTTAATATCTAGGATGTTTTGGCTATTACTGAGAGGTTTGGGGCCCGTCCATTGTAGAGCACTAAATGGAATTTAAATAAAAATGAATCAACTGAGCTATTGTGGCTGCTGTGATCTGTGGTTTCTTGATGTCTACTGAAACCACAAAGAACTCTTCATCCCACAGTTGTTGCCCTGCTCTGTCCAATGATGGGTGAATTTGTCTGGGTGCCTGCAGAGTACTGGGATGCTGTGCTCATGGTGTGGAATACTGGCTGGTGGTTGTTGGAATTTCCGGTGGCCCGTAGTCTCTGGTGTCCAGAAGGCCCAGTTAGTAGAACTAAAGGGTAAACTTCAGAGTCTAATTGGGATCACCAGTTAAGATTAGAAAAAGCTTTGACGCTTGATCGTTACAGCACTGTAGCACTCTTTTGAAAGGCGTTGGATGCTCCAAATAGAAGAATACATTGAGATGTGTACAGGTAAAGGACATTTATCATTGAATCTTTACTGTAGTCCTGCTGTTCTCTGACAGGTTCACAGTTCACTATTGTTGAGTTTGTTCCCAAGATCAACTCTGAATAGACATGATAGGTTTCAGTGATGCATATTTGGAGGCATCTCAGTTCATCAGTGATTAATAGCTACTTTTGGTGCAAGCAAGTAATTGCTACAGGAAGAGTCAACCCTCAATTCAGACAGGTATTTTTGTTATCGTAGTTCTTGACATCCTGGTCTTTTTATCTCACAGTAGGGGAGTACACATAGTTTCTGGAAGGCAGGCTGGCTAGACGTTCTAAACCTGGCAAGGTTGCTGTCCTCTTCTGGGCAGGAAGAGTTAGATCTGCAAACAGTCATCCAAAAGGTGTATTAGGCTTAGCAACTTTGGTCCTCATTGTGAGCAGCCTCTTGATTCAATTCGGGCTAAAAAGGACATAAAAGGCCCCATCAGAATTACGTGATCCACGTCAACAATGCAGATCTATTTATTTTCACATTGAAATTTCATCTGCTAATATCAGCTGGTGAAAGTTGGAGGAGAAAAATTAATTGGAGAGTCAAATCTGGAATTACTGACAGGGTGTCTCTTCGTTTCTTATCCAATTGTAATTGCCCAGTGACCTAGGCACTTCGTGGTTACCTGTAATGCTGAGCTACTGGTAATAATGGCCGTGAAGTTCAGAGCGGGTTCCTATTCAATGCTTGGTTCAAGCCTCAGGGAAATTATCAACTCAGATGTGTGTATGAAGGAAGCGAAGAAAGAACCGTCAGGTTCCAGTTTGAGCAATAGCCCTTCAAAATATCGGCTTTAAGGGGCCAGTATGATTTAATTTTGATCAAATTTTGAAGAAATTCCAGCGCCAAGGAACTCAGAGGGTTTGTTCAAATTTCTGGCCATCAGTCAGATTACAAAGGAAGCTGCTATGTGATCTTTTTCGCTAGCAGGAACAATTAAAACTGACTCAGACGTTTTGCATACTCCCAGCTCAGCCAGACAGCTGAAAACAAGTCCCTGAACGACAACTAGGGGATGGGGGCACGTAAATTGAGTGAGTTATATGCAGCTTTTGAAGGAAACGCAGGCGCACAGGGGCATTCCATGGTATGTGAGAGGTTCATACACACTGGTGGTCTTATAATTGGCTTCTGCCTATGGCAGAAGCCTGCTGCAAAGTGCTAAAAGATGCAGGCAATTAACAATGGCAGATATTCATGCGAGTGAGAGATAAATGCATGAAGAGGTACTAGATCTCACTCCAGACCTCCCCACCAAAAAGTCCTACCTCTACCTACAATCAGAAGTCATGCCAACTAGGTAATCATACCTTGGTTTACCAGCGAAGCATCTCCCTAAGATGAAAGGAGGAGCACTTTGTATGCCCCTCTTCTAAGCAGTCTAAACTGCCAACTTATTTGACCCTGCTGGTGCATATCAACAGGTTAAAAGGAGATGAACCAGGGGAAATCTAAGGGAAAACTTGAAATTAGTGGGTTGGCAGAGGTGCCACAGCCATCAGCTGTCCTCACAGAGACGTTTGACCCTCAGTTCCCCCTGCTGTACCTACTCTGTGTAAGGGAAGTGGCAGTATCTCTTCTGTGCATGATGTAAGCTTATACTGAAGTTGCCTGTGGCGTGCCTGGTCTGTCTGAGGAAATCTAGCCCTGCTCTTGTCTGTACTATGAGTGTCTGTGTTCGAAGGAAGGCAGCACATTTGCACACTACTTGTTCGCCATTATGAAGATAGTCTCTTCTGCATATTGATGACAAAAGAATAAGGCTGCTGTTCCCACAGCAGGATGGATTCTTCAACATCCTCACACCACTTGATGTTGCTATCATTTGATTTCTTCTTTATTTTCAGCTCTTCTTCTTCTTAAGAACACCACAAATTGAATTCAACAAGCTAAAACATGCCAATCCTGCCACTTATTCACAAGAATGTCATGAACCATTCTCAGAAGCCACCGACTCATAAATCCTGTTTTGTGTCCATTTAAAAAAAAAAGGTTTGACCAGGATTAATCAATAACCCTACTTTTAGAGCGTTTTCAGTAGTGCGGTCACAGCTTTAAAAGCTGCACCTCCTCAGAATACAGACTGGTGCCTCAAGAAGCACAAATAATGTACATCTTTACTGCAAAGTCCCAAAACATCCATTCTGTGCCCATTATTGTCTAGATAGTGTACTTTCAATGCCTAGGTTAAGTCCTTCTAAAACTGAGCCTTGGTCCTTAATGTTTAAATCTATGTCCATTAACATATTCGTATAAAGACTCGTATGGGTCAACTCTGATTTAAAAAATGTTAACGGTCTGCTGCCTTAAGAAGATGCACTTGGACAGGAAGATACTATCAGAAAATGCAGGCGGCTGAAAGTGAAACTTGTACAGGCAGCTGTCATGATAGAACTGACGCCCCTCTTGACCAAGGTCGGACTGGCCTATAGCAATCAGGCAGTGCTGATAGGCTGATCTGGCAGCTCAGGGTGTGGAATGTTTTTGGGCTCTTTTGGGCCTGTTTTCTGGTCTACTGGGTGGGTTTACCATTCATTTACCTGATATTACAACAAACACTGGCAGCAGAAAGCACAGATCAGTGCAATCTTCCATACTTTGCAAAGCACATGTACAGAGTGCCTTTACATGTTAAAAACTGCCCCAGTTTGCAAACATGGGCCTCGTTTTAGCTATCAAATTCACTAATGGGTGCCACTTTTATTTTGGCACCCAGCCCTATTTCCTGTCCCAGTCTGACCCTGCCTTTGATTGACAAGTGTGAGATGACAGGGCACTTCAGTGGCTAGTAGCGCTTATTTTCCACCAGTGCTTGCAGGTGACAGGGACTGCGCTCATTTTTGGGGACTAGACTTTATCAGTAGACTCGGACCCAGAACAAAGGAGAGCAAGTCAGAAAAGGGAGGAAGAATGAGGAAGAGAAATATAGCAAAACGGTGACAAAGGGAGAGAAAAACAGGATTTGGAAAGCAACTGCGAGTGCCAGATCTAGAGTGTGGTGAAAGAAAGAGGCATGAGGTGGAATGAAAACTAGGCAGCCTTGGTATTCAGCCACCCAAAACACTGGCAAGAACTGACAACTAACAGTGTGGCGACGACTACATGACAGGAAAGATTTGGCAGTGACAGGACAAGCCATTGCGACTGGTTCATCACGTCAGCCCGCTCCTTTGTTGCCCCGGTCATTCCCCTCACCCCACCCCTTGTGGGCACAGCTGGGCCTGTAGCCGGCTTCGGGTGCTAAGTGGCAGCAGGTGCCGCACGGTTCTGAGGTAATGCGATCACTGAAGTGACACAAAGAAGTTCAATTACAGAGCGCGAGGCCTAGCCTTTGAGCGACCAGAAATTAGCATTAAGAAGAGACGAGTGGTGAAAGGTCGGAGGGAGGGAACTGAAAGGTCAAGGGGCAGGACTAGAAGCAACGTGCCCTGCGTGCTGCCTGGCGCTCCGTGAAGCTGTTAATTCGTCAGTTATTGTGTTGGAAAGAGTGATGGGAGTGTTGCGGCTGCCCCGGGCTGTTCAACGTAAACACGATACGTTTACACACAATCAACTCAAGATACACAATATCTACTTGCCAAAATGTTGTGATCAAGTTGAGGCACGATTTTCCAGGATTCAAAATGACAAAGTAGCACAATGATGTCATCAAAATCACTTCACCTAGGAGGGAGATGCTGTAGGACGCAGTGGCTGGTGGCAGCAGTTAGAGGGGCACAGGTCCATGAGGAGCAGGCGTAGTAAGCGCTCACAGCCGCCTGCCATCGGGGCCACACTGGCCTTTTTATCGGACAATTCCTTAGTGGGCTGGAGTTATCGGTGACTTCAAAGCAACCGTGTTCTGCGGGTTTTGTCTGTAGTGGGAAACAAGTGACACATAAGCTGCTTCTTCGAGCTAGTAGGAGACATTTCTTATGAAAGCTTCCTCTACCTTGTCCAGCTGCTAGCAGCACCTGTGCCAGCTTCCTGGGTGTGGTGAAGCAGAATGAAGGTCACAAGACAAATGCTCTCTTTAAGGTTCTTAAGGAAATAATTGTTCCTAAACGTTATTTTTACCTCTCTTTTCTTATTGGCAGCGAAAAGAGACAGGTTTTGAGCCTCAGCAGGTTGACTGATCTTGCCCTAACCGCCCATTGCTCTTTGTCCACACGCCGTGTTTCACTTTTTCAGAGATGCTTGGGAATTTAGGAATGTAATTGTTGACGGCCCATGCTGAGCAGGAGGGGCAGTGAATTTCTGAGACCTATTCAAGCAAAAATAAAATCCATACAATCACAATCATAAATCTGTAGGTGGTATGGCTTCTGAAAATTCATTATGCTACCATATAATTTAGTAGATTTATGAAAATAACTCGAGACATTAATATCTTCTTGTCCCTCTACCTGGTCACAGTCCTTACACCATGTGGTTTGCCATCAGTGTTTTTGTCTGAATGCTCTCTGCCGAGTTGTTCCTTCGCTTGGGTGCATCCTCATGGTGCAGAGGCCATCACCATGAAGAACAGGGCTCAAGAAGATGACCAGGAAGTAATCAGAACATTTCTCAGTAGCCCTGGCCCCACTAATTATTTAATCAGTTTTGGACACAAGATTTATGAATCTCATCTCCATTTAATACAGCATGCATTGCTTTCTCCCTCCCTGTGTTGTCCCCTTACTTTCTTGCAGCAGTTTGTTTGTCCTAGTTTTACCAAAGACCAACAGAAAGGCATCTGAATGGAAGAGCTGAAACCAAATTCATGATTGCTGAGCTGAGATTCATTGGATCCTTGTCATTCGAAGTAAAGGCCATCCTAAACTGAAGTGGACTATAATTAAATAAGCTTAACAATTCTTTGATTGTCCAGAGGGTATAACTGTTTATTCATTCTTATATCTTGAATACAACAATCCTGAATCCCAGCCATTAGAGGAGTCAGTGTGAACCCATTGCCATGTAACACTATGCATCTTTCACTGCTTTTCCTTCCTGCATTATTATTTATCAAACAGGGTTTTCACAAACTCGCACACTGACTCTTTTTATCTCAGACCTGCTGACTCTGAAATGAGCAAGCATGCTCTTACATACAAGCACTTTTACATGAATGAGTCCACCTATTTCCAATATTGACAATACTTCATCGTATTTATGATTATTTGGAATCACACATGCAGGGGGAATAGGAACGCATGTGTCACATATTTGATTAACATGGGGATCAGGACCCAAACAGAGAATAATTCGTTTGGATAACATCCTCAGTAATCCTCAACAAATGTTTTATTAATGCCCTGAAAAAGGATATGTAAAATAAATTATGTTAGACCGATATATAAGCAACACCCCTCAGTGTTAATAGTAGAACGAAATGATTCAATAACTGGGCGGACAAACTATACTATGAATATCTAAACACCAAAATGGAGAGCACACTCCAACAAACCAGATAATACTTGCAAGGGGCTTTATTACTTCTATCTCACAGCATTGTGAGCCTTGTAGTTCATGCATTTTTATCATCAATGCAAGATATAATTCATCCAAATCCTAGTTCAAATTCAGGTGTATAGAAGAACAACTAATCATTAAACAATAACCAAGCTGTGCCATGAATCAAAAACCTGAGGGAGCCTGTAATAACATTTTATTTTGTATGTAAATGTTGGTACACCCTCACTCATATGTACTTATCACCTGTGCTGTTCCTGATTTTTTCTCTATGCTTTGTGCAATAGACTGTCAGCTCAAAACTCTATAAAGCTGTGTTGCAATGCTAAACACATTGCTAATATTGACTCATTGACTGAGGAAGGACTCGTTAATGAGTTCATGCTGACTGATCTAGGTACTGAAGATCATTGTATCAGGTCTCAGTGTATTCTACGTTTTACTTTTTACTCTTATCCCTGCCAAGATATCCATTGAAGTGATGTCCTTCTTATAGAAAGACTTACAACTCTTCTCCATCTAAAAAATATTTTCTTGATCAAGTGGGTGTTGGATAAATTGTTCTTTTATCCTTGCAAAATGTCACAGTGGCCACACATATTCTGTCTGATATCTCAACTTCCTATTCCCCTGTGCCCAAAGTCATTATGCCTAAAAGCTAGGGAGCACCTTTACAGACCATTGATGCCACCTGGGACCCCCCATGCCCACTTTATACCTGCACATGGGGACATCACCAATGATCTCAGTGCTAACCTGTTTAGGTAGAGAACCCATTGCTCCAGGGCTGTTTCAGCAACAGTACAATGCTTTCTTGTGCATTAAGTACATCACTCTTCAGAAACCTTACATTTAAAAGGGGAGATGACATCAGCAATTTCGTAATTACAAATTTAGCTGTGCAGCGAATTTTCAATATCAGACACTTTAAGATCAATCTCCTTAGAAGACTGAGGCTGTGTGGTCATCAACCTGATTGGTTCTTGAGCTTGTCCTAATAATCTTCTGTCAGACCAGAACACTATGCTCTTATTTGAAAACTAATCACCCCAAATGTTCACTAACACTAACAGAGAGAACAGATTCAGAAAGCTGATGTAATCTACACTGCGCTGATCTTCCAAGCCACTTTTCTGCATATATACAATTGCTTGTCTAAGATGGTTACAAAGCTAGGGATTTGATAAAATGAAAATTCCACCAATGCAGTTGAAAAGTTTGGCAACTTTGCACAACATCACATGTGTGATACATTTCCCACAAATACAAGTTTTTTGTGAAACAAATTTCTTTATAAGGTTATGAAACTCCAAAGTGACTTGCAAAATCCTTATCACTTTTGCCAGGGGTACTTTATCCCATATGATACATGGACACACCATCACCTTGGTGTGAAGCTCTTTCACATGAAAGAGCAAGCATGTTTGCAAACACAAAGAATAAACATAAAAAGTCTAGTGAAAAATAAAACACATCATGAGCCTGTTAGTTATTTGTTGCATGCAAATATTAGAAACAGTTCAATACAATTCCATTTATTCTTACAAAAAAGCTGCACACACTCAGAATGTATAGAAACAAGCAGAAATAATCTAGCTTTTCTCTAACTACCTAAGGAGTGCCAGAAATAAACATGTTCCCTCTGCTTCTCATTTTGAGCTAACAAATAGAGAAGAATAAAGACAATGCTCTGTTTTCGTTGCTTTAAACAGCTGCTTCAATTATGCTGCGTGGCCTGACCTGCCTTTCAGATCGGCTGCTGGCTCTGGCAGCTGGCATTGTGAGGTCAGATTTCGACATTAATAGCTTACAACAGTCGATTTCTGACACCATTTCTTTGTAATCGGTGTCCGGGTGTGTCTCTAAATGTCTTTGCCATGTTGGTTAATGGCCCTTAATTCACATAACAAACTGACTAGCACTTGCCAGGATTACCCTGTTTCTGTGACAGATTGTATTGTATTCCATTGTAGTTGCATGTACAAACCACAACTTATTCCTGATGAGGTGCCAAAGTGCTTTTGGGAATGGTTAGCGTGCTTCTCTGTGGGAGTGCTTTGGAAGGAAGAATCTTTTTCTCACAAAGCTTATATCAGTAGTGCAAATGTTGTGTGTGAGATCCAAAGTTTTTCTTATATCTTGCTTTTGTACTTGCATCCTGTGCATCATCTTGAAGCAAAAAAAGATTGAGAGACAGGGTCTTTACGCATATGATATAAGGTCATGCAAGCTTATTGGTACCTTTTGATATCGCGGCCTAGTAAAAGTGGTACCTGTACATGCTTAAGGGCACTAGCAGAAGCTACATACAGTCTGCCCAGATAGTGAATAAACCAAAATCCTTCTTGCTTTGTACACATTAAATTCAGTGGGGAAATTCTGAAATGGCACAGAGGGGAACAACGAAAAGCCCAGTTACCTTTGTTTGCCTGTACGTTTACTGCATTTTTATACTTATTTCAGCTAGCATTTCGCTGGATCACTTCTAGGGTAGCTTCTAAGTTGGGGTCTTTAGGGACTGCATATGTTAGAACAAACTCGCGGAAAATGAAAGAGGATCAATGTGCATTTCCAACACACCATTCACATTTTTTCCTCAGCAGTGATGGTTGTCATCCCAGAGTCCTTCTAACCATCTTTTTTTAGGGGTGAACCTTGTGACAAGATTATTTGTTCACAGTTTTCTCACTCGCTTCCCATATCTTGCCTTGGGGTGCCCACCACCACACGAACTCCAGTTGTGCACAGATCTGCACCGTTGACAAGACTGGTAGTTCACTTTGTCAAATAGCCCAAAATAGCTTTTCTTCTTGATCGATCCCTCCTTCTTGCTCCTAGCTGCCGCTCTTGTGGAGGCAACCATAATAAAGTGTGAAAAAGACAATCGTCCAATATACTATTCATGGGACTAATTCAGAATTTAGTGAATGTGTAACATTTACTCTTACGGGCATACACTGAATACAAACTAGTAAATACAAACTTTTTTTAAGACAACTGGGTGTACAAAAAACGGACTCTTTACCAACACAACTTATGGAGAAAAACAACACAAATAACAAAAGCAATCACATGAACAAAGCAGCAGTTTGTAAATGTTCTAGCACACAACACCAGTGTGACCCACAATAGTTTAAGGAGCAAAGTCAGTGGTAAGGGTCACGTCAGTGTTGAACCACTCTTTCAGTAAAGTTCTAGTCCTGTGATAGGTCTGTTGGTGAGAAGCTAAGTCAAACGAAGACACAGTCTTGTTACTGAAGAAGCGAGTAGAAGGGAGGCACCAATGTTTTGGTCTCTGTTATAATTAATATATGAGTCCTCCTCAGGCCAATGCTTAGAGTAAAGTATTTAAAACCCTGCAGTTTTGCCAGTATTACTGAGCAGTGCCACTAAAACACACAGTGGAATGATTAATCCACCCCTTAAAAAATCGGTATTTATTGCCCTTCTTAAAAACAGTTGCTATCTACTTGCTGTGAAATCACTACAGTTTAAAACTAAGTATTCACAAAACCAATTGGGTTCTCCCGCTTCCTGCCTTTGGATGGATGATTTACCCAGCAGGGCCATGGATTCTTCACTGGGTTTGTACGGGGTCTATTCATTACTAAGAGAACATTTGCCCCCTACTAACTGCCCCACCAGGTCGCAGCACACACCAACTGTCCACTGTGACACAACTAATCCATATTGATTAATTCACATATGTGTGCATTTACAAACATACATTGAAAGTTGTTGCCTGTACGTAAAAGTGTCACTTGTTCACATCTACCTGTTTTTTTTAACTTGGGCCACAGTGCACAATTGTTGATTTTTCCACTTATTGCACAAATATACTTCTTTGCGTAGCCAAAACGTAGAGAGGTACTCAAAACACACCATCTTATTCTTCCTCATACCTATTCTACTACTGTCTTACTTCCTTGTCCTTTGTTACCTTCCCTTTTTCCTTCTGTGCTTCGTTCTCTTAATGATGTGGGGACCCTCTCTTGTTCATCCCATTCCTCTTCCTCAGTGTTTAATTTGTAAATAAAAAGCTGCTGGTGCCCAAAGCCCTCCTCTTAAACACGTGGCTGCTGCAATTAAATGTGTGAGCACGGACTACTGAGGCAACGTTATCCTCAAGCCATCCCCGGCATCTTCAATCCATTTAAAAGCCACTCCCTGCCCCATCAGCCCACACCTGCAGATCTCTGCTTTCTCCCATTGTGACGCTTTTTCGTTTTTCCCTTCCTCCGTCTTTCCCATATGTATCTTTTGCTCACAGAAAATGCTTGAGGCAGAAAACTAAGCACCAGCCCTCAAAAATAAGTGCCGGTGCTGCACACCAGAAACAACAAGCACAAATTAAGCACTGCACTTCCTCCTCTTCTTTGTCCTTATTCTCAGCCACCCTGTCGACCTTCCATTCACTGTCCTTATTCCACTTTTCCCATTGCCTAAATCTGCTATTCTTTGCCTCTACCCCTTTCTTCCTTTTTCTTTCTACTATTCCTGCCCTTCACAATAACTAAGCCCATGTCTGCTTGTACTCCTTTCTTTAATTATCTGTTTTCCCTAAACCATTTTCTTTTTCTAGGATGTCTTGCTGCACTTTAAGTGCAATCTGAGTCTGAGTGCTGGGGCCCTGGGATGTATTTTGGGAATCCCACGGTTTAGGATTGCACAAGATGAGAGTAATAGAGCTTCAGGACAGTGATCCAGAGGCTGAAAGGAGGGAGGATAGAGAAAAGGTTACCTTTATAAACTCAGTGAGGAGCATGTCAGTGAAAGGCTGCTGATTGGTTACTAATGAGCACTGACATTTGCAAATGATATGGTAAGTGGTAGGATTGCCACTCAGTTTCTGTTGTTGAAGGCCAGAAAGTTGCCTGGCAGGGCCTGCCTTTTAGTCTGCCCCTGAACACTGCTTCAGAAAGGCTGATGACAGCTAGGTGCAGATATCTCACAATTCAATTTGCCCTTGTTTTGCATACTAGTGCTTAGATTTAGTCCTATTGCTATCTGCTTGGAGAGCCATCACCTTGCACAAAGGCTGACTGTGTCCGTCCGCTTTTTTCCAGCAACAAAGGGTGTTAATGCTTACCTAGGAATCGTGGTGTTGTGTAGCCATTTTAGCTATAGCTTTATACACATTATTTTAGCAAATTAGGCCTGCACTTTAACCTATATATGTTTTATTCTAGCTTTGTTATATTATTTTAACAGTAGCCACATTTGCAATCTTGTTTTATTTTCTCTATCTAGCTGTTCTTCGCCTAGGTCAGCACTGCGTTCTTAAACAAGACATTTCTTTCACTCTGTGCTTTTCTCAAGGCTGCAGTAAGATAGGTTGCAAGCAAAAGCAGTACGCTTTGTCTCCAATGTTCACAGAAATATACACACTCTTACGTGGGGATTCTTGGAACATCAGCTGTTTTATTATAAAAAGACTACTTTGACCCAGGTACGTTAGAGGGAGATTCCAGCCAGATGACCACAACTATATGCTAATTGCTACGCTACAGCTGCTTATGTAGACTACAGGCCTCTTGCTCAGGTATGAAGGATGATGTCTTCCAAGGGGGATCCTGAAGGGCAGAATTAGAGCTTAACATGCTGTGCTCTAACATGGCCTATGTAGGAACTATCCTTCACAATATTAGTGACACAATAGTAGCGTTATTTTTGTGTTTTTCTCTCCTTGTCACAATCTTAATTTTATTGTGCTTTATCGTCCAAGTTATTGCAATACATGCTTTATTATCTAATATGCAGTTACTACAATAAAACCTTATTGAACCTTACTCTGCCTCTGATTGTCCTTGCATATGTGAGACTTATGTAACTCAAAGAAACGGATGAGATCTGAGTGACCACGATTCTCCTGAGGAGTCACTTATGTCATGCACTCGGTTGCCCAATCATCCCTGCTCTTGGGTGGAGATGAGGAACTGCTAGTTAGCCGGAACAAACCCGGATTAGGCCGACAGTTGTCGCATGGTGCGGGTTCAGACTCAGTCCCCCCACAGTCCAAGTGATTCTGCCGCCCAAATCCAGTAGTCTCATTAGCATAATGAGAAACTATGTGACAGTAGTTTGCCTCATTAAGTTGTGTAGCCTTAGGTTTTGCTGTGCTATTAAAGTACTTTCTTTTCCTCAAGATAAGCAGGGCGCTGGACAATACATTAGTGTATCTGTTTGATTTAAGGTTCCGAGCTCTTGCTTACCATACTACTTCCTGAGAAGCCTTCGACTGTTCGCCCTCACTGCCCTGGCAGTCATTTGTGGAAAGGGTGTACTAGATCTAATTTGCGGAGCGATAGTAGGATCGGCTCCTGGACATTAGTAGCATATTGCCTTAGCCACCATATATACAGCCTAGAAGTCGCTGTCTGTCCTGTGATCACACGAACAGCGTCTGACAGCTGTTGTCTGAGATATTTATGCTGTTCCTTTTGTGGTCAATATTTCCCTTACTAAACCCCCTTTCCCCTGTATTTCTTGCCATCTGCAGCTACATATCACACTGAAACATTCCTTTTTTGACTTCCCTTGCTGCTACATATTCTAACAAACCCATTTCCCCTTCATCTTCTGTGTTGACGCTCCAACTTTCATTTATTCATTAGTTTCCATCTTCTTCAATCGTATTCAATATCTCCACTGATTTGTTTACCCTTGCCCTACTCCGTATACCACATCTAAAACCTTTTTTCTTTCTCAGCCTCAAGGCTCACCACATTTTACAGCATTTTGTCTATCATTTCCTTTGTTATATATTGTAGTATGATTTCCTTTGTTAAATATTATAGTATAGTCATGCAGTGGACCCCGTGAAACGGGCTAGCACTAATTCTTGCTTCTTTTGCCTGGCCAAGAACCCCACTGTCAGTTCTGCATCTTACATAACCCTACCTTCCATCTTGTGCTTGATTCCATACCTTGGTAGAAACCAGTGTCACCTCAGAAAGAAGTCAGCAAAAAGGAAGGATACCAGGTGAGCAGTCTTTGTCGTCTCTACCCAAAAGGTAACCCCTCAAGCACCGGCTACCAAATCGTGAAATTCTCCTGGGGTTTCAATAAGTAGGAGGTGGCGGGGTCACGTCTCTGTGCAGCACATCTCCAAAACTACAACTGCCAAGTTGGTATGGGTCCACAAGCACTTTCATGGAGCACACTGTCATGAACACAGATGCACTGGGGAGTGCGGGGAGTTTTGATTAAGTATTGAACATTTTATTAAAAAATGTAAATTCCGTTTTCTGAAATCTCACTTGACTTTTTTTTATGTGAGTGCGTACTACACAAACCAGTCTTTTATTATTGAAAATGATACGAAATTGTCTAATGTAAAATTCTGAGAAATTTGAATAATTTTACCTAACTCAAAATGTGGTAATTTCGTACATTTCACTCACCAAATTAAAATTTCACTGGAGCCTAGTATTAAACATTGTGAGTAAGCTATACTGTGATATAATAGGTGTCATCTCCTATTCCTATATCTTAACAGAGATCCTAGCAAATGTGTGTTGTGGGGTAAGGGATGGGAACTCACATTATGCATAGGTATCAGTCCGCCTTTAGTTGATTCTATAAGAAGTCACCTGGCAGGGCATGGTTTGGAGAATGCCTAGAGACGTAAATGGAACATATACTTAAAGAAAGATTCGTTTTTCCTCCACATAACTTTTTGCCTTCTGCTCGAGATTCCAAATGTTATTTTCTTAATTTAAATATTAACATTTTATGAGCCCGTTCCTTACTTAAGACTATCATCCCTTTGTAAACTGTCTTAAAACACAGAAACAGCAGGGAATATAGGTGTAGGACAGGGAATTCAGTTTCTTGAAAAATAATTGGTTTTCTTAATGCTGAATTTTTAAAAAACTTTTACCGTAGAAAATTGCTGATGGGCTGCATACCAACATACCCCCCCCACCCCCCGCCCCCCACTTTGATGTATTCTTCTCTTTGGAAGGTTGAAAAGACTTTATAAATTGCAGGACCACTCAAGTAGCAAAAACTTTTCACAAAATGGAAAATCATATGCAAAAAGTTAAATCTTCAAAATCAGGTAAAAGTTTATTTTGCTTTTGCTAACATGTTAGCTGAATTATCTCAATTACCTAATCTAGTAATTTGCAAACACTAATGTGCACAAATGACCTCCTTGAAATACTAATGACTTCCTGAAAGCAGCTTAGATCGAGACGTACTTTGTCAAGAGGTACTGTGGTATACAGAATAATACAAATCATTTCAATACAGTTAAGAAACAAAACGTCCAGGCAAGAACACATATAAAAATAATATGAGTATATTCTCTGAGTATCATAAAAACATTTGGAATGAAAACTGGAGAAACGGCATTAGTTGTACAATTGGTCATTTCAGTAAAAGACAGTGGTTGCCAACTTTATAGTAAAAATTAACAAAGACCGATAAAAACAATTGGAGGGTCAAAGCGTCCTCTGGGGTCTTTTTTGTAGATGGGGCATATATGGACTTGCCCACTGCAAGGAAACTTGGTCTAGCTGTTATTGGTGATAGAGTGTGTTAACAAAAGTTACATTTGTACTTAGAAGGATGCCTGCACCCAACATCACCCAAGTGCGACCTGCCACAGGGAATAGACAAGGCATCTTCCACAGCCATGTAACAGGTTAATTTTATTCGAGTCACGTACCCACACTGGCATAATATTGTGAAATACTGTGAAAATGGCAGATTATTTGCGAATGGCAGATTCAATTAATGTCATATATTGTTGTTAATGCAACTTAATATAGGAATGCATTAATCACTGTTTTCTGGGTGCTGAAGTACATTTGCATGCTTTAGATATGAATAATTGTACATTGTCTAATTCCAAGTAAGGATGAAGCACGCTCTAAAGATACACTAACTCCTTAAAGAAAAAAGTTACTATTTACCAAGCTTAGCAAAGACCTGGTTTCCCATTAATTCTACTGCCATCTTCAAGCTGTGTTTCCCCAAAAGGCACACCATTATCTATAGAGCAATGGTCAGAGGTGAAGGAATTGCAGTGATCGAATAAAGATGTATCAAGCACCGTAGGCAATTCTTTCTGGCTTTCTAACAATGCTTACTTAGCAAAAACAAGTCTTTCATTTCATCACTAATCTATCACAAAGTAGGGCACAGCATGACCACCATATAGACGTTCATCATCTTAGTCTTCAATGGTCAAGCCTTGTCTCAAATAAATATCCTACTTGGCGAATCTAACCACTGGGTACACTCACTGAATGACCAACAAGATGCAGAGGAAGTGAGAAACTTGGGAGCATTAGGCTTCAACCAGTCAAATTCTGTAAGCGTAGAGTGTATGCCACACAAATCTGATTTTCACTCTTGGCATAGACTTATTGGAACACATCATCATCATCCAGCCACAATCTGAAAAGATGCTCGTCACCAATACAGCACTGCAGAGGTCTCTATTAACTAGCTCGCCCACCAAGTTTTCTTCATGGCCCTCACCAAAACAACCTTCAAATACACACAGTCCACAGAATAAGAGATACTGATCACGACAGAATTTAAGAAAGTCTATGTGCTAAACATTTTGAGGGCATGCAATCCCTCACGCTTTAAATGAGGGACAGAATGTGGAGGCAGATGGAGAGGGCATCTGTAACTTTTGTCAGCTATCCTATCGCTATTAGGGTATACCACAGGACCGTTCGCAATTCAAAATATGCTCAAATCAGAGGATAATGTTTTCCCTAGAACTCTCCTTGCAGAAGCAGACGACACAGATGACCTACACAAGTTTTTCAAGCCAAGAATTAAAACATTCACTCTTCTATCCAAGACATGACAATAGAATTGCCTATAGCCTCAGAAATATGATATTTGTTTGAGGTAACAATGTTAGAGAATGATCCAGTGAACCCCAGCAAAATCACTCAACCATCAGAGAAAAAGAGCGTAGTGAGTCTTCCATTCACACATGCCCCGCTGAGTTCCTTAAGGAGTGCATTGATATAGTTGCACAGTCATGCTAAATGCATTCCTCCTTCAAGGCTTAATTCTCACCACAATAAACGCCAATCATAAACCCACCTTTTAAAAAATATCCACATCCTAAACAGAAAACCTGCCAAAATATCAACCTACCTCTCACCTCCCTTCACCAGAAACAACTGTACACCATGATGGTTACTACTACCAGCCTCCTTGAATGGTAGTCCAGGGTTAGACTCTCCAGGGCTAAAAAACAGTCTTGACTGACATCATACGTACTCATATATATGTAGGCTCAAACCAACTCGTACCAAGGTATCCACTGCCTAAAACACAGTAGACAATGGGATTCTCTTAGTCTGTTTAATAAAGTGGGCTTTGGTGAAATGAAATTGCTTCATGAAATTCAGTGGTGATGAGGATCACCCTTCAAGTCTCCCCAGGATCATTATCAGCGCCACTGTTGTTGATACAGATCACAATACCAGAGGAAGGCGAACAAGATGCAAATCCCCCTCCAGATAAACAGCGCACCCTCAAACAAAACACAGAGATGTACTCCCTGAGCCACATTTACTTTTTGACTAAGTGAAACTACCTTTGTAGAGACAGGTATGGAAATAGCCTCAGTTGGTCGTTTGGAAGGGGAAGTTATAAAATTCCAGGCCTATAACTTTGGATTTTCAGTCTTTTAAAGAAGTCAAAATGGCCACATGCATTTGGTAAGTAAATATCTTCAATAACAAAAATATGGCAAACCAATTGTGGTGGCAGGCAGCACCACCCTTCTTTCAGACTTTTATTGTTGAAAGGCTAAATGGAAAGCAGAGCAGGCAGAAGGATTTGTCAACAGTACCAACGTAGACAGGGGGAATGAATGGAGAGATTTAATCCAATTGACAATATTTTTAGGGTGCACATCTAGAAGTCATATTAATAGGTCTCACATTTGCTCGAGTTACAGCTATTGGCTTTGTAAATTCATAACTGGACTTTTCTTGCCACATAAATTCGTCAACTTTGCCTCATAATTTTGTCTTTTGCTGCCATATAATTTCAGTGGCACTGCATATAACTAAAGCACTTCCATTTACCCTTTTCATCTATCTGCAGCAAAAAATGAATATGTAGCCATTTAGCATCATAATTTAAATCTGCTATGCTAATTCCAATAAAATACCACTTTCACCACCCCACCATCAGAGTTGCTGGTTAACACAATTCCCCAAAAATGACACAAGAAGGCCACAGAGGAGAAAGAAGCTAGAATGGTCACACAAGCATATCAAGAGTATTCAAACAGTTGTAGTGTAATAAGGATGTTAGGTTGGCCTGAATCCTGGTCATAATTGTAATAAGTAGAGATCATTAACACATATACAATTATCATATAAACCTTTATCAGAAATAAACTTTTGGCATTAGACTGTAATGCTCAAAAGAGCCCCCACAGAGCACCATAACAAAAATATCATTTGCAAGAAGCATGGTCATGTAACCATATTTTTAGCCCCTAAATAATATAACCCAATGAAAAAAACAGAAGAAAGTAATGCAGTGTAAGTATGTACTTAGGTCCTAGAAACATTTTAAGGATAACAGGCCTACTATAAAGATATTACAAACAAGGCCTTTAAATCAAATCTTCTCCCAGCTTAAAAAAAAGTTACAACCATGAAAAAGCTTAAAAGACACTGACTGGTGGGAGGGTTATTATTTTGGGGTCCCCGGTAACCCGGTGTGGGGACCCAGAGATGGTGTAGCTGTGAGCAAATATGTTTTGTAAAAGTAATGCCCTGCAAAGCATTATGGGGCAAATTTCTGTGCCATCAATATTTTAGTATGTTGATATGACTGTAATGCTTAGAACAGACCCAAGAAAACACCACAATGAAAAAAACATTTGTAAGAAACATCGTTATGTAACTATATAGTTATCCCCTAGAGAACATAACCACAAGAAATAGAAGATAGCATTAAATAATGCAGTGTAACCATATATTTTGCCCCTTGAGGGCATACTGCATTAGACATGTTCAAGAGTAGCAATCCTATAGCAATGATATTATAAACAAGACCCTTAAAACACAAGCTATTCTCACCTATAAAACAAAAGTTCTAGCCATGAGAGTAGTTAAAAAGGCACTGAATGGTGGGAGGGGTTAATATTTTGAGGTCCCTTTTAACCTAGTGTGGGGGCCCAGGGATGATGTAGACAGAAAGAGCACATCGTGCTGAATATTTTGTATGTGATCCCATTGTCCTAGGACCACCACAGGCTAAATTATGAGCAAAACTGTTTCGTGAAGGTAATGCCCTGCATTATGGGGCAAGTTTCATGGGTCCAGTGAATTTTGTAGTATTGTCTCTCCTGCTGTTCTGGGAGAGCTGTTTTCTCTTTGAGGATTTCTGTTTTAGTAAAGCATTTATAAATTTCAAGTGTTTTAAGGGGTGAGCCAACTGAAATGACTCTGATTAGTTAAGTGTGAACAATGTGGCCAGCGCTCTAATACCACCGATCGAATACACGCTGTTGGGCCTGTTCGTGCTGCGAGCACCATGGCAGCCATGCAGCACGAAGGGGAGAGACAAAAGAAAAAGTCATCAGTCATGCAATAATACATGTAACAGGTGCAGTGTGCAAGGTATGACAAAAACAGCCTCAAGGCGGGACAAACATAAAGCATTTACCAAAGACATCAAGTGATTTTTGAAAGGAAAGCCCAGGAATGAGTGAAAGTGATGGACGTGGTTAAAAGCCCACAATACGTACAACATCAAAGAGTCTGTGCACTCGACCTAATAATGTAATCGTTCTCCTTTACATCTTGGATTTTATTTTTTATATTTTTGCTCTAATCCGGACCTTAAAATGCTCACTTTGGAGTAAAGGAAGCACTAGGTGTGGGTAAAATCCTGCCACAGCAGACAGCTTAGAAAGAGAGAGAAGGTCAGGCAGAGAGAGAACCAGAGTCAGGAAACAAGACAGACGACAGACAGTGGCTAAAACAACATGAGGACAGTTTAGGAATCATATTGATGTAATAACATAAGAGGATTAAGTGCGATTAAGGGTAAAAAAATACAATTTGTAATTTTTTCCCCCAACACAAGTGAAACAACATTAAAATACTTATTTTGCTGAAAATCTTCCCATGAAAATGCTTTTTTGTGGGGAAAAACTTCACCAAATGCCTTATTAAACTTTTCTTAGTTTTAATGTAGATCACAGGAAATGAGATCATTAGAGGAGCAAAGAATTACTGTAACCAGAATACATAGTTTAAACATTCAATGATGACTTAAAAAAGGTTGAAAACTGTAAAGAAAACTATTTTTGAAAAGTAAAGTTTTGGCCCAACAGCCCAAGCACGGGCGTGCACTTCTTTTTAGGTGGAATGGTTGTGCATATGTGCAGGACCAGAACGGTAACGAACACAGTACAAGGGAGCCAGAGGTTGAAATGTGCCGCTACACTTCCATATATTGTGTGCCATGCAGGGCGAAGCAAAAATGTGAATGGCAGTTGAATAGACCAATGGATGAAGAAGGTTGACACAACTCCCCTCTATGTATCTATATACCTATAGTTTTTTAAATCAACATGTTTTTTTTACATGAGGTTGGCAAAACAACTAAAGCTGTCTTTAGGCCAGAAATATTAAAACAATCGAACCCTCCTTTCCATTATACTAATTTCCCTGTTCTCATCCCCACAAATTGATTAAAAGTTATTCACTAGGGAAATAAGTATGTGTGGGAATCAGGTTCCTCTAGCACCACTGGATGATGTTTCTTCCAGTTTCCACATCATTTTCAAAGTAAATGGCATTCCCATATTGTCAACTTTTACCACCAAATCGTGGCTTTCATAAAAAAAAAAAAACGTTACGAAGTCCCTTTTTGGTCATCCCCACATATGTACTATTGTTAACTTTTGCAATCATACCACCTACGACCCTCCTTTTTATTACTTTTCATCATATGCCTCTGAAATAGGCCTGCGCGTAATGTGCATAATTCTAACCTTACTCAAGATACTGGCAGGAGATTTGATTGAGTAGAAAGTGTCTCTTTGTAAGGTATTGTCTGGTCAAACGTTCTCCCGTTGGATGAAATAATAGGAGACTTTTCTTGTTATGCAAAATGACAACATTTTTTGCACAATTCACGAAACAAAACGTTTGGCAATTATGTGAGGTTACACCTGCAAAACCAAAACAACTCACTGACCTACCTATTCTTGACCTCACTTTCCTTGCCTGGAATATACCTCCACCTCCTTTGCACTCAATCTCTTTTGACTTCTTCCCACTTATTGTTAATCCACGACATCGTCTGCCCCCATCATTTTCTTCATTTTGTTTTTTCACCTCAATGTGTGCCTCTACGGTAGTTCAACACATCTTCCTTCCTACCAGCCACACGTCTGCACTTACTCCGCCTTTTTTGTGTTCCTCTGCTCAGTCTTCCCGCCCCGCAATTCATCCTGGTTACAGAACATATCATAGTAGATACAGAAAGCATAAATATATTTATAATAAAATTATGTCAGAGCCTGGTTTAGAGTCTGGCGGAATGGCCATTCTTAGGTCCATCTACCTCATTTACAGATGGTTGTTTTTTAAGGTTTCATTCGGTGGAGACAACATGGGCTTTTCCTTATTGGCTGAAAAAGTTGGGACCGTCGGAAGAAGGACTCTGTACTGCCCAAACTATTTATAGGGGATAATGTCAGGTCTTTTTTTATGCCCTTCACCACCAGGAAAACCTGGTGGTGAGGGACAGAAAAAAACAATAATGGCCCTCAACCTGGGGAAACCCTGAGGGCATGGGGGTAATTCGTTTTTTTGTTTTTCAGTAACAAACTGCCACTTTGATTTTTTTTTTCTGAAAAACCAAACCCTTGGAAAAGTTTGGTGAATGCCAATCAAAACTGATGGTGGCTGGCCGCCAAACTTTTTGTACAATGAAAGGACCCACCATGATGGCAGTTCCTTATAATGTACTCAGATGGCTGCTGGGCAAGAGGTTATCTCTAAATTTAGTGGGCCACAGTTTATTAAGGCACCAGAAGTAGGGGCAGATTTATGGAAAGTGGCCTTGCACTAAGTGCAGCGCCACTTTACCTGCCCTCCTTAGCGCTCCCCAACCGCCACCATGTGTGTGCCGTATTTAAAATACAACACACCACGGCTCAGGTTAGGGGGCAATAGCATCACTCTATGTGATGCTATTGATGTACTCTGCAGAGTACATAAGGGCCCATTCTAAAGAATGGAAGCACCCTTTTAATGCCTGTTCTGAGCATGCTTTAAAAGTGACGCAAGGAAATCTCATAGATTTCCTTGTGCCATTTCTTCGGCCCCCTATCAGGGCAACACCCCTTTGCATACAGTATGCCTGGAGCAGGCATAAAGTAGCCAAAGGTTTACAGAGTGGCACAGTGCATGCATTGCGCCACAGTAAGTACGTTGCAGGGATTTTGGCTTTTTGGGCCACATTAACGTAAAAAATAATGATGTTACTGTGGCACAAGGTGGTGCTAGGGGATTATAAATTCCCTGCAATGTCATCCACCACCCTGATGGATGAAGGGATAAAATACTGTCCACCACCTTAACTCATCCCCCTAAACTTAACATTTCTAATATTTTCTTAAAGTTTTGTTTTTGTTAAGCTGTTCTTACCGGACACAGGTTTGATGAAAGGTAACTGTTGAATGAAAATTGTCAAATTTTCATCAACTCAAGCTTTTCAACATATTGAAAACTCACTTACAAGGATATTCACTACTGTAGGGTCATCAGAATAATAGCCTTCATGTTGGATTTTTGTTTTCAGCGAATGTAGTATAGCCTTCCTTGTACATACCTCCAGTTATGTTCCTCTGTCTCTCTATATCGCCCAGTAGAGAAATAGTTAAACTGTGCTAAATTAAAATAGTGTCTGTATAAAGATGTCTATTTTATATCGGATCCACAAAATTGAGCAGGTGTCTATGCATGAGCTCAGTTTACCTAAAGAGTTTGCAAAAAAAGAAGCTACAATTGTCTCATGCTGAATATTGTTTTTCAATAGAAAAAATCGACTTTGTACATATTTTTATTATAATTTTAGGTGGATTGCCTACGTTTTTGTCTTCAGAGGTGATTTAAGAGTAAATGGAACTTAATGTATCTGAGATTTTAAATGTATGTTTCTGAGCAATTAACTGATTACATTCATGAGCAGCTGACTAGTCATACCACTATATTCTCTCCTTTCATTAGTTATCTTTTTTTGAGAAAGCCTAAGAGATGAACTTGAATGCACTTGGAGAGAGAAGTTCATTATCTCATTTTCTCCCATTTCCATTTTTCCCGTAGTCTTCACAGTCGTCATACTAAAAATAGAATCTAAGAAATGGTTGGGTAGAACTGCCATTGGTATTAACATGTCACCGATAGTCAATTAAAGAGGTAGTAGTAGCCTTGCAATGAGTCACCTTCCCACCGACTACTCCTTTATACTTTCTTTATAGAAATGGCGGGTAGCACTCTCTGTGACTAGAATAAGTCAGAAGCATATATGCTAACAACTAAAGTCCATTTAATCGACAAACAAGAATTGTTTCCTTCTTCAGATAACAGAATTTGTGGTTGACACAATTGACACATGTTTCGCTCAGGTGGAGTATTGCTGTTGTGCTAATTCAAAGCATCATTCATTAAAACAATTTGTTTTTTTTTGCATCATGAAATATGTGGGTGTGTGGAGTGCTGTAGATATGCGGGATTGTACCATCTCATCTCTTTATAAGACAGTTGAATGTGAATGCTCATCTGACTTTCTCTGTCTTTTTTTTTTCTGTCGCCCAGCAGCAGCGTCCCCTCAAGCAGTCCCTGAGCAGCTCCTTGTGTCGTGAGTCCCACTGGAAATGCCTTGTTCTTACTCTACTGATGTATGGCTGCTTCTGTGTCATGGCTTGGTGCCAGCTTTCCAAGGTGACCCGCCTGACTTTCGATGGGACCTACCGTGGTGAGTCAATGGTCTACCACGACAGTCCCTGCTCAAATGGTTATATCTACATTCCGCTGGCCTTCCTTAGCATGCTCTATGTAGTTTACCTGGTAGAGTGCTGGCATTGCTTTACCAAGAATGAGCTTCAGCACAAGGTGGATGTCAACAGCGTCTATGAGAAGATCCAGCGGATGCAGCAGTCCACGCCCTGCATCTGGTGGAAAGCCATCAGCTATCATTACATCCGACGAACAAGGCAGGTGACACGCTACCGCAATGGTGATGCCTACACCACCACTCAAGTCTACCATGAGCGTGTCAACACCCATGTGGCTGAGTCTGAGTTTGACTATGCTCGCCATGGTGTAAAAGATGTTTCCAAGGAGCTACTGGGCCTCTCAGACTACCCTGTCACCAAGCTCCGCTTCACAAAGTGCTTCAGCTTTGCCAGCTCTGATGCAGAGACTGCTTACCTGACCCAGCGGGCTCGCTTCTTCAGTGAAAATGAAGGCTTGAATGACTACATGGAAGCCCGTGAGGGCATGCACTTAAAGAATGTGGATTTCAAAGAATATATGATTGCCTTTCCAGATCCCACGTGCCCTCCCTGGTATGTCCGGCGCTACGTCTTCTGGTTGGCTTCTTTTGCCATTCTGTCTTGGCCCTTGCGGGTCTTGGCTGAGTATCGAACGGCCAATGTCCATTACCATGTGGAGAAGCTCTTTGGAGCAGATGATGGGGTCACCACCCCAGAGGAGTCAGGATTTGGCCGCTGGATTTCCAGAGTCAACACAATTGATATGACAGAGCTGGAGTGGCACATCAGGTCCAACCAGCAAATCGTGCCAAGCTATTCTGAGGCCATGCTTATGGATGCAACTGTCGCCAACAGCACCTACACAGCCTACATGCAGAACTGCCAACGCTGCCGTCGGACTGTCAGCAGCAACTCGCTACCCTCTCAACGAAGTGCTCGTGTTGGAGCTCCTTTCCCCCGTATCCCTTTCAGCCGCAGTCGCTTCTCCCTCAGTGGGAGGCTGCAAACAGCCCGGCGAGGATACCTCTTCCGTAGTCTGAGTAATCTAGTTGGTGGAGGCAGCCGCTCACCAACATCCAGTGAGACACAGCCCCTGGAGAACCCCCCATGCTACAGAGAGGCCCTGTGCTTTCCAGTTTTAATTGTGCACGGCAATGAGAGTTGTCACCGAGAGGCATCTCCCTTGACCCAGTCCAGCGGAAGGATTGGTGGCACACCCTTGTGATATCACAGACCACAACTGTTTGCTGCTACAGGAGTTGGACCTAAGGAGGACCACATAACAGAAAGGGATATCCTATAACAATGACATGGGATAAAAGGAAAACAATTTGTTCCACAAACATCACCCTTAATTTGCTTCATGTAAATTTACCAGATTTTCAAATAGATTGCCATCTACACATTACTATTTCAACATTTTCTTAAATGCTATTGGTCCTGCTCACTTGCCTCCTCGACTCCCTTCCATCATATGCACATTTCTCCCACCTTGAGAAAGAATGCTCTAACCAATGGGCAGCAACATAGAAATCAAACTATTACACGTAAAACTGTCTGGGCCCATGTGTCCTTCATCTTGTGTCTTTTACTGCCTTTCTCAGGAGTCCTCAGCAAATCAGAAATCAGTATTCTCCCACCGTTGGCCGGTGGAGATGTCTGAGCTGCGTACTGGAACCGTTAAAGTCATGTCCCTTCACTGCCCTCTGTTATTGGTTTTCTCTGCACAAATTCTTCCGATATTTTTTTTCTGTTCAAATGACTTACAATAATAATAATATCAATAATAATATATATCTATATAAATGCATAATTGTTTCTTTAATTTATTCTGGAATGAGATTTTATTAATCTCTTGTGGTCATCGTGTTAAGATATGTTATCTGTGGTAGTCAACTTTGGGTCAGGTCAGACCCCCCAAATATACACAGAAGGATGTCTTATTTCACAACGGGACACACTGCACATCTTTTTAAAGTATTTTAAGTAAGTTGCGACACAGCAAACATAGAAACGTTTGTAACGTAGGTCCATATGTATCAACGTTATGCATCACCCTTGCGCCATGAAAGGGAGGCAACGGCGAAGCAAAACCTAACTGAGGTTTATCTAGCCACACAAGGACCCCTTGTATGACCCTGCATGGCTTGATAAATCTAAAGTAACGCAAAGCAGTGTAAACTACTGCCTTGCTTTATTGTGCGGCAGGAAGGTGTTGCATGGGTAGAGCATGGGTGTTCCCATGTATCCACCCCGGATTTTGCCGCATTCCCAGATTTACCATTATTGGTAGACTTGGGAATGCATCAAAATGCTATGCTTCCCCAGGTGAGGCAAAACAAGGAGAAATATATTTATTTTTCCTTGTTTTGTTTCTTCTTTATTTGTGTGCTACTCTCTGCCAAAAGTGTGACAGTGTTAGGAAAGGACAGGAATGAACTGTATAATGGTAAATATGCACATTCCTGCCCTTTCAGTTTCACGCAGCGCAATGCAGCAAGGTGGCTTGCCGCATTGTACCTTGTGAAAGAATCATAAATCTGCCCCTTCATTTTTAGTGCTGTTGATGTCTAGGGCATTCTTAAGAGAAGAGCAGTACCAAACTATTATCAATGCTGAATGCAGGTGAGAATTTTGCTGTGTATGCTAGGTTATATCTAGCTTAACACCCTCGTTAAATGCACATCGCAGGGCTCGTTCTGAACGGTCTAGATAAGCTGGTGTGCAAGAGTGAAAAAATGGAACAGAATTTCACAGGAGACCCCCTCCTGGACATAGAGAAGAAAAAGCATGCTCCACACATATGCACAGTTTTCTGTAAAGTTAATGGCACATCTAGATAAGCGGGTCATCCCTTGATACTTTTCCCACTTCTCTCTCTCCCCTTTTTCCACCTACTTTCAACATGATCTCAGAACGCAAAACATTTTAGTACTGTCAACTGAATTGCTTCAATATCTCAAGATTCAAGGATGTTTCTCATTCTTGCACAATTATTAATGTTGCAGAAACAACAGAATGTATTAAATTGGTGCATGTTGTCAAAAGCAATGTAAATTACATTAAAGTGTACATTCAATTCCATGGTTAGAGATTATCCAGAAGAGAACAGTGTGGACCTGAAGATGGCCATGTAATTAAACATTGTCGAAACATGCTGACATCAAGTCTCAGACTCACTGGGCTAGAGGTCAAAGAGAACAGAGCTAGTAAAAACATTTTATATTTTTAGGTCTGTACCCTCCACTTAAGTTAACTTGTTCTCAGTTTGCAATTTTGCAGTTTTAGCCACTAACGTTGGAACTCAAGAATGTAATACATTTTTGGCTATTAGAAAGGAATGTTGTAATTCTGACAACTGATAAAACATCCATAACAGGCTATGGGTTAAGTTCAATTACTCAAAGAATGATTGCACACAAAATACTTGCTACACACTTGGTTAAAAATAGGTATTTGCTTACGTGGGCACTGTACTACAATTTAAAAGCTCAACCTCCCAATCCTGAAGACAGTGCAGAAAATAGAGAATTTGTAGTTTTCAATAGGATTTATTCTGCTAAAAATGGAAAAATACCGCCAGTAATACGAATTTTTAGGTGAGCAAATCTTCTCTCCAGGGCAGATTTGTGGATATGTTGCTGTAGGTGTACTTGAAGAAGCTAGTGAAGATCGACACACTTGCAGGCCTAGGTGTATTTTCCAAACCATGTGCTTATAGTTTTTCAACCTAAAAACAAGTGGCAATTTTGAATCACGAATGAATCAGTTTTTAAGGGGATTATGGAGGGTGGGAAGCCCCTAAAGTTAGTGGTGATGTATGGGAAGGTTTTTCTCAATGGGAAAAATATCCCTGTGCAGGAATAAATACATGACAGGCTCAGAAAGTGTGCTACCGAAAAGATACAAAAGGAACTGCTAGAGGTGATCCCTTTACTCTGCCTCAAGGAAGACCCTAATATTAGGGTTGCAGTCTTCAAATTCCTGCCACGAATATTTCATTGATTGAAGTGCAGAACAGGAAGTACCGTTCTTTTCAAGACATTATTGGTCTCTCCCACTCCTGTTGCAGAGCCATCTGACCAAGAAGAGGGACCAACTCAATTGTTTCCACTGGGGAACAATCGTATCATGATCATAAGAGCCACTTGTCTTCGGATATAGCTAGGAGTCAAAATAGAGAAACCGGGTAGGGGGGCAGGAATGAATGAGAATTAATTTGTAGCCAACACTGGAGAAGACCATTCCTTATGTCCCCTGCTCCTAAAAACAGGAGTAGTGATGAATTAATCATAGGTTCTTTGGATCACAAGATCATAAAACACTGAATGAGACAAAAATCTTGAAAGTAGCGAAATACCCCTCTTGGATAATCAAGATGGTTGCATGCAGAGTATCGAATAGAGCGGGGCAAGCCAGATGAGTCATGGAAAGAGAAGAGCCAAGGGTCCAGTTTGGCTCTAAGCGCCCAAGTACGAGCCAAACCTGGAAAACAATTAGCAGCAGCCATAACATGACATAAAACAGAGAGCAACTAGGAGAAAGGTGGAGGGTTGAATGGACAGCGCACCATTATCCCAGTTTATGTTCCCCCCAACCCAAACTCTATCTCCTCCCACCCATTTCAGGTGTGCCACTGAAAGAATGGTCGATTATATCATTCCAGCAGCTGTGAATGTGTTGCTGATGGTGGGGGAACCAAGGGAGGAATTGGCGTGTTACAACCTTTTTAGTTTACCTCTGAGCTCTACAAAAGCCAATATTTCTTTTGTCGGAGAGTTCCTTTAGGGAAACTCTAATGACACTGTCAAGGCCAACCACTGACACTTTTCACAATCTCCAGATCTGAGAGGGTGGGAATCAAGGGGGTAAGTGAAAATTCAAAGTACCCCTTTCTCTCCGAAATTAAACTGGCTCACACGGTTGCCACCTTTCTAAAAGAGAAATGTTGGCCCTTTGTCCATGTTTTAAGAGTCTGCAAAGGCTCGGCGGTATACTTAAAAGACAACTTCATATACTCTCTAACATTCCTTTCTAACCTTCATATAAACTCTAACCTTCCACTCTCTGCTTTCTTGTTCAGTAGTAACTTGCTGATTAGGTGGGCCGAACATGCCCTAAGACTGAAGGGCTTATTACGACTTTGGTGGGTGGCGGAGGCTACTCAATCCCGTGTCGGGATGACTGCCTATGTGGCCGTCCCTCCGCGGGCCCTTTTACGAGTTTCCCACTGTGCCGTGGGAGGAAACAGCGTTTCTGCCCACTGGCCCAGCGTGAAACACACCACAACATTGGCGCCAGCTCGTAATCGAGCCGGTGGCAATGTTGCAGTGCGTCGGGTGCGATAGCACTTGTCGCGTTTTTTACTGCCCATAATCCGGGCAGTGAAAAGCGTGATGGGGCTGTCTATGGGGGCCCATCGCGCTTGGGCATGGCCCGACCGCCATGCAAAGGCTGGAGGAAAGGGGACTCTTAATCTGGAGGGCAGCGCTGGTTACAGGTTTGGCTTGACAGATTACAACCGCTGAGACTGCCAGGCTGGCGACTGGAAGCAACCTGGTGGTACCCACGATCAGGCCGTGGACATTCCGCCATGATAATAATATGGCAGTTGGACCACTGCTTTTTCGGCGGTCTGACTGCCATCGCGAGTCTGGCAGTCCCAGGACCGCCAGATTTGTAATGAGGCCCTGAGTTTGAATGCATCCTTCCATTCTAAGTATGGTGGCCATCTGTGCCAACATTGTACCCACACCTGGCACGTTTCAAAATCCACTTTTAACAGTGATGCTAACAACATGTTTTCTCATGGACAATCAGGGCTCTTCTACACACCGCAAAGACCACCGCTCACGTTTGATTGACATTGGAAGCATGGAAGTTTGAGTCAGCAACCATTTGAACATAAAGTAACATGCATGGTGCATGATACGGACCGAATGTACCACCTACCCAATACAAAAAAAGTTACAAAGAATGACGTTTTCAAAAGCCAAGAACATGGCGCATGGGTGAAATTCTTGACTGATGAGAGATCACAACTTATATTTTAAACACTAAAATCACAGGGTTTCTAAACGGAGAGTGATCTCATTCTTTGGAATAACAGAGTCAGTTGTAAGGAAGGTGTTCTTGGGTTCACATCCCGCCCTAATGGCAGGCTGTGTGGAGCTGAACAAGTATCCACCTTAGAAATAACTCTGTAATGTTCTTTCTGTTTTAGAAAGTCCTCAAAGCGTGGTGTATCCATGTGTTGCAAGAACAGATGCTAAATTGTGTTACTCAGTGGTATTCCATCCATTCCTTAACACGCCATGTCATGCACTGCGATTTAATGGAGGTAAGAAGGTCTAAAATAATGAAATAAAATACAGAGGACGGGTAAAAACACTTAATGTGTTTTAGATCTGCCTCTCCTCCTGCATCTTGTGATAACATAAACATAAGGGGATAAATTAAAATATTTTGAATGCACAATGACACCCTTAATTGTTACTGGTAATACATTTATTAGTCACATGAATCAATTTTGAAACAATTGCAAAACAATTGAAACTGCTTCCCCACAAAAGAAAGCTGTACCATTTAGATTTTATTGAAAAAAATGCCAAACAATATTTTGACAATTATACTTCTCATCATGCATATCCGTAGTCAGTGTACTATGTTAATAATATTTACCAGGCCACCTTAGATGTTCATTCATCAAAAATAATGGTTTCTGATAGTTATAAATATCATGTAATGTTCATGCAGCAGCCATTACCTAACCACTACCAGATGAGTGGATAGGGTTCTTACTACCAAAGGGAGATCTACGCACTACTCACCCACTCTTATCTCACAAGCACTCTTCTAGAGCATCCTCCTTGAATAAACAGACTGCTACTGACTGGAACAGAACGCCTAAAATAAACACTCCCAATAGGAGACTCACCGGAGCTCCGTCCGTGTTCTATCAAGTATTTATAAAGTTTTCTCTCTTTCAGCCATAACCAGTCTAGGTAAACGAGAAAGGGAATGGCAATCATGCATACAGTAAAGGGTGCAGTCCACATGCAGTGTTGAAAAATTTAGATTTTCCTGGCCTTACTTTCTGAAAGGCTAGATTTTATTAAAGACACGGAGGCGGGTATTATGAGTTCTTTTCCTACTTTAATAAATACAGCAGCCAGGAAACTACAAATCCCAGAAACCCTGGGAAAGAAACTACAATATTACATCATAAAGGGGATAACCAATCACACATTGAGTACGAGTACAATTATCTTGACTGAGAGCAACAATCCCTCTTTTCTTGCGAGAGTCAGTCAGAAGAATAATCCGAGAGCCAAATCAGAACCAAATAGAAAGTCAAAAGGGCGAATAGAAAATCCATAAAGGAATCCATCAAGAATGAAGCAGGATGAACTGGCCACCAGGAAGCTCGATGTGACAATGCCAGACACAGAGAACCTGAATGAGAGACAGCTGGATGTAGCGGAGCTGGTTGAAGGTAGAGGAACTGCGGATGAAATAAGAGGGAGGGTTAATGAAATTGTGGTGGGATAATACTCGCCTCCATGTCTTTAATAAAATCTATAGCAACACAAAAGGATGATGGACGGAGTGCTGAACAATGCAAACACTCACCCCCAGTCACAGATCTGGGTTTAATCCATCGTTCTTTTGCTCACCATGCCACCCCAGCTTGGGCCCAGCCATATGCAAATCAGTCTTGACCCTGTGCACCATGGGAACAGTCCAGCCTGAACTGCCAAGCCAGGTCCTCACTGGACTGGAAACAAGCATCCTGGGACCGGTTTCAGGGTTTCACCCTTCATCAGCCAGACTAGCTTGAATCCAGTGGCACAGTGAGCAAGGGACCCACATCTGGGCATACCCTTCCCACTTGGGGCAACTTTAGCAACACAAAAGGATGATGGACGGAGTGCTGAACAATGCAAACACTCACCCCCAGTCACAGATCTGGGTTTCATCTATCGTTCTTTTGCTCACCATGCCACCCCAAGCTTGGACCCAGCCATATGCAAATCAGTCTTGACCCTGTGCCTCATGGGAACAGTCCAGCCCGAACTGCCAAGCCAGGTCCTCACTGGACCGGAAACAAGCATCCTGGGACTGGTTTCAGGGTTTCACCCTTCTTCAGCCAGGCTAGCTTGAATCCAGTGGCACAGTGAGCAAGGGACCCACGTCTGGGCATACCCTTCCCACTTGGGGCAACTTTAGCAACACAAAAGTATGATGGACGGAGTGCTGAACAATGCAAACACTCACCCCCAGTCACAGATCTGGGTTTAATCCATCGTTCTTTTGCTCACCATGCCACCCCCAGCTTGGACCCAGACATATGCAAATCAGTCTTGACCCTGTGCCTCATGGGAACAGTCCAGCCCGAACTGCCAAGCCAGGTCCTCACTGGACCGGAAACAAGCATCCTGGGACCGGTTTCAGGGTTTCACCCTTCATCAGCCAGGCTGGCTTGAATCCAGTGGCACAGTGAGCAAGGGACCCACGTCTGGGCATACCCTTCCCACTTGGGGCAACATTAGCAACACAAAAGGTCCTGTGCTTCCCATGCCACTGGATTCTAAATCGGTCCCAGGATGCTTGTTTCTAGTCCAGGGAAGACCTGGCCTGGCAGTTCAGGCTGGACTGTTTCCATGGGGAACAGGGTCAAGGCTGATTTGCATATGGCTGGGTCCAAACTGGAATGGCATGGGCAGCAAAAAAACAATGGATTTAGGCCCAGATCTCTGTACTGGGGTGAATGTTTGACATTGTTCAGCATTCCGTCCATCACTTGTTGTTTTTGCATTTAATAAAATCTAGCCTTTCAGATACCAAGGCTAGGAAAATCTCAATTTTATTGCAAAACCGGAGGCTCATATTATGCTGGTTCAAAGCAAGAAAATAGCATTGTCCAATGGGTGATCAAGAGGTTTACAGTAAAATGTTCTAAAAGTGTTAACGTTTGATCAATCTGCAGATCTGAGAATATCATGTAAACCAGCTCCTGACCAAAAGGCGCGAGAGGCCACAGCCCCTCTCACTGAATGGGCACCAAAGGAAAGGGTAGATATACCCGCTAGGGACATGAGCCACTTAATCCAATGGGCCAAAGTGGGAGCAGACACAGGCTTATGTGGTTTCTGAAAGGAAATAAGTAACTGGGAAGAGGAAATGCTTCTAAGATCTGCAGTTCGAGAAACGTAACAGTTACCAACACACAGCTTGGGTTGAGAGGGGAAAAATGGGTAAATACATAGATGCTAAATTACTTTTGGTGTGTCTACTGACCTGGAAGTAGACGCCCAACGAGGAATAACGGAAAGAGGAAACATCTAAAGCTTTTACATCAGAAACATGTTTAGTAGATACCAAACACAAAAGCATTGTCAACTTAGCAGTCAAATGTTTGAGTGACAATTCAGCATTATCTGGCCATGCAATAAAAAGACAAAGTACAGTATTAACATCCCACATGACATTGTATTTAGGAGTTGGAGGTTTAACAAAACTTACTCCCTTCAAAAGTCGGCAGACTAATGGATGTTCGTCAATAGGTGTTCCGTCCACTCTGATATGCTCTGAAGAGATTGTTGACTTATATGTATTAATAGTCCGATAAGCTTTACCTTGAGATGCTAAAGAGGCAAGGAAATTGACCATCAAGGTTGCATCTGCCGAAACGGGATCTGAATTCCTGTCCAAACACCAGCTACACCAGGCCAGCCAGGCCGGGCAATAGACCTTTGTTGTGCCTGGAGCCCAGGACTGTTGGATAAAATGGATAGCTTCCTTCGAAATTCCTGGGGCTCTCCAGGAAGCCCTGAAAACCTCCATGCTATGAGATGAAGGGTGTTCTCTATGACCAGGGGTTGGGGAAGACCCTGGGGGTTCAAGAGTAAATCTGGAAAGGGAGGAATCAACACAGGGAAATCCGAGATTAGCTCCAATAGGATTGGATACCAAGGTTGGGACTGCCAAAAGGGAGTGAGCAAGATGAGGCATGACTGTTGTCTGCGTACATGTTCTAGAACATGAGCAATAAGAAGAAACAGACGGAAGGCGTAGAGAAGGGAAGGGGGCCATGACTGAAGGAAGGCATCCGTGGCTATTGCCAAAGGGCCTGGTCTCCAGTTGAAAAAGGAAGGAAGTTGAGTGTTGAGACGGGAAGCGAAGAGGTCTATCGACATTATGCCAAAGATGGAAGAAAGATGATTGAAAACAGAAGGATGCAGATGCCAGTCGCGTGAGTCATAAATATGGCTGGAAAACCAATCGGCCATGACATTGAGTTGGCCCGGTAGATATTCTGCCCTGACTGATATGTTCTTCTGTAGGCAGAATTCCCACAGGTTTCTGGCCAGTAAAGCCAGAGATCTGGATCTGGTACCACCCAATCGATTTATGTACCTGACCGCTGACAGGTTGTCCATCCGGAGTAGCACCGTACACCTTACCCTGCCTTTTGTAAAGGACTGGATGGCAAAGAAACCTGCAAGCATCTCTAAACAATTGATGTGCAGTGTTGACTCCAGAAAGGACCATGAACCCCCAGTCGAGAGTTGACCACATCTTGAGCCCCAACCTGTCAGACTTGCATCTGACTCTAAGACAATATCTTGGGCGGCAGAGAAAATTGTTCTCCCATTCTAGGCATCTAAGTGACTGAGCAACCAAAGGAGTTCCTTTCTGGATTCGGAATCAAAAACAACTGGGTCTGAGTAAGCAAGGCCTTGACGAAGATGACAGATTTTTAATCTTTGAAGGGCCCTGTAATGTAGAGGCCCTGGAAAAATGGCCTGAATGGAGGAAAAGAGAAGGCCCACCAACCGAGCCAAAGACGTGAGGGAGTTGCAGGAAATGGATAAGGCGTGACAAATCTGTTTCTTTATCAAATCTACTTTCAGTTGAGGAAGTTGAAGAATCGAATCGACTGTATTCACTAAAAAAAACAGAAATTCCATTTGCTGAGCAGGTACCAGAACCGACTTCTGAGGGTTGATGAGGAAACCCAGACTTAACAAAAGATTCCGACAAAGATCCTGGAGATCTAGACTTACCAACCAATCACCCTGAAGGAGAAGGTCACTGAGATGAAGGATAGTCTCCATCTTGAAACGATGATATACTACAAAATCGTTGAACATTTTTAAATTTATGACAGGACGATGTTTGTTGATTTTCTTGTGGACAAACAAATATGGTGCTCAGGAAACCTGAAGGACGAAGGAGGCCCTTTCTATGGCCTATTTCACCAGTAAAGCTTGTATCTCCTCCTGAACCAACATAAACTGGTTGTTTGAAAAATGAAGAGGTTGAGGAAGATGGGTCTGGAAGGGACGCTGATGCAACTCTATACAATAACTCTGGACGGTTTGTATAACCCAGGGATCCGACGTGAGAGACATCCAAACATGTAAACAGCTTGCTAGTCTGCCTCCTACGGGAGGAAGGCCAGAACTGAACGTTCTTACCTGCGAGTTGTTAACCCTTGGGTTTGAAACCCCTGCGTGGCCTCCACGGAAACGTCGGGGATAAAACTGGGGTTTGTATCCCTGATAGAAGTCTTTCTGGGAGTCTTGGTTGAAGGAACCTCAGTTGAGGTATTGTCCTCGGGATGCATAACGGCTGGCAAAGCCACTCCTTCCTCTGCTGGCCCTGCCAAAAACCCATTGAGAAAAAAATGTATTCATGGAAGACTGGGCCTTGTCAATAGAGACAAAGGTTGAGACGTATCTGCTCATTTCTTTGATGAAGGAGTCTCCAAAGAGAAGACCTTCAGCTTTGTGTCCTTCTTCTTTGGTAGCCAAGGAACTCAACTTAGGGTCAATTTTGAGTAAAAGGCTCTTGCGTCGATCTTGAGAGATATAAGCATTGGCGTTGCCAAGCATGCAAATTGCCCTTTGCGCCCAATTGGAAAGAGTCTCAGGATCCACCTGACCGCCCTCTGTTTTAGCCTCTTCGGCGAGATCCAAAATCCTTGTCAAAGGACCAACCAGATCAAGAAGTCTATCCTGGCAGTTAGACCAGGCTCTATCGACCCCTTTCTTGGGATCCTTTCCGAACTTGGTGAAAAATAATAACATGTTCGGATCAATAGTGGGGGTATCAGCCACCTTAGAAGGAAGGGAAGGTCTGGGAAATTCGGACTTACATTTTTTCCTGCATGACTTGTCTAAAGCATGCCTTAAATAGAAGGAAACATAGTCTGAGATGTACTCAGAAGGGACCACTCTGAGGAATTAGGGTGGTGGATCGACATAGGGTCGAACATGGGTTCCCCAAACTGGTCCACCAAATCATTGGACAATGCGAGGGATGAAATTGCAGAAGGAGAAATTTTTCGCCTTTTCTCCAAAGGCCCGTGATCAGAAATATCATCATTGACAATAGTGTCAAAGGTATCATCCCCATCACTGTCTATCCCTAAGGTTAGTAAGCCCCGAAGGATTCGCCTCTCGGGTGGGAGGCCTAATCTTTAAGGAAACGCCTTCTGGAGGCACCTGGGAGGGAGCTGCACGTTTTGTTCCCTTTTTTGAAAGAACATCACCAGAGGGCTGTAACATTTTAGATATAGAGGCCTCTAAATTTGTGGAATTATCCAGCATGTAAACTGAAACAGCATGCTGCACAGAATCCTTAATAAAGGACTTCAAATGATCTTTTAAAAATTGTGATTGTTCTTCCCCAGACATTATGAAGTAATAGGGAAAACAAGTGCAATAAAAAACGAATCCAGAATAATTAAATTATAATAGTATTAATAATATTATAACCTCAAACCAAATAAAAAGGGAATAACAACAATACATTTTTGAGAAACAGAACTGTCAGGGAAACCAGACATGCAGGGGTTAACCTAACCCAGGCAGGAGGGTGTGTGCCGAGGCGGAGCAGGGAAGGAACTGCAGCAGAACCAGGAATGCCCCCAGAGGAAAGAGGGGACATCTGGAAGGCAGCCGAGTAGAGCGAGAAGGAAGCAGCGTCAAAAAAACGAAACCGCCTGAGGCTTCGCAAAGAGAGACGAAGCAGCAGCAGTTGAAGACGAGGTGAAATGCCTCAGGGAAGCAAGCGTGCGCAGCAGAACATTCGAAACGAGCGCGAGGCTCGAACGGTAATAATAAAAGGCAATTAATTGAAATATAATCTGAAAAAACATATAACACATTGAAAATAAATATATATGAAGTGAGCAGAGCACTTATCTTGACTGCAAGCAGCAAGAAAAGAGGGCTTGTTGCTCTCAGTCAAGATAATTGTACTCGTTCTCGATGTGTGATTGGTTATCCCCTTTATGACGTAATATTGTAGTTTTTTTCCAAGGGTTTCCGGGATTTGTAGTTTCTTGGCTGCTGTATTTGTTAAAGTAGGAAAGAACGCATAATATGAGCCTCTGGTCTTGTAATAAAATCTAAAGGCTTACTGTTCCAATCCTGTACTCGAAAAAAACAATCAATAGTTCCCCCGTTCCTGTGGGGAACAAACAATATAAACTGTAGCTGTCATTCACCTCTCCCGTCACTAATGTGTGAAAAGTAGGAGCAAGGACCCTTCAAATCCCAGTTCCTATCTTATACTTCATGGACCTGGCATGGCGATCTTAATTGAAGTGTGTACGCACACCAAACATAGAGGTGGATGCATCCCAAGGCAGCTCTACCCTTCACTGTTCAAGCAAAGAAAAATAATCCTCCCCGCTTTCCAGCGTATAGCGCAATGTGGGTGCCCAAATCACTTCCCTGCTAAAATACCAAGCGAGTAACCCCCACCCAGACATGCTTGCTGCAGTAAACAAAGAGGAGGTAACTAACATTTGGCTCGCGAAGTGTGGCAGCCATATTGAAATGTAGTGCAGCCAAATAGATATCCCATGATCCTGTGTCATGACTGCAGGCTTCTCCATCCGTGATAGTTCATATAAGCAAAATGTCTCACAATTGCTTCGCTTAACAAGTGGCTGTGTGCATGCCTAATCAATCCCCGTGCCCATAATAAAAGAAGGTCTTGTGATAACATGGCAACATTGGCCAGCACCAGAAGAGTAGCAGCCCTCTTGTACAGAAAACAACCTTTAGAGAATCTTCAAAAACTTCAGAACACACCTCAAGTACAACCACATCAGGAAATAAGAAATTCCCTTTCAGTGGACACAGCAACTGCTCTTTTGCACATGGGTAGGAACTTAGAAACATCACTATGGGTGCATTGTGTAGTGCTCAGAGAAGGCAATAGACAATGCGTCCTTGTTTGTGTTTCACAAGCATTTTTTTCACAGCCACAGCTCATAATTAAGAGGGAAGCGCCAGGCTCGAAACATGTTGGGCTCCAGGGTCCATGACGACCATGAACTGAGCAAGGGCCAGGCTTCTGGCTCGGGTCAGGCTTGAACTTTCAAAGGCTCGCTAACCTGTAGGATTAAATACAGAAATATCATCTGACGATAATGGTATGTCGCCAGTAGACAGTTGTAGTTAGGACCATGTTTTCATAGAAAAAGCGTTTTTTGACTTGCCTTTATCTGTGGCATCGTTTGATGAATCTTCATTACATTTTCCCAAGAAATTGTCTCTGTGATGTGTGATGGAAAGTTTCGGGGTGCTCTATCAAGAGGGGGACGAGAAAAAGAGGGGTGTAAAAAAAGTTGTGTTTCCCATGTTAATTCCCATAGGACCTTTAGGCATGACTGTAGCCTGAACCGCTGGACAGGATGTTAGCTTTTGGTACGCAGCTTACGCTTTTGTTTATTTGGTGTAAATCCATTCAGTCATTTTTTAAATATTAAAGGGAAAATACATTTGTATATCTAGGGAAGCAGATCCTTTGTGAATAAATCACAAATATTTGTGAATTTTCATGAATGCACGCGCAAATAGAAGCATTGTAATTGGCTGGCCGCAACCTGACTAGAAAGTTGCAGCCGCCATTTTATGTTATCGGAGAGGGTCCCAGGAGCTGAAAATAGAAATGATAAGTGGTATAAGGGGTCAGGGTGGAGGCACCCAGAAACCAGGGGTGTGATATAGGGGTTTTCAGGGTCACTTTATGTGTATAAAATGATTTTTCTTCACTGTGTGCGATATTCGTGTATTTCCTCAAATATCCTTGGATATTCATCGAGAATATGCAAAAAAAACGTAAACAAAATTCACAGACTCATTCATACACTAATTCATTCAATCATACATGCACTCAGAGACTCATGTACCCACCTACTGGCAGTCGCCAATTTTCCAGAAAGGTAGCTTTCTGTACGCAGATTACACTTTTTGTTATTTGTGTAAATCCCTCCAGAAGTTTAAAAGAAATTGAAGGAAGTCCACATTTGTATATCTAGGGCCGCGGATCCTCCTCAATGACTTTGTGAATAATAAGAGCTAATGCAGAGAACTGCAGATCTCTTATTGGCTACCAACACTATAACCAGAAAGTGTTGGCTGCCATCTTGGGAATCGGCTTCAGCCAAGTCCCTAAAAAAAGTGAAAAAAAAGGAAAGGGGCCAGGGTAGGCAAAAAAGCACTTTAAAAAAAACATTTGCTACAGATTTGCTACAAATTTGTAATGATTTGCTAATTGAACCCCCCCTGTCCCCTGGGGACTGCCACATCCCTGGGGCTGCTTAGAATATATGCTGTGGGGACCACTACCTCCTTGGGGCAAAATTTCAAAATATAGAAGGGGGTCCAGTGGACCCCCGGGGCCCCAGGGATCACCACCTCCCTGGGGCTAACATTCTATTGTATGTAGGGGAGCCATGAGGCATCCCCCTGCGGCCCCGGGGACCACCCCCCCAGGCTGAAATAAAAGAAGATAAGGGGTCCGTTCAGGACCTCTGGTCCTGGTGATGACCACCTCCCTGGGGCTAAATTCAAATGTTTGGAGGGGGCGCTCGACTCCCCTCAAGGACCCATAAATGGCCCTGAGGAAACCCCCCTGCCTCCACCGAGCCAGCTCCTGCAATGTCCCAGGGCACCCACCCCCAGGACATAGCTGTTTGCTCTGACTTGATGGGTGACAAATCAGAACAAACACTCTAGTTCCAGCAAGCCAGACCTGTCAAACAGCTCTTGCTTGCTGGAAGCAGAGGTTACCTCTGTTTCCCTGCCAACAGGCATGCGGGCATAGGAAACTATTGCTCTCACAGACAGGGAGGTGCATGTTTAGCAGCTCCCTGTGGGTGTCAGCAATGCCGACTCCTGAAGGAGGTGGGGAGTCAGCTGGGAACGTGGGGGCCTTGAGGCTCCCCCTGTGATCCCATTGCACACTGGGTGCCCTACCGGGCACCCAGGAGACATGTCCAGGCCCAGGTGATGGGTTCCCCAGAGCAGAAGTCGGCCTGGGGAGAGGTGCCATGTGCACTCCCCCCGATTGAATTGTAGTGGGCCCTGGGGGTTAGGGTCCCAGGGACTAAAATCGGCCAGAGAAGGGGACCACATGGTCCCCCTCCCTCACTCTGGACATTCAACCAATGAGGTAGCACTTATTAACTAAACAGTAAGAAAGTGCTCCATTTGGATAGACATTTTCTGCAAAACTGTGGACTCTAGTTGGATAAACAAAAAGGTGAGCTTCCATTTTGGCCATAATGCTCGTCACAGAAATTAAACCTCAACAAGAAACACTTACGAATATAAATGTAGCAGGTACCCCAGTTGAAGCTCCAATTCTGGAAAGGACAAATGATCTCAACTCCTGGGCTTGGCGAAACAAAGCAACTGTGTTTACTCCGAGATTCCAAATTGAAAAACGATCCGAAATCCTTTGTCAAGGTGAATGCATCTTTCATCTATTGGAGCACAATCACACACTCTCATATCCACTCTCACACCCACATAGACCCTTTCACACCCACTCTCAGACCCAGACACTCTTAAAGCCACTCTCACACCCAGAGACACTGTCTCACACCTATTCTCACACCCAGAGAGATAGTCCCAGTGGCCAACTCCCATTGCACACGGCCAAAGGCCGTGCCTGGCATTGGGTTGGGTAGTTGGGGGGGGGGGGGTTGGCAGCAGGGACTGGCTGCAGGCCAGGCCCTGTGGCCAACCCTGCCAAAGGCCATTCACGGTGGTGGCTAGATTAACGTACAGTAATGAAAATTACTTTATGTTAAAAAAGCAGAGAAATTCAGCAGTTGGAGTTAGAATTATTTCAAGTAACTATTTTCAAGTGACTAGAACTTGCAGCCTAAGGTAACTTCTATAGTAAGTTTTATGTTAAAACTATACATCCCACAATGCATCATGACAGGCTAGTGGGTAGTGGTGTATAAAAACAGAAAGCGAGGTATACCTCGCATGCCTTGATCAAGACTCAATAGAGTTGAAATGCATTGGTGTGGAGGCTTTGTGTGTGGTATAAAATAAAGGAGCTGTAAAATTCATCTCCCTGGAGTGCGACGTTTATTTTGGGAATCTTCAATTGTAACAGAGCATGTTCGGGCTCTGATGTCGACACAGTGGAATGCGCGCTGAGTTAAACTGACCGCAGTGATATATCCATATATATAAGAGAGAGAGAGAGATATGTATGTATATAGATATAGATATTCACTTAAACTACAGGTAAGTACTGTAGTGGTTATGAATTGAAACAGAAAATCCACTTAAATTCACTATTGGTTTGCTCCAGAAACCATCCCATAACAGACATGCAAAACATAGCACACAAGCCAAATGCAATGCTTAATATGCATCCCCCTTGATGTGACAGATGCAAATACAAATGTCAAAAATTATCTCAAAGCTCAGGTTACATATTGCATTACCATTTATGCTATCAATTAGAAAACTAGGACTATAGTATAATTTATTGATTTAGCTCTGTGTTGTTATTTAATGAGGTTGTACTTTTAGGTGTTGTTTCTTACTGATATAAATATGATGATGCCATATGCTTTGAATTTGGTGTGCCTTCGGCCAGCCTACTTACCCACTATGACATTCGAGCCATTTGAAAATGTCTTGAATAATCAGCTCCAATGAGAACAGTCCAGCCCCAAGTGACAGACCACGTTCGCTCAAGAGGAGAACACAATCAAGCCCAGACTAGGTTCAGCCTACTTATGACTTGTGACTGATTCACACCTTAAATTGTGTGGCACAATGATCACTGGGCGGATGTCTAGGCATATTGATCACACTTAGGGCGTCAACTGCAAGAAGCTACAAACTGATTGGAGGAATGCTTGAGTTATTCTCAGCCACTTTACATCTGTTTGGGCCTCATTTCAACCATCATTGGTTGCTTACTGTGTCTCTATAGACTGAGAGCAGCCCTATGCAAATCAGCCTTTGTCCTGCTCCACTAGCACAGTCCAGCCTATGCTATCAGACCAGGTCCTCTGCAAATGAGAGTACAATCAACCTCCTACAAGTTTGGGCTACTTGGGCCTTGTCAGTGAGTTATAGCATGGGTCCTTTTGTGCAGTGAGCTCAGAGCACACATCAGGGGATACACATCACACTTGGGCTTCATCAGTGAGGTATCATCTAAGTTCTGTAGCTCAATTTGCAACAGGTCCACTTCCAATGAAACCTGTCACACTTAGGGCATCTACTGCAACAAACAGCAAAGTGATGGAAGGAATATTGGAGTTTATCTCAGCCACTGGAGATCGCTTGGGTTGCATTTCAGACCACTGTAATTTACCCACTATGCAACTCTATGCAGAGACTGATCAATGTTATGCACATCAGTTTTGGTCCCAAGACTCAGACGCACCAGCATTTACACAGGTGCTGAATGCCAGACAGTACTACGCAGAGGTCACCACAAAGGAACAAATCTAACAAGTAACTATGTCCTTAGGAGAGATTGGAAACCTGGACACATGAATGGGAAAACACAACAAGTGTTAGGGTAGATGTCAATGGTGAAAGAACTAAAGACAATGGATAGCCCCATAACCAATGAGGTTGTGAGGCATCCTCTTCTGTTCTGCTATCTTTACGTAAGCAACCCTGGGAACGGTTGCAGGCTTTTCTTAGTGTTCTATCGACCTTTTACTTGCTCATGACTCAGAAATCCCTCTTTGTGCCCTGCCTCCCCAGTTTCCATAATAGCAGGTTCTACCTTTTCCATTCATCCATTTCTTGTAAATTCTGACAATGTTGTACACTTATATTGCTCTGACTAGTATAGCATCTGCCAAGTTCTTCAACCACCTATCTCCAGAGCCTTTTTCATCCTATTGATGATATTACCCCATGCTCATTCACCCAATCTATTTGAACAATCTTAGCCACTGGAGATCACTCAGACAACATTCCAAACCATTGCTTCTACCACACTAGATGCCACTCTAGGTAAAGACTATCCACATGCCTTGATCCTCCTCCAATAGGAACAGGCCAGGACCAAGTACCAGGCCAGGTCCCACTCAATGAAAAATACAAGCTGTTCCAGACCATTTTTGACCCACTAGGACCTTGTCAGCGAGTCAGTGTTTAGGTCCTGGGTCACAGTGATCAGAGCACATGACTGGGCTTAGTCATTACAAATGAGGCTTAGATCATCATCTGGTACCCTCAGAAGCCTTCTGAAAACAAAACACTCCTGACAAGACTCAGCATCTACTTTTTGCCTGGGCACCTTCACAATGGTATTGTTTTAGAAGGAATCCCTGATAAAAACGCTAACAGGCAATATATTGAGCCTCTTCTTGAGACACTTGGTTCTTAAGATGTCTGAATTTTTCCAAAAGAACATAGTATGGAAATTCTTTAGGAAAGGAGTCAGCCTTGTCCTAGACCAGAAAGTTTTGCAACTGTCTCTAAACCTTTGAAGTCTATTGTATCATTAATTGTTCTGAACCAAACTTCTTGCAACTGTCTCTAAACCTTTGAAGTCTATTGTATCATTAATTGTTCTGAACCAAACTTCTGGAATGTGTTAGAGAAAGTACAATGAAAATAACCTTCTGCAAATTGTCCATCATTTAAGTACAAGCCCACATTGAACTACAAGCCACAAAAAATGATCCAGCAATTAGGGTTGTGATATCAAATAAAACTGTCCCTAAACCTCCATTCTATCAAAGGGATGAACATCCACTTCCCTGTTGAATGCATGTTGTGAGCATCTGAAAATATTTCACCGGGAAGCTGTGGTTATATAAGTTCCTGCACAAAGAATCAGGTTCTAGCCTGCATGAGATGTCCTCTGTACTGCATCAACTTTGGAAGTGACGTCTTCAGGAGTTAACACTGACTTTCTCTGACAGTTGTGCCAAAACAGGATCCACATTCATCACTTGCAAACATTTTACTTTGGCTCCCTCACTGGATAATAGCTTATTTTTTTAGTTTGGGAAAGGCCTTTTTGTCCAATTCCCTTTATCTGTGAAGAATGAGGCACTTCAAAGGTGAATATTTAGGTATTTCAAACATACAAAAGATGATGGGAAGAATGCTTGTAAAACCACTGACAACTGCTCAACATAGCATTTCAACTCATTGTTCTTTTGTCCACTGTGTCAACTCAGTTTGGGCCCATCCATATGCAAATCTCTCTTGACCCTGCTCCATTCGGACTAGTTTAGCCCAAACTGCCAAGCCAGTTTTGTGTGGTAAATGCATAGGTATTATCACACTGAGGAAAAATCTATGATAATATGAGTGGAAGATAACGTTTTTCTTTATTTATGTATTTTTGTTCACCATCTCTGACAGTCTTATTTATTATGGTCTGGCTTGACAGCTCAGTTGTCACCAGACAATTACGGGAGAACCACGAGGAGTACAGTTTTGATTGGGCAGATGTTGTGTGCTTTCACAGAAAAAGTGCATGCCCTCCGCACAGCTAAAATAATTTCATTTATCCAGCTGCACGGGGTCAAACTTTCAGGGGTGCCCGCGCATTACACTATAATGTTTTTGAAGTGTCTTAGATGACTAGAAAATGTATGGTGCTTTTCTCTGGCAGCAGAACTGATGGGAGAAGGGCAGTCATTAGCCTATATTGTTTTTGAGGTCTAGCTTTACAGAGTATTCACAAACCAGGCCAATTGGCATTGCCAATGCTTGTTATTTATATAACTTGAAATTTCGAGGTGCCAGCTGGGTATGTTTGGAACCTGTGTTACTGACTCCGGGGTCCCTTTATAAACAGACCAACCAGCAGCCTCTTTACTATTTTATTAATTTCCCTACCTAAAATGGATGCTGAACTCATAGAGCAACCTCTGCATCAAGTGCATGTAGCAGAACGAAATTAAGTTCTTGCCACTAAAAGCAGAGCAAGGCCTGGGTGAGCAGCTAAGAGTAAGGGCTAATTTGGGCACTGGGTATGTTACTCAGAGTGTGAGTTGGTAATCACACACAGCAAAATCAATGTCAAGTCACAGGTGTTATTTACAAATAATATACCAGTTATTTTCATCAGTGTTGTAAAGGTGGGGAGTTTATCTAGACAGCATTGAAGACTAGAAGGTCATACTCATTCTGGGATAGAGAAGGCTATTGGATGCCAAAGAAAAGTATAACACGAGAGACCAAAAGCCTGTGGTGAAATGGTTTGGCGACACTGACTGCAACAGCCATGCCTTACCAGTTCACCTCTTTCTCCTTAGGTAACCCCTGAGGACAACTGTTACTTGTATCTCTTGTCTACCAGGTATTTAGTTGTAAATGTAGTGCAGGTTTTTGTCTGCTGTTTGTCTTATTTTGATCTATAACTATTGGTTCGAGGGAAGTAGATCTGTTGGTCTAAGTCAGTGTTGCGACTGTGTCCACTCTGAAGTCACAGCGCAATGGAGAACTGAAGTCACTGGCCTCCAGGTTAAGGTGCTGGCATTCGTGGTTATCAAACGAAGTTCAGGAGACATCAAACTGGTGGGTCTCAAGGATATTGGTGCTAATACAAGGATATTGATTGAAACCTCACGGTAACACCCAATGTGTGTTGTGCAATTCAGAAGGCTACGTCCTGCAGAAGGTTGATCAGAATGAAGGTTTTTCAGTAGCAAGGCAGTGCTTAATTTGAGCTGATGGTTGCCGGTGGGGCCCACTAGCACTCATATTCGGGGAATGACACTTGTGTTTTTCTCATCAAACGTTTACTGAGAGCAACAAAGGGAAAACACACAAACGGGAAAGAATGAGGGCGAGAAAGATGAAAAACTGTCACAAAAGGAGAAAACAGGAACCTGCATAAGTGAGATAAAGAGGTAGTGACTGTCTGGTAGGGGATTAAAATGCATGAGGTGGAATCAAGAGTACGCAGCCTTGGTATTTACATGACATTTAATAGCGCCGGCCACAGTTTTCTGAGCAGAGCTTTCAAAATGGAACTCATTGTTTATAAATTAGGCACTGTAGCAGGTCCACCAGTCTACCACGGGACCAGGAGTTATAACGGTTTTGAGTTCAGGGTGACCAGCATCAGTCAACAGAACACGTCACACATGTCTAAAGTGGATAGAGGGTAACCTCAAAGTTCATGCTTGACCCATGAATAGAAGTACCTATAACATGAAGGGGTGTTTGATGATCGCCTGCAGTTCACGCTTCTTTCTACCTCTGGGTCGCGAGCTCAGGTTCTCTCTACCAGGCAGCAGGGTTAGAAGGAGCGGATTAAGGTGTCAGTGCAGACAGGCTAGCATGAGGTACCTCTGAGTCTCTGACACGTGGCTTCTCGTGAGAAGCAGATTCATCAGGCATCTTTTGGGTTCACTGCATGCTGACAAGGCTTTAGCTTCCCGTGGCTTCAGTGCAGGATATGCTGTGGAGTTGTCCCCTGTGAGCTGGTCCTTGGTTTGGTCCTTCGAGTCGGGGATGCATATTTCCACTCCAGGAAGTGCAGAGAGATGCCAGATAAGCAAGGCACAACAACACGGCTTTCCTATCTGCATCCTTTTGTCATCTTATGCTTGGGGAAACAGCAGCAGGAAGTCCCAGCATGTTATCTTCCTCTTTTCTGACAATTTCAGAATCTGTAACCCACACGCAGGTACTTTCCCAGCAGAGTCCATCAATCCAGAAAGTGAGATGGGAACAACAAACGGTTTAGAGGATGTATATTGAAATGTCACACTTCAGCATTCACATGTGGGGTGAATCTCTGCGCGTATCTAAGAATATAATGACCTGGCAGTAAAACTGATTTCAGTCAGTGCAAGGTATGGGACACGGATGAGGTTTCCAATCCAAAAGGCAGACAAGAGAGACACTCCGAGGGTTTCTGAAGTGCATGCCTTCGGGGCTGCAGCCGGGACTAGAAAGGAGGCCCAACCCCCATAGAAATGACTCCTGTCTTAGCAAAGACAGGAGTCATGCCCCCTTGCCCAATGGCCATGCCCAGGGGACTTCTGTCCCCTGGGCATGGTCATTGGGCATAGTGGCATGTAGGGGGGCACAAATCAGGCCCCCCTATGCCACAAAATAAAAAATAAAAAAAAAACTTAACGGAACTTACCTTAATGTCCCTGGGATGGGTCCCTCCAGCCTTGGGTGTCCTCCTGGGGTGGGCAAGGGTGGCAGGGGGTGTCCCTGGGGGCATGGGAGGGCACCTCTGGGCTCCTTCCGAGCCCACAGGTCCCTTAACGCCTGCCTTGTCCAGGCGCAAAAAAACGGCGCAAAAGCGGCCGTACGTCATTTTTTTGGACCCGCCCACTCCCGGGCGTGAATTTTGCCCGGGAGTGTAAATACGGCGCACATGCCTCGGAGTCAATTTTTTCGACGGGAACGCCTACCTTGCATCTCATTAACGCAAAGTAGGTGTCCACGCTAAAAAATGACGCAAACTCCATGGACTTTGGCGCTAGACGCGTCTAACGCCAAAGTATAAATATGGAGTTAGTTTTGTGTCGGAATTGCGTAAAAAAAAACGACGCAATTCCGGCGCAAACAGAGTATAAATATGCCCCTGTATGTCTATGGAGAATCATCCTACCCTGATCTGGAGGATGGTATGGATGGTGTGTCTACGGGTAATAGTGCAACTGGCACTGACCATGAAGGTGGTGTCAACGAGTGTGAAGGTTGTGCAAGAGATATTACGTAGGAATTGGATTGTTTGATGGGACATTCAGGAGGTGAGTTGCGTGATGGGAAGAGGAAGGTGACACCTCCTGGTTCGCTGAAGGATTTTGTGGTGGGGTGCATTGCAAGAATTCAGGGTCTGTGGTGATGGGTGCGTATATGTTTATGTAGTTCATTTAAGGCTAGAGTGTTTTGGGGGTTTGTGTTTGTTGTATATTTGTGTTGTTATTTTGTATTGATGTTTATTTTGTGTGTGTTCTTTTGGGTTTGTATTTGTTGTTATTTTGTGTGGTTGTTTGTTGTTTATCTTTCCGTCTTAGTTCTTGTGCTTGTGTGGGGTTATTGAACCTGCATAAATAAAAAGGGGGAGGATGTGTTGTGTGTGCTTAGAAAGAATGTCACTGAAGTGTGTGGCATAGGTAGGTTCTACGTACCACCATGACACGTTGGAACTAAGACTTGACAGTTGTGCCTCAGTGCTTGAGGAGTGCTGTTTCCTGCACTGTCATATTACCAAATAAAAGAAGATCATCGGAACTGTGTGCGGAGCGTTATTGACTGTACCGAGTTAAGGAGGTCACTTCACTGAAGCACAGTGTAGCCTACTAAGAAGGAGCTGAAATTGCAGTAGAAACGTACAGAAATGAAAATTACAATACATGTTTCATTAGGTGAACTGTTGGATATGCTGCCAGATTGACTAACAATCTTTGAAAATTTGGGATTGATTAAGTAAATTCTCATAATGAATAATCCATTTCTACTAATCTCGAAGAACACAATATGAAAGACAATGGGGGTTCTTCCAATGAATGATTGACCTGTAATTCACAAAATGCTTGTCTAGCTGGAGACTCTATCAGCCCTAGCCGTGAACAGAAAAGTACTAACGAACAACAAGAACCAAAAATACAGATGCCAGAATTAACTGGAAATAGTTCTAAATATAGCAGAATCTACTGTTTGTAGTAGAAGAAGATCTTTCTCTTGGTTCAAAAGAGGAACAATGCACCAAGATTGTGTATTGAACTATAGGAGTTCAGCAAATCCTAAATGGGACCTTTTCACAATGCAGCAATAGTGGCACTCCACAGTGAAACAAGTGGTGCTCAAGGTTTCTCAAACAGCTGCTGGTGTGTGCTCTGATTGTTTGAGGAACTGCGGGTGTTAACTCCTCAGAAACTGTTTGCACTCCTGTACACCTGACTGTGAGAGAGTGGAGTTAAAATAAATCTCACCTTTTCATCTCACTCCTCCCCTATACCTCCTCTCCCTCTCTTTACATGTAATAACCCGTCACCAAATCTCAACAAACCCCTGTTATGTGACATTTTCACCTTGTCCCTCCTCCCTCTTCTACAGCACCAGCACCACATTATTCTCCTTCCACTTCTTCCACACATCTCTCCCACTTTTCCAATTTTACTTTCCATTGGCAAACAATCTCCCCTTATCTTTATCACCATTGGGATTCTCCTCTCCCACTTCGCCATGGCTCCTCCCACCTCTTCCTCTGCCCTCTACACACTTATTCTCAACAAACTGCCCTCTCAGGAACTTCCCTCCTAACACTTTCGCTCTCTCTTTTAGCCCAACCACTATCACCCGCACAAAAGCATCCAGGGGATGCCGAAGGGCACATATGGACATCATCTCATGTGAAACCTGACCACCACAGACTGCAGTCTCCATGAAAAGAGCAGAAGTACTTGGTAAAAGTTGCACCATGCAAATACCCCACAATACATAACAAAATATAGGGGGTCATTCTGACCCCGGCGGTAAAAGGTGCTTACCGCCGGTCAGAAGACCGCCATAACACCGCCGCGGTCGCGGTAAACCACCACGGTCATTCTGACCCGCAACTGGCAAACCGCCAAAAACCCGACATCAACAAAATTCCGCCACAGCAACGGCCAGAGAAAAACTGGCGATGACCAAACCTCCACCGTCACGCCAACAGAAATACGCCCATGCCATTCCGACCCACAAATCCCCGCAGCGGTCTTTCAACCGCGGTATTCCATTGGCGGTACACACCGCCGCGCTCAAAATACACACACCTCTACAAAACACATCCACATTGGACAATTCAAAATACACACATCTGAGACACCTACACACACCACTCCCACACACCCAATTAAATATTAAACACACACCCACATCACCCACAAACCCTTACGACCACAATTGCGACTGAAGGACAGAGAGAGACAGCACAGAATAGAGTAGACCATCACACAGAGGCAAATCACAACATCACCCACACAATATCCACGCACAAAACACCATACACCACCACACTCACCACACTCTACAACACATACACCACCCCTCACCTCATCCACACCACCCCATGGCACCCCAAAGACACCCCAGGTTCTCTGACGCAGAACTCAGGGTCATGGTGGAGGAAATAGTTCGGGTAGAGCCCCAGCTCTTCGGGACACAGGTGCAGCACACCACCATTGCCAGGAAGATGGAGCTATGGCAAAGAATAGTGGACAGGGTCAACGCTGTGGGACAGCATCCACGAAATTGGGCCGACATCAGGAAGCGGTGGAAGGTGCGTTCCATGATATCAAGGCACAACATCGCGGTGCAGAAGACTGGCGGCGGACCCCCACCTACTCCCCCAGAATTCACAGCATGGGAGGAGGAAGTCTTGCACATCCTGCATCCTGAGGGCCTCGCAGGAGTAGGCGTAGGAATGGACTCTGGTAAGTCAAATCTTCACTACTTCATTCCCCCCACCCCACCTGCATGCCAAATCATACCCCCACCCCCATCACACCAACTCCTTGCAAATGGCTCACCATCACAACCCACCCATCCCAAAACCTAGCCCTGCATGCGTCCCCAAAGCATGGACACCCATCACCAAAGCATGCCCACTGCACATACCCATCTCCCCCACAAGCCACCGTCACAAAAGCCCCCACAAGGGAATGCCAGCACTGGGGCACACGGCCACCCACCCATTACACGAAATGGCACACACAGAAGCAAGAACCATACTCTTATACCCCTGCAGGACCCGAACGCCACCACACCGCCCAGGAGTCTCCAGAGATGTCCATCCCACCCCCAGAAGAGGCCCCCAGTGATGACAGCAGCTCTGTCTCCCTGGACCCAGATGACCAGCCCGGCCCATCGAGGACCTCAGGACAGTCGGTTCCCCACAGACAGCCACAGGCTACAGCAGACCTAACCCCCTCTAGGAACACCAGCACAGCTCCCACCCAGCGGGCCCATGCCTCTGTCTCCAGGACACGTCAATCAGTGGTGTGTCCACCACTACAGGGCACCCAGGTTGACCCACCACCCCAACAACAACAGGGACCTGGGGGCAGTGGTAGTGGGCGCACGGTCCAGGGGACAGAGACCCAGGGAAACAGGGGAACTGGGAGGGCTGCTGTGCGACAGGGGGGGGACAGGCCCAGGGAACCGACTCTCCAAGAGGCCCTCTCCTCCATCATGGGAGCATACCACCGCTCCCAGGAGACGATGGCTACGGTACTGGCCAGGTTCCAGGAGATCCAGGTACTGCAGGAGGAACAGTACATGGGGTTCAGAGAGGAACTGAGAAACATTAGTTCCGCAATGGGGACCATCGTCGTGGCCCTTAACCAGATAGTCACCACATTGCGGGACCATGTGGCACCACAAAGGGCCCCTGTCACTAGCATGGACCCAGACCAGGCTACCACCTCCGCCGGAGCTAGTGGACAGGAGGCCCCCACACAACGACAGGCCACCAGAACCCCACCTCCTGCAGAAGAAGAACCACCCCGCAAGCGGTACCTGAGATCTCAGAAGAAGACAGAGTAGGATGCCAAGACCCCCGCCAGCAAACGATACCCCCTGATGTCATCCCACTGTCCCACATTGTCACCCTGTCCAAACTTAAACTGCCCCTGCTCCATCCTTCCACAGGCATATGGACAATGCACCTGTGAGACTGAAAACTGGACTCTGCCATGGACATTACTCCACCATCACCCATCACCGTTTTACAATCATGTCCCTAAATTTAGCACTTTAATAAAATCACTTATTGCACTTAAAAAATCTGGAGTCTGCTTGTATTTTGAACAAATGTATTAGACATAACGGTGCCAAAATGTTCAGTTACATTGTGACAACATACCACTGTCACACAGCTGTAGTCCATGGGGAAACAAAGCAGAGGTCACGCAGTGGGGCCCACAGCTCTGAAAACGGAAGGGAAAGTCACAACTCAGTTAACAGGAACTGGGGGGAAACACATACAGTAGAGAGGCAGGAGACTTTAAGTAAATGTAAAATGGCGGGGTTGATTCGTACCTGTGTGCTACTGAAAATACTGTTGTATCACTGTGTCCCTGTTGGCTGTGTTGTCCCCGTCGTCTTCCTCCTCTTCACTCTCCACAGGCTCCACAGCTGCTACAACACCACCATCTGGACCATCCTCCTGCAGGAAAGGCACCTGGCGTCGCAAAGCCAGGTTGTGAAGCATACAGCAGGCCACGATGATATGGCACACCTTCTTTGGTGAGTACATTAGGGATCTACCTGTCATATGCAGGCACCTAAACCTGGCCTTCAGGAGGCCGAAGGTCCGCTCGATCACCCTCCTAGTACGCCCATGGGCCTCATTGTACCGTTCCTCTGCCCTTGTCCTGGGATTCCTCACTGGGGTCAGTAGCCACGACAGGTTGGGGTAACCAGAGTCACCAATTAGCCACACACGGTGTCTCTGTAGCTGTTCCATCACATAAGGGATGCTGCTATTTCGCATGATGTACGCGTCATGCACTGACCTAGGGAACTTGGCATTTACATGGGAGATGTACTGGTCAGCCAAACAGACCACCTGGACATTCATCGAATGATAACTTTTTCTGTTCCTGTACACCTGCTCACTTTCACTGGGGGGAACCATAGCCACATGGGTCCCATCAATGGCACCAATGATGTTGGGGATATGGCCAAGGGCATAGAAATCAACCTTCACTGTAGCCAAATCGCCCACCTCAGGGAAAACAATGTAGCTCTGCATGTATTTCATCAGGGCAGACAACACTCTGGACAAAACCTTAGAAAACATAGGCTGAGACATCCCTGATGATATGGCCACTGTTGTTTGGAATGATCCACTTGCCAAAAAATAGAGTACTGACAGAACCTGCACCAGGAATCCCTGTGGGTTGGCGAATGGGTGACATCAGGTCTGGCTCCAGCTGGGCACACAGTTCCTGTATAGTGGCTCGGTCAAGTCTGTATGTCAGTATAACATGTCTTTCTTCCATTGTCGACAGGTCCACCAGCGGTCTGTACACGGGAACATTCCTCCATCTCCTCGCAAGTCCCAGCGGACGGTGCCTAGGAAGGACAACATGGAGCACAGAGTCAAGCAACCCACAGGTACGTAACCACAGCTTGCACAGAACACGATTCGCTATGCATTGAAAGGCTTGTATGAGTGGCAATGCAACGCCTAGGCCTGTGTGACGCAGTATAAATTAAGCCATATGGGCCCTTGAAATGGCGGCTGCCTGACCTGTGAAGTGTGACAATGGGATGTGAGGTCAATGCGCTGGCGTGGCACACAGTGGCGGTAGGCGGTCGAAGACCGCGGAGCAAAGCAGCATTGGTTAACATTGAACCCTATGGGTCTCAGGAGCCAATGACGATGTGCGCCGGCGGTCGCGGTACGCACCGCCGCGGGCGTGACCGCCATTTTCTATCTGCTTAATCACTCGAGACCTGATAATCCACAGGAGAGGACCTATACTGCAAGTGCTGCTGTGACCTCGGTCTGGAAGAGACAATGGCTGCTGCGACTGGGGAAAGGGCCCCTGCCTTCACATCTGAGGAATTGGAGAAACTTGTTGATGGGGTCCTCCCCCAGTATGCGCTACTCTACGGTCCCCCAGACCAACAGGTAAGTGCACTGGGACCATGCTTTGTGGGCAATGCCTGTGTTGAGTGGGGTGGACGAAAGATGGTGGGGAGGGGAGCGAATGAGGCATGCATCGCACGACAGATGAGAGCATGTGCCATATGGCAAGGTTGGGGAGGGGGGGCCACTCACATCGACCATGCAGAAAATGATGATATTTATTTTCCCACCCTGTCCATGTCACATAGGTCAGCGCCCATCAGAAGATCGACATTTGGCGTGCCATCGCCAAGGACGTCCGGACCCTGGGGGTCCACAACAGACGGGGCACCCACTGCCGAAAGAGTTGGGAGGACATCCGCCGCGGGAGCAGAAAGACCGCGGAGGCTCTGCTGGGGATGGCCTCCCAACCTAGGAGGGGTGCCACACGGCAATTGACCCCCCTGATGTCCCGGATCCTGGCGGTGGCCTACCCCGATTTGGATGGGCGTGTGAGGACATCACAGCAGACACAAGGGGGTGAGTACCAGCACATTCTGCTATATTAGCGCACAGTGGAGGTGTCTGGGTGGGGGAGGAGGCCTGTGGGTATCTCTAGGCCAGGGCGATTTCTGTAGGCTAGGCCCCTCCGTAAGGCATGGCCCTGTGCCCCCGACCCCCACCTCTGTAGGGTGCTAAGTACAGCTATCCATGGCCCTGGGTCACCTATGTGTGCAGTTGTTGTCCATAGGCTTGTAGGCCAAGTCACAATAATTGAGTAGTGTACACCGAGTTCGCGGAGTAGTGCAGGGGGCTTCTGTGTCTGTCCTCTCCGCCAACGGTGTCGCCAATGCATGCACTCAACATGTCATTTTTTCTCCCCCCCACCCCTTTTTTTTGGTCTTCCTGTTCATGTGTGCATTAGCATCATCAGGCGGAGGAGAAGTGGCATCGGAGCACGAGGGAGCTGCATCTCACATGGCCCGGAGGGCCATGCAACCGACTCCGAGTTGACTAGTGAGACGGAGGGCGAGGGGAGCTCCACAACGGGGACCCGTGGAGACGTCAGCGACACAGACACGTCCTCGGAAGGGAGCTCCCTTGTGGTGGCGGCAACATCCGTGCCCACCGCTACAACAGGTACAGCCGCCACCCAGCGCACCAGCTCCGCCCTCCAAGTAGCCCCTCAGCGTTCGCCCAGTGCCCGCTCGGCCAGGAAGGCGGGCATCTCCTTCACCCCAGGCACCTCAGGCCCTGCCCCAGTTACCCCTGCTGCCCTCAGTGAGGAGATCATTGACCTCCTCCAGACGCTCATTGTTGGGCAGTCTACCCTTTTGAATGCCATCCAGGGTGTAGAAGCAATGCATACCTGGAGGGCATTCATTCGGGTCAGGCTGCCCATCAGCGATCGTTCAACGCTCTGGCCTTAGCACTGATGGCAGCCATTGTCCCTGTCTCCTGCCTCCCCCCTCCAATTTCCTCATCCCAGTCCCACTCCCCTGTTCCTCTGCCTATCCCATCCACACCTACAGACCAGCCTGCACACACATCAACACCCAAGGGCAGCTCATCCAGACATAAGCACCACAGATCACACAAGCATTCACACATGCAACATCCACATGCAGACATGCCAACAGCCACTGCCTCCTCTGTGTCCCCCTCCTCCTCGTCTCCCTCCTCCCTCCCTGTGACGTCTCCACTCACACCTGCATGCACACCACCATCAGCCAGTACGTCCATCACCAGCACACCCACCAGAACACTCCGCACACGTGCAGTCACCACCCCCACTGCCATTTACACGTCCCCTGTGTCCTCTCCCAGTGTGTCTGTCACCCCCTCTTCCAAACCACACAAACGCAGGCAGCCACCCACCCAACAGCCATCCACCTCACGACAGCCTCCGTCACAAACACCTGCACCCAAAGACACCACACTTGACTCTCCTACAACCACATCCTCTTCCTCCACTCCCATACCCACTGCACCTACCCTTCCCACTGCTCCTAAAAAGTTTTTCCTCTCCAAAATTAACTTCTTTGCATAACCTGACCCACCCCCTCCATCTCGTAAGAGTCCAAACAGCACCTCAGCCACCACAAGCCCTGCACCTACAAGGACCATAGTCCAGGGCTATTGGAGTCCACCAGCTTCTAGGGCAGCAACATCAGCCAGCAGCAAGGGGACAGCCAGCCCACCCCCTGGGAAACAAACTAAAAAAGGGAAGGGCCGGCGCGAGAGGCCAGAGACGGCAGCCCCCAAAGGCACGACCCTTGCACCGTCACCTGGCACATCCACAAAGGGAGGCAAGGGCCCCAGAGAATCGGCGAAGGAGGGCAAGGGCAGCAGGGCGGACAAGTCCGGCAGCAGGCGAGCTGCCCAGGAGGGCCCCACCAGCCCCATTTCGGGTGTGAAGGAGGACACCCACGGGCCCAGGACTCCAGCACAGGAGGGCCCCGCAAGCGAAAGGTCGGATGGCGACTGAGCGGTAAATATTGGCCCGATCTGGTTCCCTGGGAACACATGTCAAGCACTGCTGAACAGGGCCCCGCCGTGACAAGCACCGCTGAACAGGGCCCCGCCGTGACAAGCACCGCTGAACAGGGCCCTGCCGTGACAGGCACCGCCGAACTGGGCTCTTCAAGACAAGCACCGCTGAACAGGGCCCCGCCGTGACAAGCACCGCCGAACTGGGCCCTTCAAGACAAGCACCGCTGAACAGGGCCCCGCCGTGACAAGCACCGCTGAACAGGGCCCCGCCGTGACAAGCACCGCCGAACTGGGCCCCGCCGTGACAAGCACCGCTGAACAGGACCCTTCAAGACAAGCACCGCTGAACAGGGCCCCGCCGTGACAAGCACCGCTGAACAGGGCCCCGCAGTGACAAGCACCGCCGAACTGGGCCCTTCAAGACAAGCACCGCTGAACAGGGCCCCGCCGTGACAAGCACCGCTGAACAGGGCCCCGCCGTGACAAGCACCGCCGAACTGGGCCCCGCCGTGACAAGCACCACCGAACCGGGCCCTTCAAGACAAGCACCGCTGAACAGGGCCCCACCGTGACAAGCACCGCTGAACAGGGCCCCCCGTGACAAGCACCGCCGTACTGGGCCCCGCCGTGACAAGCACCGCTGAACAGGGCCCTTCAAGACAAGCACCGCTAAACAGGGCCCCGCCGTGACAAGCACCGCCGAACTGGGCCCTTCAAGACAAGCACCGCTGAACAGGGCCCCGCCGTGACAAGCACCGCCGAACTGGGCCCTTCAAGACAAGCACCGCTGAACTGGGCCCCGCCGTGACAAGCACCGCTGAACAGGGCCCCGCCGTGACAAGCACCGCCGAACTGGGCCCCGCCGTGACAAGCACCGCTGAACAGGGCCCCGCCGGGACAAGCCCTGCCGAACTGGGCCCCGCCGTGACAAGCACCGCTGAACAGGGCCCCGCCGTGACAAGCACCGCCAAACTGGGCCCTTCAAGACAAGCACCGCTGAACAGGGCCCCGCCGTGACAAGCACCGCCGAACTGGGCCCTTCCTGTCAAGCACCGCTCCGCTGGGCCCTTCCTGTCAAGCACCGCTCCGCTGGGCCTTCCATCTCAAGCACCGCTCTGCTGGGCCCTTCATCTCAAGCACCGCTCCGCTGGGCCCTTCCTGTCAAGCACCGCTCCGCTGGGCCCTTCCTGTCAAGCACCGCTCCGCTGGGCCCTTCATCTCAAGCACCGCTCCGCTGGGCCCTTCCTGTCAAGCACCGCTCCGCTGGGCCCTTCCTGTCAAGCACCGCTCCGCTGGGCACCGCCGTCTCTGAACTGCTCCGCTGGGCCCTTCCTGTCAAGCACCGCTCCGCTGGGCCCTTCCTGTCAAGCACCGCTCCGCTGGGCCCTTCATCTCAAGCACCGCTGGCCCATTGGCAGGGCCGGATCTGTGTCGGCCAGGGCTTCACGAAGCACTCTGGGCACCATGCCTCCTCCAGAACCAGTGGAGTCTGTAATCCACTTGATGGACTGTGGCTTTGCACTCCCCAGGATGGTACAGTGGGCAACCCACCCACTGTAGAGACTTGTGAGACTGTGGCTTTGCACTCCCCAGGATGGTACAGTGGGCATGGAGGCCCCTCGTGGATCTGGCGTCGTGGACTCAACAGGCTGAGGTGCCCCTCCTTCCCTTCCCCCTGAGGTGCCTGTAGTTTTACTATCTGATGCCCCTGCAGTGTTCTCTCCAATGGAATCGGGTCTCGTGTGTGGGCTTTGCCCATGTGTTTAGGCCCATTGGCCCACGAACAATGGATGATAGCCAATATGGGCCGGACTTTTGACCTATGTATATATTGTTCATGATGTAATATATTTTATTTATATATTTCATATTTCACTTAACTTCAATTATGCTATAATATACTTCATTTTTAATGATCATTTTATTTTGTCTTTGCATTCTTCCGGGGGGTTTGGGGGTGTCACTCTGACTTGTTGCTCTGCATTGATGTGTGTGTTGTAGTTGGTGAGGGTGGGGGTGGGTGTGTGGCATATGTGTGTCCCCGTAATTTTTTGCCTCCCCCCTCCCCTGTGTCGTAGGTGCAGTACTCACCGTTGTCGTCTGCGCCGGCGTTCGTGCTCCTGGTAGAGGAGCAGGAAGACAATGGCTAGGAGGATGTGTAGTTCTGGTTCCATGCTGTCCAGATTCCTCGTGGAGTGTGTAGAGGTGAGCGTTTTTTTATCGGCGGGGCTCCCGCCCCGGAAAAGGTGGCGGATTGGTGAGTTGTGATAGGGTGGGCGGTACATTGTCTGCCGCCTGTCTGTTGGCGGTGACCGCCGCGCTGCTTGTCTGTACCGCCATGGCGGTCAGAGTGTTAAAGTGGCGGGCTGTGTTGGCGGTTCCCGCCAGGGTCGGAATTCCATTTTTTTGGCCGCCTGCCTGTTTGCGGGTTGGCCGCCACTTTTACACCGTCCGCCAGGGTTGGAATGACCCCCATAATGTTTATTGTCTGTATGAACATGGGTGCCTCTAAGTTGTCAGTGTACAAGGCTGATTGTACGCAGGTGATCTGTGCATGTTGGTACATGTGTGGGAAAGTGTTTTTGCATCTTTGTGGTTATGTGTGAATCAGTGCCCACAGGTGTGTTTGTGGGCATCCACTTGGATGCCTGTAGGTGCGCCTGTATGTTGGGTGTCTCTGTACGTATAGTACAAGAGCTAAAACTATTTATTATCCCCTTGAAGTTGGGGGCTGAGTGACAAAAGGCCGCTTTGAGCATACGAGAAATGTGGTAAGAGGCAAATGAGTCTGGTATTCTACCAAACATTGCATAGTTAAAGTTACAGAACTGAAAATGTATGGTGTGCTTGATAAACCTGTAGCTGGGTGAGAACGTGTTTCCATATTAGACAAAGAATTCAGATAAAAACAGGAACACACAGTAAAACAGATTTATTGTTTTCACATATGCAATACTCTTAGGTCAGCAAGGCATAAATAGGTTGCATAGCTCAATTAAGATGAAATTGTTGTTGCTGCACAGTACTGTTTCTTGTACATGCTGCACCGCCTTTGAAGCAAAATGTACTTGTACGTCTTCTATGGAACTACCAACATCAGCCAACACGTGTTTGCACCTTATGACATAAAGGCCACATTCTCCTTCTTGCATGGGCGTGCATACCACTTTTATGATTTGTCCCAGACCACGTCAAGGACTACAGAAAGAATTTCTGCTACTCTACATTAAGGATTTAGAAATACTCAAAACTCAGATAGATGTGAGAGTTAAGCCTTGAAAAAAAGCCCCAGGCATAAATGCCGTGAGGGGTGAAACACTTGTTGGCTGATGCTCACAGTTTTGTATAAGATGTAACAAGAACTAGTTAGAGCTCAGTTTTAGAAAGATCGAAGTGAGGATAGAAATCAAGGAAAAGAAGATGGAGAAAGCAGCCGAACCTGATGGATTGCCTGATGAGTTTCGATAACTAGTTAAAAACTATTTTTATATTCTGTTGTTGAAAAGCATTTGGAAAAAATACACAGTCCCCAGTTAATTGGCCACAGCAGTCTGTTAAATTATTAAACCAGGGAAAGATGCCATGAGGTTTGAAAGCTATAGAGTGATATCTTTGCTTAACATTAAAATGTTTACAAGAATATTACCATTAATGTTAAGTTATATGATGCATTTGCTGGTACATCACCATCAAAAGGAGTTTATCTCCAAGACGTGTTTGAGAAGTCTGACTCGGACTGTGATAGCCACTGTTGACATGGCGAGTGCCAATAATTTGCTTTCAGCAATCCATTTCATGGACACAGCCGAGGCCATGATTAGGCCAATTGTGAGTTCCTGTGGATGGTCCTAGATACGCTTGGTTTGAGTCAAACATTTACTGGGGCCATTAAAGCCTGCCATACAAATCCTAAAGTTTGAATTTTGGTCGATCAACGCATTTGACAATCCTTAAAAATGGAAGGTGAGGTCAGCCAGGAAAGTCTGTCATAGTTCTACTATTTTGACATGACTAGAGAGCCACCAGAAGCAAAAATCAGAGTGGCTAAGGAAATTAAGCAATGAAGCTGTAAGTGCCATGAGACAAAGTGGCTCCATGTGCAGTTGGCCTAGCTAATCTCACTCCTAGTCCTGAGGAGGAGCTGCAGGAAGTAGATCATGTGGTTCTTAATTATACCTCTATCTCTTGTTACACAATGATTGTTATAAATGGGGTCTGTAGTTGGCAGTGGTTTGCACCCTGTCCAAGTAGGGACCCTCACTCTAGTCAGGGCAAGAGAATCACACACCTAAAATAACCTCAGCTCACCCGCTTGGTAGCTTGTTTCAAGTAGTCAGGCTTATCTCAAAGGAAATGTGTAAAATATTTACACACACACATACACACACAGAGAGTAACGCAGTGAAAACACCACAAAAGTGGTTCACACCAGTTTAGAAAAATAACCAATATTTATCTGAGTAAAACAAGACCAAAACAACAAAAATCCAACATACACAGGTAAAGATATCATTTTTAACTGTATAAATGAGTCTTGGTCCATAGGGATGAATGGTTGTGTCCTTTTAACACACAGTACTTTGGATGAGTCAAATAACAAAGACGATGGGTGCTGCAGAAGGAGATGCATTGGAAAAGCAAGCAATGTGTTGATTCCTTACTGTGCAGGGGAGGTGATGTGTCGATTCTTTCCTCACAGATAAGGTGATGCATCAATTCTTTCCTCATAGGAAAGGTGATGCTTTGGTTCCTTACTGCGGTGCTGGGTCAATGAGAAAATGACGTCCAGTGACGATGTGTGGAAAATCCAGATGTGCTGTGTTGATGGGTCCACGCTGAAACAGGTGCTGCATAGATTCTACTGTTGGGAGACCGGCGCTGTGTCGATTCTTCAGCTGTGAAGCAGGCGCTGCATTGATTTTTCTGCTGCAGTGTGCCGATGAGTGGATTCTTTTCTTCAGGTCACCAGCTTCCACTTCCAAGGGCCCAGTGACTGGATTTGGCACCACTTGGCAAGTTAGGACTCTCAGCAAGAGAGTCCAGGCACTGGCATAGGATGTTTTTTTATGTCCCTGAGACTTCTTAACAGGAGGCAAGCTCAGTTCAAGCCCTTGGAGAATCTTGGAAAGCAGGATGTAGAAAGCAAGGTCCAGTCCATTTTCTCTCAGGACAGAAGCAGCAAGCAGCAGGTCAGCAGAGTAAAGCAGCAGGCAGAGTGGCATTGCTTCCTACAGTATCCAGCTCTTCTTCTTGGCAGAATGTCTTCAGTACCGAAGAAGTCTAGCTCTGTGGTGTCAGAGGTCCAGTACTTATACCCATTTCTGTATTTGAAGGAGGCAATCTTCAAAGCAAAGTCTTTGTAAAGCACAAGACCCTGCCTTTCCCTTCAGGGGGTTGGAGAACGCTTTATGTGAGGGCAAGCACAGCCCTATTCAGGTGAAAGTGTCAGCTCCTCCCCACACTCTAGCCCAGGAAGACCCATCATGACATGTAGGGCACATCTCAGCTCCCTTTGTGTGACTGTCTAGAGTGAATTCACAAACAACGCAACTATCATCCTGACCCAGACGGGTATTCCACAGACAGGAAGAGGCACAGAATGGTTAAGCAAGAAAATGCCTACTTTCTAAAAGTGCCATTTTCAAACTAACAATTCAAAAAAACAACTTCACCAAAAGATGTATTTTTGAATTGTGAGTTGAGAGACCCCAAACCCCACATCTCTATCTGCTCCCAATGGGAAATGACACTTAAAAAATATTTCAAGGCAATTTGTATGTTACCCTAAGGGAGAGATAGGCCTTGCAATAGTGAAAAACTAATTCAGCGGTATTTCACCATCAGGACATGTAAAACACACCAGCACATGTCCTACCTTTTGAATACACTGCACCCTGCCCATGGGGCTGCTGCCTTGGCCCTGCTTAGGGATGACTTACATGTAGTAAAAGGGAACATTTGGGCCTGGCAAATGGGTGCTGATGCCAGGTTGAACTGGCAGTTTAAAATTGCACACACAGACACCGAAGTGGCAGGCCTGAGACATGTTTACAGGGCTACTCATGTGGGTGGCACAATCAGTGCTGCCCACTAGTAGCATTTAATTTACAGTCCCTGTGCACGCATACTGCACTTTTCTAGGGACGTACTAGTAAACAAAATATGTCAATCATGTAGAAACAAATCACCAATACACTTTACACAGAGAGCATTTGCACTTTAGCACTGGTCAGCAGTGATAAAGTGCCCAGAGTCCTAAAACCATTGAAAACGAAATGCAGAACACATTAAAAAAAGGAGGTCAAAGGTAAAACGTTTGGGGATAACCCTGAAAAAATAGCCATTTCCAACACTGAACAAATTAGAATCTGAAACAATGGTTGGAATTTAAATTATTCAACATCTTAAATTAAAACTAAAGTTACATATTTTAGTATAATGACAGCTTTGAAGACAGAACACCGAATACAGGAAAAAGTGATAGTCATTAAAGAGGTAAAATCTTTTCCAAAAAAATAGGCTGAAATTCACTAATAGTTGTCAGAATAATCATGTTAATACATATGCATACTTTACAATAACATGGCTCTCTATTTGATACTTTTCCACCAGACGTCAAGATGAAAGCATTTGAAAACCAATAGACAGTATTCTATGACCTTGTATGGGAAGACACGTTACATAGGCTTACTTGAAAAAAACTGACTAAGGCACTGAAAAAAGAGCTGGGTACTCCCAAATTTTCAATTTTATTTTGAAAATCTCAGTTGAAGCAATTTATGACACTCTCAGCTTTTACGAGTGTGACAGAACCAGAAAGCTGGATGATGGTGGACATTCAGAAAGGTTGATGGAGGCTATTTTACATAAGGTTTGTGTCATCAACAATTGTCAAGAAAATTAAATATAAGCTACAGCAGAATGCACACATGGGGTCCACAACTGCTTATTTATTTGGAGCTCTTGACCCTGGCCTTTCCCATACGGTCTGAGATTGCCGAAGGTCCTGTTAAATGGTACACCGAACTTGCCATTAAAAAAAAGAAGTTGGGGGTGGATCTTTGATGATCAATTTATGACTTGATTTAGTGGAGGTAACAAGGGGCAAACTGCCCATGTTCAAATATTATCAGTTGGTGGAGTGGTTAAAAGGGACAGAGGTAAAGGAGTGGTTTGGTGATGTCAACAGTTTGAGACTGAACTGAATGAAGTGGATACTTGCAAGGAATCTTTACTGACTCTATGGGAATGGAGAGATGCCTTGTGAATTCAGGGGACAGAATACAAATGGCAAGTATCTTTTGATTTCTGACTGCATAAGGTGATACAACATGCTCACTATAAGAGAAACCACTCCTTCACCATATCCACGTGACACTGATCACCAAAGAGAATCATGAAAATTCTTGGGCCTTCTAATCTTATTGGTTAATCAGGAAACTTGAAACAGTTTGTGGTAAAGCAAATCAAATGCCGTATGCATATATTCTATAACAGTGGTTCCCAACCTCTTGAATTCTGTGGACCCCCAAGTTATCATTACTGGATCCCGGGGAGCCCCACTGAATCATTATTGGAATCCGGGGACCCGCATACTGAGTCATTACTCAAAGCTGGGGACCTAATCTGTTAATCTTATTTAATTTTCTAAGCAGTCGCGGACCCCCTTAAGAGGGTTTGCGGCCCCCCAAGGGTCCCCGGACCACAGGTTGGGAACCAATGTTCTAAGCCACCTATCTTTATTAACATAGCCAGAGATGGTCCCGTCAGATTGATTACACAGTCAATCAATCAATCAATCAGCATTCATAAAGTTCGGCTTATCTGATGGGGGTCTGAAGGCTCTAACTGGTGGACGCAGGTCAGTTGAAGAACCAGGTCTTGAGGTCCTTCATGAACTGAGCCAGCGAGGAAGACTGTCTGAGATGGAGCGGCATCGTGTTCCAGGCCTGCGCGGCAATTTAGGAGAAGGATCTTCCTCCTGCCATGTACTTCCTGAGCCTGGGGATGGTGGCGAGGGCCAGGTGAGCAGAGTTGAGTTGTCTGGAGGGTATGTAGAAGAAGAGGTGGTTGAGGTAGGCAGGTTCAATGTGGTGAAGGGCCTTGTATGTGTTTGTCAGAAGCTTAAAAGTGATGCGTTTGTTGACAGGGAGCCAGTGTATGTCTCTCAGATGGACGGAGATGTGGTTGTGGTGGGGATGTCCAGAATCAGTCTGGCTGCGACATTCTATATTCTCTGAAGTCTAGTTTGGAGTTTCTTGTTGTTTTCGGCAGGGAGCATTGCATAGTCGAGTTTACTGCTGACAAGTACGTGGGTGACTGTCTTTCTTGTGTCGATGGGTATACTCTTGAAGATCTTCCAGAGTAAGCGGAGAGTGTGGAAGTGTTGACTTGGCAGGTCATGGAAAGTGACGAGGAAGATGTTAGGCCACCAGGAGTCATCTCATTCAGTGGTGGTGGGGCCCAGGATGAGGATCTCCATTTTGTCCGAGTTGAGCTTGAGGCAGCTGTCTCTCATCCAGTCGGAGACTGCCTTCATACCGTCGTGAAAGTTCTCTTTGGCTGTTGATGGTTTGTCGGTGAGGGAGAGCATGATCTGTGTGTCGTCAGCGTATGAGACGAGGTTGAGCCTATGGTGTCTGACGATTTTGGCAAGTAGGGTCATGTAGATACAGGTGTCAGGGTCATACAGGGGCCCATGAGTATTATAACAAAAAAGCAAAACTTCACCTTAATTGTATTACATAGCCCTTTTATTCCTTGCTTCTGTAGGGTAATGTATGTGGAAAAAATGTTTCACTGTTTTTCCTTATATTTGCATCTTTCCTTATTTAAACCCTTTTGATCATGAACCAGTTTACAAATACTCCCGTCGCTCACAGAAATAAACAGTCTCTCCCCCCTCCCCCTACTTCCTTGCGCTGCTAAGGCGTGTAGTATTTCAGGACGCGACCTTCAGATCACGCATCAGCTCAATTTCCCATCAATGAGAGCCGCACAACAACATAAAAATACTACAGCGGAAGAAAGACAAAAGCCTGTATCGCCTTTCACAGGAAAGAGAAAGGAATCAAGAAGTCCTAGCCTAAGGGGAGGAGGGGGCGAGAGGGCCTTTGGGAAGTGGTGATTGGATGGAGGGTAAAAGATAACAATTCAGTTACGGATGAAGAGAACTCATTTTTTACGGGGATGAGTGGGTTTAAACCCACGTTGGAACCGACGGTGCTTAATGTGTAAAGAAAAAAGTGCCTGGGCCTAAATCGTTTCATAGGAGCCGGTCGTTGTCGCTGCTCTAAGCCAGGGTTGCTGATAACCAAGACTGCCTAAACTTGATTCCACCTCATCCCTCTTTTTCAAACCCCAGTACACTACCTGTCTCTTTATCTCGCGTTTCCGGGTTCTTATCGTGAGCGGTTTGCTCTTCTTATCATCCATTTCCTGTCTTCTGCCTCTAGCTATTTCACTCCCTTTTGCTTTGGGCCAAAGTGTGATGGTGCCCGGGGTACCACAGAAATAGGCGTCGGGTGATGCCAATGCCAACCACCGATGAACCCCAGCACAAATTAAGCGCTGGCTACAGCTCGACATTTCACTGGATACAGGGCGCTTTAACCCCCAATGCATGAATATGTCTGAGGTCTGGTATTTCTTTCCAAGAAGGGGTGACAATGAAAAGACCGCTTCATCTGTTCGGACTGTGGGGTTTAAACACCTCACAATTTGGCATCTCACGAAGTCAATGGCGTAGCAAGGGAGCCGTGGGCCCTTGTGTGAGTGAAGAAAATGGGCACGTAAAGAAAATAGCTAATATTGGGGTGGCCCCCTTCAAACACTGGGCCCCGGTGCCACTGCACCTTCTGCACGATTGGTAGCTAAACTATAAGTGAAATTTAAGGTTTCTTATTTTGTCACCTACTAAATGTCCGAGAAAATAAGCTCGGTTTTTAAGACTTGAATTACTTGCATTTCTGAGCAGCTCAGTTTGGATGCCATGTTGTCAGGCACCTTGTCCTTCAGCATTGCTGGTGAACTAGACTGTAATGAACGCTCGGTAAGTGAGAGATACTGACAGGGAGACGTATGTAACGCACACGCTGTACCACCGGATCGCTTAGGGCGTTTTTAGGCAAGGTCAGCGCCCCGAGAACAGGTAGGACTTTAAAGCTTTCTTCTAGGGTGTCATTGGTGTAATCTGGCGCAGCAGGGATCGAGTGCACTGCAACAGGCATGAATGTGGTTCGATGGTACGAGAAAGCCTTTACTCTTCTGGGGCAGACTTAATTTGACCAGGTGGTTGCAAATGGGGGGCACCGGAACTTATTTTTGGTGGCCGGCACTTATTTCTGCTGATGAGACATTTCCCGAGACCAATGTAGGGAAAAACAAACATTGAAAAAACGGATTAAGAAAAATACAGAAAATGTGTCGCCAAGGGAGAAAGCTGACACCTGTGAGAGTGAGATAACTGAGTGGCTCCACTGAACCAGAGAGGCCTGAAGTGGAATCGGGACTACACACGCTTGCTATTTTTGCTCTGACATTTTATACCGCCAGCCCTTGGTGTCTGAGCAACGCTTTGAGCACCATCACTTATAATTTTACAAATAAAGCACTGTTTTGGAGGAGTTTAAAAGCAGGCGTCTCTACTAAGCACCAATATGTTCTTCTCGGGTTTCTTGTGTCAGGTAGGGTAGAGTAAGCCATGGGGTGACCACCTCCTTCCAGGTCCTTATGGACACCGTTTCCATTCATTAACTTGTGTGTGACAATCTACTAATGCATCCTGGTGTTGTAGCCTTTCTTTGCTTCCACTGAAATAATAAGACTAATGCTCTTGAAATCAATGGCTTGTAGGTCAAAAGTTCTGGACTGGACACACTTTGTCTAATTGCCTGGGATGAGGTGGTCTCTTTAGAACCCCTAGCAAACCCATGTAGGCATTTAAAAGCCAGGCAGCATGTCTTAAACAAGATCCTGCCTTTCATCAGTGACCAGTATAAGGACCTTCCTACTGCAGCGGGAAATGGTGCAGCCATGTGATACCTTGTTTCATGCCTCCTCACATAGCCACAGGGTGAAGAGGCACAATCAGATGGTAAGCTGGAAACCCCCACAGAGTAAAGGTTTCTAGCTCAGGCTGAAGGCTCTACACAGCTAGAATCAAATTAAAACCTCAGCCTGAGCACCAGATAAGTTAATTATCGCTGTAGGGAGGGTAGCTGTTTATGAGAGCAAAGAAGAGGGGGCCAAAGCCCTTCTTGCCATAGACTAGGAATAGACTAGCCCCCTCACCAAGGCAATACCTCTATCTCCATGTACTCTCACATGCTATTGAAGTAATTAGATTTTTAGGTCTGGCAAAGTCAAAACGTTTTGATTTTATTAAAATTATATGCAAAACATACTTGCTTAATGGGGCTTTCAGCTCAGCCCACTTAATCCATTGGTCTTTTACTGTATCATTCACATTTTTCTACCATAAACTACAGCGTACACTTTGGGGCAGTGCATCAGCCTATTTCAGACATTGGCTAACTTCACTGTTAGTGACAGTTTCCTGCTCTTTCACAAGGGGCAGATACGCACACAAAGTAGTTCCTTTCAGTGCCAGGGACAATTATGACAATATATGAGCTCAAAAAATATTAGCCCTTTTGTAAATTTCACATTAGAGAGAGCTAATCCTTCCCAATAACAAACTAAAACAAACTAAAAACTAAACTAAAAGAAGCAAATTGACAAAGTCAGCACCAGACCTATTTGCTTTGCCCATGCTTTTATTCTTAGGCGTGGTATAAATGCAGAGGCATAGTTACAAGAAAGTGGTGCACCATCAATGATGTGCCACTTTTTTTGCACCACCGTACTGGCACCTAACAACCCCATGGTTGTGCCATATTTACAATACTGCGCACCATGGCAGTTGTTAGCACAATAGGATCAACGTTTTCGATGCTATTAAGCCGCTTTGCTACATTAGCGTAAAAAATGTTGATGCTAGTACAGCAAAGCACCTGGAGGCCCATTGAATATAATGGGTGCGTCATTTTTATCTCTGCTCAAAGCAGGCGTTAAAAATTACGTAAAATGGCGAAGTGAAATGTAAAAGGTGATAGATCTGACCTGTGTGAAGACCTGTAAATAGGGCATAACAGTCATCCAGCTGCACATTAATAAACAAACCCACAACCTTGGCCTCATTAGAGATGGAGAGTAAATGACTGGAATGCTGAAGTGAGCCATAATAGAAAAAGCAATTGCTAGTCCGTGTTGATCTGGCTGTTCAAATAAGTACAATTGTCACATTTTTTCCCGTTCTCCAATTTTGAGATTTGCTGTCCAAACGGTATTTTTCTCATGAAAGTCCTATTTTCTGCCTCAAATATGATAGTCAAATTTTTTAGAGCGGTTTAATTGCAGGCTATTCTGACACATTCAGAAATGCACCTCTCACTCAAATTCTCTGCAACACCAGAATGGATTTTATGTTCAGTGCTTAATTTGAGCAGGTGGTTGCCGGTTTGGGAAACTGGTGCTAATTTATGGCACTTATATTGCTACACATCAGGTATTTCCAAACTACAAGAGAGGTTAAAAACACACACATTGGAAAGACGGAGAAAAAGAAAGACGGCAAAACTGTCTCAAAGAGGAAAAGGAGGAGCCCGCAAGAGCCAGACAAAGGAGCAAGGAGGGCCTGATAGTGGATTGAAGACTACCAGCCTTGGTTTGCAGCGCAGTGAATGCACCACTCGTGGATTATGAGCGGAGTTTTAGCCACTGGCACTCTTTCTTTAACAAACTAAGTCCTGCTTATATTGTCCAAAAATGTAATACAGCCCTGTGTAACATCTGCTTAAGAACTCAGCCTGTCCTGGGAGATGTTAAATAAGGGGACAGATGCAATGTGAAAAAGACCAGGTGAGAAGAGATGAGCCTTTTAAACCCCCTACGAAGGTGCTAATGATTGTACTACAGAATATCCAGCATAGGAATATCGTGGTGTCAAAGTACTATGGACAGAATATCGAGAGACAAAATATTGAAAGGAGAGTACATATATAGGAAGGATAGATTTACTAACTTTAACTCCACATCTATGCACCTTGAAGATAGATAGATAGATAGATAGATAGATAGATAGATAGATAGATAGATAGATAGATAGATAGATAGATAGATACTCTACCTACTTACCTTTCTATAATACAGCCTAATTCTTCTTTTTTTTAAAGGTTTTGTTTATTGAGTCAAATACAAGACCATTAACTTAACAGTGCCAGAACAGAGATATGCAGTTGTGGATATAAATATTAAAAAATAATTTTGTACTTATAAATGCATACTAAACATGTAAATGAATTAGGCGTATACAGCAATATAGTATCAAAGACTCCAAGTTTGAATAAAGAAAGAAGAGAGAGAAAGGGAGAAGGAGAAGAGCTATAGGGATAGAAAAGGTATTCAAGTGATAGCCATGTGGAGAAAAAGGTAATAGACAATAGTTACAGCAAATGTACAATGAAATAAGCATATCTAAGAAAAAAACAGGAAATATATTGACATATTTAAAAAGGAGGAGAAAAATCAATTTCCTTCGCAGTGCATGAGAGATGGTTACTTAATGGCAACCATAGCTGGTGACGTTTGAAGAAAGTTCCCATTGAATCAAGCTTGTATTTGTCAAGTCTATGATGATAACATACAGTATTCCACCACTGTGTGAGTAGTATTCTCTGAAGATTTCCAGTTAGAAGTAATAGTAGACATTGCAATAGAAAGCAAGAGGTCCACAAGTTTTACAAGGGGCTTGAATAAACTTCAGATTCAGTGTATGCCACCCAAAAACAGTAATTCACATGACATTGGTAAGGAGATCTGAGCTATTGCTGAAATGCAAGACCATATTGAGGACCAAAAAGGAGATAAGGATGGACAAGAAAAAAAACATGTGAAAGTCAGTACCCTGCTGAATGTGGCAGTGCCAATATTTGTAATTTTGTGTAAGTGTGAGTTTGTAAAGGTGTACAGGTGTGCAGAAAAGTCTATTATAAAAATAAATATGGTCTGCGTGAGGCTTGCAGTGCATGCAGTGCAATGTATGGTATACCATATTCTATCCCATAAAAAAATTGTCCAAACAACACCAAGATCTGATTCCCACAATGTCTCAATAGGTGATTTGAGTCTAGCTGGAACAGACGTTCTTAAAGGTTTATAAATTCCAGCTGCCCTAGGATAGTTAGAAGTTATGATTGGTTAGGGAGATGATGCAAGAGAAGAATGATTATAATGTATATGTTTATTGAGGGCCTCTTGGACCGGACTAGAAAGAATGAAATATTGGCATTTCATGAGAATAGGGAGATTGTAAGTTTCTGAGAGAGTAGTAAAAGGGATGAGAGAGTCTTTATGATATAATTGGTAAATGAGAAGAATACCTTTAGTCATCCAAGCCTTCCAACATAAGGTTTTACCTTGTTTCCCAAGAGAACTATTGTGCCAAATAGGACTGTTAAAGAATTGATTAACAGGGGTAAGATGCGAAAAATAAAAAAAGTTTTCAGTAAGTTGATTTAATGGGAGATAGTGCTGGGCGACTAGAATTTTAAGCGGTTAGACATAAATATAATGTGTTTATGGGAAAAGGGAGAAATAAAGGTTTCTTCCAAAGAGAACCATAGTTTGTGAGGTGCATCATTGAGTGTAGATAAATAGGGTTGTATTTGCTTAGTGCCAAAATCTTTGTGATAAGTTAAAAAGTCAGGAAAATTTACTCCACCTTGTACTTTAGGAAGTTTTAATTTCAAGAGAGAGATATGGGGTTGTTTACCACGCCACAGGACCTTGGAAAGAATTTGATCAATTGAACTAAAAAAAGTTTAGGTATCTTAATAGAAAGCATCATAAGGAAGAAGTTAATGATAGGGAGAAGCATCATCTTAATGGTGTCCAAGCAGCCCATCACGAGAGATATAATGGAGACCATTTCTGTGTGAGATCTACAAGCTTTGCAGATAGGATTGCTGAATCAGTCTTTAGTGTATCCTTTTGCGTGTTGCAGTACCATACCCCTAGGCATTTAATCTTAGAAGAATTCCAAGATAAATCTGCATCACGTGTAGGAGGCTGGCCTGGTTTGTAGTGGGTACCTTGGGTACGTACACGTTATACCAGGTCCAGTTATCCCTTATTAGTGAAGTAGTAGTGTTCTAGCAGCTTAGGCTGATAGAGGTAGCTATAGCAGAGCAGCTTAGGCTGAACTAGGAGAAATGCAAAGCGCATGCAATACCACTTATAGTTACACAGTACTTATACACAAGTAAATACAATACTCAATGTTACCAAAAATAAAGGTATTTATTTGGGTGACACAGTACCAAAAATATCTTAGACACAACATTCCTTCTGGAGATAAGTATTATGCACAATATATACACTAGACACCAAAATTAGGCAAGTAAATAGTCATAGAACAATGCAAACAGGAGGAAGTCCTACAGAATGCAATAGGAGAAAATAGGTCTAGGGGCAACACAAACCATATACTAAAAAAAGTGGAATGTGAATTACGAATTCCCTCCTAGACAAGTGTAGTGTGTGCAGAATCGCTGGGAGAGTGAGAATACAGTAACGGTAAGTAAATCACCCCACCCGAGAGCGCAGAAAAGCAAAAGTAAAGTGCTGCAAGTTTCCTTAAGACACACTACAGCTCATTTTGGGGATTTTGCAGCAGCCAACCAAGTCTGCAAAGAACAACTAATGGATTATTGGACCAGAAGACCTGCAAAGGAAGGGGACCAAGTCCAGAAGTCGAAAGAAGTTCCAGGAAGGACAGGAGCTCCTGCCAACCCAGAAGAGGGTGTAAACGTTGAGTCCCTGGTTAGTTGAAGATTGCAGAAATGCACCCTAGGAAGATGCCAGAGGGTTTCTGCATGATGCAAAAAATGTCCCACAGCGTGAAGATCCTTGCAGATGAGATTTTATGTTGGAAGGCGCCAACAAGCCTTGGCTACGGCAAAAGTGCATTTTTCATCAAAATGGTGCTGGATGGACCCAGGAGGGAACTGGGGGCCTCAACTCTGTGTGATGAGGAAGAGGGGGCTCTCAGCACTTTAGAGAGCCCTCAGGATGCCAGTCAGCACCCCAGAAGCCGCAGGACGTGGGTTCAAAAGCAGTGCAAAATGTGATTGATGCAGCACAACAAAAGAAGGTCCCACACCGCCGGAAAACACCTCAGCGTCACAGGGTGGAGTGCTGGGGAGCTGGGCCAGGCTATGCATGAAGGAATTTCACAAAAAGTGAACAGAGGCCTCAGGAGGGCGAAGAAGACACAAAACACAGGGGAACCATCGTTCTAGGGAAGGCAAGGTCTTACCTCCTCCAAATTGCGTCAGCAGGACCTCAGGACAGTTTATGTTGAAGATGTCCACCCTCTGTGTCCTTAGGAGCACGCTTGTCACTGTGAGAGGAGTCCCAGGGTACCGGTCGTCACCTTGGAAGGTGCTTGCTTGGAGCAGGGGAGTGACTCTGTCACTCCACAGGAGAGTTCTTCAGGCCTTCTGGTGCAGGATGAAGACAGGGAGTCCCCAGAGCATGGGCACTGTCGAAATGGTTGCAGTTACTGACGTGGAGCTGAGGTTTCTGGAGAAAAGTGTCTCTTGTAGACACTTTCTTGCGGTTACAGCGTTTCTTGGAGCAGGCTGCAGTTGATCAGAGGTCAGAGGATGCTGAAGTTGTTGCAGAGGATTCCTGAAGGAAACTTGCAAGCAGAATCTGAAGAGAACCCACAGGAGAGATCCTAAATAGCCCTGAGAGGGGGATTGACTACCTTATCAGGTATGGAACTATCAGGAGGGGTCTCTGATGTCACCTGCTGGCACTGGCCACTCAGAGCCCTCCAGAGTGTGCCCACACCTTGCAAAGCAAGATGGCTGAAGTCTGGGACACACTGGAGGAGCTCTGGGCACCACTCCTCGGGTGGTGATGGACAGGGGAGTGGTCACTCCCCTTTCCTTTGTCCACTTTCCTGCCAGAGCAGGGGAGAAGGGGTCCCTGAACCAGTGTACACTGGTTTATGCAAGGAGGGTACCATCTGTGCCCTTCAAAGCATTTCCAGAGGCTGGGGGAGGCTACCCCTTCCCAGCCCGTAACACCTATTTCAAAGGAAGAGGGTGTAACACCCTGCTTTCAGAGGAAATGCTTTGTTCTGCCTTCCTGGGACTGGGCTGCACAGACCCCAGGAGGGCAGAACCCTGTCTGTGAGGTGGCAGCAGCTGTAGCTGCAGTGCAAGCCTCAGAGAGCTGGTTTGGCAGTACTTGGGGTCCATGGTGGAGCCCCCAGGATGCATGAAATTGGCTCCCTAATGCCATATTTGGAATGGGGGGACAATTCCATGATCTTAGACATGTTACATGGCCATATTTGAAGTTACCATTGTGAAGCTACATATGGGTATTGACCTATATGTAGTGCACGCATGTAATGGCGTCCCCGTACTCACAAAGTCTGGGGAAATGGCCCTGAACTGTGTGGGGCACCTTTGATAGTGCAAGGGTGCCCTCACACTTAGTAACTTTGCACCTAACATTCAGCAACTGAAGGTTAGACATATAAGTGACTTATAAGTTACTTAAGTGCATTGAAAATGGCTGTGAAAAAGTGTGTGCACTATTTCACGCAGGCTGCAATTGCAGTTCTGTGTAAGGGTTTGTCTGAGCTCCCTGTGGATGGCAAAAGAAATGCTGCAGCCCATATGGATCTCCTGGAACCCAAATGCCCTGGGTACCTAGGTACTATATACTAGGGACTTATAAGAGGGGTCCAATGTGCCAATTGAAATTGGTAAATGAAGTCACTGGCCTAGAGTGACACATTTAAAAGCAGAGAGAGCATAAGCACTGAGGTTCTGATTAGCAGATCCTCAGTGGCACAGTTAGGCACTACACAGGCATACACATTAGGCTACAAGCTATGAGCACTGGGTTCCTGGCTAGCAGGATCCTAGTGAGACAGGAAAAACACACTGACAGATAGGTTTTTATCTATAAGCACTGGGGTCCTGGCTAGCAGGATCCCAGTGACACAGTAAAAACACACTGACACACACACTCACACACAGGCCAAAAGTGGGGGTAACCATGCTAGAAAGAGGCTACTTTCTCACATCAAGGAATACAGAGCCAGTGCAATGAGCGTTAAGTGGTAAGACCACTGTTTTGTCTATGTTAAGTTTATAGCCAGGTATATCAGAATATAAGTTGAGCTCATGCAAGAATGCAGGAAGAGAAGTGTCAGGGTGGGACATGAACAAAAGAATATCATCAGCATATGCCATAAATTTGATGTGTGTATTATTAATTTGAAACCCCGTAAATTGTTCAGACGTTTTTAACTGGTATAGAAAAGGTTCTAGCCAAAATAAACAGTAAAGGAGATAGTGGACATCCCTGATGAGTACCCCTTTTAAGAGGGAAAAAAGGGGATCGGATACCATTTGTTATAACCGAGGGACACGGTGAGGAATAAAGAATGGATATAAAATGTCGGAATTTAGTACCTAGTCCATGCCATTCCAATGCCTTTATCAAGAAACCCCAGTAGGCCCTATCGAAAGCCTTTTCCGCATCCACTGATAAAGCTGCTAGAGGAATCTTAAGTTTAGAAGCCTTGTTAATAATATTTTCAAAAGTACAAGAATTTTCTGCTACATTTGTATTAGGGATAAAACCAGATTGCTGAGAATCAATAAGGTCAGGAATATATGGGAGTAAAAGGAGAGCTAAAACTTTGGCATAGAGTTTACAATTTGTATTAATTAAAGATATGGATCTATAGTTTTTACATTCAGTCTCAGCCCAATCTTTTTTGGGAATAAGACAAATCATGGCCTCCGTAAATGAGCCAGATGCAGAAGCTGACTTTATAAAGTGATTAAGTAATTGAAAGAGTTTGGGGAAGAGAGTCTTTGAAAACTGAATAAAAAATTCTACTGTGAAACCATCTGGGCATGAAGCCTTACCATTGGGGAGAGATTGTAAAGCTGTATATAGTTCTGTAAGTTGTAAGGGTTGGTCTAAAGATGGGAGGTCATTCTGCAATGGGTCTCTTGGTTTGAGATTAGAGATATATTGGTTGATAGATTCAATTGATGGTGTTTCTTCTGGAGTGTACTGGTCCTTATAGTAAGAAGCGAAACATGATGCTATACCTTCATCTCTAAAGTGTTTAACAACATTGTTATCTGTGATGAATTTAAAAGTTGTTTTTTCTTTTCTTTGTTTCAGATATCGAGCTAGAAGAGAACCAGCTTTATTACTACCACCATAATATCTGGCATTTATTTTCAGGAGGGTGCCACATGCTTGTTCAGTGGTATATTGATTAAACTTCATTTTAGCTGAGACTAGTGCTTCAAGATGTGATTTACTAGTTTTGTGAGTATAGTATTCATGTTCAAGGGACTTAATATTTTTAAGGATGGAAGTAAATTTTTGTTGAGCAGACTTTTTTTTTGAGTGAGCATAATTTATGATGAAACCCCTCGAGGCTGCTTTGAATGCACCCCACACAAAATGAAATGATAGTTGATCACTATCGGTGATCTGGAAGTATTCTTCTATAAACTTAATGTAGGAAGCGATAAAAGTAGCATCTGAAAGTAGAGAGTTATTAAACCCCCATGAATATGTTTTAGAACCATTAAGAAAAAGATCAAGGTCAAGAATCACAGGTGTGTGAGCTGAGATCAAAATAGCACCTATTTCAGAGTTGACCATATGTTGCAAAAAGCATTTACTAAGAAAGATATAATCAAGTATAGAATGGGAATGGTGGGTAGGAGAATAAGAAGAGTATTCCAAGAGGTTGGGATTGTATATTCTTCAGGAATCAGAGAGAGAATGCTGTAAACTAAAGTTTTTAAAAGCTTTGCGGGATGCATGTGGAACAAAACGTGATGTGGAACGTCTGTCCAAAAATAGATCGAGAATTTAGTTGCAGTCACCACCTATTAGTAAATTGGTTAAGGAATGTTCAGAGACAATATGTGAAGGATTCTTCCAAAAATTTGGATCTAAATGTGTGGGGCCATATATATTTGGGATAGTAAGAGAAATATTGTCAATTGTAAATGTAACAAGTACCCAGCAGCCTTCTGTATCTTGATTTTGTGAAATTATGGTGGGTTTGAGAGATTTATGACAGAGTATAATTACCCCATTTTTGTTTGTGGTGGAAAGGGAGTAGAAAATGTCCCCCCACCCATTGTTTTTTTTGGCTTAATTGCCTCAGAGTCATTGAGGGGAGTCTCTTGCAACAAAGCAATGTGGCATTTCAAACGAGCTAGGTGAGATAAGACACACTGACGTTTAATGGGGTGTTTAAGCTCCTTAACATTCAATACAACAGTTCTAAGTTGCATAACAAGAAGAATTAAAAAACAACTGCTGTAACACAGAAAAAATAGGCATATCAATTTTGAAAAAGCAAAGAAATGGGAAATAAACAGGATAGTAAAGAAAAAGAGACCGATGAAGATGACTGCTAGTAGTTGTATATACATGGATGTGGCAATACAGGGACGAAAATCCACGAAAGCTAAAGAAGACAAGATAGAAAGAGAATTCCCCAAAAAGTAGAGGGACAGTGGAGCACCTGAAAAGACAGTCGAGAGTGGATTCAGCACAAGAAAAGTGATATTAGATATTAAAACATGCAAAGGCGAGTTTCAATGAGGAAAAAAAACATTATACAAACGAAAAATGTACCATTTAGGAGACCAAATAATGTAATAACTGCAGTAAAGGAGTGTGAGATAAAGAACAATACAAATCAAAACTTACCAGTGGAACGTGTAGGAGAACAATTTGGATGGTGAGAGTGGGATACAGTTGGGAAAGGAACATGAGGATTGCACGAAGAACACTATCTGAAAAAAAAAAGAATAAGACGATAGGAAGATGCAGAGAAGGGAAACAATGGATATAAATACTAAACATAACCATTACTATTAAACTGTCCAGAAAAAAAAGGAAGGTCATTAAAACAAATTAGATTATATCTTTAAGTAATTGCAGATGCTCCTAGTTCCACTGCTTTTGTTTTGTGTTGGTAAACAAAAGTTTCTAGTGCCAAAGGTTCCTCAAACAAGTAAGATTTGTCCTTGAATGTAATTTTGAAAACGCATGGGTGAAGAGACCGTATTGAATAATCAAGGAGTTGAGTTGCGGACATAAGTCCAAAAACTGTTTACGACATGCAGCTGTAGCAAGAGAGAAGTCTTCTGTGTTAAACACTTTATGACCTGACCATTGCAAAGAGCCAAACTTTTTGGCTTTTGAGAGTATTTGCATCAAGTCAGTAAATTGGAGAAAGAGAATAATAATGCCTCTAGGATGTGCACAAGGGCCAGTTGAAGTCAGTGAACCTAAACGATGTGCCCATTGGATAGAGAGGGGAAAGGTAGGAGGCAAGTGAAGAATTAAAGGTATTGCTGTTTGAAGGAATGCAATCATATTAGAGCCTTCCAAACCTTCTGGAATCCCAAAAAGGCAAAGTTTTCAGTAAGCCTTTTAAGTTGAGCTATGTCCTTGGAGATTTGAGGACAGTGTTACAATCTTCAAGTTTACTGACTCTCTGTTCCAGAGTACAAATTTGTTGTTCGTGTTGGGGCCATTGCTCCTCAATACGTTGCAAAGAGGCATTAGTGGCCATCATAAATAGCTTTAATGCATGCACTTCTTCCATGACGTCATCTAGAGTAAGATGTGTAGGTGATTTTGAGGGAGAATCAAGGTCTTTTTTTAGGCACTTGACGGAAGTGATGTTAGATGATTTTTTCGCAATTGCGCCAGCAGCATGGGATGAAGAGGCGCCATCCTTTACAGTCTGTAGCACTATCCCTTGTTAAAGCTGATGGTGGAGAAGATTTAATTATATGTGTGCGCACAACTCAAAGAGGATTATTAGACTTGGAGGAAGAGGATGACTGGCTGCTGATGTGAGAATTGTGTGTTCTCCCCATAAAAGCCAGCAGCAATTTGGTAATAGGAAGGCAGCAATGTGAGGTGCTGATGAAATTATATGACAATGAGAAGCTGTTGTGAGAAGTATCCAACAGAGCAAAATATAATAAAAAATAAATAAATAAATAAATAAATAGAAAATCCTAAAGTATTCTCTCCGAGCAGGCAATGCAGAATACCACAATACCTGGTTTCCCTGCCCGTGATTGGTGGGAAGACCGGCAGTGGCGGGACACCGGGAGGTCAAAAGTGCAGCTGCCAGAACTTACGGCGTTCAGAGGTTGTGAGGAAAAAGCTGGAGGCACGATAGCAGCTGTGAACCACCCATCGAAGGAGAAACCCAGAGAGAGAGAGGCGAATGAGGAAGACGAGGAGCGGAGCCCGCTCGGGATCTGGAGACAGCGGTACCGTTCTTGCACTGGAGGAGAAAGCGGAAGACGTGTGACGGAAGACCCTGTTCCAGGCAACCGGGAGGAAGAAACGCAGCATCCCGCCACACTTCAGGAGAAGCGTGGCCATTCAGGTGCGGGGGACCACGTCCCTGAATGAGAGTGAGAGAGAGAGAGAGAGAGAGAGAAAGATCGGGGGGAAAGGAGTAAAGGGAGGGGAAGGACAAAAAGGTAAAAATAAAAAGGCACGAGCACTGCCGGGGGGGGGGGGAGAGAGAAGGACAAGGACCAGGGAGAGAACAAATCGGGAGAGATTTAAATACTTACCACCGGGCACCGTAGAGCACAGTAACCAAAATAGACCATCTAAGACACCGCGCGCAAGAACGTAAGAGCACTGAAGAAAAATAACGAGACAGAAAGCACAAGAGTTAGATCAATAATAAACAGACGGAAGAAAGCACATACTAACATGAACCAGTCTGAGAAATGTAACCCTGAAAAGAACAGTGAGACAGGAAAAGAAAATAAGAAAGCATAAGGAAACAAAATAGATACAAGTATCCTGTTCACTTACCGCTATTATTCTCTTCTCTCCACATGCGCTTCCCGGGGACAACCTGTGAACCAGGGAGACAGAAAGAGAAGAGTGAAGAACAAACCTCAAGAACATCCCACCACCCTATCCCCAGCAACCGAAGACTGAAGTATACTCACCTGATCAATACCACATCCAATATCACCAATAAAATTCCTTTTTCCAGACTATAACGCGGTCCAGAGTGATTCATCCACACCCATATGGTTACAAGTGTTGTCAGAAGGGGGATTTGTGGAGAAACCGCCACCATGGAAGAGAAGGCAACAATGGCAGATGTAATCACCCAGTTGGCCGAGGGGCAACGGCATCTCCAGTTGATATGAGAACAACAAATGAAAGAAGCCAAAGAGGAACGGGAGGCGTTGCAAACTGCGCTCAAGAGCCAGGCAACGATTATGGCCAATAACCAACTGGTACATGAAACAGCAATGGGCAAGCTTACCGACACCATCGCCCATACAAAAGTACACCCCACTGTACCAAGTAGTGTGTTGCAACGTTATCAGGAACAGGAAGACCCAGATTCTTTCTTCACAAACTTTGAAAGAGTGGCCAGTACCGCTAATTGGCCTGAGGACAAATGGGGTCAGTATATCGCCCCCCTTCTCACCGGTCACTTACAAACAACATACCAAGCTATTAATCCGAGTGGTACCCTTCCATACAAGGACATTAAGAAAACCATTTTAGAAAGAGTGGGTTTGGATAGTGAGAGTTACCGCACCAGGTTTAGACAAATGAAATGGCAGCATCAGGAGTACCCCCGTACCTTATATTATAGAGTCCAACATGCAGCCGGGAGGTGGTTACATCCCATGGAGAAAACAAGAGAAGAAATGTTTGACATCATAGTCTTAGAACAGTACTTGGATGCCTTACCACCTACCACCCGGAATTGGGTACGACAACATCCCGGACTCACTAATGAGACAGCCGTAGATCTCGCCTGTGCTTATCATAGAGGCTCGGACTTTCGGGCTACCGTTAGTCGGGCTCCTCCACCTCCTGTCAGACCGGCCATACCTAGAATAAATCCACATCGACCGGTATTAAATCACGGGCCTGACCGATCTCAACCAGCTGGCCCGGGTCCCTCCGGATACTCAGGCCCTGGTCCCCAGTGCTACAGCTGCTCAGAGTAGGGGCATATTGCCCGGTATTGCCCACATAAGAAAGATGCAGAGGAACCCATGGAGATAGGTCTGACCAAGGGAAGAGTGTTCTGAACGGGAGGAGAGAAACCTAAATATACCCTCCCTATCATCGTCAATGAAGGGGAAAGAATGGCCCTAATCGAATCCGGTTGTAGCCAGAGCGTGATCAGGGGAGATTTAGTATTGCCAGGGCAGGAAGATACAGAAACCCAGGTCCTCATCACCTGTGTACATGGTGATCAACGGTATTATCCCATTGCCACTATAAGGTTGAAATGGAGAGATCGAAACGAGAACCTCCGGGTAGGGGTACTCTCCACACTCGATGAGGACATAATCCTCGGTACGGATTATGAAGATTTTCCCTCCTTAGTAGAGAAAGCCGGGCAAGAGCACCTTTTGAGGGATTGGTGGACAGAGGCACCTAGTGGAATGAATACGGAGGAATCCAAACGGGTACGAGTTACCCTCAGCAGGAGACAAAAAAGCGAGCAAAGACATTCCTATATACAGAACCGCCTATCCCAAGATGGTCCTATTGTTAATGGGAAGGTTTGCACAATCACTGGGGATTTCCTGCAGAATCAGAATGAGGACCCTTCTTTAAAACACGCTTGGCAGCAGGCCGACTCCGGGGCAGCACAAGGGGTAGGTCCCAGATTCCTGATTTGTAATAATCTATTATTCCGAAATCCCCCACCCACAAGAGGAAATGATCTACAGTTAGTAATGCCTAGAAGTCACCGCCAACAAGTGTTACAATTAGCACATGGGGATAACGGGGAAGGGCACTTGGGGAGGGAGAAAACTGAGGAAGCAGTCCTTAGACGGTTTTATTGGCCAGGGGTTTATGGTGAAATACGCAAGCATTGTTCCGAGTGTCCCAAATGCCAGTTGTACAACCCCTCTCCACAAAAACCCGTTCCCCTTCAACCTCTTCCGATTATAGATATTCCCTTTACCAGTGTTGGAATGGACCTTATCGCTCCCCTCACCCCTTCCACTCGGGTAGGCAATATGTTTTAGTCTTGGTGGACTATGCCACACGATATCCCGAGGCCATTCCCCTTCCCAGTATACACACTAAAGTTATTTCCCAGGCAATGATAGAGTTTTTTTCGAGGGTGGGTTTCCTGAAAGAAATATTGACTGACCAAGGGACCCCTTTTATGTCGAGATTGATGGCTGAAGTATGTCGGTTGATAGGGGTGAAACAAATCCGTACCTCAGTATATCACCCTCAAACAGATGGGCTGGTGGAAAGATACAACAAAACCATTAAATCCCTACTAAGAAAGAGCATATCTGAGGCTGGTAAGGATTGGGAAAAGAAACGACCTTTGGTTTTATATGCTATCCGTACCCACGTACAGGCTTCCTTAGGCCATAGCCCTTTTGAGATGTTGTTCGGCCGACAACCACGTACACTGTTAGATATGTTAGCCGAACAGTGGGAGGACACTGAGGAGGAAGTAAAAGACCTCTTAACATATACCCGAGATTTGAGAGAGAATCTTCATACAGTATGGGAAGAAGCCCATACTGCTTTACAGGAAGCTCAGAATAATCAGAAGCAAATATATGATACCCGAAGTGCAGTTCGCACCTTAACAGTAGGAGATAAAGCTCTAGTTTTACTCCCTAGCACTGAAAATAAGCTATTGGCCAGATGGCAGGGACAATTTGAAGTGATAGCACAGAATAACCCTGCCACCTATAAGCTGGCCATTCCCCAATGAAGTGGCAGGGAACAGATATATCACATCAATCTTCTTAAAAAATGGTTAGATCCCACAGGGGCGCATTCCGTTCATTTGATCAACTCCGATGTTACTGAAGACATCCCTTATCCCATGCTACCTAACCATGACCTGTCCAACCAGGTACAACCATGGATCAATCCCGATCTTACTGGGTTGTATCACAACCAACTAACTCGCCTAGTACATCACAATCAGGATGTCTTCTCTAAATATCCGGGGAGAACCACCCTAGTCCAACATCCAATTTACCTGAAAATGAATAATGTCTCCCGACAGCGGCCATACCGCATCCCAGAAGCAAAACAAAAGATTATTGAAGAAGAAGTCCAAGCCATGTTGGCAGCCGGTATCATAGAACCTTCAGCCAGTCCTTGGTGCTCGCCAGTCGTGTTGGTACCCAAGCCAGACGGCAGTACCCGGTTTTGTGTAGACTATAGGGGAGTCAACAACTTAACCTATTTTGATGCATTTCCCATGCCTAGAATCGATGAGCTTATTGAGAGATTAGGCCAAGCCAAGTACTTATCCACCCTAGATCTCACGAAGGGTTATTGGCAAATACCATTAAGAAGGGAAGACAAAGAAAAAACAGCATTTGCCACCCCTTTGGGATTATATCACTTTACTGTCCTCCCTTTTGGGCTTCACGGGGGCCCCGCCACCTTCCAAAGACTCATGGACGAAATCTTACGACCTTTTAAGCAGTATGCTGCTGCTTATCTCGATGACATTGTTATCTATAGCAAAACCTGGGAGGATCACATGACACACCTAGATACCATATTACAAGCTCTACGAAAAGCTCAGTTAACCGCCAATCCTGAGAAATGTCGACTAGGACAGACTAGTATCAAATACCTGGGCTATATTGTGGGGAGCGGTCGGATTAGCCCCCAAGTAGAAAAGTAGAAGCCATTTCAAAAATGACGTTCCCTAAAAGAAAAAAAGACATTAGGGCTTTCCTGGGATTGATCGGCTACTATAGGCGCTTTATTCAACATTTCTCCACAGTGGCGGAACCCCTTACTGATATGCTAAAAAAAAACTATCCCAACAACATTGGTACCCCCTCTGTGACTGCATTACGTAGCTTTGACAGGTTAAAGGCCGCTCTCACATCTGAACCAGAGTTATGTTGCCCTAATTTCCATAAACCCTTTGTGTTACTAACTGATGCCTCCGACGTGGGTCTTGGGGCTGTGTTATCCCAACCGCAGGATGATGGTACCCTCCACCCCATCTTATACATCAGCAGGAAACTTCTACCGCGAGAATTACGCGAGAATTACATTATCCGGTTATAGAGAAGGAGTGTTTGGCGATTAAATGGGCAATTGAATCTCTCAGATATTACCTGTCCGGCAGGACCTTTACCCTGATTACTGATCACACTCCTCTTACCTGGCTTGCCCATAATAAGGACACTAATTCCCGCATTCTCCGCTGGTTCCTTTCCTTACAGCCTTTCTCATTTCAGATTCAGCATCTCCCGGGTAAACAAATGGTGACTTCGGATTTTCTTTCCCGTTATCCGGTCTTGGAGCGTCTCGACAGGCCGCTCTCTAGGGGGAGTGTATGTGACGGGCTGGAACCAGTTCGCCCGCACATGGCTCTCACTTGTGCTGACGCTGCCACTGTTACTCCAAGGCTTCCTGGTCTCCCTGCCCGTGATTGGTGGGAAGACCGGCAGTGGTGGGACGCCGGGAGGTCAAAAGTGCCGCTGTCAGAACTTACGGCGTTCGGAGGTTGTGAGGAAAAAGCTGGCACGAGAGCAGCCGTGAACCACCCATCGAAGGAGAAACCCAAAGAGAGAGAGGCGAATGAGGAAGATGAGGTGCGGAGCCCGCTCGGGATCTGGAGACAGCGGTACCGTTCTTGCACTGGAGGAGAAGGCGGAAGACGTGTGACGGAAGACCCTGTTCCAGGCAACCGGGAGGACGAAACACAGCATCCTGCCACGCTTCAGGAGAAGCGTGGCCATTCAGGTGCGTGGGACCACGTCCCTGATCGAGAGTGAGAGAGAGAGAGAAAGAGACGGGGGAAAGGAGTAAAGGGAGGGGGAAGGACAAAAAGGGAAAAATAAAAAGGCACGAGCGCTGGGGGGGGGGGGAGAGAGAAGGACAAGGACCAGGGAGAGAACAAATCGGGATAGATATAAATACTTACCACCGGGCACCGTAGAGCACAGTAACCAAAATAGACCATCTAAGATACCACGCACAGGAACGTATGAGCACTGAAGAAAAATAACGAGACAGAAAGCACAAGAGTTAGATCAATAATAAACAGACGGAAGAAAGCACATACTAACAAGAACCAGTCTGAGAAACGTAACCCTGAAAAGAACAGTGAGACAGGAAAAGAAAATAAGAAAGCATAAGGAAATAAAATAGATACAAGTATCCTGTTCACTTACCGCTATTATTCTCTTCTCTCCACATGCGCTTCCCAGGGACAACCTGTGAACCAGGGAGACAGAAAGAGAAGAGTGAAGAACAAACCTCAAGAACATCCCACCACCCTATCCCCAGCAACCGAAGACTGAAGTATACTCACCTGATCAATACCACATCCAATATCACCAATAAAATTCATTTTTCCAGACTATAACGCGGTCCAGAGTGATTCATCCACACCCATACGGTTACAACATTGTTAAACAATTGTTGACTAATTTTAAGGGAACCTTCTGAAGGAAAAACAATCACCTCCATCAAAGAAAAGCATTTGCCATGTTATGAAGAGCAATTTGAAAGAGCTACTTGATAACAAGAGCTGTCAGCAAATACTGAATGTTGAAAACCTCAGCTAAATGTGAAGAGTGAGGTCAAAAGTTCAGCTGGATGTCAGAAGATAATAAATATTTCAATTGTAGAAGAAATTAGGTTTGTAGAATGACATCCAGGCAAGCAGTTAAAAGCACATAGAAACATCTACATGAAAGTTTAGGTTTTTGCAAAGGCTTATGAAGTGGAACACAAATTACACAGATAATTAATAACCTCAGGCCCTCACATGAAGTCTCTGGAAAAACTTAAAATCTCAATGTCTCTGTAAGAATCAGGCATTTTTATGCAGCGGCAGAGCTCTGTGCTAAAAAATGCTGGAGAATAAAAAAAATTCTAGCTATGGTGTCAAGAATTTTATATTCTATTAAGGGCACGGAGGCGAGGATTATGCTTTTCTCTCTTAACTGATTAACTCACAGCAGCCAATGAAAAACACTATATACAGAAAACTACGTAGTCCATAATACTGTCCAATCATAGATAGCCCTCGTACAAAAAAGTCACCATTCACAAAGTCCTTCCTCTTTCATTGCGAGATGAAGTCCAGCATAGCGTCATCAATCTCACGAACATGGAACTGCAACATCTGGAAGTGGAATAAACAGGACACCAACTTCTAGAAAATCAGGACTAGTCCTTGTAACTCATGAATTCTTATCTCCATCTAAAGAGACGACAAAATAAAATAGCACTAAAAATGGTTCTCAAACTTAGAATAACAGGTGGAGAGTAAATTATATATACATACAATTTTGACATAATGTTACAACTTTTCAGTCAATAACGGAGAATAATTTTCATTAAATCATTTTAATGTTGTATAAAAGGGTGGGATAATCCTTGCCTCTGTGTCCTTAATAGAATTAAAAATTATTGACACAATAGCTAGAATGTTTTGTATTCTATGTCAGGACCGGAGGCTTCTGGTTATGCTAGTTCAAAGTTGATTTACTATAACTGAAGCCACATAAACAATAGGTTTGTGGTAAAATACTTTAAAAGAAGACTCGGTTGACCAATCAGCTGCTACCGTAATGTCTTCCAAGTGAGAACCTGTCGAAAAAGCCTTAGAAGCCATAGCTCCTCTGAGTGAATGAGCTCCAAAATTGGAGTTATCAGTCGCAGCTTCGGTCATTAACCATCTAACCCATCGAGCTTATGTAGCTCATGACACTAGACCAAAAGGGTTTTGTAATGAAATGAGTAGTTGACCCTGGAAGTCCCTGCGAACGTCCCGACTGGACTCCTCATACACTTTTAAACATTGAACCACACGCAATATTTTATGATGTGGAAAAGCAGGATAAGAAACACATTAAGAATTTGTTTTCGTTCTTTTGGAAATAGCAAAAGATACCCCCGAAGGAGTAAATACTCTACATGCTAAATCCAACACTTTAACATCCAATATCCTATGACAGGAAATTAGACAAAAAAAGGATTGTACGTTTCACAGCCAACTGTTTATGTGTAAGGTCTTCGTTACAGGGCCAAACTTTCAGAAATAGAAAGACCACATCCACATCTTAAAGCACGGAATATTTAGGCTTAGGAGGATTAAACATCCTGAGACCATGCGACAGCTTACAAACTAATGGATGTTCACCCACAGATTTACCATCAATATGGGGATGCCCTACTGAAATAGCTGACCTAAAATTATTGATCGCTCTGTTTGCCAAACCTTGGGCTGCTAAGTCTGAAAGGAAATTCACAATTATACTAACGTTTGCCCCCAAGGGATCAATACTCCGTTCACCACACCAACCAGTCCATCTCTTTGAAGAAGATTTGTACCGCTTGTGAGTAGAGGGAGCCCAGGATTGGGACAGGAAGAACAAAGCGTTGTCTGAAACACCTGGCACTTGCCAACGGTTCCTGAAAGTCTCCATGCCAGGAGGGACAACTGTTCCGTCACTATTAGCGGATGAGGTAACCCTGCTGGGTCCAGCAACGGAGATCGAAATGCAGGGATCCAAATCGGAAGGGCAGAAGAGAGTTCCCTCGCCACTGGGAACCATGGCTGTGCTTTCCAAAGCAGAGTCACAAGGACCAATTCCGCTGATTGTCTCCTCATCTGAGATAGTACTCTCTGAATCATGGTGAATGGGCATATTGCAGACCCGTCTTCCATGACTGAAGGAAAGCGTCTGACTCCATTGCCAGATGATCCGGCATCCAACTGAAGAACCGAGGAAGTTGTGTATTTAGTCGCAAGGCAAAAAGATCGATGGAACACGGACCCGATAACAGATTGATTTTTGAGAATGTTAGACCTGACAGCTTTAGGGTGGTCACCCCTAACTTTTTGCCTGCCTCCCTCCACTTTTTGGACACTGTTTTTGATGGTTGTAGGACTCTGCGCACTTTACCACTGCTAAACAGTGCTAAAGTGCATATGCTCTCTCCCTTAAAACATGGTGACATTGGTTCATACCCAACTGGCTTATTTAATCTACTTGTAAGTCCCCAGTAGAGTGCACTACATGTGCCCAGGGCCTATATAGATTAAATGCTACTTGTGAGCCTGCAGCACTGATTGTGCCACCCACCTAAGTAGCCACTTAACCATGCCTCAGGCCTGCCATTGCAAGGCATGTGTGCAGTTTCACTGGCACTTCGACATGGCATTCAAAAGTACTTGCCAAGCCTTAAACTCCCCTTTTTCTACATATAAGTCACCCCTAAGGTAGGCCCTAGGTAACCCATAGGGCAGGGTGCTATGTAGGTAAAAGGCAGGACATATACCTGTGTAGTTTATATGTCCTGGTAGTGTAAAACTCCTAAATTAATTTAACACTGCTGTGAGGCCTGCCCCTTTCATAGTCTAACATTAGGGCGACCCTCATATACTGTTTGAATTGTAGCTTCTGATCTGAAAGGAGCAATAGGGTCATATTTATTATGGCCAGAATGGTAATACAAAATCCTGCTGAATGGTGAAGTTGGATTTAATATTACTGTTTAAAAAATGCCACTTTTAGAAAGTGAGCTTTTCTCTGCACTTTAATCCTTCGGTGCCTTACAATCCACGTCTGGATGGGTTAGTTGACGGCTCCTTGTGCAGTCCACTCAGACACCGCCAAACACAGGGTACTCAGTCACACCTGTACACATCGGCATACTGAATGGGTCTTCCTGGGCTGGGAGGGTGGAGAGCCGGACACTTACATGTCAAAGGACAGTAGCCTGCCCTCACACAATGGACTGCCACACCCCCTACTGGGACCCTGGCAGACTGGATGGAACTGAAAGGGGATCTTGTGCACTTCTAAGCCACTCTTTGAAGTCTCCCCTACTTTAAAGGCACATTTGGGTATTTAAGCAGGGTCCCTGACCCTACCAACTCAGACACTTCTGGACAAGATACCACTGGAGAAGAGGAACTGCCTGGCTGCCCAAAGGACTCACCTGACTGCTTTTCTGCAAAGGACTGCTGCCCTGCTGCCTTGCTGCCTTCTGGTTCTGCTGAGAAGTGCTCTCCAAGGGCTTGGATAGAGCTTGCCTCCTGTTTCTTGAAGTCTCAGGACCAAAAAGACTTCATACTGCAAAGAACTCCTCGTGCAGCAAAAATTTGACGCACAGCCTGCCAGAAATGACACACAGCCTGCATCACGGTGAGAAAATCACTGCACGCTGCACTGGAAAGACGCAGCCCGGCTCCCAGAGAGGAGATCGATGCAGCGCCAGCGCTGCAACCGGAATTTTGACGCACGACCCACTGGATCGACGCAAAGCCAAGCCGGAATGACACAGCCCGGCTTCCTGCGAGAAGACTCAACGCAGTGCCTGCCGTGCAACAGAAATTTCCACACATCGCCCTCCAGATCGATGCAGCTTCTGTGACTTCGTCCTGCATGCCCAGGATTTCTCTGCATTGTCCCCACAACCCGAAGAGGATGCAAGTCCATGCTCTGGAAATCTACGCAAAGCCTTCCCTGCGTGCAAAATTATCGAAGCATCGTCTGTGTGCATCCGGAGAAGCTGACGCACACCTCCCCCTTTTCTACGCATCTCCTTCTCTGCGGTCCCTTGCGGACAATTTAAACGCAAACCAGGTATTTTGTGCTTACAAAAGACACTAGTTGCCTTTTAAAGACTAAAGACTTTTTATCATTCTCTGAAGTTATATTTTAACTTGTACTTATCAAATCTTGATCATGTTGACCTGCATTTAACCAGATAAATATTATATATTTTTATAAACACTGTGTGGTGTATTTTTTTGATGCTATACTGTGTTATTGTATGATTTATTGCACAAATACTTTACACATTGCCTCCTAAGTTAAGCCTGACTGCTCAGTGCCAAGCTACCAGAGGGTGGGCACAGGATAATTTGGATTGTGTTTGACTTACCCTGACTAGAGTGAGGGTCCTTGCTTGGACAGGGGGTAACCTTACTGCCAACCAAAGACCCCATTTCTAACAGAATGTATCTGAGGGTTTAGCTTCCAGTCTCTACCGTTCCTCAGGAAACGAGAGTTCCAGTCCGCAATCGGGTTGGACCTGCCCAGAATGTACTCCATTACAATAGAAATCTGATGTTGGAGACACTACTCCCAAAATTCTTTGGCTATCATTACCAGCACTTGCGATCTGGCCCCCCCAGATGGTTTATGTATTGAACCACCAAAACATTGTCCAACCACAGGATAATGCAACAACTTGCATCCTGAGGGGATAGTGATCGGATCGCAAACGATCCAGCCAGGAGTTCCAGGCAATTGATATGGCGCAATTCCTCCTGAGTGGATCATCTTCCCCCTGTTGTCAAATAGCCGCAACGGGCTCCCAAACCCCAAAGGCTGGCATCTGACTCTATCACAAGTTCTGGAGTGGCTGCAAAAATTGCTGTGCCATTCCAGGCATCCATATTATTCAACCACCAAGAGATCTCTGCTTTGGCCTCGTCAGAAAGCTGGATCTGCTCGGAATAAGATAGTCCCCTGCGAAGGTGTAGGATTTTCAAGCATTGAAGGGCTCGATAATGGATAGGCCCTGGGAAAATTGCCTGAATAGAAGAGGCCAGAAGACCTACCAGTCCTCAATGATATATTCGGAGAGGCAAGGCGGCTCCTCAACTCTTTCTTGATAGAAATCCTCTTCGAAAGAGGCAACAGAAGTTGTCGGGTGATCAAATCTATTTCAAAACCTAAAAACTCTATGCTCTGAGAGACAGTCAATAGCGAATTTCCCAGATTGATGAGAAAACCTAAGTCCTGGAGAAGGCTGATAGTCCATGACAGATGTGTCAGAAGAACCTCTTTGGATTGAGCCATGAGTAGAATGTCGTCCAGGTATATAATCAGACAAACATCTCTCTCTCAGTGGGATTGTACCACTGGTCTTAAGAGCTCTGTAAAACACCACAGGGCAAATGAGAGGACTGTAAATTCGTAACATTAATCTCTCCACAGAAATTGGAGGAATCTGCGTTGTGGGCCGAAGATCGGGACAGTTAGATAAGCATCCTTGAGGTCTAATCGTGCAAGAAAATCTTTTTCTTGAAGCAAGTCTCTTAGAAGATGGATACCTTCCATCTTGAAGTGACAATATACAATCCAAGAATTGAAGTCCTTTAGATTGAGAAAGAGAGGAGAATCTTCGCCTTTCTTCTGCAACAGAAAAATGGGACTGATAAAGCCGAAAAGGTGTGAATTGGCTTCAACTATATTGTGTTTCCTAAGCAAAGCACAATCTTCTAGATCTATAAAAGAGCTCTCTTCTTGGGAAAAATGAAGAGTGTGAGAGAAATTGGACTGTTGTGGCGTTGCATAGAATTCTAGTCTGAACCCTGAACGGTTTGCAAGATCCAAGGATCTGGAGAGAGACTCTCCCAGTAACTCTTGGGAGCCATGTCCGTAGCCTCTTCGAGATCTGGAGGGATATAATCACCCAGAGGTAGAACCTCTTCCTCTGTGCACAAATCCTCCTGAGGTCTGATGGAATCCACGGCCTGGGAAACTACCTCTGAATTGCTCCGCCCTGGCAAAAAGGTCACCACTAAACATCTTCCTCATGGATGATTGAGTTTTGTCCAAGGCCGAAAAAGTGGCCACATATTTTCCCAAATCTTTAACAAACTTCTCCCCGAACAACATTCTGTTTGCTAAAGGGCCCGCCTCATTGGGGGATAACTCTGCCAGTTTAGGGTCAATCCACATGAGGAAGGACAGTCTCCTCTCAGTAGGAATAGCACAGTTTGCATTGCCAAGTAAACATATGGCTCTTTGAGACCATTGCAATATAGTGTCCGGGTCTAAGGGACTATTGGACTCCTTAGCTTGTACCGCCAGTTCGAGGATCTTTGTAACAGGACCAGGTATGTCCAACAACTTGTCCTGGCATCCTTTCCAGGCCCTTGCGGATTCTGTCCTGTACATAGTGTGCTACATCAGCATAAGGAATCCATTCAGTAGACCTTGGGTGGATGATGGATAAGGTCTTTTGGGTCTGGCTGTCCTCATTGAGGTTGTTAGATTGGCGTTTGCGTTTACCCGAGGGTTTCAGGTTATTTGTATGCTCTGACTCCAAGGAATGAGAGGACTCAGACTCTGCGATCTCTAAAGTATCTATAAACAGTCTAGGAAGAGACCCTGCACCTTCCAAGGAAAAGAAAGTGTCATATTCGTGGTCCTTAAGCACTGATGCAGCAATCTGCACAATAAGTTCCGCTGAGGACGTTGGGCCCACAGAGGCTCTCTGGGCAAAGCCCACGTCTGGTGCCAGATAATCTCTGGATATATTCACCATCGGGAGTTTCCCTCTTAATTCACGTTGGCCATACCGGACTAGTCTGTGGGTAAAAGGCTTCAAGGCCTTTATCAGAGCCTGGTTTACTGAGTCCTGGACATGGGTGCCCAGGGCTTCCACAAGTCTTTCCTCCATTCCAAATTCCTCATGTGTGTCAAGATTTTCCTGATAATACTCCTCTTCATTGGAGTAGTATGCCATCCTATTAATGAGAGGAGAGGAGGAGTTCACGGGAGTGGTCACCCAGCAGGTAAAATAATATTTAGCACAAAGTGCTTCCCAAAATTTCTCGTATCAATAATGGGTGGAGGGAGCACCTGTAAAACCCCTGGGGCAAGGCCCTACCAAGTTTAATCGCCCATCAGGTGTTCAGGGACAGATTACCGTACTTCAAAGCTCGCGCTGCGCTCTGTGGCACGATTGGAATGAGAAGGGCTTCCAGAGCCAATGCACGAGATGGAAGAATAAAGAGGACAGAGTCCTCTACCTCTGGCTAGAACGTGCGGGAACCACCTGGCAACAAATTGCAATAAATATGAATAAGGGTCAACAGCATTTCATCGATCGCACGTCACAGCGGTAAACGGAGAGCGCTCGATCAGAAAAAACACAATGGGGCACAGCGGGAGGCCAAGTTTATGTCCTGCTCCCGATTCACAAGAGCTGGTTAAGATATAAACAGCCATACCTCAATAGAAAGGTGACACTTATCTCGTGCTGTGAGCAGCAAAGAAAGAGGAAGGACTTTGTGAATGGTGACCTTTATATATGAGGGCTATCTATGATTGGACAGTATTATGGACTACATAGGATCTTGGGAAATGTAGGTTTCTGTTTATAGTGTTTTTCATTGGCTGCTGTGAGTTGATCAGTAAAGAGAGAAAAACATAATCCAGTCCTCCGGTCCTGACACAGAAATTAATTAAATTGATGTGAAAACATCTCATCCCTTTCAGGAAGTGCAGAAGCCTTATGGAGCTCTAAAGAGCAGTGGCCATCTTGCGTGACATCCAGCCACATCCCCCAGCCTAATTATACTGATCACAATGGTTTGTAGCATCAAGGTTTTCATCTTGATATTCCAGAGGCACACCAGCTACATTGATATTCAAGATTATTGATGGGTGTCCGAGGATTGCAGGATGTGCAAAGAAGCAAGCTGTGAAAGAGCAGGCATGACAACATGTGACCATATTGACATACCTGGCCTAGCATAACGAAAGTGACAAAATTGACACTGACGGTGAGTGCAGCAGAAGAGCACTGAAGGGCGTGCATGCAGCAAAGCAAGTTGGGGTGTACCAGGCACAACGATTCAGTAACAGATGGATGCTGGATAGTGAAGGAAATATAACCAAGCATTTGCAATGCAACGGGTCTTGCATTTCGTCGAGTTAGAGCTATTGCCGGTGTAAACTCCGAACTAGACTTTTCTTGTCACATTAAATGGAGAAAAAAACATGAACTGGATCATGCTGTGTAAAACACAGCATGATTGCACGGCGATGAAAGAGAAAAAGTAGTCCAGAAACCAGGCGGAAAACATGGAGCCTCATATGTTTCCAGTAGTTGGTCAGTGCGCTCGAGGAGGGCCAAACACCGGAAAAGGCATGACATATGCATGCCTTATACTAATGAAAGCAAGAGGATTTTAAAAGGCAAGCCCACAAACCAATGTAAGGGACTGACGTGACATGGGTGTGGTTAGAAGCTCAAAGAGAGGTTACATCAGGGGACAGAGCGCTTTGCGCTCGCCCCTAAAAACAAGCAGATTACAGCCTGGTGGGGCATAGTTTATTTAGTACTGCTGATGAAAACAAAGTATATTGTGACACTGTACACACAGTGAATCCCCAGAATTTTTTACAAATGCTTGGGGACAAAAATATAGCGAACGAAGCTCGAGATAAATTACCAGTAATTTTCTGTACTAACCAACCCTCACGGGAAAGTACACCAAATTAGGAAAATGAGTGCCGTGTGTAAAATGCCAACGTTTTACGAGCAGTAAATCCTGGTGGATGTGCCAGAAAGTGAAGTAATTTTGACAGAGCAGGTACAGCAACTTATTAGTGTCACAACCATAATTAGAGGTAACCACAAAAGCTGCTGCGGAGTTTGGTATTCTTGCGGAACATATAGCTGGTTAGAATGCTGTGCGGAACAATGGCGAATGATTATTTTTAACCCCTTCGCTTCCAGGCCTTTTCCCCCTCCTGTGCCGAGCCTTTTTTTGGCTATTTGGAGCAGTTCGCGCCTAGGCCCTAATAACTTTTTGTTCACATAAGCTACCCACGCCAAATTTGCGTTATTTTTTTTCCAACATCCTAGGGATTCTAGAGGTACCCAGTCTTTGTGGGTTCTCCAGAAGGAGGCCAAGAAATTAGCCAAAATACATTGAACATTTCGTTTTTTTTCAAAAAAATTGGAAAAAGGGGCTGCAGAAGAAGGCTTGTGGTTTTTTCCCTGAAAAGGGCATCAACAAAGGGTTTGCGGTGCTAAAATCACCAGCTTCCCAGCTTTCAGGAACAGGCAGACTTGAATCAGAAAACCCAATTTTTCAACACAATTTTGGCATTTTACTGGGACATACCCCTTTTTTACGATTTTTTGTGCTTTCAGCCTCCTTCCAGTCAGTGACAGAAATGGGCATGAAACCAATGCTGGATCCCAGAAACTTCAACATTTCTGAAAAGTAGACAAAATTCTGAATTCAGCAAGGGGTAATTTGTGTAGATCCTACAAGGGTTTCCTACAGAAAATAACAACTGAAAAAGAAAAATATTGAAATTGAGGTGAAAAAAACATAAATTTTTCTCTACGTTTTACTCTGTAACTTTTTCCTGCAATGTCAGATTTTCGAAAGCAATATACCGTTACGTCTGCTGGACTCTTCTGGTTGCGGGGATATATAGAGCTTGTAGGTTCATCAAGAACTCTAGGTACCCAGAGCCAATAAATGACCTGCACCCTGCAGTGGGTTTTCATTCTATGCCGGGTATACAGCAATTCATTTGCTGAAATATAAAGAGTAAAAAATAGCTATCAAGAAAACCTTTGTATTTCCAAAATGGGCACAAGATAAGGTGTTGAGAAGCAATGGTTATTTGCACATCTCTGAATTCCGGGGTGCCCATACTAGCATGTGAATTACAGGGCATTTCTCAAATAGACGTCTTTTTTACACACTGTCTTACATTTGGAAGGGAAAAGTGTAGAGAAAGACAAGGGGCAATAACACTTGTTTTGCTATTCTATGTTCCCCCAAGTCTCCCGATAAAAATGATACCTCACTTGTGTGGGTAGGCCTAGCGCCCGCAACAGGATATGCCCCAAAACACAACGTGGACACATCACAGAAAACAGAGCTGTTTTTAGCAAAGTGCCTACCTGTAGATTTTGGCCTCTAGCTCAGCCGGCACCTAGGAAAACCTACCAAACCTGTGCATTTCTGAAAACTAGAGACCTAGGGGAATCCAAGATGGGGTGACTTGTGTGGCTCGGACCAGGTTCTGTTACCCAGAATCCTTTGCACACCTCAAAATGTGGCTAAAAAAACACATGTTCCTCACATTTCTGTGGCAGAAAGTTCTGGAATCTGAGAGGAGCCACAAATTTCCTTCCACCCAGCGTTCCCCCACTTCTCCCGATAAAAATGATACCTCACTTGTGTGGGTAGGCCTAGCGCCCGCGACAGGAAACGCCCCAAAGCGCAACGTGGACACATCCAAATTTTTGAAAGAAAACAGAGGTGTTTTTTGCAAAGTGCCTACCTGTAGATTTTGGCCTGTAGCTCAGCCGCCACCTAGGGAAACCTACCAAACCTGTGCATTTCTGAAAACTAGAGACCTAGGGGAATCCAAGATGGGGTGACTTGTGTGGCTCGGACCAGGTTCTGTTACCCAGAATCCTTTGCAAACCTCAAAATTTGGCTAAAAAAACACATGTTCCTCACATTTCTGTGGCAGAAAGTTCTGGAATCTGAGAGGAGCCACAAATTTCCTTCCACCCAGCGTTCCCCCACGTCTCCCGATAAAAATGATACCTCACTTGTGTGGGTAGGCCTAGCGCCCGCGACAGGAAACGCCCCAAAGCGCAACGTGGACACATCACATTTTTTCATTGAAAACAGTGCCTACCTGTAGATTTTGGCCTCTAGCTCAGCCGGCACCTAGGGAAACCTACCAAACCTGTGCATTTTTGAAAACTAGAGACCTAGGGGAATCCAAGATGGGGTGACTTGCGGGGCTCTGACCAGGTTCTGTTACCCAGAATCCTTTGCAAACCTCAAAATTTGGCTAAAAAATGCATTTTCCACACATTTCGGTGACAGAAAGTTCTGGAATCTGAGTGGAGCCACAAATTTCCTTCCACCCAGCGTTCCCCCAAGTCTCCCGATAAAAATGATACCTCACTTGTGTGGGTGGGCCAGGTGCCTGCAACAGAATAAGGCCCAAAACTTGTAGAGATAGAGGGGATAGCACAGCGAGTTTATAAGTACATATTCTTTTATACATCTTTAGACTGACTCTGCTTTGAGGACCCACATAAGTGAGGTGTCATTTTACTTGGGAGACTGAGGGGAACACTGGGGAGTAGGAATCTTGTGCTGGAGTGGTGATCCTACAAAGAAAAGTCAGGAAAATATGCTTTTTTAAGCAAATTTTGAGGTTTACAGAGGAGTCTGGGTAAGAAAATGTTGGGGGATCCACGCAAGCCACAACTCCCTGGACTCCTTGGGGTGTCTAGTTTTAAAAAATGTCTGGGTTTGGTAGGTTTCCCTAGATGAAGGCCGCACACAGGACCAAAAACATAAGTGCCCTCTCCCCCCCAAACACAGGTAGTTTTGTAATATATCGTTTTGATGTGCCCACATACGTCCGTGATGTGCCAAACACAAACATTTTGAAAAGAAACACACTTAGGTTATTTGAAAAAGACCCCTCACCCACCAACCAAGTTGGTGGCATGCTTCATCATCGGGGTCCCACCTGAGGCACCTAGCGTGTCACAGGTGTGCTGCGACGCCTGATTACAGCAGAGCAGGTTTTGTCATTTTTACCACACATACTGGTTGGATTTGGCACGAGGGTGAGTGATGGTTCAGTGGATCAAATTTTACTAACAAGAGCTTTCACAAAAATGAAATGCACTGTTAATAACTGAAAGGCAAAAAACTGAACCAATGACTCACAGCTCGTGAGCTGTAAAGCCGCGACAAGGCACCAACCGCTTTACAGTCCATTCACACAACTTTCATACATGACACACACAAGGCCATTCACACCGCCAGCCACGGGCCCAGCACATTACAACACTCACATCGACAGACAGCGCCACTCAAGGGCCCATCACTTACATATGCCCACATGCCTGATACAACAATCACACCAGCTGATGGGAGTGTGTGGACTGGTGTTTGGCTGGCAGTGTGTTGCAGTAGCCAACAGCAAGTCAATATGTACACTCTCAACCAAGCCCCACTCCACACACAATGGCATCATTTTTTATTTTTTTTAACAGAGGAACCCCTAACTAAGTAGAAAGAATTACAAAACTACAAACACAAAAGCTCTAACTAAGAACATGACAGAAATGCTAACCATGAAACTAAACACATGAAAATACAAAACAGACATGAGTTTACACTCATGGTTGTTCCCAGAAATTCTTCTTGGTGTGGTAATTCTTAAAACAACCACCGACACACAGCCCAGGCTTTGAAGGACAATCTGGGTAGTACATTCGAGTCTCCCTCCGGATACCTCTTCGAAAACACACTGTACATTTCTTAGCTGGAAAGTCTTTTTTGGGTGTGGGAGGAATGTGCTCAGCAAAGTGGCGATCTTTCAATCTAGCCACATCCTCCACCACTGCTTCTCTAGGAACTCTGGCCTGTTCCACCTCAATAAGGCTCTCTATCACTGACTCCTGAAATTTCACAAATGTCATCTTTGACTCTGGAGACTTATCCCTAAAAACAATAAAAGCATTGAAGGTTGCTAAGTGGAAGAGGTGAAGTGCTAACTTCTTATACCAAACGTAAGACTTACGAATAGCAGTATAAGGTTTCAACCTCTGGTCAACTCTAACTACACCTCCCATGTGCTTATTATAATCTAAAATGCACACAGGTTTGCGCACTTCAGCAACCTGGCCCCAAACAGTCACAGGGGAAGTACTCTCATCATGGATGGTACTTAGCATGTAGACATCCCTCTTGTCTGAAAATTTCAAAGCTAGCAGCTCCTCGTTCCGCAAGGCACAGTACTGTCCCCTCTCAAGTTTTTTACAGACAAGCTCCCTTGGATAGCCTTTCCGGTTAGAACGGATTGTGCCACAAGCAACTGTGTCCACTCTAAACAATTCCTTGAACAACTGCACACCAGTGTAGAAGTTATCTACATACAAATGGTGACCTTTGTTGAACAGTCGTCTACCAAGATCCCACACAATTTTCTCAGTAACTCCAAAAGTGGGAGGACAACCAGGGGGGTCAATATTGGAATCCCTACCAGTGTACACACGGAAACTATACACATATCCTGTCCTACTTTCAGACAGCATATACAATTTAATTCCATATCGTGCCCTTTTGCTAGGAATGTACTGCCTAAAAACCAAACGACCCTTGAAGAGGACCAAAGACTCGTCCACACTTAACTCTTTGCCTGCAACATAGACCTCCGAAAACTGATCTACAAAATGATCAAGGACAGGCCTAATCTTAAAAAGACGGTCAGAATCTGGGTGATCTCGTGGCAAGGCTAATGCATTGTCAACAAAATGCAGCATCCTAAGAAGAAGCAAATACCGATTACGACTCATGGTCGCTGGAAATATAGCTGTTGCCATCAAGGGACTAGTAGACCAATAAGAAGCCAGTGACGGCTTCCTTATCAACCCCATCAAAAAAGTCAAACCCAAAAACTTTTTTATCTCCTCCAAATTTGTGGGAATCCACTGGGCAGCTCTAGAGTGTGGCCTAAGTCTAGCAGCGTTGTCCCTCAAATGCTGCTCCGCATACAAATTAGTCTGCTCAACAATCTCTTCCAAAAACATATCATCCATGAATAACTCAAAGAAATTGATAGGCAAAAAGTTCTCTGTATTGGCGTTACACCCCGGGAGACCAGTAAAGGCAGGCAACTCTGGCTGCTCCATGTTTGGGGCAACCCAGACATCAGGTCTTATAACGGGAAACCTTTCAGCTCCAGGTTGCTGCACTATTGGCACATCAATGTCCTCCTCTAAAACAGGCCCTTCATCTGCACTGAGTGTGGCTTCATCATCAGAAGATTCCCCTCCAACAGAAACATCACTGCCAGAATCTCTGACTTCCTCCTCTGCCTCAGATGCAGAGTCCGTCTCATAGTCATGATCAGACTGTGACTCAAAAAGCATACCAACCACCTGCTGAGCGGTCATCCTGCGGCTAGCCATGATCTCTCCTGCTAAAATTAACTGGACAAATTCACCACCAACAACCACCACTGTGTAAGACAAGTAACAAAGTGTAGCTTTGTTAGTAAGAGTTATAAACTCAAAAACTATACTGCTCACTTGCCTGAAAAAGCTTGATTCACCAGCAACTACACAGCAATCACCAATGATATCCCACTAAAAATAAAGAAAGAAAGGCAAATTAGAAATAAGACAAAACAAATATCATTTTGCACAAACCTAAGGACAATTTCACACACAATCCTGCATTTAGTACACCCCCTACAAACATGTGATTCATGCATGGCAACAATACTCCTTTGGAGTAAATTGTTTTTACTTACCTAAAACATGCAACTGTGCAAACTGCAGGTCAACCACCGCCAAAACCGCAAGGAGCCACAGCAAATAAAGCAAAAGCTTTGAACTAGAACAAAAAGGAGGAAAACATTTTTTTATCACAAATGCAAAGACTTCTTCAGTTGACAAACACCCCACCATCAAACATTTAGAAATTGGTGCCTAAGTGGATTCTGCCATAGGGGCAGATGGGCCTACTAAAAAAATAGGCCTGTCTGCCCCAAGGAAGCCAGAAAATACCTTTAGTAGTGTGTCCCCATGGAGAGCGACCCTTGCCAAAGGGGACAGCCCTCAAACAAAACAAAACGAAAAAACACACACAACACTATCCCTGGTGCCTAAGTAGCTTCTGCCCCCCTTGGGACAGGTGGGCCTAAGAAAATAGGCCCATCTGCCCCCAGGGGGTGCAGAAATGGCCAACAGGTCAATGCCCCCTTGGGGGGGCGCCCCGTGACCAAGGGGACGCCCCCCCACAAAAATAAACAAATAAAAAAAATCCCTGGCGTTCTAGTGGTTTCTGCCCCCCTTGGGGGCAGATCAGCCTAAAAATAATAGGCTGATCTGTCTTCAAGGGGTGCAGAAATGGCCTGGGTACATGTGCCCCCAAAGTGGGGGGCGACCCTTGCCCAAGGCCCCCCCCATCCACTAACACACACACACACACACTATCCCTGGTGTCTAAGTGGCTTCTGCCCCCCTTGGGGGCAGGTGGGCCTAAAAAAATAGGCCCATCTGCCCCCAGGGGGTGCCGAAATGGCCAACAGCTCAATGCCTCCCTTGGGGGGGCGCCCCGTGACCAAGGGGACGCCCCCCCACAAAAATAAACAAATTTAAAAAATCCCTGGCGTTCTAGTGGTTTCTGCCCCCCAGATCAGCCTAAAAATAATAGGCTGATCTGTCTCCAAGGGGAGCAGAAATGGCCTTGGTACATGTGCCCCCTAAGTGGGGGGCGACCCTTGCCCAAGGCCCCCCCCATCCACTAACACACACACACACACACACTATCCCTGGTGTCTAAGTGGCTTCTGCCCCCCTTGGGGGCAGGTGGGCCTAAAAAAATAGGCCCATCTGCCCCCAGGGGGTACAGAAATGGCCAACAGGTCAATGCCCCCCTTGGGGGGACGCCCCGTGACCAAGGGGACGCCCCCCCCACAAAAATAACCAAATTTTAAAAAATCCCTGGCGTTCTAGTGGTTTCTGCCCCCCTTGGGGGCAGATCAGCCTAAAAATAATAGGCTGATCTGTCTCCATGGGGTGCAGAAATGGCCTGGGTACATGTGCCCCCAAAGTGGGGGGCGACCCTTGCCCAAGGCCCCCCCCCATCCACTAACACACACACACACACACACTATCCATGGTGTCTAAGTGGCTTCTGCCCCCCTTGGGGGGCCCCCCGTGCCCAAGGGGACGCCCCCCCACAAAAATAAACACATTAAAAAAAATCCCTGCCGTTTTAGTGGTTTCTGCCCCCCTTGGGGAAGATCAGCCTAAAAATAATAGGCTGATCTGCCCTCAAGGGGGGCAGAAATGGCCCTAAAAGACATGCCCCCCAAAGGGGAGCAACCCTTGCCCAAGGGGGCGCCCCCCATCCACTACACACACAATCCCTGGTGCCTAAGTGGCTTCTGCCCCCCTTGGGGGCAGATGGACCTAAAAAAATAGGCCGATCTGCCCCCAAGGGGGGCAGAAAAGGCCAACAGTTCTCTGGTGATCTAGTGTTTTCTGCCCCCCTTGGGGGCAGATCTGGCTAAAAAGTAGGTCAATCTGCCCCCAAGGGGGGCAGAAATGACCGTAAATAATTGCCCCCTAAAGGGGAGCGACCCTTGCCCAAGGGGCCGCTCCCCGCGTGCCAGACAGAGTAAATATATACAGAAAAATAAAATCCCTGGTGTCTAGTGGGCATTCCTGCTGCCCGATCGCAATGCGATCGGGCAGCAGGAATGCTCAAAGAGACACCGGGGGAAAGAAAAAGCCTTTCCTTTCCCCCGGTGCCTCTTTGGCCCAAACCCCCCACCCACCGGGAAGAGGAACTCACCTCTTCTCTCAACACCGCACAGGAAGCAAATGGCTTCCTGTGCGGCGATATCCCCATAATGAAGTCAGCGTGCGATCGCGTGCTGACGTCATTATTGGGGGGTGGGGGGGTCGGGGGTGGAAGGGGAAGGGCTTCCCCTTCCATCCCTGACTTTGGGGGGTGGGGGGAAGCACACAGAGGGAGCGAGAGCGCTCCCTCTGGGCTGTGTGCTGAGGACGTAGTGGTTACGTCCTCGGCACAGCAGCACTGTGCCGAAGGACGTAACCACTACGTCCTCGGCACAGAAGGGGTTAAAGCAAGTGATGACCACGCGATGAACAACATTAAATCATGCACATGTGCACCTTTTGGTTACACTGGAGTTCTGTATACCAAGGTGAGTTGAAATGGGAGTCACAAGTGATAGAGGCTGGCAGGCATGTCTGCGAAATGACCACCTGTAGGCGTGTGCTTTTGAAAGACTCACAGAATTGTTGCATTCTCTGCAGTCAGTAGGGAGATATTATACATAACTTTCAAGACTCTTCACTAAAGGATTAAGGAGTAGGATGGGGAGCGCCTTAGGTGATGACAGTAAGGGGCATATTTATACTCTATTTGCACCAAATTAGCATCATTTTTTTTTACTCTAATTCGGTGCAAAACGAACTCCATAATTATACTTTGGTGCTGGACCCGTCTAGCGCCAAATTTATGGAGATAAAGTCATTTTTTGGAAGTGGAAACCTTCCTAGCCTTAATGAGATGCAAGGTAGGCGTTCCAGTGCAAAAAATTACTCTATGGCCTTAACGCCATATTTATACTCCCGTGCAAAAATGGTCCATGGGAGGGAGGAGGGGTAAAAAAATGCCTGGGTCAGGGCAGGCGCTAGGGGACCTGTGGGCCTATTTCCATGGTGGAACACCATGGGATAAGCACACTGGTGCCCTCCCCATGCCCCAGGGACACCCCCCCACACCAAAGGGACTGCAGAGGATGGGGGACCCCATCCAAGATAAGTACAGGTAAGTATTGCATTTTATTTTTTAAAGTGCCATAGGGTATCCTGAAATGGGTTCCCCTACATTGCACTGGGTGCAATGGCCATGCCCAGGGGACCCTGGTCCCCTGTGCTGGCTATTGGGGTGATGGGCATGACTCCTGTCTTTTCTAAGACATGAGTCATTTGGCATGGATGGTTTTGCGTCAGAAAATGACTCTTGTTACTCTAACCTGCCTAACGTCATTTTCTGGTGCAAAATCCCCTTCTTCCTGGGGGACAGAAATGGTACGAGCCTGTGCTAAACTTTTTGGTGCAAAACTGGCTTAGTGCAAACCAAACCAAACACTGCGGGCATATTTATACTACGTCTGCACCGAATGTGCGTCAAACTTTGACGCCCGAGCCCGCGGACGACAAAATTCCGCTGTGTGCGTAATTTTTTGGATGCAGCAACCCACCTTGCGTTAATCATATGCAAGGTAGGCGTTCCCATCCAAAACATGACTTAAATGGCCGTGCGTCGTATTTATGCTTTCGGGCAAAAATTACGCACGGCCAGGAGGCGGAGCCGTAAAATGACGCACAGCCCGATTTGCGTAAAAAATTAATGCCTGGGTCAGGGCTGGCGTTAAAATGGGGCAAACACACCTGTATTTAATCAGAACACACAGAAGCAACAGCAGAGCAGCAGAGCAGCAACAGGGAGACATGGAGGTGATTCTAATCCAGCGTGCACGCAACACAGAGCCCAGCAGCTACAACAGCAGCTACAACAACACCAGCAGGGACCCCAAAGGCAGCGCAGAAGGCAGGAGAGGATATTCCGCCCCAGAACAACCCTTCATGGCCTCAGGGAACATGACATCATCCAGAGGTACAGGTTGAACTGGCAGGCCGTTCAGCAGCTGCTGCGCAACATTGAACCGCAGTTGGCCTCCACTTTGCTGACACCCCGCATCATCCCAACAGAAACCAAGCTGCTTGCCGTACTTCATATGCTGGCAAGTGGCTCTTTTCAAACAACTGGTGCCCTGGTTGCCAGAATATCACAACCATCATTCTCCGCCTTTTTGCCCAAAGTACTGGATGCCATCATTGGACTTACACCCCGCCACATCTGCTTCCCTAACACACTGCAGAAGCAGCAGGAAACAAAACAGGGGTTCTACCTCATCAGTGGCTTCCCACATGTCCTTGGTGCAATCAACTGCACACATGTACACCTTGTGCCACCTGCTGCAACTGAACACCTCTACCGCAACAGGAAGAACACACATTCCATCAACGTGCAGGCCATTGTTGATCACCAGGGATTGATCACCAACATCATGGCTAAATATCCTGGGAGTGTACATTACTCCTTCATCTTCTGTCACTGCACCATCAATTAACACTTCCAGGATGGACGGTATGGCAATGGACTACTTGTTGGTAAGTACAAAAAACGACTTATGTACACACTGCACGGCAACCCTCTAGGACACACAACACATACACCACAACAGCAACATGTGAACAGGAACACATTGAGGTAGTGACATCGCTAGCCATGTTTCTTAGGTCTGCAGTGAACCTGTCACACATCTGAAATTACTGTACAGCCTAATGTTAAGATGTCAAAGATGACAACGTGTGGAGTGGGTTGCCTAAATGTCACCTTGCAAAATGTAAGTGTCCCAATGACGTTTACATGAATCCATTGCATAAGTCTAAAGGTATGGGATGTCCAGGGTACATTGATTTGAACATGTTAACAACACTGTCAATTTTAACCTGTGTATGGAACTATCATCTCACCCCCAGTGAAGACACAAGGACACCTGTATCACAAGTCACAATGCTAGGGAGGTCACACTGTACTGCAAATCCCAAAACATACTGCTGACAACCGGTCAGCAGGCAAACACTCGTTCAGCCAAGGAAACAACACAATGCCGATGGTACATCCTACAAGCTTAGGATGCTACATTATAACACAAAAGAGTCACAGACAACACAAGACAACTACTGCCATGCAAAGTCATTTCAATAGGGCCAGCTACATCAACATGATCCCATTCATTTTCTCTTGCAGTTGATCAGGGGTATGGCATCCAGCCATGGATTATGACACCTATTGGCAACCCGAGTACTGCTGCAGAGCGTCCCTACAACGACGCACATAGGAGGACACGCAGCATAGTCGAGAGGACCTTCGGCATCCTCAAGTCAAGGTTCCCGTGCCTCGACATCACTGGTGGTAGCCTCCTATATTCCCCGGAGATGGTCTGTAAGATCATCCTAACATGTGCAATATTGCACAACATTTGCATCAAAAGGAACATCCCCTCCTGGAACCAGAGCCACACATGCCTGAAGAGGAGGAATAGGAGGATGCTGGCCTGCAACATGAGGGGGAACTACAGAACACGGCCGCTGGTATACACAGGCGGCAACATATCGTCAACAATTTCTTTTAAATATAATCACCTTCACCACTTTAGTTAACTAATTTAAATAAACACCTATAATAATCACCATATCATGGTCTGGCAATTCATTTTTGCACACCTTCATCTCTACTTATCAGAATAAGAGTGTTGCCTCATGGAGCATTTCTGATATACTGATTAGGACACTGAAAATCCCAGAGCTAATGTGATGCCCAACATACAATGGTCACATACACACACACTATAAATGACATCTATCATGTACATTTCTCCTTTGAAGGCCAATAGCAGAGGACCATACCTATTTCACACATACATGTTGAAATCAAGGTCCAACGCAGCATATGGCACACAACTAAGACACAATCACTCAATAAGGGTAAAACAAGCCTCATACATGAGGCAGTCGATGTGCTTTTGCATCAGTAACAGGAATGTCTGACCAGACCCTTGACAGCAGTAAGTCCAACTCCATCTAATATTTGCAAGGACTATCTGTGACCAGAGTTCCATAGAAGCAGAACATAGACAGCGCAAGTGCCACACATATGAGCAGCATTGCACACATGACATTCCATGTACATGTCAGCCCATTTCCTAACTCCTGACACACCCATGCACCTGGTCACAACCCACCTGTCTGAAGAGGTCCCTGGTATACTAAGATGTGTACCCTGATATTACCTCCTCTACACACACAGACTAACAATAGCAATCCAGTGTGCTACACCCTTTCCTATGATATGCCATTGTCATAGAACATCTGACTGCATGGACGTCAGTTTAATTTATACACTGTCTTCTAGTTTCAAAGCCCTGTTAGCACCTGTAGATTGCTTCCTGTGTGAAAATGTCTGTTGGCCCTTAGAATGCAAATCTCACCAACAGGACTGGTGAGAAACAGATGCAGCCCACACCTGTGATCACCTCCATGCACACCACCCATTTCAAAAAGCACTGCGCCTGCTGATGCCTGGAACAGCATAGGAGTTGCCATTTTGTCAAATACACCGTTAAGCATTGATACTAATTAAGCTGTGTAACACAGCCCTTGGGTTCATTTGTCACCTTCAAAAACACAGGACATACACAGTTTGACATGTCAACTGTCTAGTTCATCCTCCAAACAGTCTGAGTCAGACCACTGATTATGTAACTTGTCAAATTGCTGGATCCTGAATCACCCTGCATTCTGTCAGCCTGACTGGCATCTGTCTGTGCGTCACACTAAAGTATCCCTGTGTCTACATATGTACCACACTTGCGTTAGCAAACCTCTCATTCATCGGGGGTATTGGGAATGGGCTTCTTCAATGCATACACAAATACATTGTATTGTATCATCTGCCTTTTAACTGTACCATTTGAGTAAAATCCTCTGGGAAAAGCAAAATTCATGGCCCATCCCTTGTCTGGGTCTCATTTATGCATGAATGACAAAGTGTGAAAGTGTCCCAGGGCTGTAGGCAGGGATTGGGTACGGGCCTTCAGCAGAACCAGCAACCTCTGATAATGTCCATGAAAAATACACACGTCAGGACCATGACAGTTCACACACAGAATCACAGTGCTCACAACATATTGATGGGCCATGTGCTGGGAATAGCTGCAAGAATAATCTGCACAGAGGCTATGATGTTCCCAGACGCAGTGGGAATTGCAGAGGCTAACCTGTGTACAAATGTTGTAATGACACCTGCCGGAACATGACACCTGAGACATTATCTCACTCAGCACACCAAGATTGCCCTGTTGACTGTCTCATTACACGTCTTTAGTGACAGGGTGGGACCATCCCCATGTAGGTTCACATGTCCTCATCCACTTTACTCACATTGATCAACCAAGGATACTCAGTAGATACAGGAATAGCTGCCACTGACTCATGATGAGTCCTGGACCAAACTGTGACAAATTACACCCCAAACTATATACAGGATCATAATTGGACCACACACATGAACAAGACACCTATGTGCAATTGATCACTGGAAATATGTGGACACGTGATGTCTTGTATGCTGGTCCACCACAGCCACTTGATAGTTGGGGCTCACTTCTATGGCCTGAACTGTGGTGTCATCATACATTGAGATTCACCCTTGTCTGTCTGTGCAAACAACATGGTACCCACTTCCTCAATGCATGTGTATGACTCACTGTGCGATTCACCAACTAGTGCCTAGGAAGCTGTTACCAAAACTCTAGGACATAGGATGTTGAAAATGTGGACCATTGACCCGAACAAGCGTCTGCCATCTATCTGGTGCATGCTTTGTCACATGTGGTGTCTACGTTACCCTAAATCTTGGAAGTCCACATTACGGATGTTGCTACATGTATGACTAACACATTCCCTCTCTCATTTCCATAATGACTTACATCTAAGGATTGGACACATGGACGTCACATTCATACAAGCATATGTGCAATAATGCTTCATGTGATACACACACACTTGGTCAACAAATACGTTAGTTGCCAAAGCACACACTTTGAGCCAAAGGCATTTAGGTATTGTACATATGTGCGTCACATTGCTATCCTCTCCTTATGCCAAACATGCCCAATTTGTGCCACACTTATGACCAACTATTGCGTCAGCCAACCGTAAAAATACTGTGAAGGGAGTAGCGGATCATGGTCTGCTGCAGTATGATGTCACACATGTGAACATTCACCATCAACACCATAGTGTGTTCAATCAGCCTATCTCTGATGTGTCCCAAATGTAACATAACAAAAAAACAGAAAAATTGCCCAAAACCAGTTAATGCACTGAAATTTAGATGTTCCTAGCGTTATGCGTCATTTTTTGCCCACCGATACTGTATTTGCGTCATTTTTTTGGGCGCACAGGAGTGAAAATTAGCCCGCATCCAGATATTTGTACAGGCCATGTACTATTATTTGGATGCAGGCTAATTTTCACTCCTGTGCGTCAAAAAAAATGACGCAAATACAGTTTTGGTGGACAAAAAAAGACGCATAACGCAAAAAAGGGCAGACATTTCATACATGAAGTGATGTAATAGGATATCCTGTTTACAGATCATGTACAGTGGGTGTACTTTCACTTTCACTTTGCAGTCTATGATTCTTCTAGACTGTGTGGCTGTGTAGAGAGTGGTGTCCTGAGATTTTGTGCTTTTTTTCCTGTGTGCTATTTGTATTGTCAATTTGTGAAATAAATATTGTTGGTGTATACTGCCCTAGTGTGTTTTGTGTACATTTGTCCATTTACCTAGTGTTTTTGTTGTTTGTGGGAGTCTGTTGTGGGTAGTGTTAGTTTGGGGATAGTTGGGCTCTTTTAGTGGTTAAGTTTACTTTTCATCTGTATTTGTACCCCTACTTTCCCCCTTTTCCCCTTTCTGTTTCTTTTACCCCTATTCCCTTTTTCACATTTCCACTATGTCTGGTAGGCCACGTCTTGGAAGGATGGGTGAAGAGGAGTTGGAGGGGTTCATATGCCTTGTGTGCCATTTCTTGCCACTCATGATCGAGGAGGGGGCAGGGTGATACAGGGGTATCCAACAGAGGAGTGCTGAATCCGGTGGGGAAAGGTGCTGCATCACCTGCAGCATGTGTATGCGAGCCAGAGGAGTGACCACCAGCTGAAGCACCGGTGGGCTGACCTCATCACCAGGGAGCAGGATCTCTTGGACCACCTGGGAATCGTGATTGGTGGCACTGTTGGTGAGTACTAATCATGTAAAATTGCACGATTAAATGCTCTGTAGTGACATAAGAGGATTTGTACTATGTCTGCCAGCTAACTTGCTGACTGTGTGTAATGCTGGGGAAACATGCAGGGATAATTAATGCACTATGGTAAGGATAACAATTGCTGGCTGTCAGGTAGCATGTGCTCAGCAAACTTACAGGATACTTTTCCATGAAGTAAATTGGTGCGGCCTTTGTGTCAGACAACCAAACAAAATAGGAGCCAATCATGTCTATGTAGGGTACTATTGTCAGAGAAGTAAAGATGTACCAACATATTGGCTAACTTTGTTGACGCAATAACTAGACTGACTTTAGAATCACTACATGATGCAGAAAATGAGTGCTGCCTTCCCGTCAATTGATAATAGCAAAGTGGCTCAGACATATGTCTCATGTGAGTCTGGTGAGTGTGGAAGGAAAGCGTTCACGGAAGTACTATGAATGTTTGGGATTATTGTGTTCCTTGATCTTTTTGGATACATGACAGATCTGGATTTGAAAACATCATGAAAAGGTGTAAGGTGCCCTCAGCTAACATCTTAGAATGTTTGTTGGAGTTAGTTGTGCCACATTCCAAATATGGATGGCAGTCCAAAGGTATGCACATGGCTTCACATCTCCATGGTTGGTGCAAATCACCATAACTGGGCCACATCAATTGAATCAAATGTAACAACAGGAGGGCTTACAAAAGTCTCTGCCCCTCCCTCTGTACATTGCACTTATGTGTAATAAATGTGTCATGGCCACAAGGCATGTTTGACTGGTAATGCAGTCCTCAGGTAACCAGGCTTTGGATGTCTCTCTTGGATGCACATGATGAGACGATTACACTCCATATTTTTTTTCAGGTCACCAATTACGGGGCATGTTTGCAACCACATGATAGTTAGGGCCAATGTATGTGTGCAGATATGTGTGTAACTGTCACAGGAGACCCATGCTATGTACAAGTTGGCCGTGATTAATCAGATGCAGTATCATCATGTCTGAATGGCTGCCATTTCCTTATTCAGCCTACACATTGTATATGTTTATGAAATTGTTGCTCTGTGCCAGATTTTGAGCACATTTCTTCCTTCCATGCCTTATAGGTGGACCGGCACCCTACACTGTGGGAGAGGGGGCAACATTTGAGGACCCCGACCACTCCAGTAAGTGTTGACATGTCTCTTATGTGTTGTGTTTGCTCTTTATGGACTCGGGTGTGTTGAACGCATAGCAAGGTGTGATGCGTTGGGCAATCATTTCTCTTGTTCCATGAGTGGGATTTCAGTTTCTCACATGTTTTGAGTTGGCCAATGCGTATCCAATGGTATTATGTAGGGATTGTAGGCCATTCCTGTAGTCCCCACTGTGAGTACTGGGGTTAGTCAACAAGAGTCGCACTGGAAGTCAGCTCCGATTTAGTCAGCCTGTCCGACCCACATTCTCCAAGATTGGTACAGCAAATTGCTTTCCAATAGACTTCTGCTTCCCTATTTACCAATGTAATTATGAAACTGTAGGTAGAACCTCCTAGCAGCATGTACTTCCACATGTAGTACTACAAGTATGTGGAACTGGAGTGCAATGGCCTAGGTGTGCATACAAATCATGATCATGGGTGTTCTTGCAACTCTGTGTCTGATGTAAGTCAGGCCTTACTGGAAGTATATGTTGTGTTCCAAGTTCTGCATTTCCTGACATGTGTGGCCCTATGATTGCTCTAGGGTTTGCTGACTCCTAATTGTTGATAGACCTTACCTGTGGTGTGTGTGTAGAGCCAAACACGTGTGGAGTTTTCTATACACTCCTCGGTGTACATGTTGTTGGAAATTGATAGTTGTTTATCCCTCAAACACGGGCATGGGTTTGTGAATGGGGTACCTAGTACTGATGCTACCAGTATGTTACACATACATGTGAATAAGTGACTGTTTGGTTGGAACCTAGTATACACACTCAGGTATGGCACTTGGTACTATACTGGCAAGTCCAGTTGCAACTTGCAGACCATGTGGCTTTAGTTTTGCATTCCGTACACTGACATTTGTAGCCCAGCTCTTGGCGGAGGATATGCAGCATGATTCTTAGCTGATAACTGGCAGAACTCAGATGGCAAGTCAAAGCCAGTTGTTACCCATCTTGTAGGTTATGGATGTGCTATGTGTGATGTGACCTTTGTAGGCTGGCCTGCCATGTACTTCCTCAGGGATATTCAATGATCTGTATTGTGATATGAGCTGTTACAAGTACTGTAGATGTATTGTCTGATTAAATTCTTGTGCCATTTCACACAATGCAGTTACTAATGTAGAATATTTTCATTTGTCTTCACAGCTGCAAACATGACTCCAGACCAGGTCCGTGAATTCCAGCGCGGGCCATGAGATACCAGCACATTCTGCTGGTGGAGTCGGGGTTCAGGGGCATGGCCCGGCGATATCGCCATGAACGGGCAACCGGGGCATGGAGAGCCTTCCCACAGGGTGGGCCTACTTTGCCCACAACAGCCACCACCAGCACAACCACCAATTCAAGCCAGGTGGCCCCACCCACAGCTGGGACTGTTGTGCCTACATCTGCTGGACTTCCAGGCCCCAGCATTGTTACAGGTGCAGGACAGCCCACTGGGCCTGGCACCACACACACACAGACCTCCTCCACCGGTACCCAGACTGCCACAGCTCCATCTGTTGACCCTGCAGCCTTCCACAACATGGAACGGAAGATGGACCGTGTGCTGCGTAAGTTAAGCCACCTGACCCGGGATGTGCGCCACATTAACCGGTGTGTTAAGTCAATCAAGAGGACCCTCCGCAGGGCCAACCTCTAGACTGTATTTGAAATGGAAATGATTCCCTCCCCTCCCTCCTCTTTCCTTGTTCTTATAGTTAGTGGGCTTAGGGGGCTTAGTGTTAGGTTAGTATAGGCTGTTAGTTTAGCTAGTGTTAGTGGGTGGGGGGTCCTGATTCTTTCTATTTTTACTTATTAAGTGTGTGGGTTGGGCTATGTTGGGGTTCTTGTGTGTTTAAAAAATAAAAATACAAAACATACAAAAAAATATATATTTGTTTAGGATAGTATAGTATGTGTTTAGGTTAGTATGTGTTGTCCTCCATGTGTCCCGTCTCATAAGGGGGGTGGGGGGGGGAACAATTTTAGGTCTGACTGCAGTGTGATGATCAAGAACACCCTTATAAGATGAGTTCTCATTGGCACTCTTGTATTCTTGTCTTCATGACTCTCATACGTCATTTGTGACACAGTTCAGCATGATTACCTATTTGTATGTAAATTCAGACACCTTCATTTATGCAGGTTTTGTAGTGTTTGCTTAGATTAGTGTGCACTGTTATATGTGTTATTATTGCATGTTGACAACATTTTGCGGCCACTATTTGATGACTTAGACATCCCTTGAGGAAGCATTATTCTGTCCAACACAGCATGATGGTGTACGGTTTCTCACTTCATCAGATCTTACCCTCAGGAAGGGCAGAGTATGATGCAATCATGGGCACTGTGCTGATTTATCTGACTACATAATATTAGGACAGTTGTATTGACAAGCTACGTAATTTGCCAGTAAGCACATTTCAGTTATCTACTGCACAGTTGATATGTCATATTACCTAGAGACAGATTTGTTGTGTAAGTGCTATTTATTGAAAAGTGCTGTAGTGCTATCTGTACATTGTCCATGACTGTGAGTCCATCATAGTGACATCTTACATTGTGATCCTACACAAGGGTTTACCGAAATGCTTTAGACATGCTGGGGTTGATGTTTCAGACAGTGCAGAGGGACAGAATTTGCCAATGAGTAGGAGAGAGACAATCACTGTGCTGGGTGACAAGATATACAGTGGTTTGCAGAACAGTGCTTGAGTACAGTTGTTGCAAGACTGGCAAGTTACAAAGCGCACGACCTTGGTAATAGTTGGCCATGTGGCAGGGACTAGTGCTTCCGGGTCATTTTCCTTGTGATTGTGATCTGATCCATGTCTTCTTCTTCTTATGTGTGTGTTGCCTCCTCTGCCCTTGTTGTTGGTTGTGAAGGGGCAACACACACCTCAGTGTTAGAAGACGTGGAGTCAGACATCCCGGTCGATGCTCCCTGTGAATGTCTTAAGGGCAGTACTGCAGCAAGGAGTATCTGCTGGATCTTGAGAATAGCAGCCACATCACGATGGTAGGCAGCCAGGTTGGCCCTGAGGAGTTCAATGTTGCATTTGTGCACGCGTTGACAGGATTGCTGTTGTAGGTGTTGGGTCAACTGTATTACAGCTGTGCTGATTTCCTTCTGGGTTTTTTGCAGTTCCTGCAAGATAGGTGTTAGGGTTTGCATAGCTGCTGCCTGATCTGCAGATGACATCATGCACAAACGCACCCCGTCTAGGCTGGCTGCCATAGTTTGCATCCCCACCCGCACCTCCTTGGCCAGCTCCCGCTGTACTCCAACTACAGTTCTCTCAAAGCTGGTGCCAGTGTCGTCTGAGTCCTTAGCTGTATTGGAGCTGGCAGGTCTTACAATTGGGGTGGTGGGTGGATCCTCTGTGATGGCTGCTTGTTCTGTGCTCCTCCTTTTGACTGAAGGTGGGGTCTGGAGGGTTTCAAGGACCTTTTGGATAGTCACCTGGGGAATGTTTATCGGCTCGTCATCCATGTCATCAGGGTAATCTGTGACAGGGATATCCGCAGGAGATCCATCTTCCTCTGCAATGAAACAGGGTACAATTAGTGTGTCTGTGTTGTGGCAATTTTGATGTGACATGCCTGCCTTGTGATGAATTCACTTTGTGATCTTGTTTCGTGTTCATTGCTCCAGTCCTTCAGATGGGCATTCTTCCAGGCCTATGGCCCACCTGCATTTCACATGTATGTTATTGAGTTATTAGACTTGTCGGCATCATCGCCTCTAGGTGTTGGTTTAGGCCAAATAGAGAATTGCCACCTTCTTGTCCTACTCAAGCCTCATTCTACATCCATTCTCATGGTGAGAGCTTTCACTGGCGGTGGGTGTTCTGATGGGCCTGGCAGCACACTTAACAATCTGGACCTGCCCCAATCTCTGATCTTTCACATTCACTTAAATGTATTTGACATGTGGCATATCCTATGCATAACAATGTTATGACACGATATGGATGTTGGCATTGGTAATGTGTACTGCTGATGTTGGGGAATGTGTGTTACGTTGGATTGCCCTGATAATCGTATCAGTGTCCTATTTCCTCCTCTGACTGTGCAGGTGTATTTCAGTGACCAGTTGCATGTCCCCCCCCACCCCTCAATGCTGTTGTCTGAGCAGTATGACATTTGGGATGTTGCATTGTTACCCAGGCACAGGATGGACCCTGACATATGCACCATGGGTGTGTCCTTAGTGCTGTGTAGCTCCTATTGTTGTTGAAATTGGCTGATGTTTGCTACAACTATGGGCATTGACATTTGACAGTACTGGGGCCTTTGTCTTGTTTCAGGGGATTGTTGAAGTTGTCATCCTCAACCCCCTAATTTAGGTGTGTATGATCCATGGGGAGGTTACTGCCATTGGCTACTTGAGCTGCACACAGAGCGGAGGTGGTAGTGGCAACTGATGTCGCAGTTACATTCCAGTTGTCGGTATAGCTAGAGGTTGTTAAGAGGGCCCTAGTTAATGTAGGGGGTATGGTGGCTGATGTGTGGAGGGATGTCAGTTTGACGTTGTGCCCTTCCCTCCTGGCGTGGCTTTCCCTTTGCTCCATCGTTGGCATGACAGCATGCCCCCATGGGACTGTTGTTGGTGTAGTGTAATGGTGTGCCCCAGCTTCTGTCTGTGCAGGCCATGCCCCCATGCCGTGCCCCTTTACCCATGCCACTCCATGTATATGATGACTTCCATGCATTTTGTGGTCGTATCCCCCCCTGCTCACAGTTGACATTATTGCATTATAATTCCCCATGCGACTTACCGTGCATGTGTGTTGTCTCCTGGTAGTCTGCGCTGTCCTGTCCTTGAATCCCTGTGACGATCTCCTCAGGGTTGACGGCTGCGACCATCTCCTCCATGTGGTCCAGGGCCTCCTGGTGTGCTGGACTCCCACCTCCAGTCTGCAGTGCTGCCTTCCTGTTCCTGGCCATCTTTTCCTTGGTCCTGCGCTTGCAGTCATGCCAGCGTTTCTTGCACTCGATGACTGTTCTGCGTACTTCAGCCACACTGTTAATCTTGTCGACAATTTGTTGCCATATAGCCTCTCTTCTACTAATTGGCAACTTTGAGGTGACAAACAGTTGGTGCTGGTGTTCCGTCACCTCTTTAACCAGGATTTCCTGCTCCTCTGCACTGATGCAACACTTTCCTTTCTTCTTATAAGTGTCCTGGTTCTTGTGTGGGTCCTCCTGGCTGGTTCCTGGTCTGTTGTCTTCTTCCTGGGGTCTGTAGTGGCATCTGGGATCCATTTTGGCTCTCCTCTGGTGAAATGGCAGTGTTCGTGTTTTTTTTTTTACGCTATTGCGTCAACAAACAGCGCATATCCGGTTTGCGGGGTCGTAAATTGACCCACAGTCATTTCCGCTGCGTTAACGTCATTTTGATTTACGACTTGACGCTGCGGTGTGCGTAAAAAATAATGACTCCCACCTGTGGTTTGTGCCGCCGTGCGTCAAAGTATAAAAATGGCGTTAGCCGGCGGTAATATTTTTGACGCAAAACTGCGCTGCCGCAGTTTTGCGTCAAAAAGTATAAATATGGCCCTTCGTTTTTTAACCAAACTTATTTAACTTGTAAATTTCAGGCTTATTTAAACATCAAAATGATTATGTGGGGCAGTGTGTTTAACAAAGTGGCTGTTGTAGATTGTACACTCACTTATCATTGAATTATACCTCTTTGCCATGGCTTTTCATGAGGGAAAAGAGGAAGCAACGCCCACTTGTAATTCTCACTAGGACTAAAGCAGACAAAGGCAGGTGAAAAAGAATACTGAGCGTTTTACAGAAACTCACATTGAAGAACCAACTCATGGCCCTTCTAGAACCTGAAAACATGTACAAACGGATGGTATTTTCTGTAACAAAAGTATGCTCAAAACTACATCTGGGTACTGCGTAAGAGAGAAGCTACTTGTTTTCTGGATCCCTGCGTTTTCTCGCATTCCTTTCTCATCCTGGGCCTTCACCTCAGTTAGATCTTGAAATGATGTGACATGATGGGGAGGTTCCGGGCTGTGGGTACCAGAGTCTAGGCCACAGCATAGACGGACAGACCCCTCTCACTTCAGCCCCGTTCACGCATCTAACGTTACAGCCAGTTCCAGTAAAGAAATTGGAGGAACTATTAGATCCTGCAGATGCAGCATTCTGCGGATACCCTCCCCACTTAGCCACCTGTAATGGTGTGGGGGTTGGGAGTAGATCATGCGGCTTTTAATCGCACTGGCTGCTATTAGCATGTAAAGATGCAATGCCAGCTTGCACTACTCAAGGGATTAAGGAGTGGTAAAGTTTCACAGCAATAAGGTCAAAGTGGGTAGTCATGCAATCATATATTTCATGTTTGAATGATTTTATTGCGCAAGATGTAGTGGTACAAAAAGACATCTCTCACAGGGAACCGTGAAATAAGTAAAACATATAACACGGTTCCCTATGAAACAAAGATTTTATCATAGCAATGATAGCCCCCAGCCCAGTCTGCAGATATGTACCTTTGTCAGCGTTACTAGGACTATGTGGTGTGCAGAAGCAATTTATGTGGCACTGTTATCTAGATTATGTGGCGAAAATGACAACATATGTGGAACGTTTTTGGTAGTGATATTTTCATCAATTTGAGCTAAAATCACTTTTGTGAAATCTGCAAAATATTTGGTAAATATTTTGCTTAATCCAGCCCCGACAACTGCCTGGGGATCACTTGTGGGGGGATACTTGTCAGGGGAAACCACCACCCTAACCACGGTCTACATTTAAAAAGAATAATTTGTGCCACCGGTTCTATCATGCGGTACTGCTGTACTCCACAGGAGGTGCAGATCAAGCTTCACTCCCATAGTACCGCTGTAATTTGCAAGCTTCCTTAAGGATGTTTGCACAGTACTGCAATGCCATGGTTGTAAAGCTTGAGCGATGGGTACCACGGTAAGAGAAAAATGTTTTAAAAAAAATATATATATATATAAGTTTGTGAGTTGGGTGCCCACGGGGGATTGGTATCCGCAGAGGGGGGTGGCTGCTCATGGTGGAGGTGGTCACAGGGTAGGGGTGGAGGCGAGGGCGTGAGGCAACATCCCACTGCACACAGCCTTCAGCCATGCACAGTGGGTAGGGTTGCGAGCAGGCCCCTCAGCCAACCACCCATTGTGCCCAGCCAAAGGCCTGAATGAGGGCACTGGACACCTGTGGTGACCATCCTAGTGTGCACGTCCAAAAGTCTGTGTGCAGCAGATGGTTGGCCATCCACAGGCAGTTAGGGGGGAAGGTCTAGCCAGAGACTAGGCTCTGCATCCATCCACATGCTGCCAGAGCTGAAGGCTGCCTGCTATAGGGTACAGTTGCCCACAGGGTTTGCCTGCAGGGCCTGCCCAGATGTCATCAGTGATGTGATTTTACATGTTATTAGTGATGTAATATGTGATGTCATAAGTAGTGCATGGCGAAGACGGAATTTACTATAACATACCATTAACCTTTGTTGCCCTCAGTGAATTTCTATTTTATTTAAGCAAGCTAGGATCTTAGTAGCAAACCTAACTAAAACGTCACTTGCCACTTTAACAGTCATTTTTTTGTGAAAAAAATATTTGATGTATATATCTATATGTTTATATATATATATATATATATACATACACACACACACACCCCCACACCCCCACACACACACACACACAGACATATAGACACATTAATAATGTCAGAGTAGCATTTTATTATTTACAATTTCAACAAGGGGTCTTATATTTGTTTAGTCTTTTCACTATGTTTATTATTCACTGGGAATTGGTTTGCACTATAGAAAATTTGTGAGGAATTTGCCCTGGCAACTTGAGAATGGCTGCATGGCGAAACACATTGTTGGCACCTCAATAAACCCACTTTTAGACTTGCGAAGAGTACCCTGGTTTTTCATCACTTTGCTGTTTGAATATGGTCACGGGAGCCACAGCCTATACTGAGGTACCAGTATGCTAGTGGATGTAACCAGTGAATTTGATGACTGCTTATATACAGGGAGTGCAGAATTATTAGGCAAGTTGTATTTTTGAGGATTAATTTTATTATTGAACAACAACCATGTTCTCAATGAACCCAAAAAACTCATTAATATCAAAGCTGAATATTTTTGGAAGTAGTTTTTAGTTTGTTTTTAGTTTTAGCTATGTTAGGGGGATATCTGTGTGTGCAGGTGACTATTACTGTGCATAATTATTAGGCAACTTAACAAAAAAAAATATATACCCATTTCAATTATTTATTATTACCAGTGAAACCAATATAACATCTCAACATTCACAAATATACATTTCTGACATTCAAAAACAAAACAAAAACAAATCGGTGACCAATATAGCCACCTTTCTTTGCAAGGACACTCAAAAGCCTGCCATCCATGGATTCTGTCAGTGTTTTGATCTGTTCACCATCAACATTGCGTGCAGCAGCAACCACAGCCTCCCAGACACTGTTCAGAGAGGTGTACTGTTTTCCCTCCTTGTAAATCTCACATTTGATGATGGACCACAGGTTCTCAATGGGGTTCAGATCAGGTGAACAAGGAGGCCATGTCATTAGATTTCCTTCTTTTATACCCTTTCTTGCCAGCCACGCTGTGGAGTACTTGGATGCGTGTGATGGAGCATTGTCCTGCATGAAAATCATGTTTTTCTTGAAGGATGCAGACTTCTTCCTGTACCACTGCTTGAAGAAGGTGTCTTCCAGGAACTGGCAGTAGGACTGGGAGTTGAGCTTGACTCCATCCTCAACCCGAAAAGGCCCCACAAGCTCATCTTTGATGATACCAGCCCAAACCAGTACTCCACCTCCACCTTGCTGGCGTCTGAGTCGGACTGGAGCTCTCTGCCCTTTACCAGTCCAGCCACGGGCCCATCCATCTGGCCCATCAAGACTCACTCTCATTTCATCAGTCCATAAAACCTTATAAAAATCAGTCTTGAGATATTTCTTGGCCCAGTCTTGACGTTTCAGCTTGTGTGTCTTGTTCAGTGGTGGTCATCTTTCAGCCTTTCTTACCTTGGCCATGTCTCTGAGTATTGCACACCTTGTGCTTTTGGGCACTCCAGTGATGTTGCACCTCTGAAATATGGCCAAACTGGTGGCAAGTGGCATCGTGGCAGCTGCACGCTTGACTTTTCTCAGTTCATGGGCAGTTATTTTGCGCCTTGGTTTTTCCACACGCTTCTTGCGATCCTGTTGACTATTTTGAATGAAACGCTTGATTGTTCGATGATCACGCTTCAGAAGCTTTGCAATTTTAAGAGTGCTGCATCCCTCTGCAAGATATCTCACTATTTTTTACTTTTCTGAGCCTGTCAAGTCCTTCTTTTGACCCATTTTGCCAAAGGAAAGGAAGTTGCCTAATAATTATGCACACCTGATATAGGGTGTTGATGTCATTAGACCACACCCCTTCTCATTACAGAGATGCACATCACCTAATATGCTTAATTGGTAGTAGGCTTTCGAGCCTATACAGCTTGGAGTAAGACAACATGCATAAAGAGGATGATGTGGTCAAAATACTCATTTGCCTAATAATTCTGCACTCCCTGTATATATATATGTACATATATATATATATATATATATATATATATATATATAAGCAGTCATCAAATTATATATCTATACATATAATATATATATATTTATTTATTCAGGGTGATCTGTCAAGCAGGGGCCAAGAAAAAGGGGGGTCCCAAAAAGCATTTGCCCTGTTCATTTTTCCATAGGGTCTTTAGACACCCCTACGTCCTGAACTACTGAATGGTGTTACACTAAATGTGGCCGGAAGCTAGATGTTGCTGTGCAGAGTGTGCTTTTTGTGATTTGCTGTAAATCCGTTCAGTAAATTTAGAGTTTTTGAAGGAAAGAAAATATAGATATCTAGGAACATGAATCCTTCACTGATCCACCGCAATTCAATCCGCAGATCTGTGTGCCAACAACCTGACAGAGAAGTTGCAGCCACTATTTTATTTGATCAGAGAAATGGTCCACAGGGCTAAATTCTTGGCTTCAGTGTGGATAAACACAGACGCCCCCCCACACATTATAATAAGAATGCCCCCGACTTGGCCCACATGGGGGCTTTATAATAACGAAGAGCAAGCGCCCACTCTTCATGTTTTTTTAAATTTGATTGCAAAGCCATCGATCCACCGCAACTCTGTCCATAAAATTTAAAAAATGCCTTTTAGCCCGGGATGTGGGGCCTCAGAATTAAGGGGTACGGGTGTTCGGACCCTGGCTCCTTTTCTTTATTTTTTACCTTTTTTCTGGGACTTGGCTTCAGCCGAGTCCCAAGATGGCGGACAACACTTCAACAGCTTCTGTTGTTGAAGTTTTGACACCCAATCAGATTTGAGCACGAGATCGGGAGGGGTCACAAATCCTTTGCGTCCCAATATATAGAAATTTGTCTTCCCCTTAATTTCTCGAAAACCACTGAATGGAGTTACACCAAAATAAAAAAGGCCACTTTCTGTACCTGAACCTACCTTTCTACCGAATTTGTTGTGATTCCGTCCAGTAGTTTCGGCGCTATAACTGTTCAAAATCTCTGTGGAAAAATTAATGTCGAGAACGTATTTCGGAACCCCCCCTTTTTCTCGATTCTCACAGAAAGATCATCCCGAAATTTCCAGATAGCAGCTGACGTGACTGGCAAATGTTTGTGTAAAGTTTCATAAAGATTCGCCAAGCTGCGCCAGAGATATAGGTAAGTAAAAAAATACTTTTGAGATAGAAACTAGGTCCTAGCTAGGACTACTTAATGGCGACCGCCAATAAGTAATGCAAATATTCACACACTCACTGAAAAAGTAAGGTAAACACTCTTACAGTGACTCACACACCCAGACAGACACTCCCACACCCACTCACACACCCAGACAGACACTCTCACACCCACTCTCATACCAAGACAGCCACTCACACTTCCACTCTCATAGCCAGAGAGACACTTTCACACCCACTCTTACATACAGACAGATGCTCTCACACCAACTCTCACACCCAGACTCTCACACCCACTCTCACATCCAGACACTCTTACACCCACTCTCACATGCAGACACTCTCACACCCATTCTCACACCCAGAGAGACACTCTCACACCCACTGTCTCTCCCAGACGGACACTCTTGCACCCATTCTCACACCCAGAGACACCCTCTCACACCCACTGTCACAGCCAGACACTGTCACACCGACTCTCACACCTAGACATACTCTTTCACACTCAATCTCACACCCAGACACACACTCTTGTATCCAGTCTTGCACTCAGAAAGACACTTCCTCACCCCCCTCAAAACCAGGTACACACTCTCACACCCAGATAAACACTCCTGCACCCACTCTCACACCAAGTTCTCACTCTCACACCCAGATGAACACTCTCACACCCAGATAGGTTCTCTCACACATCCACTCACACCCAGGTACACACTCTGACACCCACTTTCAGACCCAGACAAACACTCTCACATTCACTCTCACTACTACATAGATCCTCTTACACCCACTCTCACACTCAGACCAGCATTCTCACACCCACTCACACACTCTCAGACCAACACTCTCACACCCACTCACACACTCAGACCAACACCCTCACACCCACTCACACACCCAGACAGATAGTCTTACAGCCACTATCATATCCAGTCACACACTCTCACACACACTCTCACACTCAGATACTTATACAGTCTTGGGTAACTGCAACCTGAGAGACAGAGTTGTTCCTGCCATTTTGTTCTAATGGGAAAGGATCCCAGGGCACAAATGTGGGCGTTAATGCATATGAAGGGGTAAGGGTAGACGTTCCCTGACCACAGGGGTTGACATAAATGTCGCACATTACGAATAAATGGGTGGAGAATGCCAAAAACATTTTTTGTGTGTTGTTTTTTTAGATCCGCGGGTGGATCCACACATCTCAACAAGATTTGTAAACCTAAGTATTTAAATATAAATATGTGTAAGGTAAATCAATCAATCAATCTATCTAATATTTATAGAATGCCACTTATCACCCGGGGGATCTCAAGGCGCTGAAGGGGGGCGCTGGATTGGCTCTGAACAGAGCCTTTGTGTTTATGTTTTGTAGGTGATCACTACACATGAAACAGGAGCAAGTCTGTCAAGTTCTGCAGGAACACCCTGTTGCCTTTGTCTGTTAGGTCTACTCCATTATTCCATGAATACCATTCATATAAAATCGTGAATGATTGTGGTTTATAGAGCCCATATTATGGTCGCTGAGGAATGCAGAAACAGTTTAATTAACATGTTTCCAGGACTTGTCTATTTGTGAACAGATTTCAGTTGACCAGTTCCAGTTCTGACTTTAGCAAATATTAGATAAAGCAAAGGCAGTCTGTGGGAAAAGTGTCATTAATTTTCCAAAGGTATCTTTCATTAGGATTTTCAATCCTACCCCAGTAACTGTGCCCAGGTCACTGCCACCACACTGCACAATCATAAGGTCTGGGTGTTGACAATCCTTAATGATTTCAACCAAAGGAAGCAATTGATTCCACTTTAACCCTCTCTAGCCAACACAAGTAATATCCACAATAGATAAACCCAGGTCCCTTTCAATACCACTTTTTCTTGCACTCTCTCTGGCCCAAAACACAAAGCTGTGTCCCACAATCTGCACCCAGGGAATCTGGGGTAGCACCCAGGAGAAGGCTGCAGCTGAATGAGGCAGATTTGAAATGAAATGCGTGGGGTACTAGTTAGAATTTGAAAAAACACATGTTATTGGTTGTTTTAGATATGTTTGTTCGTGAAGCTAGGTAGTGAGATTGTGTGAAAAGTAAATGTCGGATTGGCTTTAGAGAAATTGAAAAACAGTATTAGTGCCTGTGTTATGTTTTTTGTTTAAAAAATTCAACCGCACCTGCTAAACCTGGTTTAAAAGTAAGCAAGTAAGCATGGTGCACTCAGAAATTGTTATGAACTTGTGACCCTCTGCTGCAGCAGAATGTTGCAGACTATGCTACCTTGGTAGCACAGCTACAGGGGCGTGAGGAGGAAGGGAATAGAAAAAGACTAGACTGTGACTTTGTAGTCGCAAGTCTAGTGGGAATAATGCATTGAAAGTATTATTTGGTGTGGATATATTTTTTTCATAGAAAAAGGCCTATCTATGACATTGTTTTTGAATATATTAGAAAAATGAATTTTGTGCAGAATTACACGGGGCCGCGCTGAGCACCACAGTGGATCCCCGGATTCAGTGAAAACCACTATTGAATTTGTCTATCGTAGTGTTGGACAGGGTTAATTATTAGATCCATTTAGAAGATATATAGCAAAACTTAAATTTGAAACAGATTCTGATTCACTTTGTGATTGAGTAATCTTGAAAGCAACGTTGAAAGGCTTGTCATTAATGTTTTGCCTTGCATGAGAGTGGATCAGCATTCTCATGCTTGGTTTTTATGCATTTTACAGTGAGACGAAATTCTAATTGATACTGAAAGACACACATACACTCCAACAAACACACTTAAAAGGTATGTGTAATGAAATGCACATTATTTCACAAAGTATTAGGAAAGGAATGGGTGTATATTAGGTGACTAAATGTGAGCAGCATGTTAAAAAATGCAAAAACGAATATAATAAAATGTTTGTGATTAATATAAAGAAATTAAAAAACTCATCAAAGAAATAACAAAAGGATTTAGTTGGAATTAGAAAAGGTACTTACTCAGTGTTTCTCTTTTCTTTTAGTAGAATAAATTGACCCCTGAGCTATGCTGTAGCTAGGAAACAGAATACAATGATTAAAGATTAAAAGATTAAAAGATTAAAAGATTAAACATGTTGTACTGAGTTTTAATAATTTACATGTGTCTATACACACTGATATGGACATTTATATATCAAAAGTTCAACTCATAGTGAGAGTCACATATGTATTTAGAAAGTATAGAGGTTCTCTCACACCCATGTAGACACGGACATGACTGAGGCGTACTACTGCAAGCCTAAGTGTGAAGAGTTACTGTCAGCTTCAGTTAGCATTAGAAAATCTACTGAAAAAGTCTTAAAGTATCCTTTCACAACAGAAAATGCAGCACCTAGCTAGGCTGTAGGTAGGCCATAGAGGAGGGTCCTGTGCTTAAGCAATAAAACATCTTGTTTTAAGTTTTACTGACTTAAACATGCAGCTGCAACACCCCCATGTTGAGTTAAATATGCTGTCTCTCACCTATACTGTTTTGCTGGTGGTGGTGCTGCTTGTGGTGGTGTAGGGAGGCTCCAGTCCATCCCCTGCAGCCTCGGACGGCTGCCCACTGGGGCTGCTGCTGCTGATGGTGGTGCTGGTGGCGGTGCTGCTGGTGGTGGTGGGGGGAGGCTGCAGCCCATCCCCTGCAGCCTCGGATGGCTGCACCACCATGGTTGGTGGGGGCTCTGACTGAGTCCCAGCACCACGCCCCTTGCCCTTCCTGCCAGCAGCTGGGGCTGGTCCGTGCCCTTCCTTCCTGCAGCTGGGGCTGGCTCCTTGCCCTTCCTTCCTGCAGCTGGGACTGACTTCTCGCCCTTCCTTCCTGCAGCTGGGGCTGGCTCCTTCCCCTTCCTTCCTGCAGCTGGGGCTGGCTCCTTGCCCTTCCTTGAAGTCCTTGGGGCAGGCACCCTTTCCATCTGGCTGGCTGGTGGCCGGGATCCTTTCCCACCTGGAGTTGCTAGGCACACTACTGTGCCCGTGGACTGGGTGGCTGAAGTGCTTGCCTGGGTTTTGACCACCCTGACCTGACTTGAGGGAAGGGAGGGGAGGGGTAGGGAAGAGGTTAAAGGTGGAGAGGAAAAGCTTCTTAGGGACATTGGGGCGGGAAGAGGGAGATGGTTTGGGAGTGGAGAAAGAGGGAGTGGTTGTAGGAGGTGTCAGTCTGCTGTGTTTGGGTATAGGTGAATAGGCTGGATGCTGTTCTGAGGTGGATGGCTGTTGGGTGTCTGAGTGCTTGGCTTGTGTTCTTTGGGAGGAGGGGGCACAGACACATTGGGAGAGGACACAGGGGACGTGTGCATGGATCTGGGTGTGGTGACTGCCAGTGAGGTGTGTCTAGTGATACGTGTGCTGGTAATGGTGGTAATGGATGAGGATGTAGTGCAGGCAGGTGTGTGTAGACGCTACTGGGAGTGAGGTGGAGGAGGAGGAGGAGGGGTTCTCAGTGGAGGCCGTGGATGTTGGTATGTCTGCATCTGGATGGTGTTTGTGTGAGTGCCAGTGGGATGAAGTGTGGTGCTTGTGTTTGCCATGTCCACTCTTGTGTGTTGTTCGGGGTGCCTGCTCGTTTGCCTGTGTGCTTGGGATAGGTTGGGGTTGAGGGGAATGGGATTGGGTGGAGGAAGTTGGAGGGGGGAAGGCGGAAACAGGGACAATGGCTGCCATCAGAGAGGAGGCCAGAGCCTGGATTGATCTCTGTTGGGCCGCCAAGCCAGTGTGAATGCCCTCCAGAAATGCATTGGTCTGTTGCATTTGGGATGCCAGCACCTGGATGGCATTCACAATGGTTGACTGCCCAACAGAGATGGATCGCAGGAGGTCACTAGCCTCCTCACTCAGGGCAGCAGGGCTAACTGGGGCAGGGGCTGAGGTGCCTGGGGAGAAGGAGAGGCCCACCCTCATGGGTGAGCGGGCACGGGAAACTCGCTGAAGGGCTGCTGGGAGAGCGGTGCTGGTACGGGGGTGGTGGCTGTACCTGTAGCTGGGGTGGGCACAGAGGTGTCTACCACCACCAGGGAGCTTCCACCGGAGGAGGTATCCGTGTCCGAACTGTCCCCTCCAGTCTCCACCATGGTGCTCCCCTCTCCCTCCGTCCCACTGGTACCCTCACTGTCGGTGGATTCGGCCTCCTGGGTCCTGTGGGATGCAGCTCCCTCTGTCACCCGTGCCTCTGCTCCTCCTCTAGGTGATGCTAATGCACTTAAGGACAGGGTACACAACACACTCACACACAGGGAACAGCCCTACACAATAGGCAATGCACTACCAGTCACAATGTTAGCCACCAACACATGGATAGGGACACCTAACGCCAATTGCAGCATACCTGAGCCCACAGACCCCTGCCCACTAGTGGATGCCTACTAGCTTGGTCGGAGGACCTTCACATCAGAGCCCTGCACAACATGGGACCTACTCTGCAATGTCAGGTCTGGCCCTGGGGCAACCAAAAAGCCCCCACCCGGATACCACCCCACCAGGCGTAAGTTGTAATGAAGGGCACTGTACTCACCCTCTTGTTGCTGCTGTGATGCCCCCAAGCGCCCATCTAGCTCCGGATAGGCCACCGCCAGTATACAAGCCATCAGGGGGGTCAGGGTTCGACGGGCACCCCTTTCTTGTTGGGAGGACATTCCCAGCTGGGCGTCCGCTGTTTTCTGTGCCCAGCGTCTCAGGTCCTCCCACTGTTTCTGACAGTGGGTGCTCCGCCTGCCGTAGACCCCCAGGGTCTGCACGTCCTTGGCGATGGCACTCCATATAACCTTCTTTTGATGGGTGCTGACCTGCAGGGAAATACACACAGGGAAAGGTATTAGTCCGACTGTCCTGCCTGTTACACTTATGGCCCACCATGTCCCTTACCATCCCCATTAGCACATACATTCCCCAGCATACATGCTGTTCGCTGCCCAGGGCCCATACACCAACCCCCCCACACGAGGCCTTCACACACAGCACTCCATGCATTCATGCCCCATGCCTTGTACACACCTGTTGGTCTGGAGGCCCGTACAGCAGTTGGTACTGGGGTAGGACCCCATCCACCAGTCGCTCCAACTCCGTCGAGGTGAAGGCAGGGGCCCTTTCCCCAGTCACAAGAGCCATGGTCGGTTTCAGACACAGGTCACAGCAGCACATGCAGTGTGAGTCCTCTTCTGCTGAAGGTCAGGTACTAAGTGAGTGAACAGATAGAAAGTGGCGATCACGTCAACTGTGGTGCGTACCATCACCACCAGCGTACATCACCATTGGCCACTGTACCCCATAGGGCCCAATGATAACCAATGAGGAGTTGCACAGCAGTTCTCGACCGCCTCTGCAACAGTGCACAACATCAGCGGAATTACCTCACTTCCACCTGTCCCTCCATACTGGACAGGCAGATGCCATTTCAGCGGGGGCAGGCCATGGATCCTAACTGCTTCACAGTACACAACTTCACATTCTGGTCCTATAAAACCAAAATATTGTAACAATCACAATATGCATTTAAATGTAGTGGTTACAATGTACAGATAATGACCAGCTGCTCACTCTTTTGCCACATAGATTGCAACCGCTGTGGATGAATAGGAGATGGAGACATACACCCGTCTACAAACCCCTGGTGGACTTAGCAACAAGGGAGGACAGGCACATTATCCTTACCTATAGACTTGACAGGGCCACAACCACGGAGCTGTGTGCCCAATTGGAGCTTGACTTAATATCTGCTATCCGTCACCCCACCGGGAACCTCCCTCTTGTGCAAGTCCTATCTGCGCTCCATTTCCTGGCAACTGGTTCTTTCCAAGTGACAGTTGGCTTGGAAGCAGGAATGTCACAGACAATGTTCTCAATAGTGCTGACCAGAGTGTTGTCTTCCCTGATTAAACACATGTGCAGTTACTTCGTTTCCCACAGGTGGAGGATTTGGCCACAGTGAAAACTGACTTCTATGCAATGGGATATATCCCCAACATCATTAGGGCAACTGATGCAACACATATTGCATTTGCCCCCCCCACCCCCGGCAGAATGAACAAGTGTTCAGAAATAAAAAGAGTTTTCACTCCATGAATATCCAGATGGTGTGCCTGGCGGACCAGTACATTTCCCATGTCAATGCAAAGTATCCTCGGTCTGTGTATGATGCCTTTATCCTGAGGAATAGCAGCATCCCAAATGTGATGGCCCATCTACAGAGGCACAGGGTGTGGCTAATAGGTGAGCCCTGGTCTCCACCTCGTGGATGTTGGTGTATAGGTATGTTGTGGGATATAAGGGTCAGTGTGTGGCTAACAGTTGTCCCTCGATATTTGCAGGTGACTCTGGTTACCCAACCTAACATGGCTACTGACCCCTGTGATGAATCGCAGGAAAAGGGCAGAGGAACGTTACAATGAGGCACATGGGCAAACAAGAAGGATAATAGAAAAGACATTCGGCCTCCTGAAGGCCAGGTTTTGGTGCCTCGATCTAACAGGTGGATCCCTGCGCTACTCACCCAAGAAGGTCTGCCAGATCATCGTGGCATGCTGTATGTTGCACAACCTTGCCTTGAACCACCATGTGCCTTTTCTGCAGGTAGAGGAGGCTGGGGATGGCAGTGTGGCAGCAGTGGACCCTGTGGACAGTTAAGATGAGGAGGCAGAGGATGAGGACAACAGAAGTGCAGTCATTTGTCAATCCTGGGAATGTTGGTATGCTCCCAGGATCGTGGTGAGTGCCTCCTGGAGGGTCGGTTCCCTGGGCCTGTTCTCCCCCTGTCGCATAGCAGTCCTCCCAGGTCACTGGTTGTCCTGCGTTTGTGGTGTGCCCTGGGGTCCCTGCAGTGGTGAACACACTGCTGGTTGGCGTGTCCTGTATGGGCCCGCAGGGTGGGTGCTGTGCTGGTGTTTCCTGAGGGGGAGGGTCTGTGGTTGTGTGAGAGTGTGCCTCGGTAACCGACTGTACGGAGGTCCCTGATAGGCCAGGTTGGTCATCCAGATCCAGACGAGCAGAGCTGCTGTCATCACTGTGGGCCTCGACTGTGGAGGGACTGGATGCTGCTGGCACCTCTTCTCCGGTGACATTGGCTGGGTTACCTGTGGGGATGTAAATGCAGTGTTATTGTTTCTGTGTGTGACATCTTGTGCATGGGTGGGTTGCCCTGTATGGTTTTATTGCCCTGGCAACTTGGCCTTGTGTGAGTTGTTATTTGGTGGGCTAGCTGATTCTCTCTAGTGTGCATGCTGTAGTGATAGGTGTCCATGCATTGGTAGTGCATGCAGGGCTTGGCATTGGGATGAGTGGGTTGTGATGGTGGGGTGTGTGTGAGGTGGTGGGGTGATGGGAGTGAGGGTGAGGGTATGTGATGGAATGCAGGTAGGGGGCTGTAAGTATTAAAGAGTAGTCTTACCAGGGTCCAGTCCTCATGCTACTCCTGCCAGGTACTCAGGATGCATGATTGATGAGACCATGTTGTTAGTTGTGGGGGAGGAGGTGGGAGTCCACCGCCAGTCCTTTGTACTGCGAGCTGGTGTCTTGCTTCAATGGAACGTACCTTCCCCTCGTAGGTCGTTCCACCACTTCCTGATGTCATCCCTTGTTCTGGGGTGCTGTCACATGGGGTTGACCCTGTCCACGATCCTCCGCCATAGCTTAATCTTCCTAGCAATGGATATTTGCTGTACCTGTGCTCCAAATAGCTGTGGCTCTACCCTGGGGTGTCGTTGTGGTGCCATGAGTGTAGTGTGAGTGGTGTGGGTGAGGGTGTGTAGAGTGAGGTGTTGGGGTGTGTGAAGTAAGGTGCGTGGGTGATGTATAGGTGATGATGGTATGTGCCTCTGGTTGTGTGAGTGCTCTTGCTGTCTCTGATGGCAACTGTTTGTATTCGTAAAGGGTTGTGGGTAATGTAGGTGTGTGTTTTATAGTGGTGTGGATGTGTGGTGTGTGTATGGGTGTCAGGTGTGTGTTTGAATTGTCCAATATGGTGTTGTTGTGTTTGAGTGTGTGTATTTTGAGCACGGCGGTATGTACCGCCAATGGTTTACTGACATTGAATGTCTGTCGTGGTGATTCGTGGGTCATAATGTTGTGGGCATAGTTCTGTTGCCGTAACGGTGTGGGTTTTGCTACCGCCAGTTTATCATTGACCTGTGGGCTGGCGGATTTGTGTGTGTGTGTGTCTGAATAGTGACGGATTGGTGTGTGTGTGTCATAATATGGTTAGCGGATATCCGCCGCGGCGGCGGTATGTTGGCGGCAGTCGGCATGGTGGTAAGTGGAATTCACCGCCAATGTCATAATGAGCTTAGTACACATATTATAGGTCATTCAGCTAAATAGAAACGCATAGAGTCATTCACACATGCTGTCAGATACTGTGGCAGCCACTTGTCAATTCAAGAAGGCACAGAGAGAGCTCTTATGTATTAGCTAGTATTGAACTTAGTTGCACACACAGTTAGATACCTTTGTACTCATCAGTACAGCCAACCAAGTATATACTGTCCTATGTCCACATTTACAGACCTATATACACACTAAAAGAACCAGGTATATTCTCCCATATTCACTTAAGCATCCAGTGCTCTCCCATTGAGGGACTAATACACTCATTCAAACATGCTGGCAATTCTTGACACGATCTAGTTACCTATGTAGAGAAGTAGTCTTTTAGGCAAGGCTTTAGAAAACTATTGAACTTACTGAGTAATAGCTATTTATAAAAGCAGAGAGCCACTAACACACCCATTCAGAGAATCAGCCATTTATACATTAATACACATCTCCAGATACCAGCTATATATGCTGGAGTATGAGACCTTGTTGGTAACTAATGCACTCACTCCAATATACATTGAAATATTTTCTTAATCAAGTTGGTCAGTTCGAGAACTGCTCTTTTAAATATGGTTTGGCCTTACAAATAGTGAGCCTGAGTGTACAGTTTTACTGTGATCTCTAATTTCCATTAGAAAAGCTACTTGTCAAATTTTACACTCCCCTTTTAGCATACAAAACTCTCGTCTTGGGTAGGCTGTAGGTAGGCCATAGAGGAGTGTGGTTTGTGACTAAGAGGTAAAACATGTCCTTCTAATGATTATACTGGCAGATTATATATACATTGATACATACAGTAATAAGTGCAGGTACACACTGATGTATACGCTGACACACCCAAGCATAGGCTAATGCTTGCACTGACATACCCAGGCACACACTGATGCATATACCGACATACCCAGGTATACACTGATGGATACACTGTGACACCCATGCACACATTCATCTATACACTAACACACCCAGGCACACACTGATGTATACGCTGACACGTCCAGCTGATTCATATACTCACATACATGTATATTTAGAGACCCATACAGTTACTAAAAGAACCAGTTATGTAACTGTATACCTACTTAAAACTTTGCTGACACAACCATAACTGGACTGATATACTCACTCGAATACATAGATAAGTATTGACATTATCTAGTCACCCATCCAGAGAAGGAGTACTTTAAACATGGTTTGGGCCTACTACTGGTGATCCTGAGTCTACAGTTTAATTGTCAACTCAACTTGGTACTAGAAAACTTGCCTGAAAAGCTTTACACTCCCCTTTTTCTTACACATAACGTACCCCTTAGATAGGTGGTAGGTAGGCATAAAGCTGGGTTCTTTCAGATTAAAAGGTGAAACGTCCTTCTGACTTTAACTGACATAGATGTGCACTTGCAGACAGGTATGCCCAGGTATGTGTGCACTCTGCCACCCACACTGCACGTCATATACCTATAACAAAAGGATAGACCAGTCACACACCCAGTCAAGCACTGAAAGAGCCATTTATACATTCATGCACACATCCAGACAGCAGCTATGTATGCTGTAGCATCAGATCTAGTTGACACCTGATACAGTCATTCTGATATGTAGTCAAGTGCTGTCATAACGTAGTCGCTCATTCAGACAACTAGTCATTTAAATATGGTTAAGGCCTGCTACGTGTGAGCCTGAGTGTGCAGTTTTACTGTCAGCTCAACTTGGGATTCAAAAACCTGCTTGAGAAGCCTTACACTTTGCTTTTTCTATAGAAAGTGTACCCCTTGGGTAGACTGTAGGTAGGCATAGAGCAGAGTGCTTTGTGATTAAAATGTGAACATCTTTCTGACTTTGATTGAGTTAGATGTGCACTTGCAGACCAGTATGCCAGGTATACATGCACTCAGCCACCCATACTATAAGTCATATTCCTATTAACAAAATGATAGACCACTCACACACCCATTCAGGCATAGAAAGAACCACTTATACATTCATGCACACATCCAGGCAGCAATATAACTTATGTATGAAATAACTAGTATACTCATTTGTAGAAGAACAGTCACCCCAGCCCTAGTATGCAGCAAACTGGACTACGGCAATGCCCTCTATGCAGGAACCACGGCCAAACTCCAGAAAAGACTGCAACGCATCCAGAACGCCTCCACATGCCTCATCCTGGACATCCCCCGCCACTGCCACATTACACCCCACCTGAGAGACCTACATTGGCTCCCCATCAACAAGAGAATCACGTTCAAACTCCTCACCCACACTGACAAGGCACTGCACAACACTGGACCCGAATACCTCAACAGATGGCTCTCCTTCTACACCCCGAACCGACAGCTTCGCTCCGTCGACCTTGCCCTCGCCACGGTCCCACGTGTCCGCAGAACAAACACCGGCAGGAGATCGTTCTTGCACCTCACCGCCAAGACATGAAACACTCTTCCCACCCACCAGCGTCAGACCAAGGACCTCCTTACCTTCAGGAGACATCTCAAGACATGGCTGTTCGATCAGCAGCAGCCCCCCCAACACCTTAAGACCCTCACGGGTGAGTACTGCACTTTACAAATTCCCTGATTGATTGATTGATGGATACTGAAAGACCTCTACAGCCAATTAGATACTAAAATAAACTATGTAGTTAGTTACCTATTTATGTCATTTTATACTATGTTCTGTAGAGCTAAATGTATTGTGTATTTGTTTTCTAGATATCTACTTCCAATTAAATAAGGAGATTGATAATGCCTAACAAAACACAAAGAAAAAAGAAACAGAAAAAATAGTACAATCTGGTTAAAACTGACAGTAAATAGAAGATAAGGTGGAAAATGTGCAGAGAAAGAAAACAGTCACTGTTAAGAGTACTCAAGATTTTGTGAAAATAATATGCCATAAAATGCAAAACAAGGGAAAGACATCAATTAAAAAGAGAAGCTTGAAATGTACTGACAAACAAGAAGAAGTGCATGGTGTTAAAATTAAGAAATCAAATAAGAAATTAGACTTGAAGATAGAAACAGTTTAAAGAACTAAGAGCAAAATGTTTTGAAACAGAATCGTTCAAAATTTGTGGATGAAAGCGAAGAAGTATAAGAGAACAAGTTCTATTTTAAAGCAAAAGCAACATATTGAGGGTGTAATTGAGAAAGCATTTGTTGTGAAGAGGAAACCTTTTTTCTTAATATTAAGCAGAATGAAGACACTAGCTAAAACAGTGAGGTGCATGAGGAAAAGCGCATTAAGAAAGGAACAGTTTAAAGAACTAAGAGCAAAATGTTTTGAAACAGAATCGTTCAAAATTTGTGGATGAAGACGAAGAAGTATAAAAGAACAAGTTCTATTTTAAAGCAAAAGTAACATATTGAGGGTGTAATTGAGAAAGCATTTGTTGTGAAGAGGAAACTTTTTATCTTAATATTGAACAGAATGAAGACACTAGCTAAAACAGTGATGTGCATGAGGAAAAGAGCATTAAGAAAAAGGCTTATTAGCAAAACTAACTTTTGTAAAAATGTTAAAGTTGTATGGATGCACATATCTAGTACAGAACCATTTTTAAATGAAGGTAGTAATTTACAAGAGAATACATTAGTGCATACAACTGTCAGTACTGGACGTTTTTATGAAGAAGAAGAAGACAATACTCCCATAGAAAAAGAGGAGATAGTTCCTAGGAATGTAGAACAAGTGATAGCTAAAAAAGTACAAGGTAGGCATAAAAAGGCTTATGTGTACAAGTGGGAGAGTTACAGTATTTGTACTGTCTGACAGGAATAAATTGATACATTGAAAACTTTCCTAAGAGGATTTTCAAGGAGAAGTCTGAAACAGAGAATGAAAATGCTTCAAGAATTAGAAAATACACTAACTTACAAGGCCATTCCCTAGCATGTCTTTCTAAGAAACTTTGTAAAAGTCTTTTCATCACTTAAGAATGTAAGCTGTGCATCATTCTAAAACGTGAAATTTAGTAGGGAGACTTTATTATGTAAAAACTCCAGCTTTATGTTTAGGAAATTTGAATAGAGCTCTGTTACATAGTACTGTGGTAGAGGTTGAGAAAGTTGTGAAGGCATTCAGTTCCATTTCTTTGGCCATGAAGAAAAGAATTGGAAAAATGAGGAGGTAGTGACGGGAAGCGTAGAGGAACTGGACACAGAGATTAGTATTGAAAAATGTGGAAAAGAGATACACGAGTTCAATGCACTACCTCCTGAGAAACCTTAGTATGTTTGTATTTGTTGTTGCCACACTCACCACAAAAACCAAACTCATAATGTAGTTATATTTTCTAAAATTGAGCAAGATAACAATGATGAATGGCAGGAATTTGGTGCATATCTATTTGTAGAAGAAAGCTTTGATTTAGACACAAAGCAAACAATATGTAAGTATTGTTATAACAAATTAGAGGATAATAAAATGCCAGCTAGAGCAATTCATAATAGATTAGAATCGGTTGCAATGCCACAAGAACTTGATCAATTAAATGTGCATGAATCAGTTCTAATGCAAACTGTACATCCAATTCAAGCAACCATTCGAATGGAGATGAAGACAGGAAACTTCCACCAACAGAACAACCGGAAGGACTTAAAGGAAGTGTTGAGTATTTACCTTTAGATTTTAAAAAATGTCGACAATGTGAGTGTTGCGAAAGATGTAGATCAACCACTCATTATTCTAGTAAATGGAGTGCCCACCAAAAGTAAAAAGCAAAAGCATCTGGCAAGAGGTAGTGGACATGAATAAAGTAAAACAAAACACATTATACTAGAAAGAAAATAATGTTTTTTTACAAAAATGTTGATATTATTGGAGATGTAAAGAAGTACTACAATCTAATGGACAAATAGGAAAAGTGAATAAGCTGAAGTCAGAAGAAATTTATGAGCGCTACAGTACTCATCCAGTTCATTCAAAAGAATCTGTTGGGGATGCCATTGATCTGTTCCAAATGAAACAAAAAGTTTAGAGGCTCGATGTTTTACACAGCTATTTCCCATAGGAGTATGTGGTCGCTATGATGACCAACCTATTCAAACACCAGCAGTTGTACACAGGTCAACAAGACTATATTCAGAGGACCCTAGGTGTCGACAATGTAGTCCCTTTATATTCCATCTGTTTTTTAGAGTGACTTGTCAGGACTCTCTTATGCTGTGAACCATATTCTTAAAACAGGAATTAATATGTAAAATCTTTCTGCAAGGGAGTTTATTGATAAAATACAAGGTAAGGATGAAAATATGGAGTAGAACTTAATTATTTTGATGGCATGTCAACGTGGCATTAATGACTACTGATATAGTCACCATGGAGAACTTAAATGTGTGCTCCGAAACTAAGGTCTACCTACTTGGTTTGTAACACTAGGTTGCGCTGAGTATCCATGGGATGATTTACTAGAATTTCTGAGACAAGTAAACTCTAACAATAAGGACATCCATTTGAAGACAGCAGGAGAACTTTGCCCTTTGGATCCTGCTAATATATGTAGGTATTTTAATCACAAGTTTCAACCAATGCTGGGAGTTATATGGAATAAAACAAATCCTCCTCTTAGAGAAGTTACTGATTTTTTGATGAAAAGAATACCAAACAAGAGGTGCTCCTCATATACCTATGCTCTTATGGATAAAGGATGCACCAACATTTGGAATTGATACTAATGAGTATCTACTGTCTTTCATAGAACAGTATGTTACATGCACTATACCAGACGAGAATAATACCAAAATCCTCCGACAGCAAGTTCTACACTTCCAAACACATAGATGTGGCAAGTATGGCCGCCGAAGATACAGATGTAAAGAAAAGTTTTATGCAAGGAGTCATTTTGGATTTCCAATGCCTATCATTTACGAAGGAAGCGTGAACAATGTTTTGTCTGCAGTCAGGCATACACTGACAAGAAAATCACCAAAAAATACATATAATCTTAGAAAATCAGAGGCCTCTAAATACGGTAATGATTACAATCCTGTCATTCTCAAATTATGAAATGCTAATGCAGACATTGAGTTTGTTTCAAGCAACTCCATTGCGCTTGCTTGCTATGTCACTTCATATATCACAAAATCAGAGAACACAGGGATGTAGAAAACCTGGGAGCAGATTTCTGCAGAAAAATCTCCATCCAAGAAATTGTACAGTTTCAGCTTGAAAATGCTTTCACATAGGGAGATAAGTTCCTTTGAGTGCTGTGACAGGTCGAGTTCAGCTAGCTTTTACTTAAAGTCTATGGGAATTTTTTGGGTTAGTCTAGGCCTTGGCAACATGTGAAACAGAGTCTTAAAGTCTTTCTTAAAAATTAATTACCTAGCAGAGATTGATCCAGGGAGTACAGATATTGTAACAACTAATATTTTGGATACCTACTATCCAAGAAGAAGTCCACACTTTGAAAATATGTTTCTTTACAAAATCTGCAACACTATAGGTACAGAAACAATGTGTCAGAAAAAATCAATGAAGTCTAATATGCTGTATCTGGTTGCAACAGTTGTTTGGTTGGGTATGTAAAAGGTAACCTACTTGTTAAAATACTGAGAAAAAATCATTTTTATACTTAGTACTTCTCCAGCTATTCAAACCTTGGCGTTCTGAAACAGAGTTACTGGGAGAATATGACTGTTACAAACACTTTTCCAATAGTGTAAAATACAGCTTTGAGTGTCCAGTATTTCCCAACTACCTGCAAATGTTAAATCAAGAAATTGAAAAGGAGGAAACTATTGCTACTGAGATAGCAAAGATTAGTTCACAAAGCAGCCAAAGTTCTGAACCTCTCAGTCAAGATTCTCTTGGACAGCAAACAATAAAAAAATAAAGCTGCCATTGTAATGAATGAGGTGGAGACAGCAATACAACAAGTAAGAGAAAAAAATGTTGACTTGGAACACTTAGTAGAACAACTGAATGATGAGCAGAAAGAAATATAAATGGAAGTCAAAGAAACAATATAACATGGATTCCTCCACAAAAAAATGTAAATGTTCAAGTTTTAAGCCAATTCTTTTGTATGTCAGTTGGCAAGCTGGCACTGGAAAAAGCTTTTAATCAGTGTTCTAACCACTTATCTACAGAAAGGCTATAGACTCCATTTTGTCACGTGTAGTAACAGTCCTTAATGGATTAGCTGCACCCAACATCAAAGGAATTGCCTTGCATCATCTACCTATGCTGCCAGTTGAACACAATAATAAACTGGAATACCAAAGGTTAGAGGCTAGAATCTTGAAGAACTTAAACTTTTAATCATTGGTGAGGTGAGCATGGTCTCTCACTTAATGCTTGACTTTGTGAATTTGAGACTGCAACAGATACTGAAGACAAAGTATGATGTACTTTTTTGAGGGAAGCATGTAATTATTTTTGGTGATTTATTTCAACTTACCCGGCGAAAGGACAGCCTGTGCTTAAGACACTCTTACATGAAGAAACTCGTAAGTCTTAGGAAGTATTGGACATTTAGTTGAAGTTCCAATACAGTGATCTTCTTAAAAACATGTGTCAGGCATCTGATATGCAATACAGTAATATTGTGAAGGATATTACAGTAGGAGTACTGTCAAAAGAAGGAAAACGTTGCTTGCAAACCCGACTTACAAAGAACACATTTTTTTCCAAAACATCTGTAGCACAACTAACGTTTTAATTTATTCAACAACAAAAATACATTGGGGGTCATTCTGACCCTGGCGGTCAAAGACCGCCAGGGCCGCGGATGACGGAAGCACCGCCAACAGGCTGGCGGTGCTTCCCTGCCCGTTCTGACCGCGGCGGTAAAGCCGCGGTCAGAAAACCGGGTCCGGCGGTTTCTCGCCGGATTTCCCCCGGCTGGGCGAATCCGCCATGGCGGCGCTGCAAGCAGCGCCGCCATGGGGATTCTGACCCCCTTCCCGCCAGCCTGTTTCTGGCGGTTTTTACCGCCAGGAACAGGATGGCGGGAATGGGTGTCCTGGGGCCCCTGGGGGGCCCTGCACTGCCCATGCCCCAGCCTGCTTTTCACTGTCTGCCATTCGGAGCCGGCCCAGCGGGAAGGTCGGAATGGCCCCAGCGGTCTTTCGACCGCGGAGCGGCCATATGGCGGTTCCCGCCAGGCGGGCGGCGACCGCCGCCCGCCGGGGTCGGAATGACCCCCATTGTGTGTCTAATATCCACTCTTCAAAAATGTACCTCTTTCAACGAACAATTACTACAACAGGAGAAGAACAAATATTGGAATTGTCATCACTTGATAAGATGGAACACCAAGGACTGACAATATTGTTGACTGAAAAACTACGATAGAAACTAACTTCTTTGGAGAAGTCTGTTTTCAAAACTGCAGGATTCGAAAAGTGTGTACATGTTTGTAAGAATTGTAGGATGATTTTGAGGCATAATTTAAATATTAGTTAATGGAGCCCTGGGTAAAATAATTGATTTCATTTTGTATCCATATAGAAATGAGGTTGATTATCTACCAATTAACTTTGATGATCTTGTAGGTGTAAAACAGATAGCAAGGTCTGTGGCATGTTTCTTGCTTGTAATAGACTTGTATGTTCGCAGAAAGCAGTTTCCAATATCTCTAGCATATGCTGTAACAATACATAAGTCTCAAGCTTTAAGTGTAGATGCACCATTTATTAACATTGGGAGCACTGTATTCAAGAAAGGCATGTCATATGTAGCATTGTCATGAATTGGAACTTTGTCCAGTTTGTATCTAATAGCGTTTGATGACAGTAAAGCAAATGCTGATTTGAGTTGTATGATAGAGTATAACCGTTTAAGAAGCCTTTATGCTCCTCATTTAGGACAGTACCCAGTTTATGAAAAGCCTAGCTTCTTACTGAAACAAAAGATCTCAAAGGATCATAGTGATGTTCCTGTAAAAAAAAAGAAAAAAAAAAAAAGAAAGAAGTATTGGAGAAAAATATCTTTATAATACTGATGAAATTGTTAGTTGCCAGTTCTCAAATCTCTCTAGGGTCAACTGCTATGCCAATGTAGTTCTCAAGGCACAATTCTCGTTACCTCATCTGATTCATGCAGTTAAACAAAACCAAATTAAAAGGTTGTGCTCTGCACTCTTTAGCTTGTTAGAACACTTGTGCAGTGTTAGAACAAAAACATATTCTGTATCTTTTATTAGAGATCTTGCAGATCTGTGCACTGGATCTGTACACTTCACTCAAAACACTCAACAAGATTCACAAGAATTATTGATGGTCCTTATTGGTATCTTAGAAGAAGGGATGGTACCTATTGATGACCTATTTGGACTTAGTTACTCATGGCAGCTTGATTGTAAAATTTGTTCTTTTTCTTCTAAACCAGAAATAGATTCAGAATGATTTATCTACTTAACTCTACCAGACTATAAAACTGTCAGTTTTCAGAAATTGTTTAAAAATGCATCACAGAATAATACCTGCACAAAATGTAACTCAGATCTTTTATCAACTTTGAATGTAAAAAGAACTGGCAAGTATATAATCCTAATGCTACAGCGATGCACTGCAGATGAAACTAAACTGGAATCGCAAATTACAAATTTTAAAGCTGGACAAAAATCTATTGCTGGTGAAACGTATTTCTGTATAGCTATTATCCTTCATGAAGGAGCAAGTATTACATCTGAACACTACACCATCTACCTAACAAATACAACTGAATGGACAGAGTGCAATGATAGCAACCTTACATTCAAGCAGAGATTATCCTTTAAACTACCAAAGTCTTACCTTCTCTTTCTTGAACCAAAATTCTTAAGAGGATGACTACTGAACAAATGGAATAGTGCCTTTCTGGGACTTCTATAATAACAAGTTAAGACATCATAGGGCCCACCAATGGTGATGTCTTAATAAGGGATTCCAAATCTACAAATGTGCTTACTCTTGCAAGAAAACAACAGAGATAGCACTGAACCGGAAACACAGATCAAAAACTACAAACCAGGACAAAGATCTACTGAGGATAAAAAAATACTGCTGAATTTATGTTTGAAGAACAGCTGGAAATATATCAAGAGAATTACACCAGGGATATACTCTAGTCCTGTTAAATGGATGGGCAGATTTAATGAAATCATGCAGCCTTCCAAAGGTGATGCTTTTTTTATACCTTTTCACCTACCACCATCATTCATATAAATTAATTATATTATAAAACTATAATGTACATTATGGCGGTCATTACAACATTGGCGGTAAAAGCCGCTTACCGCCGTGCAGAAGACCGCCAACACACCGCAGCGGCCGCGGAATTCCGCCACAGCTACTATAACCCACATTTCGGAATCCGCCAAAATTCAGACACTCAGACAAGTCCGCCACACCAAAGGTCAGTGATAAACTGGCAAAAACAAAACCTCCACCGTCACGCCAACAGGAATACGCCCACACTATCACGACCCACAAATCCACGTGGCTGTCTTTCAACCGTGGTATTCCGTTGGCGGTACACACCGCAGCGCTCAAAATACACACATATTTACAAAACACAACTACATTGGACAATTCGAAATACACACACCTGATACACATACACACACCACTCCCACACATCCAATACAATATAAAACACACACCCACATTAGCCACAAACCCTTACTACCAAACATTTGGAAGGAGCAGAGAGACAGAAAAGCAAATCACACCAGCAGACAGAGGCACACAACACCATTACTCAGACACATCCAGACACAAAACACCACACACCCCTAAACATCACCCCACACATCACAACACACACCACCTCACACATCACCTGAGTAACCACGATTTCCCTGAGGAATCAATTGTGTCATGCCCTCGGCTGCCTAATCATCCCTGCTCTTGGGTAGAGAAGAGGCACTGCTATTTAGCCGGAGCAAAACCCAGATTGGGGTGACAGGTGTGACCTGTAGTGTGTTAAGACTCAGGCCCTCATTACAACATTGGTGGTAAAAGCCGCTTACCGGCGTGCAGAAGACCGCCAATGAACCGCTGCGGCCGCAGAAAACCACCACAGCTATTATGACCCACATTTCGGAATCCGCCCAAATTCAGACACCCACACAAGTCTGCCACACCAAAGGTCAGTGATAAACTGGCGAAAACAAAACCTCCACCGTCACGCCAACAGAAATACGCCCACACTATCACAACACACGAATCCACGCTGCGGTCTTTCAACTGCGGTATTCCATTGGCGGTACACACCGCCGCGCTTAAAATACACACACGTTTACAAAACACTGCCACATTGGACAATTCCAAATACACTCACCTGATACACATACACACACCACTCCCACACACCCATTACAATATAAAACACACACCCACATCACCCACGACCAAAAATTCTGAAAGAAGGCCAGAGAAAGATGGCACCAGCAAGAACAACAGCATCCACTGGCACACAACACCATCACCCACAGAACTTCCACGCACCTCACACAACACACCACTACATATCAGCACACTTAACACCACACACTCCACCCCACACATCACCTACACCTCCCTATGGCACGGCAAAGACACTCCAGGTTCTCAGAGGAGGAGCTCAGGGTCATGGTGGAGGAAATCATCCGGGTAGAGCCACAGCTATTCGGATCACAGGTGCAGCACACCTCAATTGCAAGGAAGATGGAGCTATGGCGAAGAATAGTGGACAGGGTCAACGCAGTGGGACAGCACCGAAGAAATCGGGAGGACATTAGGAAGAGGTGGAATGACCTAAGGGGGACGGTGCGTTCTGTGGTCTCAAGACACCACCAGGCGGTTCAGCGGACTGGCGACGGACCCCACCTCCTCACCCACAACTAACAACATCGAAGGAGCAGGTCTTGGCGATTCTGCATCCTGAGGGCCTCTCAGGAGTAGGTGGAGGAATGGACTCTGGTAAGACAAATCTTAAATATTACATCCCCCACCCTACCTGCATGCCATCACATACCCCCAACCTCACCCTCACCCCCAGCACCCCAACTCCTCACATATGTCCCAATATCACAAACCACCCATCCCAACACCAAGCCCTGCATGCAACAACAAAGCATGGACACCCATCACTAAAGCATGGCCACTGCACATAGCCATACAACCCCCTAAACCATCCTCACACAAGGTCCCACACAGGAATGCAAGCACTGGGGTATACGGTCACCCACCCATTGCAAACCATGACACACACAGATGTAATAACCATCCTTTTATACCCCTGCAAGACCCCTACCCAACGTCACCGGACAGGAGGGTCCACACATGTCCACACCACCAACAGAAGAGGCCCACAGTGATGACAGCAGCTCTGTCCAACTGGATCTAGATGACCAGCCCGGCCCATCAGGGATCTCAGGACAGTCGGTTCCCCTCACCCAGTCACAGGCCACCACAGACCTTCCCCCCTCTGGAAACACCAGCACAGCACCCACCCAGCGGGCCCATACCTCCGTCCCCAGGACACGTCAATCAGCAGTGTGTCCACCACTACAGGGAAGCCAGGATAACCCACCACCCCAACAACAACAGGTACCTGGGGGCAGAGGTAGTGGGCACAAGGACCAGGGGACGGAGGCCCAGGAACACAGGGGAACTGGGAGGGCTGCTGTGCGACAGGGGGCGGACAGGCCAAGGGAACCCACTCTCCACAAGGCCCTCTCCTCCATCATGGGAGCATACCACCACTCCCAGGAGACAATGGCAACGGTACTGGTTTCAGGAGACCCAGCTGCTGCAGGAGGAACAGTATATGGGTTTCAGGGAAGAACTTAGAACCATCAGCTCTACTCTGGGCACCATCGTAGGGGTGCTGAAGGAAGTACTCAACACCAGGAGGGACACTGTGGCACTACAAGGGGCCCCTGACACTAGCATGGACGATGAACTGCCCACCACCTCCGCCGGCGCTAGTGGACAGGACACCCTGCCACAGGACCACCACACCAGCACCCCACCCCCTGCAGAGGGAGAACCACCCCTCAAATGGTCCCTGAGATCCAGGACAATGACAGAGCACGATGCCAAGACTCCCGCCAAGAAATGAGACCACCCTGATTGTCAACCTACTGTCCCACTTTGTCACCCTGTCCATACTTTAACTGCCCCAGCTCCACTTCCCATGCCCACTTGGGCAATGCACCTGTGAGACTAATAGACTGGACTCTGCCGTGGACATTCCTCCGCCATCACCCCTCACCATTTCACTACCCCCTTGAATATTGAGCACTTAAATAAACACACTTAAAGCACAAAGCAATCTGGAGTCTGTCTGTGATTTCGAAATAGTGTATTAGCAATTACAGTGACAAAATGCTCTTTCAAATGTAATGTCAACATACCTATGTCACACAGCTCTAGTCCATGAGGAATCTAAGCAGATGTCACACAGTGGGACCCACATCTGTGAAATCGTAAGGGAAAGTGACAACTCAGTGACCATACACTGGGTGAAAACGACACACAGTAGAGAGGTAGTAGTGTTAAAGTACATGTAGTAGGCAGGTCTGTACTCTTACCTGTGTCTCACTGGAAATATTGCTGGATCACTGAGTCCCTGTTGTTCATGACTTCTTCCTCTGCTTCCTCGTCTTCACTGTCCACAGGCTCCACAGTTGCAACAACACTGCCATCTGGACCATCCTCCTGCAGAAAAGGCACCTGTTGTCGCAAAGCCAAGTTATGAAGCATACAGCAGGCCACGATGATCTGGCACACCTTCTTTGGTGAGTAGAATAGGAATCCACCTGTCATATGGAGGCACCTGAACAGGAGGCCGAAGGTCCGCTCGATCACCCTCCTAGTTCGCTCATGGGCCTCATTGTAGCGATCCTCTGCCCTTGTCCGGGGATTCCTCACTGGGGTCAGTAGCCATGACAGGTTGGGGTAACAAGAGTCACCTGCAAATGGTGAGGGACAACTGTTAGACACACACTAACCTGGAGGGATATCCCCAGACCCAGACAACCATTCCCACTGACTTGCCTCCAGGTGCTCACCTAATAGCCACACACGGTGCCTCTAGAGTTGACCCATCACATAAGGGATGCTGCTATTCCGCAGGATGTAGGCGTCATGCACTGAGCCAAGGAACTTGCCATTCACATGGGAGATGTACTGGTCTGCCAAACATACCATCTGTACATTTATAGAATGATAACTCTTCCGGTTTCTGTACACCTGTTCACTCCTGTGGGGGGGGACCAAAGCCACATGGGTCCCCTCAATGGCACCTATGATGTTGGGGATGTGTCCCAGGGCATAGAAATCCCCTTTCACTGTAGGCAAATCCTCCACCTGAGGGAAAACGATGTAGCTCCGCATGTGTTTCAGCAGGGCAGCCAACACTCTGGACAACACGTTGAAAAACATAGGCTGGGACATCCCTGGTGCTATGGCCACTGTTGTTTGAAAATACCCACTTGCAAGGAAATGGAGCACTGACAGCACCTGCACTTGACGGGGGATTCCTGTGGGATGGCGGATTGCTGGCATCAGGTCTGGCTCCAACTGGGTACACAGTTCCTGGATTGTGGCACGGTCAAGCCTGTATGTGATAATCAAATGTCGCTCCTCCATTGTCGACAGGTCCACCAACAGTCGGTACACCGGAGGATGTCGCCATCTCCTCACATGTCCCAGCGGACGGTGCCTATGAAGGACAACAGCATGCACAGAGTCAAACAACTCAGAGGTACGTACCCACAGTTTACCTAGAACACCAATCATGCACAAAAGGTGGCCTGTATGTGTGTTGAGTCTAGGCCTAGGTATGTGTGATGCAGTTGGAAATGAAGCCATGAGGGACCTGAAATGGCGACTGCCTGACCTCTAAAGTGGGACAATGGGATGTGAGGTAACTGCGCTGGCGTTGTACACCATCGCGGTATGCGGTCGAAGACTGCGGCGCAATGCTGCATTGGTTAACATTGGACCCTATGGGTCCCAGGAGCCAATGACGATGTACGCCGGCGGTGATGGTACGCACCGCCGCTGACGTGACCGCCATTTACTATCTGTTCAATCACTTGATACCTGATCTTCGACAGGAGAGGACCTACACTGCAAGTGCTGCTGTGACCTTGGTCTGGAAGAGACAATGGCTCTAGTGTCTGGGAAAAGGGCCCCTGCCTTCACATCAGAGGAGTTGGAGAAGCTCGTGGATGGGGTCCTCCCCCAGTACACGCTGCTCTATGGTCCTCCAGACAAACAGGTAAGTACACAGGGAGCATGTTGTATGGGCTATGCCTGTGTGGAGAGGGCTGGATGTAAGAAGGAAGGGGGGAGAGTGCTGCGTTCATGAAAGACGGTGAATGCATGTGCCACATGGCAAGGGTAGAGATGGGGGCCAATCAGTTTGACGGTGCAGTTGGTAATAACTTCTCTTTTTCCCCTGTACATTTCATGTAGGTCAGCGCCCACCAGAAAAAAAGATATTTGGCGTGCTATAGCCAAGGACGTCTGGACCCTGGGGGTCTACCACAGACGGAGCACCCATTGCCGGAAAAGATGGGAGGACATTCGCCAATGGAGCAAGAAGACGGCGGAGGCTCAGCTGGGGATGGCCTCCCAACGTGGGAGGGGTGCCTGTCGCACCATGACCCCCCTGATGTTCAGGATCCTAGCGGTTGCCTACCAGGAGTTGGTTGGGCGTTTGAGGGCATCACAGCAGCCACAAGGGGGGTGTCTCATTCTCCTGACTTTGCGCCCAGTGGAGGGGTCTGGGTGGGGGAGGTGGTCTGTGGGTTTCCCTAGGCCAGGGCGAGTTCCGTAGGCAAGGCCCCTCCGTAAGGCAGGCCATGTGGCACCCCAGCCCACCTCTGTAGAGTGCTGTGTACACCTAGTCATGCCCCTGTGTCATGTATGTGTGCAGATGTCATCCATAGCCTTGTAGGCCATTTCCCAGGAATTGAACAGTGGAGCCCAAGAGCACGGAGTAGTGCAGGGGGCTTCTGTGTCTGTCGTGTTCGCCAACGGTAGTGGTAATGCATGGACTCAACATGTCTTTCTTCTGTCTCCCCCCCCCTTTTTGTGGTCTCCCTGTTCTTGTGTGCATTAGCATCATCAGGCGGAGGAGCAGTGGCACCAGAGCACGAGGGAGCTGCATCCCACATGGAGGGCGACACTACGGAGTCTGAATTCACCTGTGGGGCGGAGGGCAAGGGGAGCTCCACGGCCGGGACAGGAACTGACACCAGCGACACGGACTCGTCCTCTGATGGGAGCTCCCTTGTGGTAGCGGCAACATCTGTGCCCCCTGCATCTACAGGTACAGCCGCCACCCCCCTACCAGCACCGCCCTCCCAGCAGCCCCTCAGCCTTCGCCTGTGCCCGCTCACCCAGGAGGATGGGCATCACCTTCGCCCCAGGCACCTCAGGCCCTGCCCCAGTCACCCCTGCTGCCCTCAGTGAGGAGGCCATTGACCTCCTCAGGCCCCTCACTGTTGGGCAGTCTACCATTTTGAATGCAACCCAGGGTGCAGAGAGGCATTTGCAAAAAACCAATGCATTCCTGGAGGGCATTCATTCTGGTCTGGCGGCCCTTCAGTGAGCTTTTCAGACTCTGGCCTCAGCACTGATGGCAGCCATTGTCCCCGCCTCTAGCCTACCCCCTCCAACTTCCTCCACCCCGACCCAATCCCCTGTACCTCAGCCTATCCCAATCACACTTACAGACCAACATGCACACACCTCAACACCCAAGGGAAGCTCAGGCAAACATAAGCACCACACATCCCACAGGCACTCACGCAAGCATCACACACATGCAGACACAGCAACATCCACTGCCTCCACTGTGTCCCCCTCCTCCTCGTCTCCCTCCTCCCTCTCAGTCTCATCTACACTCACACCTGCATGCACTACCTCTACAGCCACTATGTCCCTCTCCAGCACACCCACCACCACACCCCGCTCACGTGCAGTCACCACCCCCACTACCATTCACACGTCCCCTGTGTCCTCTCCCAGTGTGTCTGTGACGCCCCCTCCCTAGATACACAAACGCAGGCACACACCCACCCAACAGTCATCCACCTCACGACAGCCTCCAGCGCATGCACCTTCACCCAAAGTCACCAAACGTACACCTCCTACAACCACCACCTCTTCCTCCACTCCCAAATCCCCTCCAGCTACCCATCCCAGTGTGTCCAAAAATCTTTTCCTGTCCAACCTTGACCTCTTTCCCACACCTCCCCCACCCCGTCCGTCTCCTAGGGCCCGACTCTCCAGGTCCCAACCTAGCACCTCAGCCACAACATCTCGGGACCAGTGGTGCCTGTAGTCACCGGAATCTGGAGTGCACTGGCCACCAGGGCAGCCAGTGTGGCATGGAGCCACAGCACAGACAGTCCCCCACCTGTGAAGCATCAGAAGTTGGCCAGTGCCCGGCGGGAGAGGGGGAAGACTCCAGCCACCAAAGCTGCTCCCAGGGGTACAGGTGGGAGTGTGGAGTCAGCTGTGACACCTTCCAAGGTGGGGAAGGGCCACAAGAAACCCAGCAAGTCTGGGAAGAGCAGCACGGCGGAGAAGACCGCCATCATCCCCGATGCCCAGGAGGCCACCGCCAGCACCAGCCCACCTGCTCAGGAACCCACTGCCAGCATCAGCCCAGCTGCCCAGGAGGCTACCGCCAGCACCAGCCCAGCTGCCCAGGAAGCCACCACCAGCACCAGCCCAGCTGCCCAGGAGGCCACTGCCAGCACCAGCCCAGCTGCCCAGGAGGCCACCGCCAACACTAGCCCCCTGGGCCATGAAGGACCGCCAGCACTAGCCCAGCTGCCCAGGAGGCCACCGCCAGCACTAGCCCCTCAGGGCCATGAAGGACCGCCATCAGCTGAGACCCTGCAATGGAGACCGTTATCTCAAGCACCGCTGAATAGGGCACCGCCGCCTCAAGCACCGCTGAACAGGACACCGCCATCTCAAGCACCGCTGAACAGGGCACCGCCGTCTCAAGCACCGCTGAACAGGGCACCGCCATCTCAAGCACCGCTGAACAGGGCACCGCCGTCTCAAGCACCGCTAGCCCATGAGCAGCAGGTGCACTGATGCAACTGAGTCCGTCACGGGGTGAATGATGCACTCTGGGCACCATGCCCCCTCCAGAACCAGTGGAGACTGTCATCCACTACCTCTGTCCTTAGCAGGATGAAGCACTCTGGGCACCATGCCCCCTCCAGAACCAGTGGAGAGATCCATCCACTACCTCTGTCCTTAGCAGGATGAAGCACTCTGGGCACCATGCCCCCTCCAGAACTAGTGGAGATTGTCATCCACTTGTGAGACTGTGGCTTTGCACTCCCCAGGATTGAACAGTAGGCAACCCAACCACTGTAGAGACTTGTGAGACTGTGGCTTTGCCCTCCCCAGGATTGAACAGTGGGCAACCCACCCACTGTAGAGACTTGTGAGACTGTGGCTTTGCACTCCCCAGGATTGAACAGTGGGCAACCCACCCACTGTAGAGACTTGAGAGACTGTGGCGTTGCACTCCCCAGGATTGAACAGTGGGCAACCCACCCACTGTAGAGACTTGAGAGACTGTGGCTTTGCACTCCCCAGGATTGGACAGTGGGCAACCCACCCACTGTAGAGACTTGTGAGACTGTGGCTTTGCACTCCCCAGGATTGAACAGTGGGCAACCCACTCACTATAGAGACTTGTGAGACTGTGGCTTTGTACTCCCCAGGATTGAACAGTGGGCATGTGGCCCCCTCGTGGATTTGGCGTTGTGCACTCAAGCGGCTGAGGTGCCCCCCCTTTCCCTCCCCCTGAGGTGCCTGTTTAGTTGCTCTATGATTCCCCTGCAGTGTTCTCTCCGTCATGGTCGGGGATCTTGTGTGGGCCTCGCCCATACCGTGTGGTCCCAGTGTTCCACGGACATTCTTAGAGCACTACCTGGACTACTATGCTTGGTATATATTTTGTACATGGTGTATATATATATTTCTGCCTACTTGCTTTTAATATATTACAATGGTTACACTCATTTTCTATTGTCTTTGCATTCTTCCGGGGGGTTTGAGGGGTGTAACTGTGATGTATTGATATGCATTAGTGTGTGTGTTGTAGTGGGTGAGAGTGGGGATGTTGCGTGTGTGTGTCCCTGTTTTTTGCCTCCCCCTCCCCTGTGTCGTAGGTGCAGTACTCAGCGTGGTCTTCGTCGCCGGCATTCGTGCTCCTATTAGAGGAGCAGGAAGACTATTGCAGGGAGAATTTGGAGTTCCGGGTCCATGGCGTCCTCATTCCTCGTGGGGTGTGTAGAGGTGAGCGTTTTCCCTTCTGGATTCCTGTTTCCGCCGTGTTTTTTTCTGCGGTGAATCCACCCCAGAAAAGGTGGCAGATTGGCCTGTCATAATAGTGTGAGCGGTACATTGTCTCCCGCCTGTCTGTTGGCGGTGACCGCCAAGCTGTTTGTTTGTACCACCGTGGCGGTCGGAGTGGTAAAGTGGCTGTCTTTGTTGCCGGTTTCCGCCATGGTCGTAATTGCACATTTTTTACCGCCGGCCTGGTGGCGGTATTACCGCCGCTTTAACACCGACCGCCAGGGTTGTAATGACTACCTATATTCTTTATTAAGTATATGTCAAACAGTTAGGTAAATATTTGTAGTGAGTGTGATGCATAGTAATGTTAATTTGAACCTGGCTTGGCAATTGGGGCTGGACTGTTCCCATGGGGAACAGGCTAAAGACTGATTTGCATATGGCTAGGTCCAAACTTGGGTGGCATGGTGAGCAAAAGAACGATGGATTAACCCCAGATCTGTGACTGGGGGTGCATGGTTGAAAAGTTTCAGCACTCCGTCCATCATCCTTGTGTGTTGCTAAAGTTGCCCTAAGTGGGAAGGGTATGCTCAGACGTGGGCCCCTTGCTCACGGTGCCACTGGATTCAAGCTAGCCTGGCTGATGAAGGGTGATCCTCTGAAACCGGTTCCAGGATGCTTGTTTCTGGTCCAGGGAGGACCTGTCTTGGTAATTTGGCTGGACTGTTCCCATGGGAAACAGGGTCAGGACTGATTTGCATTTGGCTGAGTCCAAACTGGGGTTGTCATAGTGAGCAAAAGAACGATGAATTGAATCCAGATTTGTGACTGAGGGTGAGTGGTTGAAAAGTTACAGCACTCTGTCCATCATCCTTTTGTGTTGCTAAATTTGAAATAACATGATATGTATTTATGGATTTTTTTTTACAATCCATATGATTGTTTTTCCCCCCACTGTTCAAGGATGAGCATCTATACACACTCCATTTCTAGTGAAAAAGTACAGAATCTGAGAACAGTGAAGGAAGGGAATATGACATCAGTAAAAATATGTATAATTGCTATACAATCATATACATTTCTTGTGATTTATTATTAACAAAACCTTTTTTAATTAAAGACGAGGAACCTTTAATAGAGAAATTTATAATATGAAACTTTAACTTCAATTTATGTTTTCTCTCTCTCTACACAGATTAAATGACGTCTTTTTTGCAGTCATGTAGATAACTAATTACATCTTTCTTCAATCATACACCATCCATACATATACTTTATACACATAGTTCATTATAATAAAAGAACAATATGCTCTAATCAAAACACACCCTGGCATACACATATGCATACACTAAAACACCCATAGACACAGCATGCATACTCTACCACACCCGGATGCACATAAATGAACAGACTAACACACCCAGGAACAGACTCATTCACACACTGAGACATCCACCAACACACTCATACATAGACTGACACTCAGCCACACATTACCAACCCCAGGTACACAGTGGTGCATACACTGACACACCTAGATATACACTGATGCATACAATAACACACCCAGGGAAACACTGATGCACACAGTGATACACCCAGACAGACACTGATGCATGAACTAACTTACCCAGGCAACCCCTAACAGATTGAGTAACATATCCAGCTACACACTTATGCTTACACTGACACACCCACGCACCCATTGACACATACTCTAACACACCCAGAACCACACTGATGCATACACTAACACTCCCAGGCATACACTGTGCATACATTGCAACACCCAGGGAAACACTGATATCTACGCTGACACAACCAGGAACTCACTGCTGCATACACTAGCACATCAACCACAAACCTGTGAACACACTGACTTGTCCAAGCAAACACTGATGCATATACTAACACACCCAGGAACACTCTGATGCATACACAAACAGACCCAGGCACACTCTCATGCATACACTGGCAAACCCAGGCACATACTTAAGCATACACTGATACACACAAGCACACACTGATGCATACACTCACACCCCCAGGCACACACGTATGCACACACTGACACACCCAGGCACACAATGGTGTATACACTCACACTCCCAAAAATTCACTGATGCATACACTGACACACCCAGGGAAACACTGATTTATACACTGATACACCCAGGGTCACACTGATGCATATACTAACACGCCCAGGTAAAAACTGATGCACACACTGACACACCCAGGCACACACTGATACATACACTAACATGCCCAGACAGACTCTGATGCATCCACTATCACTGTCATCACTGTAATGCATACACTTACACACCCGGGTGCACACTTATGCATACACTCACACACTCAGTCAGAGACTGATGCATACACTAACACACCCAGGCACACGCTGACACAAACACTAACACACCCATACACACACTCATGCATACACTGACACACACAGGCACACTCTCAAGCATACTTGGACACACACAGGCACAAACCTATGTATACACTGACCCACACAGGCACAAACTGATGGATAAATTGACAAACCCAGACGCCCTCTCATGCATACACTGACACACCCAGACACACACGTATGCATGCACTGACACACACAAGCACACACTGATACATAGACTGAGACACCCAGGCACACTCTGATGCATACACTAACACACCAAGGAACACTCTCATGCACACACTGACACACCCAAGCACTCACTCATGCAAACACTGACACACCCAGGCACACACGTATACATACATTGACACATCCAGGCGCACACTGACACATACACTGACAAACCCAGGCACACACTAACGCATACACTCAGACCCCCAGGCACACACTGATGCATAAACTAACACATCCAGGCACGCACTCATGCATATACTGACACGCCCAGGCACATACTCATGTACACACTTACATACATAGTCATACACTGGTGCATACACTGGCAGACCCAGGCACACACTGACACATACACTAACCCACCCAGGCACATACAGATGCATACAGTGACACACCCAGGGAAGCCCTGATATATATAGTGACACACCCAGGGACACACTGATGCATAGATTAACACACCCAGCCACAAACCGATTGCACACACTGACACACCCAGAAAGACTCTGATGCACACGCTAACGCACCCAGGCAAACTCTCAAGCATACACTGACAAACCCACACACACACTTATGCATACAGCGACACACACAGGCACACACTGATGTATACACTGAGACACCCAGGCACACACTCATGCACACACTGACACACCCAGGCATACATTTATACATACACTGAGACACCGAGGAACACTCTGATCTATACACCTACACACCCAGGCACACACTGTTCTATAGACTGACACACCCAGACACACTTTTATACATTTACTAATGCACTCAGACACTCAATCATACACACACTCATACACCCAGGCACACACTCAGGCATTGACTGACACACTTGCACATTCACTCAAGCATACGCTCAGACACCCAGGCACACAGTCATACATACACTGACACACCCACACACACATTGATGTATTCACTGACACACTCAGAAACTCACTCATATGCTAACAGTCTCAGGGACATGTTTATACCTGCATCAGTAAACCCATTCACGCACTAATGCATTCAGTGACTTACTCAGACACTGATTCAAACATACACTCAAATACCCTGGGAGATACTAATACATATACTCGCACACCCATATACACAGTTATTCATACATCTAGCAACATACAGACAAATAAACACAAAAATATTAACGAGTCAGACACAGTTCCTTGATTGATTCAATTGTGGTTCTAAAAAGAACCTTTTAAAAAGAAAAAGGTAAGTTTTAAAATGTTTTGATTTTTTTTTCTTCTTAAGCTAATCAAAAACAAACAAATAAACTAAATGCAATAACTTTGCATTTTTAAATGACAAAGGTGTTGCAGAACAGTGCAACAAACGTAGTATGAAAAAAACTAACACTGGTGCTTTTTCACTTCAGCAAGAAAACATTAACATTCTGGACCTTCACTGCCACAAGATTGTGACAAGTGGTACAGTGAGTTACCATGCCTCCTAATTATGTGCAGGTACAGTGAGTTACCATGCCTCCTAATTATGTGCAGGTAGCTGGCACAGCAATCTCTGCAGGAGTTGCAGTCGAAGATGAACCACCTGTGGCATTTGCTGTTCTTGTTTCCCTCTCCCTGAACATCCACAGATATGCCCATTCATGTATGGTCCATATGTGTTTCCACATACTCGATGTCCCATAGCTATATTTATTTGCTCTGCCACACAATAACTCCTTCCCACAAAGTTTACATTTAACATACTTTGCGGGCACCTTTTTCTCACCACTCGGTATGGTAAAAATTGCCACACCTCACTCTCCTTTCAAGAAGTAGATGCCATTTCTTCTTCTTCTTCTTCTTTTTCTTCTTCTTCTTCTTCTTCTTCTTCTTCTTCTTCTTCTTCTTCTTCTTCTTCTTCTTCGTCTTCTCCAACAACTACAGGATCTCCAAATGGAGATGGAGCACACCCTTCAGCCATGGTAAAGAAGCAATGGAAATGGGAGATATTCCAAACAATAGTTCTCCCTCAACAGTTAGAAGCAAAATAACTGTTTTAGGGAGTGGTCAGAACAAAAAAATAGGTGTGGTTTAATATGAACCAATGGCAGAGTTTTCTTTTGACATTGAGTGACTCTTTGTTTCTCAGATGCAGATTTGCAGCTCCACGTAATTTGTGAAAACACTTACTTGCTAAAAACTAAATATATAGTAGGAGTTTTGGCCTCCCAAATATGTGCAGCCTTATTGTACATTTCCAAACAGTGGCGCATATATACTAACTTTTTTTTTTAATTGACAAATCCACGGATTAGAACCGGGAACCTGTCCTGATCATGTGATCTGAAAAAAAAACATAGAGTTTTGCCTGTCTATGTCTGCAGTACCGCAGAGGATCCGCAGATCTTAAAAATTTATAAAAAAAACAATTACTCTCCTCACTGTACAACTATTTCAGTACTAAACACACGATGGAGCATAATCACCACTCCCATCTTAAAAACCAAATGACCTGAGCTTTTCGCAAATAGCTGTCCATAGAGTGCAAGGCCAATACATTTATTCTAAACCATTATAAATACATCTAAGTGAGTGGATGACTAAGTAAAACAAAGGAGAGTACCATTATTCATTTTCCTACTTTACTGTGGTCTGTGAGTCACACTTACACTGATACACACTCTCACACCTAAACCCGTAGAGAGAATCTCACACCCACTTTTACACCCATACTAAGGCCCACATTACGAGTTTGGCGGTCCAAGGTGGAAGTCGCACCACCGCAGACCCGGCAGAGAAGACTGCCATATTATGAGCATGGCAGTGTTCCCAACGGGACACAGCCAATAGACTGACAGTACCGCAAGTGCGGATAGACTGCCGTAGCTGGTGGCAGGCATCTCCAGTCCGGCGGGGACCATGTTACAGAAGAGCATATTACGAAGTTACACACCACCAGGATATCCGGCACAGTCGGACCACCACTAAAACCCTGACAGAAACGTCCAGTATAAAAGGAGACACTCACCTTCAGGAACACAGGCATACACGTGCCATCCATACACCACCCCACACACATGCATCACCTCCAATGTCTAAACCAAACATACACAACATACACAACACCAAAGACTCACACAATGACATCACTATTGCAAACACACAAAGCCATTGGCAAGGAACAACACTGCACACATCCACATGAAAACACACACTGACATTACAACCACATACAACCAACTAACGGCAAAACACTGCCACTCAATGTGTCAGATGTCACACCACATCCACACATCACGCAACGCACATGACAAATCCATCACCACGCACGCACACACAACAACCACAGAATGCCACACACCACCATCACAATACATCACACCGAGTATGATGCACAAGGTACCCTCACAAATCATGCTGCAACACAATCACATCACATAGACAAAACTAACAAAAAACAAATGGCACTAATACAACACATTCATCATGAAGAAAATGGCAGGACAAGTATGACTCCATCGAGACCAACAGGAGGTTGGCCCATATCTATTATAAATTAAGGTATAAAAATATCAGATAGGTACAAATAGGGCCAACTGGCCAGTCCAAATAGTCCAAGTGCCACTAGTCACACATAGCACTTGTGAATGCCCCAACTTGACTCCTAACTGCAAAGTGACCTCCAGATGGTAAGGGCAACAAGGGGGCAGGCATGCACCTCAGGGGTGATGGGGTGGTGGTCGAGAGGGGTGTTTGGGAGGGGGGTCCTTGGGTTTGCCCTTTGGTTTGGTCTTGGCTTTCGCCTCAGTTTGTGGCTCCTTAGGTTTGTCCTTGGGAGAGGGGAGCTTGGGTTTGGTGGGGTTGACTTTTTGGCAGGGGCATGGGCAACAACGGGCAAGGGAGGACTGGGAGGTGGAAGGGCTGAGGTCGGGGAGGGACACGGAGCACTTTGGGGAAATCACGGGGTGGGAGAATGGTAGGGAAAAGGGAAAACTCAAATAGGAATCTTTTCTTAGGGACACAAGGCTGGTCATGGGAAAAGCATTTGGGAGTGGAGGGAGAGGGAGTGTTTGTGAGTTGTGTTCGTGTAGGTGTCTTGTGTGTAGGTGCCTGTGTGGAAGACATGTGTGTTCTGGGTGTCTGTTGGGTGTGTGACTCCCGACGTGTAGGTGTCTTGGGAGGAGGGGGGGAGTTGCCATGGTGAATGGGTGACTGTCTGTTGGGGTGGTGCCTGCAGGTAAGGTGGATGTGCTGCATGTGGGGGTGTTGGTAGTTGTGGTTAGTGCGCATGTGGTGAATGGGGTGATGTATGTAGGTCCAGAAGTGTGGTGACTGTGGGTATGATGGGACTAGTGGCTAGATCAGGGAGTGTTGGTGTTGTGCCAGCAGGTGTGAGTGGTGTAGTGTCTGTGAAGGAGGGGTGTGGGGGTCAGTGTAGGGAGTGGATGTTGTTGTGTGTGCAAGTGGGTGTTGCCTGTGTGCATGCCAGTGGTGGGTCTTGTGGTGCTTGTGTTTGTCACTGCGAACCATGTCTGTTGAGGTGGATGAATGGCAGTCTGACTGGGTGCTCTGGATGGGTGTAAGGACAGGGGTATGGGATTGGGCAGAGGTAGCTGGAGGGGGGATGGAAGAAAAAGGGACACTGGCTGCTGTGAGCAAGGAGGCCAGAGCTTGAAAGGATCTCTGCAGGCCAGACATGGCACTGTGAATGCCTTCCAGGAACGCATTGCTCTGCTGTACCTGAGGCTGCCAGCCCCTGGATGGCATCCACAATGGTTGTCTAACCACAGAGATGGACCTCAGGAGGTCAATAGCCTCCTCACTAAGAGCAACAGGGCTGACTGGGGCAAGGGCAGAGGTACCTGCGGCAAAGGACACGCCCACACTCCTGGGTAAGCGGGCACGGGCAACAGGTTGGCGAGCAACAGGCAGAGTGGTGCTGGTAAGGGGGTGGTGGACAAGGATGGTGCTAGGCTGGTCTCAGATGGGTCCACCACCACCAGGGAGGTTCCATCAGAGGAGGAATCCGTAGATGACGCAGATGATCCAGTCTCCCTATGGCACTCCCCTCGCCTTCCGTCCCACTGGTCCCTTTGGCTATGCTGGCTTCAGCCTCCTGGGTCTTGTGTGTTGCTGCTTCCCCACTCACCAGTGCCCCTTCTCCTTCGCCTGATGATGCTGATGCACACAAAGACAAAGGAGGAGAGGGAGGGAGAGAGAGAAAATAGGGTGGAAAGGATCAATACCTATCAACCATTAACAAAGATCAACATGTACATCTCACTAATTACCTAATGGAATGTTGTACCATTACAATGAAAGTGAATTTCAGTATATACACATTGTGAATAGCAAGATGCTATGTTCATAATCCAGCTATTGTGGGAACATCTTGACATTGTGAATTGGCAAGGCTGAAACACTGCATAGCAGCATTGTGATTGCCAGGGCAATGTCATGCATGGCATTTAAACAATAGGTTTAGACTCCAGGGACTTACCAGGGGACTTAACACATCTACTACCATGCCATAGTTGGAAAGACTAAACCACAGAATGTTAGCTGCTACAATATATTTTGGTGTGTATTTTGCTCACATGTAGCAGAATGACATGGTTGTTTCCCTACACATATTCTACACTCTTAGGGCAACACATGTCAGCATGTTAAGGAGTCATGTCCTGATAGCACATACGCCTCAGGTACATTAATGCAGATGGAAGAAGCTGGTCTGCCACAATGCATATGGTGTCCAAGCTTACCTGCCCATCAAAATTGTCCATTGTATATACACCAACAGCAGTGTATAGCCACCCATGACCGATTCAGAGCCTGGCAGGGTGACTGATACCCATTGTAGATGTACATTGACCACTGATCACATGCACATCTCCCCACATGTAACCCACCCTATCCCAAACAAGGCCTATAATGTGGGAGGTGGGAGCCTGTACTCACCACTTGTGCCTGCTGTGCTGCCCTCAAGTGCCCATCTACCTCAGGATAGGCCACTGCCAAAATGCGGGCCATTGGGGAGGGTCAGGGACCGACAAGCACCCCTCCCTCATTGGGAGATGGCACACCATTCCCCTTTCTTCTGATGGGCACTGACCTGCATGGATGAGACAGATGGAAAAAGTCATATAGAGGGGCAACAAATCAGCAGCAGTGGACTACTCACATCATACACATCACATGCCCACACCAATGTGTCTTCACGGCACAAACGCATGTTCTACATGGCCCCTGCATGCATCCACTCCCTGTGTGGCGTGGAAACGTCACACAGCCTCATACACCCGTATCACACAGGCCAATGGAATTGAGCTCACCTCCTCCGGTGCCCCACACAGCTGTCCTACAGGGGTAGAACCCCACCCACAAGCTTCTCCAGCTCCTACTGAGTGAAGGCTGGGGCCCTATCTCCCACAGGACGTGGCATGGTGGCTCCCAGAGACAGTACACACCAGCTCAGGTAGTGGAGGTCTTGCTTGTGCGAGTGTCAGGAGTCAAGTGAGCTATGCTGCAAAAAATGGCGGTTATGGCTGCTGCGTACATGACTGTCAACACCAGAGGTGATCATCATCGGCCCCAGTCCCCCATAGGCAGCAATGTGATCCAATGAGGAGTTGCACAGCGGTTGAGACCGCCTAGCGCCATGACAACATACGCTGGCGGAATTAGGTCAATTCCATCGGTCCAGTTTACGCAGGACAGGCGGCTATCATGTTAGGCACATATGATGGTTTCTAAAGTAATAATACGTGCGTCATGCTAGACATATGTCCCAAATGCACTGTAGGCCTCTGTTCAGCCATCATGGCTGGGCCCATGATTGTGATTATCATGCCACAGTGGTGTAAGATAGGCAGGTCTCAAATCCAGGGCATGACCAGCGGATCGGTACCTCATAGGCAGTGTAACCATATGATGCAATGGCATTTGTACATATGTGGGTCGTGCTGGACTAATATGCAGCTTTTACATGGACCATTGGACATGTGATGTGTGTGACATGCTGTTGTCCAGGCCCTGTAACGGACAGCTAGGTTGGTCTTCATGGGCCCTGTACATGGCCATAATGGTATGTGGCAACTATTGGGGCCTGTCACAAGTGTATTTTGTGTGCAACAAGGGTCTTGTTATCTAGCATGTGTTGAGTGGTCATTAAGTTGTAAAATCTCTCCTCTCAATCCTAGATACCCGGTTTTGGGGAGAATGAGACATGCGCCAATGTACCACCTTTTATTGGACCTTTCAACCCTGGAGGAGTGACACATCATCCAGACCTATCGTCTAAATCGTAACACCATAATGGAACTATGTACCCAGTTGGAGCCAGTTCTATTGCCTGCTATACATAATCCCTATGCCATCCCTCCCACAGTAGAGGTATTGTCTGTGCTACACTTCATTGCCTCTGGCTCTTTCCAGATTACAGTTGGTTTGGCAGCAGGGATGTCACAGCCCATGTTCAGTCTTGTGTTGACAAGTGTACTGGCTGCTTTACTAAAACACATGGACAGCTACATCAGGTTCCCGAAACATGTGGGTTTGCCTACTGTTAAGGCTGACTTCTATCATATTGGACGCATCCTTCATATGATTGGGGCCATAAATGGCACCCACATTGCTTTGGTCCCTCCCATGGCCAATGAACAAGTCTATAGGAACAGGAAAAACTACTACTCCATCAATGTACAGGTGATGTGGCTCACAGACCAGTACATCTCCAAAGTGATGGCCAGGTATCCAGGATTTGTGCATGACTCCTTCATTCTGAGGAACAGTAATGTCCAACACATGATGGCACACCTGCAAAAAGAAAGAGCATGGCTCATAGGTATGTTTGCAATAGGATGCGTGCCACTGTAATGTCAACTGTCATCCCATTCAGCCCTATGCCTCTACCGGTATTGTGACAGGTCCTGCCTTTGCACACACAAGTGACTCTGGCTATCCTACCTTCCCTTCTGCTGGCACCAGTGAGGTACCCTACCAGTGATGGGGAACACTGTTTCAATGAGGCCCACAGTACGACAAGACGTGTTATTGAAAGAACATTTGGGCTCCTGAAGGCCAGATTCAAGTCCCTCCACGTCTCTGGAGGTGCCCTCCTCTACAGTCCCCTGAAGGTATGCCAGATCATAGTTGCCTGCTGCATGCTTCACAATCTGGCCCTGAGCCGACAGATTCTATTCCTGGCTAATGAGGAGGAGGCAGCTGGACCAGTGGCCGATGCTGGGGATATGGAAAGTGATGAGGAGGCTGATGAAGAAGGTGCAGCTGAATGTATGACTGAGTTGATCACTCATTACTTCCAGTAACATCCAGGTATGTTGTGTGTGTATTGTCAGGTGTATTAGTTACAAATTGCCTCATGACAGTGCTGCTCATTGTCTGGTACATGATTGGAGATGTTCAGTGTACCTACTCCTTAGTGTGACTTGTGGTGAGAGACAGATAGCATATCAGGAGCTGTGTTACTGATGAAATCTCACTGATGTGTGGTGAATGCAGATTGCTAGGTCAACAATTCCTTGTACAGGCATGTGGTGTGTCATTTGTCCTGCAAGGTCCTGTTCAGATCTTTTCCCAAATGAAGATTGTGTAGTGTGTCTCACTCACTATAAAAAGTGTTGGCTGTGGCATTTGTGGACATTGTCCTTTCCTAACAGTAGTAAGTGTAGTACTTTAATCATTTCAGCTGTGATCTTCTGCGTAATAGTCATGTGATTCCTGATCTTGTGGGTGTGACATTATCTTCTGTTGTCCCCTGTGTAGTTGTAAATCCACACTGTGCATGACAACAATGTACTACATATGTGCTCTGGCTCCCACCATGCCTACTGTCCTGATGTGAGTCCCTGTCTTATCTATTTGCAGGTTGGATTTGTCGATCTACTCCTGTGTGTGGCTGGTCTAGTGACTCCCTTGCAACTGGAATTTGGACCCTGTCTGGTGTAGGGTGTCACCTGCAGGAAATGGCTCCCTCTGCTGTCCGTGTGACATCCTTTTGGTGAAGAGGAATTACCACACATTACATTTCACTAGGACTGACATTCGTACATGTGAGAATAAAGACACAAAAACAGTTCCTGTGTTCTGTGGTGTTTATTGTGCACAAAGTGTGGATGAGTTGATGAGTGTGGTCATGGTTGGAGTAAACATCAGAGTAGGTGGCCTAGCTGTAGCCAGTACAGATCCAGTATCCAAGGGCCATGTGAAAATGTAGTAATGACATTGAACAGCCAACAGGGTATGTTAGTGGCACACAATGCAGAAAGTCCAGAAGACGGTCACTTCGTGGCAGTGGGTCTGGTCTTGGAATCAGCTCCTGCAGGATGTCTGGATGGATGACCATGTTTCTGGGGGGGGGTCCTCAGCTGCGGGGAGTGCCAGAGGCCTGTGGTTGTTCTGGCAGGGCCTCCATTCCACTAGCTGAGGCTGATGTTGATGGCTCACTTGGTATCTGGTTAGTGGAAGGGGCTTGCTTGTGGGTGGAGGAAGCTTGCAAGATGTTTGTGAGCTCCTTGAGAACCCCTGCAATGGAGGCCATGGTGGCATTGTGGCCCTGCCACTGCTGCATGGCCTCCTGGTGGAATTGCCTCTGCAGCCTTTGGTTTTCCTCCAGAATGGTGAGTATTTGGCCCATCTTGCCCTGGGATTGCTGGTATGCTCCCAGGACTTTGCGAGATGGTTTCCTGGCCAGTTGAGTCCCTTGGGGGGGCCCATCCACTGGTACACAGGTAACCTCTCACGGCCCCTGACCCCCTGTGCCTGTGCCCCTGGCACGGTGTGCCCACTCCCCTTTACCCCAGGACCGTCATTCTCTTGGGTGTGAGGGGTCGACTCAGGTCGCTGTACTGTGGGGCACACTGCTGATAGGCCAGTACACAGGTTTGGGGAGCAGGGTTTGGCTGAGATGTAGATGCTAAAGCTTGGGGAGGGTTGGTTGTGGGCAGGGGGAGGCTGGGAGTGGTGGACTGGCCAGGTGTCCCAGAAGGGCCAGATAAGTCGTCTATGTCCAGACATTCTGTGGCATTGTCATCACCGGGGCCATCATCCTGCGGAGGGCTGGCTGTCTCTGGCATCCTCTCCATGGTGGCAGTGGCCCCTGTGAATTAAGTGGGAAAGTATCACATGGTGGAGATGTGAATGTTGGTTTCTGTGTCTGATGCATATAGTGGCTTAACTTGATTCCCAGTTATGGCAATGACAGATGCAGCACTACAGACATTGTTTGTAGGTAATGTACAGTGATATGGGTAGCATGTTCCATTGAGGGTTGCTGTATGAGGATTGCATTTCTGTCATTGCCATGTAAAGGTCCTCAGTCTTAGCATCCTATTGGTGTTACAAGTGCGATAGTTGTACATGCAGGTGTTGCACTGTGACTTGGACAGATTTGCTTTTCATGTGGATGCGCAGGTACATTGTGGGAGTCGCAGTGATGGTGTTTGGCAGTGCTATCCGTGCAGTGGGCAGGGATTGTCCGGCCATTGTGGCTGGGTGGTGGGGTGACATGCAGGGGAGAGGCTTTAGATGATGGTGTGGGAGGTGTAGTGGAAGATAGGGAGACTTGGGAAGTGATCGGGTGGTAGGGTAGCATGCTGGTGGGCCGAATAAGTGCTAGAGGCATGTGGGTACATTATCAGTGTCCAGTCCTCCAGGTATTCCAGCCAGGCCCTCAGGATGCAGGATGTCCAAAACCTTCTCCTCCCAAGATGCAAATCCTCTGGGAGGAAGTGGGGGCCACTGCTAGTCTTCATTGCGGCAATTTGGTGCCTAGGTGCCATGGAACACACCTTTACACCTCTTCCGGATGTCCTCCCTTGTGCGTGGGTGGTTGCCAACTGAGTTGACCCTGTCGACAATTATCTGCTATGACTCAATTTTCCTGGCTATGGATGTTTGCTGGAACTGTGCTCTGAGCAGTTGTGACTCTACCCTGAATATTTCATAAACTATGACTCTCAACTCATCGTCTGTGAAGCGTGGGTGTTCCTGACGGGACATGCTGGTTTTGTTGTGAGTGGGAGTTTGTGTAGTGTGCAAGGGTGCAGTGTGGGATGTCTTATAGGGTGGGGGCTGCTTTGTTGTGTGTGCTGGTTGTTAGTGGTGTTTGTGTGCTGTGACGATGTGTATATTGTGTCAATGGTGCAGTTGAGTGTTGTGTGTGATTGTGCATATGTTGTCCATGAGCAGTATCTCAGGTTTGTGTGGTCCTCGCTGTTGGTGTATTTCGTTTTGTTGCAAAGGGTTGTGGGTTGTGTGTGTGGGGGGTGTTTTATAGTAGTTTGGGGGGGTGTCTAATGTGTGTAGGTGTATCAGGTGTGGGGTATTCGATTTGTCCAATGTGGTGCTGTGTTTTGGTAGCAGTGTGTTTTTGGCCTCACCAGTTCACACCACCAATGGTTTTCATCCATGCAATGACCGCTGTGCAGATTTGTGGATCGTAATATGGAGGGCAGTATTTGTTCGGCGTGGCGATGCTGCTGCTGGAACCGCTTCTATCCCACCCTCGGTCGTCCTGGCAGTGTTGGATTTGTGGCTGTTTTTGGGCAAAATGCTTTGTGGACCCTTAATACGGCGGGCGAGATACCTCCAACACTGGCGGTCTTTTGGTGCCCGCAACCGCGGCAGTCTTGCTGAAAGACCACCAAACTCATAATTAGGGCCTGAGTCTAACATCTGCTGACATACTTATATACTCCCTCTCATACCTACTCACATACATGTACAGACACTCTCACACCCACTCAGATAGCTATACAGACATTGTCTCACCCACAGTTATATATCCATACAGAGGCTCTTACAACTATTCATACACCCAGACACAGTGATATAACCAGTAATAGACCTATTCACAGTCCTATACAGCTACCGACCCAAACTTACACACCCACATAAACACTGAGACACTAACTCTCAGATTGCTAGATGCACTCAAACCACTAATACACCCACTTTCAAAATGTTAAAGTTTATCTTAGGAAATAGAATTAAAAGAAACATAGAGATTCCAAGAAAAAACAAATGTTACAAGGATGTCATAGTTAGGAAACAACATTAAAACATTAAAAAACCTTAGAAAGTCACTGAAAAAAAAAAGGTTGCAAGGACGTTATAGTTAAACTCACAATTCACTCGTAAAGAACAGTGAAATTCAGCAGTAATAGGTACCTGAACTAACTATAACTTATGCACCTGCATTGCACTGCTATGACCTCACATATTATATCCCTCATGACATGGTCAGTAACATCACTGATGACATCTCAAATGACATCACTGATGACATCATCCAGTGGGTGTGAATGTTTTCTAAAGATTTATGAATGTTAAGCATATATACCAAGGTACTACAGTTATTTCAAGTAACTATAACTTTCTCCCTAAGGTAATTATAAATCGCGCCCTCACAATGCACTGCTAGTTACCCCAGATATTATAGCATTCATGACAACTTCTATAATGTTAATAAAAATATAAATAAAACATTAGAAGTCAAATCATTGAAATAAAAACTGTGCATGGCGGTGGCGTGAGCTATAGTTACCGTAGGGCGCAAGTTATAGTTACTTGAAATAACTCTAACTATAACTGCTGAATATCTGTGGTCTTGTGGAGTAAATTCAGAACCTAACTATAACATTCCTGTAATTCTATTCCCTAACAATAAATCCCTGTAACCTTTGTTTTTTTTCAGTGAAACACTCTCTCTCTCTCTCTCTCTCTCTCTCTCTCTATATATATATATATATATATATATATATATATATATATATATATATATACATAAAACTCTCTCTCTCTCTATATATATATATAAATTATATATATATATATATATATATATATATATATCCACAATGTATGCTTGCAAACGGGTTCAAAGCGGCCCTCCCTCGAGGGGTGGTGCGTCAAAACCGGCAGAGCACTCCGGTTAATTTTCATTCAATAATCCAAAACTTGAACAGTAAACGCACACTCTGGAAATGAAGAGCTAGTAGTGACGTGAGAGACCCCTCCTGATAGGTGCATACCTGGGTTGGTAGCCAATCCCCCTCTCAGGGCTATTTAGGGTCTCTCCTGTGGGTTACTCTTCAGATAGGGTTTGCAAGTTTTCACAACTCCTGCTTCATCCTCTGACCTCGGATCAACTGCAGGCTGCTCCAGGAACCGCTACAACTGCAACAAAGTATCCAGAAAGGCTACTGTGACTCTACAAATTCAGTTCCAGCCAGCAACTGCAACCATTTCCAAGTGTGCACACTCTGGGGACTCCCTGTCTTCACCCTGCACCAGAAGGACAAAGAAATCTCCTGTGGAGTGACAGAGTCACTTCCCTGCTCCAGCAGGCACCTTCTAAGACAACAACAGGTTCTCTGGGACTCCTCTCCTGATGACAAGCGTGCTCCTTGGAACACAGGTGGTGGACCCATTTGACACAGACTGTCCTAAGGTCCAGCTGTCCAAATTTGGAGGAGGTAAGAGCTTGCCTTTCCCATTTGTGACAGTACCCCTGTGCACCACGTCATCTTCACCTCCTGAGGCCTCTGTGCACTATGTGCAAGAATCGTTCATGCACATCCTGGCCCAGGTCCCCAGCACTCTATCCTGTGACACTCAACTCGCTGAGTTGTTCTCCGGCGGCGTGGGACCTTCTTTTGTAGTGCTGCAGCAACCAGAATTTGCACCTTCTTTGTCCCTGTGTCCTGGGACCTCTGTGGGTGCTGTCTGGTCATCTGTGGGTTCCCTCCAGTGTTGGGAGCCCCCTCTGCCTCCTCAGTCTGAGTTGAGGCCCCCTAGTCCCTCCTGGGTCCAGGCAGCGCCATTTTGACGCAATCCGCAACATTGCTTGAACCAAGGCTTGTTGGACTAATCCAGCACTACAGCTCACCTGCATCCAACATCTCCATGTGGGACATCCTTTGCATCATGCAGGAACCCACAGCCATCTTCTTTGGTGCTCTTCTGCAGACTTCTTCCAACCGAAGAATCCTCTTTTGCACCATCTTCTAGGTTGGCAGGGGCTCCTGTCCTTCCTGGAATCTTCTGCAATTTCTGGACTTGGTCTCCTCTTTTTACAGTTCTTCAGGTCCAGGAATCCACCATTTGTTGCTTGCAGTCGTGCTTGGTTCTTGAAATAACTCTATTCACAACTTTTAGTGTGTACTAAGGAAACTTGCAGTACTTTACTCCTACTTTCCTGGGCTCTGGGGTGGGGTATTTTGCCATCCTTTGTGGTTTTCGTACACTCCCAGTGCCCCTCTACACACTACACTTGCCTAGGGGGGAATTTGTGATTCACATTCCACTTTCTTAGTATATGGTTTGTGTGGCTCCAAGGCCTATTTCTTCCTATTGCATTCTATGGTATTTTCTATTGTTTGCACTATCCTATGACTATTTACTTACCTGATTTTGGTAGCTAGTGTATATATTGTGTATAATACTTACCTCCAGAAGGAGTATTGACTCTAAGATAATTTTGGTCTTGTGTCACTAAAATAAAGTACCTTAATTTTTGGTAACACTGAGTATTGTGTTTTATTGTGTATACGTACTGTGTAACTATAAGTGGTATTGCAGGAGCTTTGCATGTCTCCTAGTTCAGCCTAAGCTGCTCATCTACAGCTACTTCTATCAGCCTAAGCTGCTAGAACACTACTACATCTCACTAATAAGGGATAACTGGACCTGGTATAAGGTGTAAGTACCTAAGGTACCCACTACAAGCCAGGCCAGCCTCCTACAACAGCTCACAACCCACAGCCCCACACACCTTAGTCACCATACCCACAGACACCACCACAACACCCACAGACACATCCACCACATTTCCTGTTGTTTTTTAATATCTGCATTTGTGGGAAGTGTTGGTCACCCAAGACAAGGGTAGATGTTCACTGTATGGATTTGTGGGTGTTGATCCAATTGGGGTGTCATTGCATTGTGTAATGCTTCCTATGGTAGGTATTTCATCTTGTGTTGGAAAATGTCAGCATGTATGGTGTAGATTTGTCCCCTGATATAGATTGTACTTTCGTCTCATGTGCAGGAGCTACAGTTTTGTTTGTCCACACATGGAGGGTGTTAAATTATTGTAGCTTCCTTGGGATTTGACTGACCATGTGTCCACTTTGATGTGTGTACCTTACAGCTACATCATCTAGATGTCTGGACCATGTTGTTGCCATTGTATGTGCTTTCTTGACTTGCACTTACACATTTGGCAGCTAGGCATATCACTTGGCTCAAATATTGTTTGTCCCTGAGATACATGAAGGGTCAGTTCCTATGCAAATGCTGTTTTAGGGGCATGTGCAAAGTGAAATGTGTCCATGAATGCTCCTGATGTCGCCATCACTACTATGCAGGTATTGTTTGCATTGTGAGCTTTGGATATTTGTTTTACAACCTATTGTGCATCTCATTGACCTTCCATTGTGTTGCAATGTGGGTGCTGTGTGGGTCCATCGATGAGCAGCACCTGCGGCAGGACGTGCGTGTGATGGGCTCCATTGTGGCACAGGTCATGTAACACTGCCTGCAGGTGAGTTGCTTAATTTATGCTTTCCGTTTCTTCCTACTGGGATGTGGTGGTTGGACTGCCACGGTCACGCTGGCGATAGGCAACATCATAATGTTTCCATCCGAAACACTGGCTCCGTTGGCCTTTTTGGCCTGCCTCGCCCCCGTGGTCGTCTGCGCTGCCTGGTGGTGCTGGCGGGACTGCGGCAGTCTTTCCCTATGGGACTGCCAGCATCGTAATACTGTGGTCTGACTGCCAAGCAGATGGCAGTCACACTGCACCATGGCGGTGCACAAACCGCCAAACTCGTAATGCGACCCTTTGAGAATATGTAACATTAATTTCAATATGTAATATTAATTTTAAAGCAAATCCACATAAGTTCAGAGCAAGCCATATTAATTTAAACAGCAGTCATATTCATTTAAACATGGCTTGTGTTCATTTCAATATTTGCCTAGTTCATTCAAAGCATGTTACATTTATCTCACAGTTTCATTTTCATTTCAGAAAGTGTGATATTCATGTTACAGAATGTCATATAACTTTTGATGTGGGCCATATTAATTTCATCAGGTGTCATATTAATTTCAAAGTGGCTCATATTCATCTTAACATGTGTCATATTCCTTTCTATGAATGTCATTCATTTCAATGGATGTCATATTCACCTTAACACCTGTCATAATAATTTTAACAAGGGTCATATCCATTTCAACATAGGTCATGTTAATGTCAATATATGCAGTATTTATTTTGCTGTGTATCATATCAATTTCAAAGCACAACATATTGATTTTGACAAGTTTCATTTAAATTTCAGCACTGGTCATATTCAGTTTAAGACATGTTGAATTTATATCAGTGGAGCTCATATTTGTTTCAATGCATGTCATATTCACCTTAGCATGTGTCATATTTCTTTCAATGGATGCTTTATTCATATTAACACATCTTAATTTTAACATGACTCATATCAATTGTAATATATATTGTAATCATGTCAATGTATATCATATCACTTTCAATGCAAGCCATATTCATTGTGATAAATGTCATGATCATTTTAACGTTACTCATATTAATTTTAAAACATGTCAAATTCATTTCAATGAAGGTCATATTCATTTCAACGTAGGTCATATTCATTTTAACATGTGTTATATTCTTTTCAATCAATGTTAAGTTTATTTCAATGGATGTCATATTCATATTAACACTTGTCATATTCATTTTATGATTCAACTTATCAATTTTAACATATATCATATTAATTTGAATATGTATCATATTAGTTTGAATATGTGTCATATTCATTTCAAGGCGTGCCATATTCATTTTAACAAATCTCATGTGAATTTCAGCTGTGGTCATATTCATTTGAAGACATGTCAACTTCAATTCAATGGGGTTGCATTAATTTTAACACAAGCCATATAGGGCCTGATTACAACTTTGGAGGAAGGTGTTAATCCGTCCCAAATGTGACGGATATACCACCAGCTGTATTACGAGTCCATTATATCCTATGGAACTCGTAATACGGCTGGTGGTATATCCGTCACATTTGGGACGGATTAACACCTCCTCCAAAGTTGTAATCAGGCCCATAATCATCAATCATCTCCTGTTCATTTCTGTGTGTCTCATATTCATTGTCATCTCAGTAATATTCATTTCAACACAATTCAGATTCATTGCAACATGTTTCAATGTACATTGTATTAGTTTCAGTGTACATTTTTTTCTTTTCAGAATATAATATTTTCATTTCAATACTTTATATTATTTTCAATCTGCTATAATAATTTCAATGTATGTCATATTTCTCTTGGCATAGGTCAATCATTTCAGGAAATGCCCCATTCTTTTTTGTGAATATTGTATTCGTTTCAGTGATTGCTTTATTGTTTACAGTGAGGGCCATATTAATTTCAGTATGATTTATATATATTTCAGTATATTTCTTATTCAATTTGGTGTGTATGTTATTCATATTAATCACTAAGTAGCATATTCATTCTGCCAGGTTTCATATTTGTTTTGGTTCAATTCAGATTCACTCTGCCAGGTACCATAATTATTTTGGCACATAGTACATTCATTCTGGTGTGTGTCATATTCATTTTGCAGCACGCTATGCATTTCAGGAGGTGTCCAACATGGGGAGCTGTAATTTTGACATGAACGGCTTCCCATACAGTAAAAAGTGAGTTTTTAAAGTTCCCTTTGCTGTGCAGTGCTAATGAAATCGAATTTCACCTTTGTCCTGTTGTAATTAATATGTGAAGGTGCATTTATTAGCAGAGTTTCTCTAAATAACATATTATAAGTAATGTGTGCTCATGGATAGCCCATTTAGGTAGGGCCACAGGTGGCTGGATGCTTTCACTTTGTCCTTGATGAAGCCCTGTGTATTGGGACATCGGACACATAAGGAAGATGGCCCATTCTGAGAGGTTAGGAATGCTTCAGTAGTATTAACCGGTTTGTTTTACAAACCAGGACTGGTGTAAGTTTTGAGAGCTTTGCGGATGAGTCTCTTCTGGTACAATAGTTCATGAGAAGGAGGGCTCAGTGGGAGGGTGACTCAGTACTGAGATAGTTTTGAAGGGGGTGGCCTGAAGTTTGTTGTGAGAGATCTGTGAATATCTTTGGAGTTTTCCACCGCGCGGAAGCTTTAAAAGTAGGATGTCACACCTGCCAGATGCAGCAATGTGAATATTTAGCACCATTTGATACTGTTCTCAGGCTTGGTGTCCCAGCCGCCCACCTTCTTTCTCATTTTGTCAACACTCCACTTAAAGTTGGATCTGACAGGCAAGCTGTACATTTCGCAACTTTTCTATGTTTAGCACCTTCACATTTTAAATAAAATCTATTAAAAAGCTAGGAAGCTGCTCCAAACCTTCCCTGTATTCATTACATTTGGATGGCCTCTCTTGCTACCAGTACTTCAAACAAGTATTTGGGGCTAGCCGTCCTTCCTGGCGCTGCATGACAAAACAAGCATTTTAAATGCAATGGGTCTCGCATTTGTTCGAGTTAAAGCTATTAGCATTGTAAACTCCTAACCGGACTTTTCTTGCCACATAAACTGAAAAGTAAAACAGTTTTGCATAAGTGAGCCGATGGCCGCCATGAGTGGCAAGCAAACATACAAAAGGAAACAGAAGTTTGCTCGCAGTGAAACTTATCAGCAAAAGTGCAATTATCCATGTAACCGGCGAAAGTGCAATTATCCATATGACCTGCAAAAGTGCAAATATCCATGTAACAGGGTCAATGTCATGCAAAGCGTTCTACTACTGCCCATTAAAATTGCGCTGCCTACGAAATAAATTGAAAAAGTAGTGCAGAAACCATACAGAAAACATGGAGCCTTGTATGTTTTCAGTAGTTTGCCGGTGCGCTCGAGGCAGGCTAAACACCGGAAAAGGCATGACGTATGCATGCCTCTCACTAATTAAGTCAAGCAAATTTTAAAAGGCAAGCCCACGAACTAACCAAGCTGATGGGCTTGACATGGGCGTGGTTAAAAGCCCACAGAGAGATTACACTAGCGACAGAGCGCTTTGCCCTCAACCCTATTAACTGAGTTTTCTGGCCTTCTGCGCACTGCAATGGAGGGCATTGTAGGGCCTCCTGTTCAGGACCTGCTGCTGGCATGTGGAACATGAGTGAGATAAGACTGTGAGCTGCAGTTAAAACCATCAGGTGCTCGAGCACTAGGCTAGCAGTAACTTTTATTCAATACCTCGTGACTCCACCCACGGCGTCCGGATGATGTAAGCGGGCTTGATCGACTCCCCACCAGTGGCGGCTCCTCCACCATGTTGCAGCCACTGTTGGTTTTTGCAATACGCGAATGTGAGATCTGAGGAAATATGCGGGTCTCTCAGTCAGGGGACAAGTCTCAGAATTAATGCCAAAGTATAAACTGTCTCACTGGAACCAAGCTGTACCTAGCTGATGTGCCTATAACCTAGGACAAAACTGGTCCTGGGTTGCTTGTGTTCTAGTTCAGGGAGGACCTGACTTGGCAGTTCGGGCTGGAGCAGGGTCGGAGTGATTTGAATATAGCTGGATCTAACCTTAGGGGACATGGTGTGCAACATAACGCTGTGTTAGGATGCGGCCCAAGTAATTACCAGTGACTGAGATTAATTCAAGCAACCCATCCACCACATTTTTGTGTACTTTAGTGTGCCACCCAAAGTGGGACAGGTATGCTCAGGCATGAGTGCCGTGCACACTTTGTCATTGAAAGAATCTGTACTAGGCTGATGATCCCATTACTGGGGCAAAACCATCTTGAGTTGATTGTGTTCCAGTTTAGGTAGGCCATGGCTTAGCAGTTTAGGCTGAACTGTTCCAATTTCAACTGAGTCAGGAGTGATATGCATATAGTTGGGTCCAAACTGAGGTGACATGGTGTGCAAAATATTCGGCCCGAGTAATTACCAGTGGCTGGGATTAGTTGAAGCATTCTACCCATCAGTTTTTTGTATATTTCAGAAATAATTCCAGCGTCGCTCTGGAACTGAAAATTCCCTGTAAACATGGATGGAAGCTGATTATTTTTCTTTGATTAGGTACAAAATCTCACATTGTGGAGATTTATTTTTAAAAAATGGTGAGTGGACTGTAACAACAGAATGGTCACCCTGCATTCTAGTATGCCGAAATTACATTTGCCACACTGACGGATGATTTTCAATAAAGAGGTCCCTACCAAGCAGATGCAGAGCTCTAATGGAGAGTGCAGGTCTCTGTAAAGAGTACAAGAACCTCCACTGACCTGGATCAAAATAAGACCCCTTATCATCTTTTCTTTGCATTTGGGCTGTTCTGGAATTACAATGATGGAAAAATGAAAATGGAAGTAGCAGAATTTAATGATAAAATAAAGACTGAACAACGCAAACATCGTCAGAAAATTGCTGCTCTTTAGCATCCAAATATATTAAGAGGCTATATGAATGACAAAGGTAAAATGGCCGCTGATTCAATTATGGTGTGAAAGAAATCAAATCCCTTAAAATCAGGTGTGGCTTTTGAGAGATCCCTCATAAATGTCGTTTTGAGAGTTCGGATCCTTGCCAGACCTTAACCAGGGCTACCACACTGATGAACTGGAGACTGACGATTGACCCAGTGGTCTGATTTTAAAAAAAAGGAGTGTATAAGAATATATGGGGGCATATTTATACTCCGTTTGCGCCAAATTTGCGTCGTTTTTTTCGACGCAAATTTGACGCAAAACTAACTCCATATTTATACTTTGGCGTTAGACGCGTCTAGCGCCAAAGTTCATGGAGTTAGCGTCATTTTTTTGCGTGAACACCTTCCTTGCGTTAATGATATGCAAGGTAGGCGTTCCCGTCTTAAAAAATGACTGCGTTGCATATGCGTCGTATTTATACTCCCGGGCAAAAATGACGCCCGGGAGTGGGCGGGACTAAAAAACCCACATTTGCGCCGGATTTTAGCGCCTGGGTCAGGGCAGGCGTTAAGGGACCTGTGGGCTCAGAATGAGCCCAGAGGTGCCCTCCCAAGCCCCCAGGGACACCCCCTGCCACCCTTGCCCACCCCAGGAGGACACCCAAGGATGGAGGGACCCATCCCAGGGAACAAAAGGTAAGTTGTGGTAAGTATTTTTGTAATTTTTTTTTTGTGGCATAGGGGGCCTGATTTGTGCCCCCCTACATGCCACTATGCCCAATGACCATGCCCAGGGGACAGTCCCCTGGGCATGGCCATTGGGCAAGGGGGCATGACTCCTGTCTTTGCTAAGACAGGAGTCATGTTAATGGCGTCTGGGCGCCAAAAAAAAAATGGCGCAAATCGGGTTAAGACGATTTTTTTGCCTCAGCCTGACTTGCCCCATTTTTGGACGCCCAAACGCCATTTTTCCCTACGCCGGCGCTGCCTGGTGTACGTGGTTTTTTTTCACGCACACCAGGCAGCGCCGGTCGGCTAACGCAATTCAATAAATACGGCGCCCGCATGGTGCTTCAGAATGGCGTTAGCCGGCGCTAATTTTTTTGGCGCAAAACTGCGTTAGCGCAGTTTTGCGTCAAAAAGTATAAATATGGCCCATGGTGTGGTTAGAGAAGTACATGGGAATGTAAATGAGGGTAAGTCTACACCACAGTGTGAGGAGCTTTTTTCAAATTATCATTTAGAACTAAAATAAATGTTTGAACAGAAACTCTGTAGATAAGAACATAGGCAGAGTTATAAAACACTCTTCAGAGTAAGTATACTACACATCTCCTTGAGCTGAAGCAGTAGGCCTTGAAGGGGAATATACAACTCAAGGTTTTAACCAAAAACGTTTACTCTGTGGGCATTACAACATGTTGATCTTAACAACTCATTCTAATACCCCTCAGGGCTTTACTGCACATACCTTTACAACACAATGCAGTGTATCATATAATATTCCTAAAGCTATATATATATATATATATATATATATATACACATATATACACACACATGTATGTATATATATGTACATATATACATACGCACAAAAATATATATGTGCTGCATGTATGTATGTGTGTGTATATGTGTGTGTATGTATGTGTATGTATGTATATATATATATATATATATATATATATATATATATATATATATATATATATCAAAACAATACCCTTTTAAGCTTAGAGTGCTGTTTCAATTTTGCAAATCTGAAATTTGAAATAAACGTGAGAATTATCACCCCTAATGGAGTGCACTGCTAATTTTTGATTAAAAACATTGTTTTGGGTTGGCTCGCCTCAGCAGTAGCACCGGTAATTGGAGCGCGGTGCCTTTTCTGAGCCTTTTTGTTTTTCAAATATATAAATATATATATATATATATATATATATATATATATATATATATATATCAAAACAATACCCTTTCAAGCTTAGAGTGCTGTTTCAATTTTGCAAATCTGACACATGGTTTGCTCTAGTTGGACCTCATCAGAGAGTTACAGCTTTGTCCAGACACAAGGGACCACCCGGTACAAGTCAATATAATACCCCTTCAGGCTTAGAGTGCTGCATAAAATATACAAATCAGGAAGAAAGGAACTCTGGGTAGTTACCAAGTTTATACTGACAGAAACTCCTTTATATGAAGCACGGTACAACCCCAGTGACACAATCTGCTCATCTCAAAAGTCTATTTTTCTAGTAGAGTTTTTAAGCATAGGATTAGCACAGCGCTGTCCACCAGAGCTAGAAAGAACAAATATTTTGCCATTTTCACAGCAAAGTCTTTAAACATAGTATTAGCGCAGTGCTATCTATGCTGAGCTGAAAAATGACAAAACCTTTTTACCACTCCATGCACCGTATCACAGCTTTGGATCAGTAAAATACCACCCAAGCCAACCTGGAATGAATAGAAGCAACACCTGACATGTTTAGCTCTAGTTAGAGCTCATCAAAGAGGTATGGCTTTGTCCAGGCACAAGGGTACACCTAGTGTAAGTCAAAACAACACCTTTTTAGGCTTACAGTGCTGCATACATTATGCAAAATAAGAAGCAAGGAACTGGTTCCCAAGTTTAGGAAAAGAGCAGCTCCTTTGTATAGTGCACCCTACAACACCAGCAACACTCTGAACCTGCTCACCTTAAATGTCAGTTGTTGTAGCAGAGTTTTCAAGCATCGGATTAGCACATTCCACCCATGCCAAGCTAGAAAAGGACATAGCCTTTTGCCTTTGTTTACAGCACATTCTTTAAGCATAGGATTAGCAAAGTGCCATCCACATCAGACTTAAAAATGTCAAAAGCCTTTTACCACTCCAGGTACAGTATTACAGTATTACAATTTTGGTGTGTCCATCTCTCAGAGAACAAATGATGGACTGACTAACTATCAACATGTTCAGGTCTTTAAAACACCAGGCACTTGTGCCAGAACGCCAACCGCGTGACAAACAGACTGAAATCTCCCCTTGTGCACTGATGATCACCCTCAAGGGGCATGGCCTTTTACACTGCAGTCTTTACCACACAGAGCAATACCAAGCTGGTAAGTGCCACAAAGGTAAGTACCACCCAAATCCATGTTGGATGTTTGCTAGGCAAGAATTGTTTTTTAAGGTATGAAAATCAAGCTCAACATTTATGGACATTGATGAATAAAAAAGACTTTGTACAAAATACAAATAAATTAAGAATCACAATTATGTTATTTTAGGCTCTTGGATGAACTGATTTACTTAGAGTGTTATAACTCTGGTAGGCAGGTAACCAGCACAACTGAGAAGAAAAGCTTTGGGCAATAATCCTGCTTACATCTTTTGTGTTCATGTTTTATATGGTTGATATTGAGGGCGCATTGGTAGTGAAGAGGTGGTTGTGGTTTGCAGTACACAGTGATGTTCTTGTTGGGGCACGCTGAACAGTTTCTGAAAGAAATGAGAGGATGAGGTGATGTATGCTGATGGAAGATAAGAACCAGAAGTCTGTAGAATGCATTATGAGGTTGTCCATTTGGTGGTGGTATACGGAATGTTGTGCCAGTTGCCACAAGTTAAAAGTGTACCTGTTCCAAAGTTAATAGCTTTTTCTAGAGAAAGCCCCATAGGATGCTATTACAGTAATCTAGCTTGGAGGTGGGTAGGGTGTTCATTAGGATATCTTGATGTGGTATCAGAATGTCATTTTTTGAATATGGTCTCTCATAAATATGATGTCCTTAATGTAATCTACAAACATATCACTCTACTGGCATTATTAGAAGACCTACAAACAATGAGATACATAGGACACAGAGTTTATGTTAGATGATATTTCAGTGTATGATATTCTGATACAGAAGCAGTTTGGTGGTTTGAAAGGAAAGATGTGGGCAAACTTTAACTATGTTCAGTAGTTGGAACCGAGCAGCAATTATTTACAATCTGCAGTTGAGTTTCATGCCAAGATTCCTGCCACAGAAAAAAAGATATGAATGTGAAGAGGGTGTAAGAAATGGAGGCCATTGGAATACTGGAGTCAAAAGATTACAGAGCTTTGATTTGGAGGAGTAAAGTATGAGAGGGTCAGTTCAAGATCTGTGATCAAAGTCTGTAAAACAGCAATGGATTTTGGAATGGAGATCTGTTGAGGAAAGCAGGGAATGTGACAATTTTAATCTGTGAGACAAATATATTAGTTGAATCCTTAGGAAAGATGATGTCACCAAGAAAAGTCATGAAATGGGAGGCCTCGACCATGAGGAATGCAAAAGGTTTGAGTCTCAGCTAAGAGCATGAGGAATACCACAAGATAGAGAATACGTGATTAGAGCGCTAGATAAAAACCTGTCAATGATTGAACCATGGGGAATGGGGCGGAAAAAGTAGACATCATCGTGGGGTGTCAACTGTGTTGAATGCTCCTGATCTGTCAAAACAGATACAAACCGAAGAGGGGTGATTCTGATGGAATACACTGTGGGAATTGGACACAAGCAAGAGTTGATGAAATCCACATTGTGGGAGGCAGAGCAGGCAAAGGTGGTAATGGAAGCGATTTGATTAAACATCAGCCTGTCAAGCATTGTGCAGAAGAGAATGGGAAAACAAGCTGGTGCTTAAAAGGAAAGGAGAGGCTGGAAAGAAAATCTAGATTTCTTGATCAACAAAATTATCACTGAAGATTTAAAGATTTAGGGATGTGTTCCAGAGAACATGTGCTCAAAGGGATAAAGGAATTATTCAAATCTGGAGGCCTCATATTTGGAGGTGGAGTGACTAAGATGAGGAGAGGAGAGTAGAGGAGTGGAAAAGGACTTATAGGGAGGACACAGAGGGTATGCCTGTTTTGACCCGGCCAGGCCGCACCTGTCATGCTGGTGACATCAGCCAGAACAAGAGTACAACTGCCGGTCTCAGCCCAATCGGGGGTGCATCTGCTGTTTTGAAGACATTGGCCCAAGTGGGGATACATATGCTTCTTCCAGTCCAGTTGATGACTGCATATTCCATGGTGATAACAGTCCAATCAGAGCTGCAACTATCCAACTTGCTGGGTTGTGGATTGCACCTGCCATGAGAATGATGTCTCCCCGACCGGGGCTGATTTCCTGTAGTGACTGCATCTAGGGCTCAGACCTCCTCTTGGAATGGAGCCACAGCAGCCCAGGCCTCATCTGAACTCCATGTGCCAGGGCCACTGCACCAAAGAGTTGGACCCAGGCAGCTGAATGCACACGCCCTTGCCTGGCTTTTTTGCAGTCCCTGAGGCAATACTTAATCAACAAGGGCCCACCAAGGGTACAAATACAAAGCTGCTGGACCACTGCCAGAGAACACTATGAACTATCACTGTACCCATTACACCATTATGAATGAGAGGCTTGAAACAACATAAACTGAGAGAGCATTTGACTTGGGAAGGGAATTTGAGACTGCACCTGTGCCTGATTCTTGCTTTTGCCATACCTACTGTGGTGGGGCGGTTACATAAGTAGCCCAGGGAGGGTTTAGCATGAGTGGGCTCAGCTTGTGTGGAGTTACATGGGAGAACTGCTACCAGGGTCGCTGGACTGTGTCCTGAATTATGTAGTATTTAGTATTGTTGTGTCATTTTATTTCCCTAAAAGACATGAACTGGGCAAGACATTGTAGTCATTTCATTTTGTATGGTGGTTGATTGGTAAGTCCTGACCTTGTGCATCCCACACCATCTTCCTGAGAAGCCTATGATACAGCTACAGCCAAAACAGCTGAACGGAGGTAGACCAAATTTGGAAAAACCCTAGACTTTGGTTCAGAAAGCATGCTTTTTGTGACCTGGTGTAAATTTGTTTAGTAGTTATAGAGAAATTAAGATTGAAAAAGTATGTATATTTCACTCTGTGGAAGATCCGCGAAGCCCACAGATCCAGAGATAAGATCTGATTAGCTGCCAACACATCAACAAAGGCAACCATTTTAGGACTCGGGGACTAAGGGCCAGATGTAGCAAAGACTTTGCGACTCGCAAACGGCGAAAATCGCCGTTTGCAAGTCGCAAATGCGTCTTTGCAATGTAGAAATGCATTTTGCGAGTCGGAACCGACTCGCAAAATGCATTTCCGAGTCGCAAATAGGAAGGGGTGTTCCCTTCCTATTTGCGAGTTGCAATGGTATGCAATTCCATTTGCGACCGCGAAAGCGGTCGCAAATGGACTCGCAGTTACCAGCCACTTGAAGTGGATGGTAACCCAGTCGCAAACGGGAAGGGGTCCCTATGGGACCCCTTCCCCTTTGTGACTGGACCAAAAAATAATTTTTCAGAGCAGCCAGTGGTCCAATGGACCACTACGAGCCCTGAAAAATACAGAAACAAAAGGTTTCGGTTTATTTTTCAAAGTACAGCTCGTTTTCCTTTAAGGAAAACGGGTTGCACTTTGAAAGAAAAAAAAACTGCTTTATTTAAAAGCAGTCACGGACATGGAGGTCTGCTGTTCCCAGCAGGCCTCCATCCCCGTGAGTGCCCTGAGTCGCTATGGGGTCGCAAATTGCGACCCACCTCATTAATATTAATGAGGTGGGTCTTTGCGACCCCATAGCGACTCGCAGAAGGTGTCTGAGACACCTTTCTGCATCCCAAATTGCGACTTGCAATTTGCGAGTCGCAGGGACTCGCAAATTGCAAGTCGCAATTTGGGACTTTCCTACATCTGGCCCTAAATCTCATGTCCTGAAAAAAAGTAAGAAAAAAACAGTGGAGCAGGGTAGGGATACCTTGCTTCTCTAGGCCTGGTGGGTTGGGAAGGTGAAGGACAGGGGTCTCAGAGTGACCACCCTTGGGGCAAAAAGCAATCTTTTTTAAAATGAGGCTGCAAATCTGTTGTTCCATTAAAAAAGCAAAAGCGCAGCGTCCCATGCTTTTTAAAAATAAACCCCTTCTCCAGCCAAGGCAGGTCCTCGCCAAGCACCTCGAACTACCAAACATGTTTTAAAACATCACTAATAATGTCACTGCAACATCTGAAATGACATAATTAATAGCAACACTGCATGGTGAGGCCTCACATTTTAGTCACTTTAGGGCACACATTATAGTTACCTGAGATAACTATAACTGGTGAATTTTAGTGGTTTTGTTTGTTTAAGATTATGGCCCTCATTACAACATTGGCGGTAAATCCCGCTTACCGCCGTGCAGAAGACCGCCAACACACCGCCGCGGCCACGGAATTCCACCACAGCTATTACGACCCACAGCTCGGAATCCACCAAAATCTAGACACCTACTCAAGTCCGCCACACCAAAGGTCAGTGATAAACTGGCTATAACAAAACCTCCACCATCACGCCAACAGGAATACGCCCACACTATCACGACCCACAAATCCACGTGGCTGTCTCTCAACCGTGGTATTCCATTGGTGGTACACACCGCCGCGCTCAAAATACACACACATTTACAAAACACAACTACATTGGACAATTCGAAATACACACACCTGATACACATACACACACCACTCCCACACACCCAATACAATATAAAACACACACCCACATTACCCACAAACCCTTACTACCAAACATTTGGAAGAAGCAGAGAGACAGAAAAGCAAAGACCACACCAGCAGACAGAGGCACACAACACCATTACTCAGACACATCCACGCACAAAACACCACACACCCCTAAACATCACCCCACACATCACAACACACACCACCTCACACATCACCCACACCACCCCATGGCACTGCAAAGACACCCCAAGTTTTCTGAGGAGTAGCTCAGGGTCATGGTGGAGGAAATCATTCGGGTAGAGCCACAGCTATTCGGATCACAGGTGCAGCACACCTCAATAGCTAGGCAGATGGAGATATGGCGCAGAATCGTGGACAGGGTCAACGCAGTGGGACAGCATCCAAGAACACAGGATGACATTAGGAAAAGGTGGAACGACCTACGGGGGAAGGTGCGTTCCGTTGTCTCAAGACACCACATTGCGGTTCAGAGGACTGGCGGCGGACCCCCCACCTCCTCCTCCACAACTAACAACATTGGAGGAGCAGGTCTTGGCTAAACTGCATCCTGAGGGCCACGTAGGAGTAGCTGGAGGAATGGACTCTGGTAAGTCAAATCTTTAACTACCATATATCCCACCCAACCTGCATGCTATCACATACACCCACCCTCACCCTCACCCCCATCCCTCCAACTCCTCACATATGTCCCACTATCACAAACCACACATCCCAACACCAAGCCCTGCATGCAACAACAGAGCATGGACACCCATCACCAATGCATTTCCACTACACATACCCACACAGATCCCAAAACCAAATATCACACAAGGTCCTACACAAGAATGTAAGCACTGGGGTTCAAGGCCACCCACCCATTGCACACCATGGCACACACAGATGCAATAATGATGCCTTTACACCCCTGCAGGACCCTGCCCAACGTCACCGGACAGGAGGTTCCAGACATGTCCACTCCTCCCACAGAAGAGGCCCACAATGATGACAGCAGCTCTGTCCAACTGGATCTAGATGACCAGCCTGGCCCATCTGGGACCTCGGGACAGTCGGTTCCCCCTGACACAGTCACAGGCCACCACAGAGCCTCCCCCCTCAGGAAACACCAGCACAGCACCCACCCAGCGGGCCCATACCTCTGTCCCCAGGACACGTCAAGCAGCAGTGTGTCCACCACTACAGGGAACCCAGGCAAACCCACCACACCAAGAACAGCAGGGACCTGGGGGCAGTGGCAGTGGGCACCCGGTTCAGGGGACAGAGGCCCAGGAAAACCGGGAAACTGGGAGGTCTGCTGTGCGACAGGGGGAGGGCAGGCCCCGGGAACTCACTCTCCATGAGGCCTTCTCCAACATCATGGGAGTGTACCACCATCCCCAGGAGACGATGGCAACGGTACTGGCCAAATTTCAGGAGACCCAGCAGCTGCAGGAGGAACAGTATTTGGGGTTCAGGGAGGAACTCAAATCCATCAATACCACCCTGGGCACCATTGTAGGGGTGCTGAAGGACCTTGTGAACACCAGGAGGGACACTGTGGCACCACAAGGGGCCCCTGACACTAGCCTGGACGATGAACTGCCCACCACCTCCGCCGGTGCTAGTGGACAGCAGGCACCGCCACAGGACCACAACACCAGCACCCCACCCCCTGCAGATGGAGAACCACCCCGCAAGCGGTCCCTGAGATCCAGGACAAAGACAGAGAACAATCCCAAGACCCTGTACTGCAATTTTGTTTTGACCAATGACTTTGTGTTTCACCACTGCGCATATTAGTTGCTCAATGTTCACCAGTAGCACATGGTATGTTTTGTTCAGTTTAGCCGCCTATGGGCTTTGACATTGCATTAGCCATTACATTCTGTATTCTGCCTATTGGCTTTGACATGGCATTAGCCATTACTTTCTGTATTCAGTTGAGCCGCCTATGGGCTTTGACATTGCATTAGCCATTACATTCTGTATTCTGCCTATTGGCTTTGACATGCTGTATCCAGTCTAGCCGCCTATTGGCTTTGACATTGCATTCCTATTGGCTTTGACATGATCAGCTCAGCTGCCTATTGGCTTTGACATGATATTATACATTGTATTTTATATTCAGCTTAACTGCCTATTGGCTTTGACATGATATCATATATTACATTTTATATTCAGCTCAGCTGCCTATTGGCTTTGACATGATATTATACATTGCATTTTATATTCAGCTCAGCTGCCTATGGGCTTTGTCATGATATTATACATTGCATTTTGTATTCAGCGCAGCTGCCTATTGGCTTTGACATGACACTAGACATTGCATTTGATATTTAGGTTAGCTGCCTATTGCCTTTAACATGACATTGCATTTGATATTTAGGTTAGCTGCCTATTGCCTTTAACGTGGAGTTAGACATTGCAGTTGAGAATCCAAGCTGTATTTTTCCAAGCTGTGTTTTTGCACAAGAGAACCAAGATGTTTTTCTCACAGTAGACTAGACCTGATAAGAGAGGGTACATGGGTGTTGTTTTTCTTCGCTTGAGCTTGGGAACAGGAGTAGTCTTGGAGACCTGGCCAGTCTCCAAAAGGCTTGCTCAGTTTCTCAGGTCTGAGAGGAGGGGGCACACCTTTGTAACGAATGTAACAGGCTGCAGAGAGTCAGATTCGAATCTGCCGGACCTCGTGCTGGAGCTTGGCGCCAGCTGCCAGCAATCCCGTGTGGGTAGATGAATCTCTTTCTCGCGGCTGACAGGGGTCATCAGCTTGCAGACCTTAGAAAGATGAAACTGTAAATAGTTTCCCACACGGTGAAGTATTTGTTTTGCTTTGCATTCAATATCTTATAAATATAACCTGCTGTGTATATTGCAAACTGATATATTTTGTTTGATTAACGCGGACTTGAAAGCTACTAATTCGTCATTCATAAATATTGTGGTTGGGGAAGAATTAACAACAACAAAAGTCTTCTTTGACCTCAGAAGTGCATTTCTGTTGTGTTATGTTAGTGCTTAAAAACTAGCTAAGAGGAAAGCACTACAATTGGTACCAGAAGTGGGGTCGGTCATTAAGAGGTGATTAAGGGGTATTGACGAGTTGGTAGATTTCTAAGTGCACACTTTAAAAGTGTAATTGTTTTGAGAATTACAGAAATTGTTTTTTTGTTTGGAGAATCACAGTAGCACGGCAGACCATGTCTGAGAATGCATGTGTTGTTAAACTGCCCGATGGTGCTCGGAAAAACTGTGAATTGTTTTCTGTTTGGGGAATTACAGAAGCACGACAGACCATGTCTGAAAATGCATGTGTAGCTAAAATGCCTGATAGTGTTTTGAGAAATAATTTCTGTTGTACATATGTAGAAAAAGTGTATTTTGGAAGTAATGATGACAGAAAGGTCTGGATACCTTTATCTGCTTACAGAGAAATGCAGGAGAAATGTAGGAAGTTGGAACATGAAAATAGGAATTTACGTGAGCAAATTAGCCCGACTGAAAGTTATAAAAAGGCTGTTTTAGAAGAATCTTTCTTGTCCCATTCCAGTAATGAGGGGGTTAAGACAGCTCCGAGCTTCACTGAGTTTTCGTGTGAGCCAGGGTTTTTGGCAGACAAAATGCATTCCTTAACTGATAACATGGACGAGAGAGACCAGAATGTGATTTACGAGTTACCGTTGCAAAATGCACAAGTAAAACGAAGGATTTTAGAGCAAGACACCCCGAGTTTCATTAGCTTGTTTGATTTTTGGAAAAAGAATAGCCCTCATTTGAGTGAAATCCTAACACTTTTGTATATGGTCACTGTGAAAAATTATATGCAGTTGCGCGCTTGTGATTTGGCAAATGAAATAATGCAGACTTTAGGTTTCTGCGCAGTGCAAGAAGGAAATACTTATGTACATGTAACTCAAGAACAAGGAAAGAAAATAGTGCCCCTAGCTAGAATCATACAATGGATCTGGTACTTGCAAGACAGGGCTAGAGTACCACAAGTAAAAGAATTACCGGTGAAATTGTGTGCACCATTTGAATTCGTGTCCACTGAAGATAAAAAGTATGTTTGTTTTACTAATGATTCATTGACTGAAATGTTGTTTTCTGGCACAGTAGAAGGAACAGCGTTGTATAATGTGTGTCAGATTTTAAAGCAAGAGCTACGTGAGATGTGTCATTTTTACGCTGATTTTTGGTTCATTGCTAATGTTTTAGCACCTAACTGGTTCAATTACCTTGCAGATGTTAATGAGAAAAATTCAGAGAGAGAAGTGTTCACCCAGAATTCTGCCTTAGTGGGGATGGCTAAGTGGGTGCCCCAGAAATGTGAACAGCTGAGAGAAAAAGCCACTTACAGGTGGGCAGAGATGAGAGAGATGCACATTCCCCTAGATTTGATAAAAACTGTGCAGCACGCACAAAAGCAATCTGTCATGCAAGCAGTCACAGAGCAGTTGGGGAGAGGAAAGTTACCAGATCAGAAATGGCAAATTGATCAGGTTTTAGGGAGAGTGATTGCTGCAAATTACCAAGGAAAAATCGCTGATTTATTCATACAAATTGGAGACAGAATGGCCCAAATTGTCAAAAATGCAGTGAATGGAGGTTTGGTAAAGAAGGAGTCTGCCCCAGCCCTTCTGACAGTGCAAGAAAAGGGAAGCTGTGGTGCAGCAGATAAAAACCTCAGTGCTGATGTGTGGGCTGAAGCCCCAAGTGATCCTCCAGAACCTGCAGCGCATGTAACAAAGGGCCCCAAAAACGTCCTGCTGATTATAAAACAGGGAAAGAAAGAGGAAGGGTGCAGTTTAAATGAAAAATGTTATTTGCAAGAAAAGTCATACTTGTTTCTTTTGCAGATCCTACCACGTTTCGCCACTGTCCCTGAGTGTGCTGTATGGTTCCCCTTCCGGTGTGTGCGTTTGGGGTCGGGGAAGGGACCGAATCCCCAACCTGAACCTGGCTGAGTAAAGTGCCAGCACCATGGATCCATTTTGCGCAAACTGCGCCTTCAGTTCAAGTTCAACTTGTTTGATTGCATTCTTCCACTGGAACTAAGCTGTGTTTTTTTTTTTTCCCTTCTCATATGGAACTCCGACTTTTGCTTACCTTCCAGAAAACCTTTCAGGTGGACCGTGCACCTTTACATGAGCAGAACTCATGCCACGTCAAATTGCTAACACTGTTGAATTAGAGACTCACTCGGAGTATAAAAATTGCCCAGTCTTCTCTATGTAGATGTATCTGATGTGAAAGGTTATGAGATCAATGTGTTAATTCACTTCTATTGCTTTACAGGGATTGCTTTGATCATTCAAATCTGATTTGCTGATAATGTTTTTTTTTTTGTGCTGATGTTTTTTTTGTTTTTGTTTGAAACAAGAGATATGTGAAACAAAAATTCATTGGTCAAAGGGCGGAATGTACTGCCATTTGTTAAATTTTGTTTTGACCAATGACTTTGTGTTTCACCACTGCGCATATTAGTTGCTCAATGTTCACCAGTAGCAAATGGTATGTTTTGTTCAATTTAGCCGCCTATGGGCTTTGACATTGCATTAGTCATTACATTCTGTATTCTGCCTATTGGCTTTGACATGGCATTAGCCATTACTTTCTGTATTCAGTTGAGCCGCCTATGGGCTTTGAAATTGCATTAGCCATTACATTCTGTATTCTGCCTATTGGCTTTGACATGCTGTATCCAGTCTAGCCGCCTATTGGCTTTGACATTGCATTCCTATTGGCTTTGACATGATCAGCTCAGCTGCCTATTGGCTTTGACATGATATTATACATTGTATTTTATATTCAGCTTAACTGCCTATTGGCTTTGACATGATATCATATATTACATTTTATATTCAGCTCAGCTGCCTATTGGCTTTGACATGATATTATACATTGCATTTTATATTCAGCTCAGCTGCCTATGGGCTTTGACATGATATTATACATTGCATTTTGTATTCAGCTCAGCTGCCTATTGGCTTTGACATGACACTAGACATTGCATTTGATATTTAGGTTAGCTGCCTATTGCCTTTAACATGACATTGCATTTGATATTTAGGTTAGCTGCCTATTGCCTTTAACGTGGAGTTAGACATTGCAGTTGAGAATCCAAGCTGTATTTTTCCAAGCTGTGTTTTTGCACAAGAGAACCAAGATGTTTTTCTCACAGTAGACTAGACCTGATAAGAGAGGGTACATGGGTGTTGTTTTTCTTCGCTTGAGCTTGGGAACAGGAGTAGTCTTGGAGACCTGGCCAGTCTCCAAAAGGCTTGCTCAGTTTCCCAGGTCTGAGAGGAGGGGGCACACCTTTGTAACGAATGTAACAGGCTGCAGAGAGTCAGATTCGAATCTGCCGGACCTCGTGCTGGAGCTTGGCGCCAGCTGCCAGCAATCCCGTGTGGGTAGATGAATCTCTTTCTTGCGGCTGACAGGGGTCATCAGCTTGCAGACCTTAGAAAGATGAAGCTGTAAATAGTTTCCCACACGGTGAAGTATTTGTTTTGCTTTGCATTCAATATCTTATAAATATAACCTGCTGTGTATATTGCAAACTGATATATTTTGTTTGATTAACGCGGGCTTGAAAGCTACTAATTCGTCATTCATAAATATTGTGGTTGGGGAAGAATTAACAACAATAAAAGTCTTCTTTGACCTCAGAAGTGCATTTCTGTTGTGTTATGTTAGTGCTTAAAAACTAGCTAAGAGGAAAGCACTACAGACCCCCAGCAAGAAATGAGACCACCTTGTCATCCTCCTGTCCCACTTTGTCACCCTGTCATTCATTAAACTGCCCTAGCTCCGCTTCCTCTGCCCCTTTGGACAATGCACCTGTGATACAAATAGACTGGACTCTGCCATGGACATTCCTCCACCATCACCCCTGACCACTTTAATACCACCTCCACCATTTTGTACTTCAATAAACACCCTTGAATCACAAAACAATCTGGAATCAGTCTGTGCTTTCACAAATGTGTATTTGCTATAACTGAGGAAAATACCAATGTCCATTCAATTTGTCAACATACCTATGTCACACAGCTCTAGTCCATGAGGTAACATACCAGAGGTCACACAGTGGGACCCACATCTGTGAAATGGAAAGGCAAAGTGACAAGTCAGGGCCCATACACTGGGTGAAAGTGACAGACAGATGATAGGTCTTACAATTTTATGAGATGTAGGAGGCGGTGATGTCTTCTTACCTGTGTCTCACTGGAAGTATTGCTGTATCGCGGTGTTTCTGTTGTCTATGTCCTCCTTTTCTGCCTCCTCTTCTTTACTGTCCACAGGCTCCACAGCTGCCACAAGACCCCCTTCTGGACCATCCTCCTGCAGAAAAGGCACCTGTTGTCGTAAAGCCAAGTTGTGCAGCATACAGCAGGCCACGATGATCTGGCACACCTTCTTTGGTGAGTAGTAGAGGGAACCACCTGTCATATGGAGGCACTGGAACCTTGCCTTCAGGAGGCTGAAGGTCCTCTCTATGACTCTCCTAGTTCGCCCATGTGCCTCATTGTAGCGTTCCTCTGCCCTTGTCCTGGGATTCCTCACTGGGGTCAGTAGCCATGACAGGTTGGGGTACCCAGAGTCACCTGCAACTGTCAAGGGACAACTGTTAGACACACCCTAACCCTTAGGGACAACCCCAGACCAAGACAACTATTCACATGGTATAGGGTTCTTGTCCTCACCTATTAGCCACACACGGTGCCTCTGGAGTTGCCCTATCACATAAGGGATGCTGCTATTCCTCAGAATGTAAGCGTCATGCACTGAGCCAGGAAACTTGGGGCCATATTTATACTTTTTGACGCAAAACTGCGCTATCGCAGTTTTGCGCCAAAAAGATTAGCGCCGGCTAACGCCATTCTGAAGCGCCATGCGGGCGCCGTATTTATTGAAGGGCGTTAGCCGGCGCTAGCAGACCGGCGCTGCCTGGTGTGCGTGGAAAAAAACCACGTACACCAGGCAGCGCCGGCGTAGGGAAAAATGGCGTTAGGGCGTCTTAAAATGTGGCAAGTCAGGTTGAGGCAAATAAATCGCCTCCACCCGATTTGCGCCATTTTTAACGACGCCCAGACGCCATTTACATGACTCCTGTCTTAGTAAAGACAGGAGTCATGCCCCCTTGCCCAATGGCCATGCCCAGGGGACTTATGTCCCCTGGGCATGGTCATTGGGCATTGTGGCATGTAGGGGGGCACAAATCAGGCCCCCCTATGCCAAAAAAAAATAAAAAAAATAAATAAATTATACTTACCTGAACTTACCTGAATGTCCCTGGGATGGGTCCCTCCATCCTTGGGTGTCCTCCTGGGGTGGGCAAGGGTGGCAGGGGGGGTCCCTGGGGGCATGGGAGGGCAGCTGTAGGCTCATTTTGAGCCCACAGGTCCCTTAACGCCTGCCCTGACCCAGGCGTTAAAAAGAGGCGCAAATGCGGGGTTTTTTGCCCCGCCCACTCCCGGGCGTGATTTTTGCCCGGGAGTATAAATACGACGCATTTGCGTCGCAGTCATTTTTTTAGACGGGAACGCCTACCTTGCATCTCATTAACGCAAGGAAGGCGTTCACGCAAAAAAATGACGCTCATTCCTCATACTTTGGCGCTAGACGCGTCTAACGCCAAAGTATAAATAAGGCGTTAGTTTTGCGGCGAATTTGCGTCGAAAAAAATGATGCAAATTTGGCGCAAACGGAGTATAAATATGCCCCTTGGCGTTCACATGGGAGATGTACTGGTTGGCCAAACACACCATCTGCACATTCATAGAATGGTAGCTCTTCCGGTTTCTGTACACCTGTTCACTCCTGTGTGGGGGGGACCAAGGCCACATGTGTCCCATCAATGACACTTATGATGTTGGGGAAATGTCCCAGGGCATAGAAGTCACCTTTCACTGTAGGCAAATCCTCCACCTGAGGGAACACGATGTAGCTGCGCATGTGTTTCAGCAGGGCAGACAACACTCTGGACAACACGTTGGAGAACATTGGCTGGGACATCCCTGATGCTATGGCCACTGTTGTTTGAAAAGACCCACTTGCCAGGAAATGGAGTACTGACAGGACGTGCACTAGAGGGGGGATCCCTGTGGGATGGAGGATAGCTGAAATCAGGTCTGGCTCCAACTGGGCACACAGTTCCTGGATTGTTGCATGAGCAAGTCTATAGGTGACTATTACATATCTCTCTTCCATTGTCGACAGGTCCACCAGCGGTCTGTATACCGGAGGATGCCGCCATCTCCTCACCTGCCCCAGCGGACGTGCCCTATGGATGAGAACAGTGAGCACAGAGTCAGCCAACAGTGAGGTAGGAAAAATACTATTTTATTGCACACATTTGTCAAACCGCTATGTGCCTGTCTCTGTGTGTATGCAAGGCCTAGACATGTGTGATGCATCCAAAATTAATGCCATTTGGCCCCCTGAAATGGCGGCTGCCTGACCTGTAATGTGGGACAAGGGGATATGAGGTAACTGCACTGCCGTTGTACACCGTCGCGGTAGGCGGTCGAAGACCGCGGCGCAATCCTGCATTGGTGAACATTGGATCCTATGGGTCCCAGGAGCCAATGACGATGTACGCCGGCGGTGACGGTACGCACCGCCGCGGACGTGACTGCCATTTTCTGTCTGTTCAATTACTCAATACCTAATCTTCGATAGGAGAGGACCTACACTGCAAGTGCTGCTGTGACCACAGTCTGGAAGTGACGATGGCTCATGTGTCTGGGGAAAGGGCCCCTGCCTTCACATCGGAGGAGTTGGACAAACTAGTGGATGGGGTCCTCCCCTACTACACGCTACTCTACGGTCCTCCAGACAAACAGGTGAGTAGACTGTGAGCATGCTGTATGGGCAATGCCTGTTTGGAGTGGTGTGGATGGAAGATACGGGGTGGGGGGGAGGCCTGCACGGTGAGTGTATGTGAGTCTGGGCAAGGGTGGGAACGTGGGCCAATGACTGTGACGGTCCAGACGGTTACAGTTTTTCCTTTTGCCCTGTACTATTCCTCTAGGTCAGCGCCCACCAGAAGAAGGATATTTGGCGTGCCATCGCCAAGGATGTCCGGACCCTGGGAGTCCACCACAGACGGAGCACCCACTGCTGGAAAAAATGGGAGGACATTCGCCGCTGGAGCAAGAAGACAGCAGAGTCCCAGCTGGGGATGGCCTCCCAATGTGAGAGGGGTGCCCGTTGCACCATGACCCCCCCTGATGGTCCGGATCCTGGCGGTGGCGTATCCAGAGTTGGATGGGCGCTTGAGGACATCACAGCAGTCACAAGGGGGTGAGTACCGTCACATCCATCTGACACTGCGTGCATTGGAGGTGTCTGGATGGGGGAGCTGGGCAGTGGGTTCCCCTAGACTAGGACAAGCTTTGTAAGCAAGGACCCTTTGTGAGGCAGGCTAAGTGGCACCTCAACCCCACCAGTGGTAAGAGCCATCAACTCCTAGTCAGGCTCCTGTGACTTCAAGGTGTGCAGCAATCGGGCATAGGCCATGTACCCCATGTTCCTGTGATTAATTAGGGAACTCTAAGTGCATGGCGTAGTGCAGAGGGCTGCTGTGTCTGTAGTGTCCGCCAACGGTAGCGGTATTGCATGCACTGAACATGTCTTTCTACTTTCTCCCCCCCACCCTTTTTGTGGTCTCCCTGTTCTTGTGTGTATTAGCATCATCAGGCGGAGGAGCTGTGCCACCGGAGCAGGAGGCAGATGTATCCCACATGGCCCTGGAGGCCGAGACAACGGAGTCAGAAGTCACCAGTGGGACGGAGTGCGAGGGGAGCTCCACGACGGGGACAGGAGCAGAGACCAGTGACACTGACTCCTCCTCTGAAGGGAGCTCCCTTGCGTGGCGGGCCCCTCTGTGCCCCCGCATAAACAGGTACAGCCGCCACCCCCCCTACAAGCACCGCCCTCCCAGCATCCCCTCAGCGTGTGTCCCGTGGCCACTCACCCAGGAGGGAGGGCATCTCCTTCACCCCAGGCACCTCAGGCCCTGCCCCAGTCAACCCTGCTGCCCTCGGTGAGGAGGCTATTGACCTCCTGAGATCCCTCACTGTTGGGCAGTCTACCATTCTGAATGCCATCCAGGGTGTAGAGAGGCAGTTGCAACAAACAAATGCATACCTGGAGGGCATTCATTCTGGCCAGGCAGCCCAACAGAGAGCATTTCAGGCTCTGGCCTCTGCACTGATGGCAGCCATTGACCCTGTGTCCAGCCTCCCACCTCCAACTTCCTCCACCCAGACCCAATCCCCAGTACCTAAGCCTATCCCAAGCACACCATCAGACCAGCATGCACACACCTCAACACACAAGGGTGGCTCTGGCAAACATAAGCCCCACACATCCCACAGGCACTCACACAAGCATCATACCCATGCAGACATGCCAACATCCACTGCCTCCGCTGTGTCCCCCTCCTCCACGTCTTCCTCCTCCCTCCCTGTCACATCTCCACTCACACCTGCATGCACTACATCTTCAGCCACTACCTCCATCACCAGCACACACATCACCACACACTGCTCATGTGCAGTCACCACCCCCACTACCATTCACACATCTCCAGTGTCCTCTCCCAGTGTGTCTGTGAGCCCTCCTCCCAAACTACACAAACGCAGCCACACACCCACCCAACAGCCATCCACCTCACGACAGCCTCCAGCCCGTGCACCTTCACCCAAAGTCAGCATATGAACACCTCCTACAACCGCTACCTCTTCCTCCACTCCCAAACCCCCTCCATCTACCCATCCCAGTGTGTCAAAAATGCTTTTCCTCTCAAATGTTGACCTCTTCCCTACACCCCCCCCGTCCGTCCCCTAGGGCCCGCCTTTCCAGGTCCCAACCCAGCACCTCAGCCACCACATCACCGGGCACAGTGGTGCAAGAAATATCTGGATTCTGGAGTGCGCCAAGCAACAGGGCTGCCAGTGTCCCAAGGAGCGAGTCCAAGGACATTCTCCCACCTCCAAAACAGAAGACGTTGCCCACATCCCGGAGGGAGAAGGCCAAAACACCAGCCACCAAGGGCTCAGCCAAGACAACAGTTGGGAGTGTCAAGACAGCTGCGCCACCATCCAAGGTGGGGAAGGGCATGAAAAAGAAAGGCAAGTCAACGTTGCCGCCAACCTGCACGGTGGACAAGACCGCCACCGGCCCACCACAGGCACCGCCGCCAGCACCCAAGATACTGAGCCCTTCACCAGCACTGCAGACACTGTGCCCTTCAGCAGCACCGCGGTCAGTGAGCCCACCACCAGCACCGCGGCTCATGACACTGCCGCCAGCACCGAGGTCAGTGAGCCCGCTACAAGCACCGCCACTCATGACACCGCCGCCAGCACCGAAGTCTGTGAGCCCGCCACCAGCACCGCCGCTCATGACACCGCCGCCAGAACCGAGGTCAGTGACCCCCCCACCCTCACCGCCGCTCATGACACCGCCGACAGCATTGAGGTCAATGAGCCCGCCACCAGCACCACTGCCCAATGACCGCCGCAAGCACCGCCACTACTGAGCCCGCTGCCAGCACCGCCAGTGGCCACACCACATCCTGAGCCAGTGGCACCACCACAGACATGGCTGCCATCCCCAGTGGTCATTCGTACGAGGCTGGTGGTCAGTTCCAGGGGCCTGGGCAGATTCCATGTTGCTCCACCGTCAGTGGACTGTCACATCCACTACCTCAGTCCTTGGCAGGATGAAGCACTCTGGGCACAAAGCCGCCTCCAGAACCAGTGGAGATTCACATCCACTACCTCAGTCCTTGGCAGGATGAAGCACTCTGGGCACAAACCCCCCTCCAGAACCAGTGGAGAAAGGCATCCACTACCTCAGTCTTTGGCAGGATGAAGCACTCTGGGCACAAAGCCCCCTCCAGAACCAGTGGAGACTGTTATCCCCTTGATAGACTGTGGCTTTGCACTCCCCAGGATAAAGCAGTGGGCAAACCACCCACTGGAGAGACTTGAAAGACTGTGGCTTTGCACTCCCCAGGATAAAGCAGTGGGCAACCCACCCACTGGAGAGACTTGAGAGACTGTGGCTTTGCACTCCCCAGGATAAAGCAGTGGGCAACCCACCTACTGAAGAGACTTGAGAGACTGTGGCTTTGCACTCCCCAGGATAAAGCAGTGGGCAACCCACCCACTGGAGAGACTTGAGAGACTGTGGCTTTGCACTCCCCAGGATAAAGCAGTGGGCAACCCACCCACTGGAGAGACTTGAGAGACTGTGGCTTTGCACTCCCCAGGATAAAGCAGTGGGCAATCCACCCCACTGGAGAGACTTGAGAGACTGTGGCTTTGCACTCCCCAGGATAATGCAGTGGGCAAACCACCCACTGGAGAGACTTGAGAGATTGTGGCTTTGCACTCCCCAGGATAAAGCAGTGGGCAACCCACCCACTGGAGAGACTTGAGAGACTGTGGCTTTGCACTCCCCAGGATACAGCAGTGGGCAATCCACCCCACTGGAGAGACTTGAGAGACTGTGGCTTTGCACTCCCCAGGATACATCAATGGGCATGGAGCCCCCTCGTGGAGCTGGTGTCGTGCACTCATCCGGCTAAGGTGGCCCCCCCTTCCCTTCCCCCTGAGGTGCCTGTTTTTTTCCATCTGATGCCCCTGCAGTGTTCTCTCCGTTTCGATCGGGTATCTTGTGTGGGCCTCGCCCATGCATCTTGGTGGACATATTTGTTTATAGTGTATATAAAATTTTGACTAATGGATTTTACATGATTACAATCGTTCAACTCATTTCCTTTTGTCATTTTGTTCTTCCAGGGGGGCTTGAGGGGTGTAAATGTAATGTTTCAGCATGTGTTGGTGTGTGTGTTGTTGTGGGTGGGGGTGGGGTTGTTGCGTGTTTCGTGGGGGTGTCCCTCTCTTTTCCCTCCCCCCTCCCCCCTCCCCTGTGTTTTAGGTGCAGTACTCAAAGTGGTTGTCGCCACCGTCGGTCGTGCTCCTGGTAGAGGAGCAGGAAGACAATTGCAGGGAATATTTGGAGATCAGGCTCCATGGCATCCTGGTTCCTCGTGGGTTGTGTAGAGGTGAGTGTTTCCCCTTCCAAGTCCTGTTTCCGCCGTGTTTTTGTTCGCGTTGAATCCGCCCTGGAAAAGGTGGAGGATTGGCCTGTCATAATAGTGTGGGCGGTACATTGTCTTCCGCCTGACTGTTGGCGGTGACCGCCATGCTGTTTGTCTGTACCGCCATGGCGGTCGAAGTGTTAAAGTGGCTGTCTATGTTGGCAGTTTCCGCCGTGGTCGTAATCCCATTTCTTTTTCCGCCGGACTGTTGGCGGTCTTACCCCTGCTTTACCACCGACCGCCAGGGTTGTAATGAGGGCCTATATGTTTTAACTGAAAATGTTCCCCTAACTTTATATATATATATATATATATATATATACCCACAAACACAAAGACACACATGGAAGACTTTGGATCAACCCTTTTCATCCATTGGTCTGTCCATCTGTAATTCATGTGTTGCCTCCGCTCACCACAGTGTGCAGCATATGGTAATGAATTGGCACATTTTCAGCCTTTGACTCTCTTGCACTGTGAGTGACATTATTTTGTCTGATCACACGTGCCCATTCACTGAAAAAGAATTGCAACTAAATACAAGGGTTTATGGGCTAACACTGTGCCAATTTATTTTTCTTTACATTCTTTATTGTTTTATTTTTGTGGTCATTCTTGTGTGTTTAAGGTATGTCTTCATTTAAAGCCGAGATTAACTTTTCTCTTGCAACAACAAGAATGATATTTTCCTGTGGTGTGAATTAACACTAAAAACGGGATTCTATACCTTTTCCAAGCAGCCCTGTCTGATAGGAGGCAACTATACTATTCTATTATTATATTATGTGGAGGTATTGCTTGTTAGGTCCATCTTGGCAGCACAAAAGACCTAATGATACCTATTCTTTTAAATGTTCATAGAGTGGGCTTTGGCTCCATCCCAATGAACAGTTATACCTCACTTCATGCTAGTCACTGTTTACAGGATACAGGAAATTCCTTGGCAAACTCACTATATTATGGTAACTATAGATGTCGTATCGTTGTACACGTGTATTCCACATGAGAAGGGAATTCAGGCATGCAGACATTTTTTCAGAGATAAACCTATTAGACTTTTGGAACATTCTGAGTTACTTCTGAGTATGTTAAGGTTCTGTTTGGAAAACAACTTTTTTATATATGAGGATCAGTGGTTTAAACAAACAACCGGGACTGCAATGGGAAGTTGCCTTGCTCCGAGTCACGCCTGTCTGTTTATGGGGTGGTGGGAGACACAATGGGTGATGGCGGATGAGAAATTGAAATGGTTCCAGCATATTATTTTCTGGACAAGAAATATTGACGATATATTTATGATCTGGGATGGCCCTGAATTACTACGATGTGAATTTCTGAATAGTTTATCATATAATAATCTGAATTTACAATTTTCACACAAAACACACAGACAGATCATGGAATTTTTAGATGTAGAGGTCAGGGTAGAAGAAGGCACTTTACATACTAGATTGTTTGAGAAAACCACAGCTGGAAACAGTATCCTACACGCCTCTAGTCACCATCCACCCAATGTCAAATGGAGCATTCCCTATGGGGAATTGCTTAGAGCAAAGAGGAACTGCAGCACACAACAAAGTTTTGACAGGGAACAAGAGATAATGATACAGAGGTCTAGATCCAGGGGATAGCCGTATAAAATTGTTAAGAACACCTGCCGAAAGGCAGGAGAAGATCACAGGGCAAAGCTATTAGTTCCAAGAAAGAAAGATATTGATAATAATTCCCCGAGATTTGTGACAACCTTTAATGCATACTCATTGGAAGTTAAAAAGATTCTTACTAAATATTGGCGTTTAATTAAGGCTGACAAAGTGATTGGTCAGTTAGTGAGTCCTCTTCCGATCACATGTGCCCATTCACTGAAAAAGAATTGCAACTTAATACAAGGGTTTATGGGCTAACACTGTGCCAATTTATTTTTCTTTACATTCTTTATTGTTTTATTTTTGCAGTCATTCTTGTGTGTTTAAGGTATGTCTTCATTTAAAGCCGAGATTAACTTTTCTCTTACAAAAACAAGAACGATAACACTAAAAACTGGATTCTATACCTTTTCCAAGCAGCCCTGTCTGATAGGAGGTCCATCTTGGCAGCACAAAAGACCTAATGATACCTATTCTTTTAAATGTTAATTGAGTGGGCTTTGGCTCCATCCCAATGAACAGTTATACCTCACTTCATGCTAGTCACTGTTCGGTGCATCTTTACACCTGCAAGAAATACTTCCATTGGAATCCACGATGGGATCAGTTTCAGTTATTTACCTCCTATAAGCGTTCCATAAGCAAAACAATTTCTTTATGCCACATTTTGTGCAGATTCATTAAACATCAGTACAGTTATAAGAAAATGAAAATTGTATTGCTCCCTCCTGTAATAGCCATCCTGTTGATGTATTGGCACAATACTTGACATTCAACTTGAAAACCAATCCTTCCAAGCCTCTGTCAAAGTTGGTGCAGGTTCATCACACAGTGCGAATGTCATTAGCACATTAACAGATTTTGGCTACCCCTTTATAAAGGGACCAGCTTGATAGATCTGCCTGAACATAAAAAAACAAGAAAAGTTTAAACAGGCTAAGAAGCCCATTAAGAGTTTGGCAGTCTTACAACTGCCAAACTCGCAGTGCTGGTCAGACTGCCGCATTCCTGGCAGTTAGACCACCAGATTACAACCCTGGTAGTCGGACAGCCAGGGGACCCCCGTCATCGCCAGGATCACAGATCCCAATAAGGTGGACGCTGTTGGAGTCATGGCCAGCCATGGCACCGTGCTGATCACAAGTCCGCTTCCTGCCAGCCTTTCCATGGTGGTTTAACATTTTAACATTGAACCCCGCTAGATCTTCATGAAACACCTGCAGAGGATTTTGTTTGATAACTTTTTGCCACATTTCAAGCAGACTTATCAAACAGCGCATGATAAATCATAAGCGAATACAACTTTTAATTACCTCACCTTTTAACTTTGTTCACTTGACAACTTGAAGGACTGACACAAAATTTGACATACCAATAGAACACTAATCAGTTCAGGCATCTGCTAAATGTTATGCAGATTCATTACACAGTGCCTCGAGTATTAGCAACTGACCACTTGTTTGGTTATCATTTTTAAAGGCCTCCCTCAATTATTGATTTGCACAAATGTGATAATAATAGGAGTAATCTCAACCTGCAAGGTATTTGACAAATTTAATACATATTCCTCCAACAGTGCCAACGTTGCAAGCAAATCAACAAATGGATTTTCAATTGACAAACTATACAAAAGGGTTAACCCTTTCAAGCCTACCCAGCACCTTTTTCGAATGCTAATATTCCAACAACTATTAAACAGATTTAAACCAACCCAACAAAAGCATGTTTTCTGAATAAAGTTCTGTATTCATACATGTTTGGTGTGAATCAATTCAGTTGTTTTAGATGTAGGTGTGAGCAGAATTTGGTGTGGGAGCTAAAATGGGAAACCACACGGACTTGCTGCAGAATCGCTGATAGGGCCAAAGTTGCTGGCAAATAAAAAAAATGCGTTCTCAATGAAAGGTGCAGCTGAACCATAACGACACAGTGGTGACTGCACACATACTCTACGCATAAACATACATGAAGTGAAATTTAAAAACATAACTAATAGGGTTAGGGTTTACACAAACTTTATTAAAAAACATATTAATGTAATCAAAGTGAGGTGCGTGGCCTGGCTAGGGATGGCGTGAGGCGTGTTTGAACCTGGCTCCTGGGCTCAAAGACGCATATTGACTGTTATCCTCTGGCTAGGGAAAGGGGGGTTTGTTTGATTGAGGCACAATTTTAATTCCCTACCTGTGGAGACGTGATCAGATGGCGGAATGGAGCCACGAAGCCACGGGACATCAAGAGTTTCTGGCGGACCTAGATGAGCCTGACCTAACATTGCAACAGCAGGTTAGCAGGAGAGTGCATCCAAGGATGGTTATAGAGCTTGATGACCCCACATTGTTGGAGAAAAAATGTCTGTGTCTAAACAAAAAAGGTGACAGCCGGGCATGAAGCACTGGGACTACAAAGAGCTGCTTTGTGTGGCCGTGCTGCTCTTGCGAGACCCACTGAGGGCTACAATGGGGTGACACTGATGAGTGGCTGTGCGGCTCTGTAGAGGCGCGTTGGCCCCAGATGTCACTATTGCCCAAGGGCCCCACAAATGGCACAAGAAGTCGAGACTGGGGGCCGGTTATTTGATCAGGCTGACGGGCTCTGAGGTGTGGGTCCCATTTTTACTGTAGATACAGGGAATATATTGATTATTGGGGACTCACCCCCTCTTCTACCCTCCCCCATAGACAGCCTCGTGCCAGGGCAGACACTTGGGTGCAAAATTCATGCACTGGTGTTGCACTTCTTTTGAGTATTAAGAGAACCCCGCAAGACTGTGCTATTAGAAAGAGGTAGGAAAGTGGCAGGATTTATAGATTTCCTTGATTCATGCATAACAACAGTGTTCTAAGACAGTGTGAGGGGGGTAAGGCTACAGAAATGAACATTGGGCAGTGTAGTTAGTTACATATGGACAGCCATCCCCTGATAGTGCCTGAACGCATCTCTGGGATGCTGGCATCAACAGTTAGCCCCCCGAGGTGGAGTGGAGGAGCTACAACAGGAAGGCTCCCACCGTGCATGAGGGCACAGTTGATCATTGTGGGCCCCAAGATGCCAAGTGAACCTCCTTGATGCTGCTCTGGCACGGGTGACTGAAAGGGGAGAGCAATGGTGAAACCCAAGACATCAAAAAGAAGGCTTGATACAATTCCCAAAGTGGTCACTCCATCATTGTAGAATGGTGGTGCAGTGTCCCCACATATGTTAGAGGGTAAACTAGACATGCACTCAGCTATGTTTACTGAGATTTTGCAGGCTATTCTGGATACTGAGGGGGAATTAGAGACCAGGATTGTCATAGTGACCATTGATATCAACTTACTCCAGGAAGGCAATGAAAACCTCAAGGAAAAGGTATTAATTAATGAGGCCTCCTTGACAGATGATATGCTGGCCAGAGATATCTTAAAAAAACTTTAGAGGAACAGAAGCGTGCCATAGTCAAACTGCAATCCCGGGCTGAGGAAGCCGAGAATAGATTGCGATGTAATATTATGTGCACAGTGGGACTGCTGGAGGAAATTGAGGGTCACTGCCCAGACCTCTATCTTTAGGAATCAATGATCGATGAGGTATGTAACAGCTATGTCATGCAACCTCTGTCAGTAGAGCAAACCAAAAAGGTCCTGGGCAGGGACATTACTCCAGGGGCTCCACCAGGAGTTATGGTAGCCAGTTAACTAAATTACAATGTGCAAGAAAGCATGGGCCCTGCAACACTGGGTGTGCTGTAATGCTAATTTTCCCTGACTACATGATGGAGGTGAAGAAACAGCGCTGCTCCTCCCCCTCAGTCAAATCCAAACTGAGCCAACTTAAATTTACGTATGCATTCTTATTCCCGGCTCACCTACATGTTTTACATGACTATAGGATGCACTTTTTTTGACACTCCAGAGCAGGAGTGGCAATGATTAAAAACCATTGAGATCAACATAGCTGATAGGTCCTCCTTGATGAAGAGCACTCTGGGGCAATAAGGGAGAAGACAATCTGCACAATGGTGTCCAGATAAACAACCCCAAAGGAAGAGGCAGTGATAGAGAGAGCTCAAATACTTGCACATTTGACACAACTGTGGTCCCCTAGTGGTCTGCAAGAGAGAAATGAGTAGGCACACACCAGTGAGGACGGAGACAACACACAGCCAGAGGACACTAGTTTCTGGTGTGGGTCTATGCTCACATGAAGAACTGCAGATGATATCCTTCAATTGTGTACTTCTTGACTTGATATTTTTTGTCCTTTGTTGAAAGAGAGGAAAATATGTTTAATCACTTGGCTGCAATTAGTAACATGGGTAAATGTCTAAAATCATAGGTACATTACTGAGATGAGAGGTGTAAGAGTGCTCCACGCCTGCAGAGGGGACCCCTACGCAGATTGATATGGCCCCTATGCACATTAATACGTTACGCTGAATTTGGGGGAGATTTACACAGCTCGATTGTATTGTATATTTTCACATCTGCCACCCAAGATGTGCCGTTAAGAGGCAGCATTGGCCCGGAAAGCATCTCTGTGAATTATACTTTGTCTGCCCCCTTGCACTCAGTGCTGATATTATTCAGATGGATTTTGTGTGTTTTCTTGTTTGTGATTTGACTTCTTTTGTTTCTGTTTTAGAATTGGAGGGCCATAAGTGTTAACAAGTTTTAGCTGGGGTGGGGAGCTTCTGCTAAGCCCAGTGACCATGGCTTTGGGGTTGGCAGAGCTGTGTGCCTGCAATGGAGGCTGCAGGGTGGTAGAGACACATGTGTGGGTGTCTGTATGCACTGAGGATATGATTTCCAGGTTGGATCCTGACTGTGGAACCTGCGACTTCTGCGAGTTTAGGGGAGGAGACTTTCACTAGTTTTAATGATAATGGACATATTAGAGTGTATTACATGGAACACTGGAAGCCTAGGGTCAGCGGCCAGCAAACACTGAGGGGGTCATTATGACCCCGGCAGGTGGCAATAATGTGGCGGTAGTACTGCCAACAGGCTGGTGGTACTTACTGCCACATTATGACTGTGGCAGAACCCCAACAGTAATACCGCTGATACCGCCTGCCTGCCGCCAGCCTGCAGCCTGGCGGTCCGGCGGTTGTAATCTGCCAGGGCAGTGCTGCCCTGGGCATTACAAGTCCTCATCCGCTGGTATGGGTGACTTGGGGGGCAGGCTTGCGGGATGTGAGATTCGGGGGGGGCATGCACACCCCCATCGCGCATTCCACTGCCCGTATTACAGGCAGTGGAATGCGCGATGGGTGCTGCTGCACCCGACGCACCTCAACATTGCTGCCGGCTCGATTACAAGCCGGCTTCAATGTTGTGGTGACTTTTCCACTGGGCCAGCGGGCGGAAACGCTGTTTCGGTCTGCGGGCCCAGCAGAAATGTCATACTGCCAGAACTGGCTGTATGTTGGCACCCGCGGCTTCGGAGGTCTCTTAAAAAGACCGCAGAAGTCGTAATGAGGGCCTGAGTCTTTTCTTTCTTGAATGAATAGATGACAGATGCAAAATGCATGCCTAAAGGGAAACCCACATGAATGAACAGAAGTTAACCAAGTTGAAAAAGAAGTGGCATAGATAAGTATAGTGGACAAGTTACTCAGCCTATTCCAGGAGATCTCTGGCGTTGATAGCACCAGGAGTTCTGTATGTGGTGCACAATCCTCATATGGACAAAGAGGAATAATACACAATTTTGGTGGACACTTTTGATGGTGGATCCCTGATGCTTGCCAGTGTTTCGGTGCATATTGTCATCCCCTGCCACTTATGGAGAGGTTAAGCCCACTCTGTCTCTGATACTCCATGCCGTCACCCTTAACGAGGTGTGACTTTAATATGCTGCATGATTGTGAGAGGGATAGATTGCAATCTCCACAGCACGAATCCCAAGCTCTCTCTCTTGCTACCTAGTTTTCTGGGTGTCTACAGCAGTGGCAGATTTTAGATGTTTGGAGGGGTTTTCATCTGAAAGACAGGGCATTTTCATTTTACTGGCCAGTGCGTGCAGTTTATATTATACTAGATATTTTTGGGGACACCGAGGTATAACCTTACTAATGATGCGGATTAAAATGGGGTGGGTGGCATAACCAACTTATGTCATCACTGATATGTACCAGGCCTCAGTCTAGAATCCCCACTTGGCAGCGTAGAGTAGAGATTCTGCTTAACACACTGGTGGGGGAACATAGATAGGTATTCTACTGAAAAAACTGGCTCTACTTAACTGCGGGGGACTTAATGGGATGCCTTTAAAGTGGTGATCTGGAGCCAATACATCCAGACTTTATATGGAGATAAACAGGCGCTGAGGGAAGTGATCTGTTCCCTTGAAACAGAGATGTGAGATTCTGAGATTTTGGCTGTGGCGGACCCTGATCTCCTTCTGAGAGAAAAGAGGAGGCAACATGATGAGAAATTGGCCCGTCCTTTGCCTTTGCAGGAACATGTTGCAAAACAACAGGATGAGGGGGGAGGGACCAAGGGACCTTTGGTCTGGTTATTACACTCGGACCCTGAATCGTGCGGTCCAGGACCATGCAGTCATGCTTCAAAACACCTAGCCCAACATGCTCATTAATATAAGTGCCTCTACACTACCCCCTTTGAGAAGGTAGATGTTGAAATATCATGCCAGCTGTATGACATCCTTTTACCTTAAGAAAAACATTATAGAGAGGTAGGAGAGCCATCCATCCCCATTTACTCCTAATCCATCTAACAAAACCACAAACAATAGGGCGGGAATTTTCTCTATCCACTCTTATATATGGATCCATAAAGGGGATACCCCCTAGGTAAGGCCATACATACCAGGTATAAAGCAGACACTAGAAGTAATATAAGAGCGGATAAAGAAAATTCCGGCCACATATTTTTTGTGGCTTTATCCTTTTACCTCAACTCACTCCACAACAGGCAACAACATTTGAGACTCCCATTACCCTAAAAAAATTGTGACAGCCATAGAGCAACTGCTGACACGAAAGGCATCCTGGTCAGGTGGCCTTCCCAAAGAGTTTTATTTATCTTATTAAACTAGACTCGCACCCAGGCTGTGAGCCATGTATATTGAAGTGTTTGATATTGGGATATTGCCTCCGCAAGGGAGGCTGTGATCATTATACTGCACAAACACCGACATGATCCCACTTAAGTAGGTCCTTATCGGCTGTTGTCATTAATCCTTACTAATGGGAAGATTTTGGGTAATCTATTGGCTGCTAGAATACAACAGTGGTTGCTGGACCTGGTGTAACCAGGTCAATGTGGATTTATTCCAGACCAAAGCACCTTCCTTAACTAACGGAGACTGTTTCACATGATGGGTCAAGTGCCCCAGGATGTAATGACCCTGGTCATTCTTTCAACGGATATCAAAAAAAGCATTTGATACCCCTTTGTGGCCTTTGCTGTTTGCTGTGCTTAAAGAAACTGGTGTTTGGAGCCAATATACTTATATGAATACAATTGTTGTATTCACAACCATTAGCTGAGGTGCCTATGGGACATACAGTATCCCACAATTTTCTCCTGGAGGGAAGGAAGGAAAATAGCATTAAGACTTTGTACACTTCTTGCATTTTGAACAAATAGTAATGTTCACTATCCTGTGTAGAGCAAAATGAAGCCAAGCAAGAGCTTATCCCTCCTCAGTCCATAGACTCCATGTATATAAGAAATTATTTAAGATTCTACAACCCCATGTAGGATGAGGTTTCATAAGGTTGTTGTAGGGACATTGAAATACATAGTTCTGACTTTATACCTAATGGCACAAAAAAAGGTATGCAGGGAAGCGATACATGACTTGGTATAATATTGCAGATTGATATAACTATGCTGCTAGACAGCTAGTAATAACCTAGGTGGGGTTTTAGACAACTTGACTAGAGATGGGTGATAAAATATGATTGCGTTTTCTAATCTTTACCTTAATTTATCTGTATAATAAGTGGTGAGTTGCTAGAAGATTACAGTCATTCTAATATACAGGCTTTCCAGAGAAATGGTGTATACCAAATAAACCTATGGTGTAAAATACCATTTACTGCATTTGTGTCCTGATTGGATAAGGGTGTGGATCACTATACTATCTTAGATGAGAGATTTCCTGTGAGAAAAGGCCTCTTTTGTCATGGTTAGCCCCCACTTTTCACCTGGTAGTTGATAGTCTCAAAGTTGTTAGGTCACAGGGCCCATGCTTTCCAGATTCCCTGGGCCATATCTCTTTCCCTAAAACTGTTGTGATGCATTAGTACAATTGGTAGCACCTTTACCTGCCACTAAAAGTCCCTAGTAAATGGTACTTAGGTACCCAGGGCATGGGGTACTTAGGGTAGGCCCCTGAGGGCAGCAGCATAGATTGTGACACCCCCTAATGCCATGCATCCAGAAGCACACAGCACTACCATTGCAGGCTGAGTGTTCTGATGCAATCCTAAAAAGACAAACTCAAAATGGCACACAGCCTGTATGCCCTGTCCACTACGCACTGCATGCACTATAGATACATCACCCCTCTGGCAGTCATTCCAGCCCAAGGCAGAGTGCACTATACTGTATGTAAGGGCATAGATTCATGAGCAATATGCCCCTGCTGTGTCCTTGCCAAACCTGGGACATGGTAAGTGAAACAAGCAGCCATTTTAACATATGTGCTGGATACTGGTCAGTACAAGTTTCATAGCTACATGATGGCTACTTGGAACACTGGGTTGTTTGTATCAAACAACTCAGAATGATAAATCCAAAGTGGTACCAGTATTGGATTTATTACCAAATGTATCCAGGGGTCACCATAGAGGTGCCCACTGCAAAATCTAACTACCCAGACATGGTTGTTAGCTGGTCACAACCAGCGTGCCACCACTAGACAAGATTCTGCAACCCTGAGGTGAGAGATCCTGCTCTCTGGGTCCCAGAATAAACCCCTTCCTGGGTGGAGGTCCAAACAGCCCTTCCCTCAGGAATACGCACTGCCCTGCCTTGCTAGCGAGCTTCAAAGGGCTTACCGCCCTTGAAACTCTACCCTGCAAGCCTGCTGTTAGCAGCAGATGGCTGCCCCCATTGCAAACCTCCACTTTTGGTGGGAACAATGGCGGGAAACCACACAAAGGATAGGAGGAGGTTTCATTCCCAGCTTACACCATCCCAAAGGTGTTGTAGGCGAGGTGACCTCTCCATTTCATTTTCCTCCATCTTGCATGGAAGGAAAATAGCCAATCAGGTGTAGGGAAGCACCCTCTGCCACGGGAAGTGGTCACATAGAAGAGGTCACTACTAGGTACTCCCCTAAACACCCACTAAATACAGTATTTGGGGCCAGATGTATCATGCATTTCTGTGATCGCAAGCGGCCCAATTGGGCCGTTTGCTATCGCAAAAATGCATTTTGGTATGTATCAATTCTAATTTTCGACTACATACCGATTCGGTTTTAGGAAGGGGTGTGTTCAGGCCGTTCCTTGCTAATACTGAATCATAGCGATATGTAGGAATATTTTGTGACTGAAATGCGGTCACAAAACATTTGCATTTTACCACCTACTTCAAGTAGGTGGTAATTCGTTTGCAAACGGGAAGGGGTCCCCAAGGGGAATGCATGTGAAAATATTTTTTAGGAGCAGGCAGTGGTCCCACGGACCACTGCCTACTCTTAAAATATGAAAAAAGAAAACTTTTAATTTATCTTTTTTAAACACATCCCATTTTCCCTTAAGGAAAACGAGCTACATTTTTAAAAATCCCTGTGGATATAGCCATTCAGAATGGGTCATAAATTTCAACCTACCTTATGAATATTAATGAGGTAGAAAGATTTATGAGCCATTGGGAATCGCTAAATGAAACTTCTGGAGTTTCATACATTCAAATAGCGATTACATAATTGTGATTCTCAGATAATCGCAATTAGGTAATTGCTATTTGGAAAAATGATACATCTGGCACTTAGTATGCATCCCTAGACCAAGAGATCAGATTCCAAGGACAAAAGAACACCAGAAACAAAGAAGACCCAAGGCTCGAGAACTGAAGTCCTATTGCACAAAGTGTAAGTTCCAAGTGGTCCCCCGCAGTGGCCTGGCACCAGCCCCAACGACTTTCTGCAGCAGCTTCTGCCAAAACTGGGAGCCGCCCAAACGACTCCAGCTGGTCCATAGTGCCCATCAATGACCTCAAAATACCTGCAAATGAGACATTGGCAAACACACTGCGTGATTTTATATGCATTTTCAAAGTACTTTCTGGTTTGATTACTATGGTGCGTAATTACTCACAAAAATACTACTTTTATTAAAACTTTAAAAATTCATAATTTAGAAAGTATGCACCCAATTTTGATGATCAAGGTCTTATATTTTTTATACAAATCTGAAATACGTATGTAAATTGGTCTCAATTTATTTTTATGAGTGTGTGGTCTCATTTATTGATACTGTGAGTACAACAAATGCTTTGCAATTCTCCAAAACGAACCTAACTGCTCGACCAAGCTACCATAAAAATTAGAGCATTAGGTGGTGTAGTTTCTACCTCTGTAAACCAACGTGTTTGCCTGGACGCCTGCACAGTGTGCTTAGTTTTGTACACTACATAGAGGACCAGCCTCCTACATTTCCTAACAGGTTACTGTCTGACTCTAGGCACTCTTGTCTACTTGAGTGCAGCTCATTAGGCAGAGGTTGAAAGATGCTAGTCAATTGTGTACAAAAATGCCTCATTTCTTTTGGGGGGGGTATGGTTTAGGGCACAAGATCTACTGGGTGTGACCCCAGTAATCCAGGGTAGTACAGCAAGGCCCTAAGCAGGGGGATTGTGCCTCAGGGTCTGTGGGTCTTAATTACATATGTTTAAAATTACATACATTTTTCATATGATATATAGGATATGCAAAATGAAAGCCTATGTTATTGTGCTTTAATGGCCATTGTGGATAATCTGGTGACATAATGAGCATGCATGGGCAAATCCTATAGGTCTGGACTTGGCAGGCTGGTGTATGTTTTATTCAAAGCAAATGCCACAAAAATAAAACGGAGAAAAAAGAAAATATGCTGCCAAATAAACATGGCCGCCATACCCTTGCGAGTATCTTTTTACATTTAAAAAACATTCAGTGATGTGGCTCTTTTACAGTAGTTTTTTTAATCACAAGCTTTCCAGCTAGTCCATGCATTTTTAGGGTCGAGCCTGCGTCGCATGCACTTGCGCATGCGTTTCGCTAAGCGAGATGCTTTAGTAATTAAAAAGGGTTCAGAGCCCTGTCTCCGTCACATCAGTGTCTGTCATTGGCTTGTGGGCTTGCCTGTTAGAATCTGCTTGATTTCATTAGTGGAAGGCATGCATACGTCATGCCTTTTCCGGTGAATAGCCCTCCTCAAGCGCATTGACCAAGTACAGAAAACATGCGAGGCTCGCTGTTTTCTGTCCGGCTCATGGACTACTTTTTCTCTATTTTCCCAGCGCAATCTCGCTTGGCAGAAGTCGAGCACTTTCCATAATATCGACCCTGTTACACAGTTAATTGCACTTTTTCCGGTTACATACATAAATGCACTTTTGCCAATAGGTTTCATTACCAGTGAAAAGTCAGATTAGGAGTTTACAAAGCTATCAGCTCTAACACGAGCAAAGGCGAGAACCATTGCATTGCAAATGCATGTTTAATATTACGTTTGTTATTGGGACAAGAATAAATCACAGTCTAACCAAGCACTCAGATCATAGGTAGCTACAATGTTACAATGTCACTTAAACACTTTGTAACAACAACTTAAAAAAATCAGAGTGCAGTCCGGAAGTACCCTTTCTATGCTCCTGTCTTCCTATTCTTTCTCATAAGGGGAGCGCACACCCATCACTACCTTCTCCTTAGAGGTCTTCTAGATGCCGACACATGCCCCTGTTCCACCTTGTGAAATGAGGGTCTTTCGATCCATGTCCTAGTGTTGAGATTGTACATGGAAGGTTCCGTGGGGTTTTCAGACTGTCTGCATGCTTGACCATGTTTACTTTTGACTTGGATTCACAGAGGCACAGAGTAGCCCTTATACCTTCTTCTACTGAGTGGGATAGCTCCCACCGCCATTACATGTTCCCTTTAGAGTCCCCACCCCTTTTCCATTTGACACTTATGTCTCTCTCTTCCACCCTCATCCTCTGAGATTCACATCTTGTTGTTACCTAACCTATCTCTTGTTATGGATGGCCACTTTGGAGGGGCGTGAAATGTTATCCGAACTAAGGTTCACACCATGTTGTTGCATTTTGTTTCACACTGTGACCTGTGTGTGCTTTCTGTGCTACATTTGTTTGTTGGTGATGACAAACATAATTAAGAATTGAAATGTAAACTGTGAGAAATTGGGTTGTTGGTTAACTTGGGTCTGAGCCCTGGTCAAGCAACATCCAAAATCTCTTGCAGGCTAAACCACAAACAGTCACTAAATTAACCTGTGCCTAACGCTGGGCAGCTTGGCACAAAAGTAGTCAGACTAAACTTAGGTGCAATGTGTAAAGTAATTAAGCAGTACACAAACAGTAATAAAGTGAAAACACAACACAATAATAATCCCAAACCATTTTAGAAAATAGAGTACATTTTAATAAATTATTTGACACCAAAACAACAACAATCCAATCAGTAGAACCAGAGTTCAAAATAACCCTTAAAAGCAACAACCACCAACCACGGACATCTGATCGCACTAGACTGAGGCAAATTCAAAAGTTAAGGCTGATCGCGATGGAGCACGGGTCGGATACAAAAAGTGGATTGGGCTCAGTTAATGCTTACCTTTGTACTTAGAACATTTTTGAAGAAATAGTCTCTAACAATGTAGATGTTCAGCAGGGCAAGGCAGCAGGAGTGGCTGAGAAGGGAGCATCATCACTGGGTAGCAGTGGAGTGAAGATTTTTACCTTTGAACTTAGACATCGAGATGGAAGTTGAAAATCTCCAGCAGGATGAAGCAGAAGACTGCAGCCGTAGACCGTTCCATGAGGTCCGATACCCCTTTCGCGAAGGACAGCCAAAAAGAATTTGGTGCTGCAGAGATGAGCGTCACAGGAAAAGTAACTAAGTCAATACGACTGGCAATGCACCTATGGCGATAGATGAACATGTTTGTCCCGGTCTTCCCCTGGTTCTCAGAGCACCATTTGGCCAAATTTTGTCTAAAAGTACTCAGTTTTAGAAATGGGGTCTCTGGGCATGTTTAGCACAACAATCAAGGGTCCAGGAATGGATGGAGACCTGTTGCGGTTTCAGGACTCACTCAGGCTGGGTCCAGGTGTGGATTCAAGATGGTGGGAGCCTGTTATGTCCCTTGGCTCAGAAAACTAAACTACCTCTTGGAGTATTTTCTGGAAGTCATGGGTGCAGGTGAAGATGCAGGGCTCAACAGCAGGACTGCCCCCCTGAGGGTTCAAGGTAAGCTCCAAGTACCAAAGCAGTCCTTCCAGGTACAGCAGCAGACTGGTAGAGTGCACGGCAGGTCACAGCAGCAGGGAGTCCTCTGAGAGTGGGTCTGAGAGCCCTATTTAAATACACTGGTGCCCTGCTCCTAGGCGGTGGGACAATTTTCCAGAGAGGTTTTTTGAAGCTCTGGGAGTTTCCTGCCTTTCAGGCTCTGCTAGTTCCACTATTGTGTGACTGTCTGGAGGGAATTCACAAAATCCTGTCAGTTACACCCAGTCATGTGACCTAAGGCAGGCTGCCGGCACCAGAGGCTAAGGACAGGAAAATGCCAACTTTCTAACAGTGGCATTTTTAAACTTGTATTTACCATTAAAGAGGGTTTATCATTAAACATCCATAGGTGTAAAACATGATATAGCTACCACCTCTGGTTTAGGAATTACAGTGTCTTAAATGTAATAAGGAATCCCCGATGTTATCCTATAAAAGGGTTAGGCCTCACAGTAGTGAAAAACAAATGCAGGAGGTTTTCACTACAAGGGCATGCAAAACTTAAAAGTACATACCCTACCTTTTAATTACGCAACACCATGCCCTATGGGCTACCTAGGGCTTACCTTAGGGGTGAAATATGTAATAAAAGAGTTTAAGGCTTGGCAAGGAATGTTAAGTGCTGTCAACATGGCAGTGGGGCACTGCCTTTAGGCTGCAATGGCAGGCCTGTGACATGTTTTAAAGTGTGACTTAAGTGGGTGGCACAATCAGTGCTGCAGGTCCACTGGTAGCACTTAATTTACAGGGACTGGGTATATGGTACACATCTCTACAAGGGACTTATATGTGATCAAATATGCAAATTGGGTATAAGCCAGTTTTAGGGAGAGAGCACAAGCACTTTAGCACAATTTAGCAGGCCAACAAGCAAAAAGAGGAGGAGGAAGGCAAAAAGTTTGAGAGTGACCCTGTTGAGAGGGCCATTTCCAACACAAACAAAAAATAAGTGTGACATAAATCTCCATAAGTATACTTACTGCAATCTTTAAATACTGCCACACACCTTTTGTACTATATGGAGCACTGTCTCAGGGTTCTGCAATGACCACAAAAAAAGATATAGTGCATTGTATCCTGCGTTGAGAAATTATCACAAGAGCAGGGACTCTGATTATTCTTATTATGATGGCCCTAGGGTTCTGCTAAAAACCAGTGTAAAAGGTTAAATCTAAAATGTGTTAATAAAAAGCGGTGATGTGGATAATTTACTACCCGAAGATAAGGCTCCATACTTATATCAATCAATCAATCAGGAGTTTGTAAAGCGCAATAACTCACCCGTGAGGGTTTCAGGGCGCTGAGGTGTGGGAGGTGCTGCTACTGCTCGAACAGCCAGGTCTTGAGAAGTTTCCTGAAGGTAAGGAGATCTTTGGTCTGACGCAGATGGGTGGGAAGAGTGTTCCACGTCTTGGAGTCGATGTGCGAGAATGATCTGCCACTGGTTTTAGTTCTAAGGACGTATGGGACGGTTGCAAGGGCGAGGTCAGCGGAGTGGAGATGCCGGGTCGGGGGGTAGAAGGAGAGCCGTCTGTTAAGGCATTCTGGTCCGGTGTTGTGCAGTGCTTTGTGAGCATGGATGAGGAGTTTGAAGGTGATTCTCTTGTTGACTCGAAGCCAGTGCAGGTCTCTCAGATGGCCTGTGATGTGGCAGTGGCGGAGGATGTCCAGGATGAGGCATGCAGTTCTGGATGCGTTGCAGCCTCTTCTGGAGTTTGGCCGTGGTTCCTGAGTAGAGGGCATTGCCATAGTCCAGTTTGCTGTTTAAGTGAGCTTGGGTGACTGTTCTTCTGGTTTCGGTGGGGATCCATTGGTAGATCTTTCAGAGCATGCAGAGGGTGTTGAAGCAGGAGAAGGAGATCGCATTGACTTGCTGGGTCATGGACAATGAGGAGTCCAAGATGAATCCTAGATTGCATACATGGTCGGTGAGGGTCAGAGCAGCTCCGAGAGAGGCAGGCCACAAGGAGTATTCCCATTCTGAGGGGGTGGAGCTGAAGATGAACACTTCTATCTTATCTGAGTTGAGTTTGAGGCAGCTGTTTTTCATCCATTCAGCGATGGCCTTCATTCCTTCATGGAGGTTGGTCTTGGCGGAGGGAAAGGTGAGGGAAAGGATCAGCTGGGTGTTGCTGGCGTACGAGAAGATGTTGAGGTTGTGGGATCGGACGGTGTTAGCGAGTGGGGCCATGTAGACATTGAAGAGGGTCTGGCTGAGGCACGAACCTTGGGGCACGCCGCAGATGATTTTGGTGGCCTCTGAGCGGAATGGTGGGAGGCGGACTCTCTGGGTTCTTCCGGTGAGGAAGGAGGTGACCCAGTCCAGGGCTCTGTTGCGGATTCCTGCATTGCTGAGGCGTGAGGGTAGGATGTAGTGGCAGACAATGTTGAACGCGGCCGTGATGTCCAGGAGGATGAGGGCCGCGGTTTTGCGGTTGTCCAGTATGGTTCTGATGTCATCGGTGGCGGCGATGAGCACAGTTTCGGTACTGTGGTTGCTGCAGAACCTGCAGTGGGAAGGGTCCAGGGTTCAGTTCTCTTCTTGGAAGCAGGTTAGTTGTCTGTTGGCAGCCTTCTCGATGACTTTTACCGGGAAGGGAAGCAGGGAGATAGGCCGGATGTTTTTGAGGTCCTTTGGGTCCGCCTTGGGTTTTTTGAGGAGGGTGTTGAGCTGCTCTCTGAAGTCCTTAAGGGAAGGCGAGGTGCCCAGGGGAAGGGGGAGGTCGTTCCGGGATCTGGTAGCGAGGTGGGAGAAGGCGCGACCTTCGTAGCATGCTGGGTGGATGCAGGGGACATCGGCCTGGGCGAGTGAGGCTGAGTGGAGGTCTCTGATAGGTTGATGAAAATAAAGGCAGTTGTTGATGTAGGTGGGTCCAGCATGGTGGAGGGCCTTGTATGATTGCGTGAAGAGCATGAAAAGGCATCTTTGTTGGACAGGAAGCCAGTGGCAGGCCCTTAGGTGGGGGGTGATGCTGGTTCTTCTGGGGAGTTTGAGAACGAGTCTTGCTGCTGCGTTTTGGATGGTCTGGAGGCAATTCATGTGCTGTTTAGTGTTTCAGGCATAGAGCGTGTTGCCATGGGCTGGAGATGAAGGCCTGGGTGACTGTTTTCCTTGTAGAGATGGGGATCCATTTGGAAGATCTTGCAGAGCATGCAGATGGTGTGGAAGCAAGCAGAAGAGACAGTGTTGATCTGTTGCTTCATGGTCAGTGGGGTGTCTAGGATAATCTTGATGTTGTGTGCGTGATTGGTGGGTGTGGGACCGAGGGCGGCTGGCCACCACGTTTCATCCAAGAGGGAGGGCTTGTTTCGGAAGATGAGGGTATCTGTTTTGTCTGAATTTAGCTTGAGGCAGTTGGTCCTCATCCAGGTGGCGATGTCGGTCATAGTTTTCTGGAAGTTGGTCCGAGTGGTGGCTGTGCCATCTGAGAGGGAGGGACGAGTTGGGTGTCATCGGCATAGGAGACAATGCTGAGCCTGTGGGTGGGTGTAGTGTCTGCCAGTGGAGTCATGTAGATATTGAACAGGGTGGGACTGAGGGAGGAACCCTGGGGGATGCCACAGATGATGTCTTTGGGTGCAGAGACATAGGGAGGGAGAGGATCCTCTGTGTTCGGCTGGAGAGGAAGGAGGCGATCCAATTGAGTGTGTTGTTTTCTATGCCAATGCTGTGGAGTCTGGTGATGCGAGTGTGGTATGAGATGGTATTGAAGGCTGCAGATAAGTCGAGGAGGATGAGGGCCGCTGTTGCCTGATGTCATTGGTAGCTGCGATAAAGGCAGTTTTGGTGCTGTGATTGGGCCGGAAATCTGGATTGAGATAGGTCAGGCAGGTTGTTGTGTTCGAGGTAGCTGCCCAATGGGGTCACACACAGACCGCCATTAAGTGGGTCCTGGGGGGGCAGGACATGGGGGGTGGGAGGGGAGGAAGGTGGGAAGAAGAATGGCGGGACGCAGAGGCCTGAATGGAGGCACAAAGAACAACAAAAAAGCGGGAAGAGTGCTGGGAGGGGGTCCTGAAGAGGGGTTAGCAGGCAGTAGACTTAGGAGGCAGCAGTCTTGGGCAGAGGCAGCAGAGGCAGCACTGAGCTGCAGGCACTATGCAGCGCTTAGTATCAGTGCCAGCAGTGCCAAGGAGGAGCTGGCGGGCCATCTCACCCCTGTGGTTTGACCGTGGTTCCCGGTAGCCCTAAGATTGCTATTGATCTGCATACAGATTCCACCAAAAGCTTCCAAAAGCATTCCATCATTCCCCAAGACATTCAAGCACCAATCTGATTCTAAGTCACATATATTACACAGATCATTTAGAAAGGAGTCATGGGGAACATTATTCCATTTTAATCTACGGCCCTCCTCATGGGGGATGATCTTTTTATTAGAAGGTCCTCTCTCAACAGATCCAATCTGTCGAGTTCCCAAGTCTATCAACAGGGCCATCGGACTGTGATCACTAAAAGCAGACCACTGTACTTCAAAACTATGAACAAACTGAGCCAAAAAGGCTGAAACAAATATGTAATCAATAGTCATGATGGCCCCTCTTCCTTTAAAGGTTGGACAGTAGACCCTTCCATGCTGTCTATTGTATGTACAAAGATAAAATCGGCCAAGACATCATCCAAAAAACTACCCTCTACTGAGTGCTCCAAATGGTTATCCTGCTCAAAATCTGTGGTAAATTCAATTCCATAGCATTTCAGGGGACAAAGATGTAAATTAAAACCACCCAAGAGGACGATTGAATAAGGAGCTCCATACTGCCCTTCAGAAGTCTGTAGAGCTGAATGTAATGTGCCTAAGTGTTCTGTGGGAACTTCATGTGAGTTATAAAAATGTAACATCACAAAACAAAATAAAATGATGGACGGAGTGTTGAAACTTGTCACAGATCTGGGTTTAATCCATCGTTATTTTGCTCACCACATCACCCCAGCTTGGACCCACCCATATGCAAATCATTCTTACCCTGTTCCCCATGGGAACAGTCCAGCCCGAACTGCTAGGCCAGGTCCTCCCTGGGCAGGAAACCAGCATCCTGGGACCGGGTTCAGGGTATCACCCTTCATCAGCCAGGCTAGCTTGAATCCAGTGGCGAAGCGAGCAAGGGACCCACGTCTGGGCACACCCCTGCCACTGAGGTCACACAAAGCAACAAAGCCCTTGTTGGCGTGGCAGTGCGGGCTGGACTGTTCCCATGAGGGACAGGGTCAAGACTGATTTGCGTATGGCTGGGTCCAACCTGGGGTGGCATGGTGAGCAAAAGAACGATGGATTAAACCGAGATCTGTGACTGGGAGTGAGTGTTTGCATTGTTCAGCACTCCGTCCATCATCCTTTTGTGTTGCTAAAGTTGCCCTAAGTGGGAAGGGTATGCCCAGACGTGGGTCCCTTGCTCACTGTGCCACTGGATTCAAGCTAGCCTGGCTGATGAAGGGTGATACCCTGAAACCGGTCTCAGGATGCCTGTTTCTGGTCCAGGGAGGACCTGGCGTGGCAGTTCGGGCTGGACTGTTCCCATGAGGAACAGGGTCAAGACTGATTTGCATATGGCTAGATCCAACCTGGGGTGGCATGGTGAGCAAAAGAACAATAAATTTAACCCAGATCTGTGACTGGGAGTGAGGGTCTGCATTGTTCAGCACTCCTTCCATCATCCTTTTGTGTTGCTAAAGTTATAAAAATGTAACAACAGAATACCCTCAAAATCTAGTTTAACGGCCAATAGGTGTCTAGAGTCAAACATAATCTGGGACAGGGGTACACTTTATGCCCAAGGATATCAATAGAAGCAAGCCTCCCTTGACTCTGCCTACCCGGGTCGGCTCTACAGATACCGCAAAAGCAGCATAATCATCTGGACAGAAATCTGACACTAAATCCCAGGTTTCCTGCAAGCCCACGATGTCAAAATCTAATTTCTCCTAGCGAGGCTAGATCTTCCCTCTTATGCCCAACCCAGCTATATTCCAGCTGTAGATTTTCAGAAGTGATATTTGCTTACTCTGAGCCTCAACTTGGGGGTTTGCCCTACTCTGTGGAGGGCCACTGTGGGTCATTCTCAGTTAATCATTACACTCCAGATCCCCCAATAGCTGAAACCTGTTCCTAAGTTCCAGTGACATTAAAGTCCTCTTCTTATGAACAACTAGGCTCCCTTCAGGATGGTGAAGAGCACTGCTACGAGCTCTTGACATTGACATTGACCCCCAGGCCAAAGGATAATCTAATGGAAGAACTTTAATGTCTGACCTCTCACCCCGTCACCGGAAATATGAGTAACCAGTCACTTGACTATATAAGGCTGTCTAAAATTCAATACAATGCAATTCCCATCAAAAGGTTTTTCCCCAGGGCCTCACCAACCCTCAAATCTGGCCATAAGAATGTTTTCACAGAGATGACCTGACACCCCACCATAAAAACACATCAGTGTCTTACCTTCCAGATAAGTTCATGCACGGATTCCTCTACCTCTGGACTCAAGGGAAAATGTTTGCCACTATGACCACTATAGGAGTAGAATCAGGGGGGAGATGCAGCGTAAGTAAAGGGGTCCTGGTGTGAATTACAATCAACATTTATAAGGGCTTCATTCTCAATTCCTCGTCTGCAATCACCCATAGCTGACATGAGTGCCACAGTTGAATGCTGCTCATGCAAGGTAATCAAACGATGCTTCTCACCCAGATCGGGGTGTGCTCTCCCTTTGGAGGTGCCGGTGACATCCCCCCACATTATAAGAAACTACTTCTGGATGAATTAGGCTGCACCAGTGGTTGAGACTCTCCTGGATCAGCCCCCTGCCCTAACTCATGGCATTTCCGAACCGCGACGGTGGGGTGATTTACAGTGGCAATTTTTGATGCCTCCCCTCTAGGTAACTGACCATACAATTGATGGAGGGACACCAGGTGTGACTCAATTGAGGCCAAAGGGGCTCTAATGGAATGAAGATGGGTTTCAAAGATTGACTCTAACCGTGACTCTAACCTTTTGAAGATCTCCTCCAAATTTATAGCCCCAGGGGTGAAGGAGGCTGTCTCTTTTATATGTCCTGCTGCGGCCCGGCTGCGTCTTTTTCCCCCCACAGTGGGACCCTTGTTTCTTGTGCTTAAGAGCTGGTTTGGAGGGTGTTGTATCATTCCCCCTTTGGAGGGGGCCTACTGGCAGCTTCGAGGACGGCAGAGCCATACATCAGTGCTGGACCATAGTGAGCTAGGGGAGGATCCACCCCTCCCACACCAGTGGAGGCCTCCTCGATCTGACCATCAGCACCAGCGGGGACATTGATTAGACCAGCACAGTCTGCTCCTTCTCCCCCGAATATCGCCCTGTCCCAGTGACATCTCCGTTCTGCAAAATCAGTTCCCTTGGACTCACCCCAATGACCCGCTCTAGTACTGTGTCGATGGTGGTGAGCCCAAGAGGGCTATTCAGACCTCCCACCGCTTTGCGCTTCCCCATGATATTTGCATCAAAAAAGAAATGATGGAGGAATTCCTCACCAGTTCCTCGACCAACAATAAGCTTGCACTTCAATATCAGAGCGGTGGCCCAGCCCCGCCACGTCCGGCCGCAGATGGGCGCAGATGGTCCCGCTCTTCACCTGGGTCCACGCCCAGTGCATCCTGTGCACATCCGGCACAGACAGGGGAAGCTTGCAAACCCTAATGAGAGGTACTATTAATTCATGATTGCCCAGTGAAGATGCAATCAATGTAATAATTTTGCAGAACTCTCAAGTTTCCTAGGTCAATGTGTGAGTGTTACTGGCCTGATTGTATTACTCACAGAACTGCTGGAGCATTTCAGGCATTCTCTAAACGAGGTCAATAAATCTTTTTACCTAGGTATGGTTTAAGAAAAAAATAGCATCAAACCCACTCAACAATTTAGACTTACAGTATGACCCATTTGGCCACACAAGGAAAGCTCCAGTCGGAAATGAAGCTAAAGGGTTTAGTTACAAACTCAATCTCAGGTTAATGTACACAATTCTCAGGTCAAAACTATAAAGGTACAAAATCACCCTTGGATGTCCAAGGTGCTGGAACAACTGAAGCTTAATTAACACCCAACATACTAAACAATACAATACAGAACAAAAATACCAAGGTTTGATGTTCTGAAAAAAATCATTGACCATCTCTTCTAAGCATTTGCATAAATCTAAATTTTCTAATTCAGTTCTCAAATCAAATGGGATTCCTGAAGGGACAAAGTTCCAGTTTCTCTTGTGGTGAGCTACAACACACAAGGGCAAAAATGTAAAAAGAGAAAAGAGGACAAAAAGTACTTGGAAAAATGACTTATGGGGCAAAACAAAGCGAACTAAGGTTGGCAAAAAACAAAGAAAAGGGGAAAGAAAAAGATAGTGTCAGCATTTCTGAAGCTCAGGCAAAAGACTTCACAAGGGTCAGGGGCAAAACTAGGCCTCAGAAAAGCATTTGGGAAGAAAGGGGATAGGGCAAGGAGGTCTGTACCTCTCAGAGTCCAAGGAACAATACCCAAATGTGTCGCTAATCCAACTGGGAAACAGTAAATTAAAATGCAAAGTGAGCAATGATTTGATGATCAACAGTGTGACACAGATCGGAAGATTAAATTGTCCAATCATAGTTCATCTAATGACAGTCCTTTGCAACATTGGGTCATATCCCAAGTCCATCATGAGAAAGGCATCCTTCTCAGCTTCTCTGTATGACTTGCAACAAATTTGTAAGCGCAGTCAATTTTCACAATCTCTTGCTCCTGTGTGTAACATCCTCAAGGTTACTGTCTCGGGCTCACTATGGGTAAAACAATAGCATGCCTATTTCCAAACTAACACTCTATGGGAACAATATCTGGAAAGAAATGACACATTAGCACAAAAAACATATTACTCATACTGAGGCCTAACAAATCAATATGGTTAAACTAAAGCAAATCAAATTTAAAATGGCACAATGCTTATGTTCACTAAAATACATATCTCATTATAATTGCAGTTAGTTCACTAATAAATGTAATCTAATGTCATGTTACAGCAGATTTCAGTCGTAGAATAACTTGTTAACACATTCCGTAAATATAGAGCAGAACTACATTTTTCAACATTAACATGTGACATTTAACACTTTTCTCTTTATAAAATCATCATTGTTTTAATGAAAGCTAGTCTCTGACAACATAAGGTCACATATGAAACCAATAAAAACTATTATACTGTTAATAAAATGCCCTTCAATATAGGTTTCAGTGCACCACTTTACAATTAACTTGCTAAGACTTCACACAGCATACTATAAGGTTTGTCATGAACAGAGCATGACATCACAGGTAACAATCACATGTCTGCTTCATCAGAACTGAGAAATCTGAAAGCTATGGATGGAATGCATCAGACCTCTTTACAGCTACGAAATGCATTATGCAGAACTCGGCACATTGATGTACAAAGTTGCATAGCTGCATACAAGGATCCTTTTGGTACTCTCTCCTTGATATGAGCACTGAGCTGGGTAGATCACCAGATGATTCCATGTCACCTGGACACAAATAATCTATTCCTGGACCTTGCTTTTACATATCAGTGCATTCTGGGAGTTGTAGGCTTGATTCATTTTAATTGAGCTCATTAGATAGCACATCTGATGACAATGATATGTAAAATCAAAGTCTAGAATGAAAAAAGAGGAGTCCTGGTGACATGGAGTCATCTGGTGACCATATACGTAAAAGCCTCATTGCCATGAGGGCTGGGTCCTCATAGAGATTAGTTTCCATGGCTGGGCAAAGGAGGTATTGCTTGTCTCAGCATTACTGCAAACTGGTCCGAGGCCATGTCTTCCCTCTTCAGCCACCATTGACATTTTAGCCAAAAGCACTTACATGCCAAAAGTGTTAATGGAAAAAGAAAACGTCATGGACCACAATGCAGTGTGATTGTCGAAAACTATCTGAAAGTGTCAAATAGAAAATGGATCCACTTGGGTTCTACAGAGCTCTAAAATTTCATTATTCAATATGAGGGTCGCCTGACTAGTATTTCACTTTTGCACTCTGGTACATGCAATACTGAAATTATAGTTCAGTAAAATTACAAAGCTACAAGTACTAAAATGCACAGAAAAAAGCAGGGCTGGACAAACTCCTCAACCTTGAAACTGGAAAACCCATGAGTTCTCTGACTGTAGTCTTCAAATGTTGTTACTATAGAGACTGTTACACATGTACTCATTAGGATCAGAGATGTTATTAAAGCTAATGAGCCCGCAGCTCTAAAGTTTCCCTGGCCCATGTGTGATCAGTTTATCCATATTAGGATTTTTCTTGCATCCTGGAACTTGGAGTCTTCCTTTCATAAAACCATGAACACAACAACAATTTACTGCAAAATCCTGTACTGGGGGAGCTACTCAATCATGGACCTGAGAAACCTGAGGGCTCAGTTTGACATCTTGTTTTATGTTATGTTCTGGTTTTAACATGTATGCATAACGTATGAATAGGGCTAAGAGGTGTCCATATTGGGGTTGTCTTCCATTTTTGTCATTTCAACAGTGAACGGTAGAAGGAAGTTGAAATGCTGGAAATGCGCTGGAGAAGGTGGGGGAAGTCTCTGGTGTACCACCCATGTGATAACCTGTGCATTGTTCTGACTTTTTGATCACCTCAGTATGTTTCCTCGTGCAAGAAAGGTGTTCTACATGATTTTGTCTCACGCACAGCAACATACTATTATAACCTGTTGGGTGGTAGGGGTGCCCCAGTGACTAGGTGTTGGGAAGTGTCCCTTTTTGACATGGTCACCCCTGATTTTTGCCTGGTATTCAATGCAATTTTGACCAAAAGTGCACTGAATTCCTGCTAACTGGGTCCAGAGTGCCAGATCTCTTTCCTGAAAACTGTACAATTGTTCCCCAATTGGCAATACCTTAGGCCCCCTTGTAAATCCCTAGTAGACAATACCCGTGGTACATAAGGTGCGGGTACCAAAGAGGGCACCCAAGGGCTTCTAACATGTTGTGCCATCCTCAGGGACCCCTCACATAGTACACACAGACTGCCATTGCAGGCTATGTGTCTTGTTGCAGCTAAAAGTGAAAACACAACATGGCACACTCCTTGTGTGCCATATCCTCTATCACTGCATGCAATATATGTAAGTCACCCCTACAGTAGTCCTTCCAGCCCTAAGGCAGGGTGCATTACATTGCATGTGATGACATATCTGCATCAGCAGATATGCCCCTACTGTGTCTTTGTGAATTCTCAGAGCAGGGAAGCCATTTCAAAGTATGTGTGCTAGACACTGGTGAATACCTGTTTCCCAGCTACATGATGGCTTCACTGAAAATAGGGATGTTCAGTATCAAACATGTCTTATTAATAAACCCTCACTGATGCCAATGATGGATTTAATACTTGCACCCAGAGGGCACCTTAGAGGTGCCCTCTCAAAACTGGGACTGACCAGTTCTAGCCTGTCTTCCACCACCATGCTCAAGTTTGACCTCCTAGGGTGAGGGTCTGTGCGCTTGGGCAGTCAATCACAAAGCTTTTTCTGGAAGAAGTGTTTTACATACCCCATCCAACAGGATGACCTGTGAATCTGCATTCCATAGCAGGGGGCTTTAAAGAGGCCCACTGCTCTTGGTATGAAGATCCAGCTTCACTCACAGGAGAGATGCCGAACGCTGACCCAGGGCCATTTTGGCACCTGGACAGGTGCGAAACTCCTTATTAAGGGAGGTGTGTCCACCCCCTCAGGTCAGTCCCACCCTTTAGGTGAGCTGCGTGAGGTGGACACAACTTTTAGAAAACTGCCATCTTGGTGTTGGCAGATTTAGGAACTCTGGGGCAGGGTTATTCCCCCTTCCCATAGGAAGTGGTCATATATAGAGGGTGTAGTGACCCCCGAGGTAAGTAGCCCATTGGTTCTTACTCTACACTCTCCGAAGCCTCCTATATGCAGTATTTAGGGGAGTTGTATAGGCCTTTGTAGGCCCTCTATTTTTCTTCTTTCCTTCTTTTCCCCTTGCCTCCTTTGTCTGCTTGCTTTGTCTCCCTTTCCTCCTTTCTCTTCTCTTCTTTCCTTCTTTTCATCCTTTCTTTCCACCTAAACCCCTTCCTTCTTTCTTTCTCCCTTTTTTCTTCTTTGTTCTTTTTTCTTGTATGCTTCTTCTTCCCTTCCCTTCCCTTTTTCCCTCTTCCCCCCCCTTTTTCCCCCCCCCTGTTTTCTTTCCTCCCCCTCCCCCTCGCTCTTTCCTTGTGTATATATTTATTTTTTCCCCCCCTTTTTTCATGTCGTCTGAGCCGGACGACGTATACCGGCAAAACGGGACTCCAATTCCCAGAGTCCCGTGTGCCCTTAGGACGCGCCGCGCTCCCCGCGGCGCGTCATCACAGGGCGCCCCCCGCGTTTGCAAACCGCATCGCGGCTTAAACGCTCGACTCAAGCCTGTCACTTCTTTATTTGGCACACTCCAACCCGCGGGCCTCTATAACACAACGGCCCCGCGGGTCTAATACCGACGGCCATATTTATCGAGCGGGTGGCTAATTCAAGCATTGCATACCGGCACAGCCCCCGAGAGGGTGCGGCCGGATTCAGGGCGTGGTCCCGTAACGATGCCCGATCCACCTGACAATCCTTAATTAGATTGCGCCTGGCGCCCCCCGCTGATTGGCTCTTGATCCACATATATTCCAGACCTACCATGCAGTCAGCACCAGAGCGCCTGGCTCCGGCATGTAGGTACCCCCCCTTGGTATTCCCTTTGGAGTGGTAAGTGAGGCCCCTTTGGGGCCTGTTTTCTTTTTTTCTGATTATTCCCTGTTTCCCCTCCCTTCTGCAACCCTTCGCTCTCCCTCCACCCCTTTCTCTTTTCCCCATTTCCTGCTTCCTTGTCTCTCTTTTTTCCCATGTGCTTTTCCTCTGGTTTAAGCTTGGTTCTCTTCTGTCTAATTTTTCCCTTAAGTCTTGTGCTTCCTCTTTTCATCTCATGACCCTTCACCTCTATCCTTCCTAATCCCTTTAATCTCCCCAGAGTGTGACTACAAGGGAAACCCCCCCCCCGGCACTAGCCAGACCAGAGGCAGAGTGCCCCTTACTCTGGGGTAAGTCACCCTTGCATGTGTTTGTGAGTGCTTGGCACAATTTGTTCACATTTTTGCTGTGTGCTTTGCAGTGGTTTGCCACGGTTGTTTCACCCCATATATTTCTGAACTATCAGTGGCTTATCTATTGATGCATTTATTTTTATCTACTACAGGCCTACCCCACCGTGAACTACCCGTTCAGGTAGGCCACACACATTTTTTCACTTTTTGAGTACCCCACTTACTGTGTGTGCTCAGACCCTGACGAATGCCCCTGACCTACCAGCACTGAGTGAGGGCAGAAACATGTTGGTCATCCACTTTTTCTTTTAGACTCCAAGAGACATTACTCTCCAACGAGCCTTTCCCCCTTAGTTTTAGCCTTACCAGCATGCACCTTTATTAAAATTAGCAGAAGCCACTGGCGACATGCTTGGTAATTTTATTATTCACCCCTTCTGGATCAATGTAACTATCCAGCTAGTCTAATTTCAGCACTCCCTCGGGTTCTTTTAACCACGAGGTCGAGTCCGCCCAAGTAGTATCATCTTACTTGGGTGGGGCTAGGTGGTCATATGATGAAGCAAGACACTATTATGTGTGTGAGACCACCTAGTCCGTAAGGGAAATCCCCCTCCCCCCTGTAGGACAACACAGCACCCCCTAGCTTGGACATTCTTCCAACTATGACTTCCCGACCTGAGGATCTATAGTGACCTTATTAACACCACTGTAAAAAAGACTGACCTAGTCTTGTCCTCAGTTCCTACTACCCCACACCATTAGTGATGATATGTATTTAGGGGAGTCCCTTGCACCAAAAAATACGATTCCTGCAGACCTTGGAAGAAGAAGGACACCCAAGAGCCGCAAAAGCAAAGCCAGAGAGAGAAGCATCTGACTTGGCCTCAGCCCTGCCAGCCTGTCTGCTGTTCCCACCGATTTGCACCAAAGTTGACTCGTCCTCAAAGCTGCTGTGACTCCAAAAACCTGGGAGGCCTGCCTGGCTTCAACAAAGACCCATGGAGCAGGAGAGCTGCTTTCCTGCATTTTGCAGTCACCCCAAGACAACTGCGAGGACTCCGGACCACAGAGAACCCAACAACAGAAAGCACCACTGCACCCGTGCTGCCTAGCCTGAGTAGAAGTGGGCAAATGGGGCAATTGTGGTTTCTCAGCGTTTTATAGACAAAGCCCACCTTGCACTTGCCCACTGTGGACGCCTCAGGACACCTCTGCGCCTGTCGCCCATGGCCCACGGAGAAGAGGACTAAAGGTGTCCCCTCATCCCCAGACATCTCAAGGTTGGGACCCATTCATTGGTTCCTCTCGAATAGAACCTCAGTTCTCACCTGCAGCATCTTTTCGACCAGATCAATCCCCATAGATTATCATTGGCTACACAACACCATACTACACCTCTGCACCCGGCCACCCCAGTGCCGTAAGTTGTGACCTGTTGGTGTGGTCCTGACCCCTGCCCAATACTTACCTAAAGTCCAGGAGATTGGCCTCGTAGGTTGCTGTGCTGTACCTGTTTTGCCATCTTTGTTTTTCCTCCAAAGGATAACATTGTAGCTTCCAGAACCTGCACTGTGTTGACTTTTCAAAACTGTAAAGATTTCTCTTGGAAAATGTACCTACCTGATTGTATTGATTCTGGTGCAAAAACTTATATAAAGATACTGTTATTTATGTAAATTGGTGTGGATCTCCTTTTTGATTCATGTGTCTAATTTATTGACTAAGACTCCTCTCTTATAAACCTAAGGCTGCTTGGCCACACTCTCCCCTAAAAGGCGCACCTTGGGATTGCTAGATCAAGCCCCCTGTCCATTAGTAAGGGAACCCTTGGACTCTTTGCACAATATATCTCATTTTGATATATCATATAACGATCCAGCTTTCAACACTAGGCCATGACACTACCGACAGATGGTGGCAGCTCACTCATTGTATTGGGTGCAGACCTTCTGTGCCTAAGTGTGGGGTATACCTTCCACCTCTTCCTGTGTTAATCTGTGCCCCTTTGCCCCTGATTATATGTGGTGTGATTGTGCTTGAGTTTAATTGAGGTGGGGTACCAAAGATGATACCCTTTCCATCACAATGGTGAGTCCTTCTTCCTGGGACTACTTGATCTCTTGGCTGCACTCAATACCATTGACCTTTAAGGCCAGTTTGTCATCATGTTAAGATGCCAAGGATTTGATAACTGCTGATATCTTGAGGAGTCCCACAGGGTTCCACCCACTGTGATCTTCACCCCTCTTGGAGACTTTTTGAGATGTCCTGCCTACAGCAAAATTAGGATTCTTAAGTATAGTCAAAAATACATCACTGCATTTGAAAGTCCCCAAGAGTAAGGATATCTGGCCAGAAGTATCCCATCTCTTTGACTGTTTATCAAAAACCACAATCAGTAAAGACTCAATTAATCTTTATTGTTAACAGTTGCAAATGAGCCCTGTTTCAGGGCTGACTATCCAACATGGCCTGGACGAATTAACTGGCAAAGGCAACATTACTGGGCTAATCATGTCCATTCCCTCAGTACCCACTTTGTCAAGAAAAATCATACCGCCTGGGATGAGCCTGTACTTCTGTGCAGAGAAAAGATGCCATCCTCAGCCAAAATCCAGAAACACTATCCAAGCACTGGTCTTTTTACGGGCGAGTGCAAAGCGCTCCGTCCAATGTTGTAATCTCTCTTTGGGCTTCAAACCAGGCCCATGTCACATCAGTATCTTTCATTGGTTCGTGGGCTTGCCTTTTAAAATCTGCTTGCTTTCATTAGTGAAAGGCATGCATATGTCTTGCCTTTTCTGGTGTTTAGCCCTCCTCGAGCGCAGCAACCAAGTACTGAAAACATATGAGGCTCCATGTTTTCCGTCCGGTTTCTGGACTACTTTTTCTATTTTTTCACAGCGCAATCAGGCTGGGCAGAAGTCGAGCGCTTTGCATAACATCGACCCTGTTACATAGTTAATTGCTCTTTTGCCGGTTACGTCATGTGAAACTTTTACTTTTCAGGGCATATGGCAAGAAGAGTTCAGTTAGTTATGTGAAACTGTTTTATTTTCATTTTCAATTTATGTGGCAGGAAAAGTCCGGTTAGGAGTTTACAATGCTAATTGCTCCAGCTCAAGCGAACGTGAGACCGGTTGCATTGCAAATGCTTGTTTACCTATTGTATTAGCAACCTACTTGCTAGTATTCCCCTCATTCCTCGTCTCCACCAAAGAGCTTCCTGCAGCACCTGCTTCAAAGGGCCACAAAAGTAAAGGGCATCAGTTCCACCCTTGCGCACTTTCAGTTGCTCCTTAGCCAGGCCCTGTCATCACGTTTCATCAAGGGCCTGAAGAAATTTGACCTTATCACCCTAGCTTTAAAGGACCTAAAAGTGTTCTCCCTCAGGCCTGTATCATCTTTAAGGCCAGCTTCATCATCTACAAGGCCATCAGGAATAACAGCCAAAACACTTGACCAGGAAACTACTATCTTTTGGAGGAGAGAACCTCACCAGGTGCCAAGATATTGCCTGACTAGATACCAAAAGATGGAATAAGGAAAGCAAACCAGAAGGCAGTTTTCTTCTTCCACACACCCAGGATCTAGGGCAGCATCCCAGTTGGCAGCAAGTCTATGCTGATGAAAATTCAAGAACCTGCTGAAGACATACCACTTTAAGGAAATTTACTCCCATCGCACTCGGGTTTTCTCCTGCTTACATCCATTATATGATTGTATAGCCTCAATGGCTTTTGTCCATACTCAACACTCTCTTGCTTCTTAGCTACATTTGTGCTTCACTAATATTAATATATACATAAATGGCGGTAACAATCAATACGCCTCCCTACAAGGTATAAAATCACACTATCTCATGAGTACAATGCAACACATCCAACCAAGCCATTGCCAAGTATGAAATCAAGAAGCACGAAAATTAGAAGACTAGAAGATGTGAGTTTTTCCAAAGTACCCACTCAATACCAGGAATAATATCTCCCTGAGGACATGTTTGCACTTCCACATCAGAAAAAATTTGGAAACGTTTCTCTTCAAGAAGCATGTAATCCGTCAAAAACCCTTAGCAAAGGTTAGCTGCCCCCTTCCTGTTACTGGTTGCTGTTGAACCGGTACTAACAAGGAGAACCATTTGCCCAGACAGTATTTATGTGTACTAAAATAGTGTCATAACAGGGGCACAGAAGGTGCTGCATTCTGCCGCATTATTTGCCTTTTCTCGTGCCATTTTTAGTTATTTATTGCCCCTTTTTGTTTTCGGTAGTCCTGCCCATTGCTGCCTCATTACCTTGAATCGCATTTGCAGTAGAAATGATTTGTTTGCCAATAAGTACAATGAAGTAAATCTAATTCATATACATAACTGGTGTTCGTTGATTCAGCAACAGTTAGTTCTGCAGTACTGAGTACCTAAATGAGTGTTTTTGTAATCCTTTACGTTTACAGTGTGCAGAAGGATCACACATGGGTTTGAAGCCTGTGGGACAGCAGTAGGCAGAGGCTGAATGCAGTGCCTTCAAGCTGGATTCTGGGTTCATCCCATGAAACGACCTAAGACCAGGATCAGATGTACAATGTCTTACCTGGGTGCTCATGTGATACAAAGCTATGCTAAATGATGAAAATAGCGCCGTTCAGATTTCATGCAGAAGTGGTATTTTATTCCTAAAGTTAACGGAAGCATTTCTGTAAACTGCATAGCATAGTGTAGCCCAAAACCTTTATAATTCATGGAAAGTAGGTGTAACAGTCAATACGAGGGAAACAGCCCTGTGATTACACCCAAATACATGTCAACTATTGTCTTCCGAAGTATTGTAACACGGTTATGTTTGAAGCAACAGCCCAAACTGAAAACAGGCAGAAACATGAGGTTAATGGAAATCGCATGATATTTAGACTGTATTGTGGATAATATCAGATAATTACAAATTCTGCATGATGTACCTTTGTACGGTCATCTGTGTGAAGTGATTTGAACTTGAGAGTGTTTGTAAAATACAAAACTCACACAAGACATTGCTTGTTATTCCTTTAACTAATTGTAAGTTTTTTTTTAACACGACACAAACCTGGAACTTTTTACTGTTCAGTGGTGATGTGCACCATCAGCATTGCAACACATAATACACGTGATGCAGCACAAATTTTGTCTGCTTGCATAATGCAACACAAGATTTTTGAATTGCATCGCATTGCCCAAATCATGGTAAATCTGCCCTTAAGAGGAATTGATTTCGATGCCCTGGAATGGCTGGATTACTTACTGGTAATCTTCATTACTGTTAATCCTACTCGTCCGTGTCTGAGTCATTACTTCATGGGGGAATCCCATCCCCAAAAGACAGGAAACAAAACAAGAATGCCAAATCTAAGTCCCGCCCACCCTTAGCAGGGAAATAGTATTCCAAGAATACTCTTGTATCTTCCAGCCCTATCAAAAGCCTGAATTTTGGGAAGGAGGGAGGCACATAACGACTGGGACGTGTACAAATTACCAGTAAACAATTGAGCCATCACCTCTCCATCCCTCATCCTCACTAATCAATACAGGTCTTTGAACTCAAAATACATTACACAACGCATAATAAATCACCGATGGACTTTAATGCATAGAGGTGAACAAAAAAATCCATTAATAGCAAAAAAATGTAACTATTTCAGACACTTATCAACACATAATAAACTTAAACTAGTGATAATCACACATCACCAAAACCAAGGCCTTTCTCCATATAATCAATACTTTGGAGACAATAATGTCTAATGAATATGGGATCAGAATACCAAGGCTTCGTCCTATAGATCTCATGTGGGGGAACGAGTGGTAGCCCAAGAGACTCCTATTGAACCCTGTCCCTGTACACTCCCTCCCTCGAGCTGATTCCTTTTGTAATGCATAGGCCTACAAGATAGTCTCTTTAAACCATCTGCCCAGAGTAATTGTTCAAGCCTTCTTACCTCTCCCCGCATTCCCATAGGTGACAAACAGGCTGTCTAAAATTCTTCATGGGCTGGATCTGTGAAAATTATTTGATAATGTCCTCTTCACATCCAAATAATGCATCAATCTTTCTCTATCAGAAGGAGAAGGAAAATAGACAGGTATGAAATGACAAGGTGAGTTAACATGACAAGGCAAGTTAACTTTGGAAAGAAAGGAAGGTTCAGGCCTTATATCCCCACTAATCTTCAAGAAAGAGTGAAAAATGTAAACACATCATAGAAATTAATTCACTCAGTCTTCGAGTGGATGTAATTGCTCCTAAAAAAGGTAACTTGTAGGTTAGAAATGTAAGGCCTGTAGAATGTACAAATTTAAAGGGTGGATGTTTTAAAGCATGAAGAACGTACAGAAGATCCCAAGGAAGTCCTCTAGAAGGAGAAAGGGGTCCAGAGATGGAACGTTCTTAAACAGATGTGCTACCAAAGAATCAGCCTCCTAGTTGTTATCAGACTCCCAGGAAGCTTTAATTGCAAACCACCAAGCCTTGAAAGTAGATAGAGCTAGGTTAATACTAAAATCATGCCATCGAAATTGAAACACTGAAGAAAGAGGAGAATCAGTTGGTGACACCTAGCACTATCACTTTGACCCCTTCCTTCTGAACCTTTAGAAGCATCTTTGGAGCTAATGACAACAGGGAGAATGCAACAATTCCTCATTTGACCAGTCTGATTAGAAGGTGCATCCATTGCTCATGCATCCTCTTCTGGAAAGTAGGAACAAAACCTGGAAAGCAGAAAAAAAATCTTGGATGCAAAGAAATGTAAGCAATTCGGTACCAAATCTCTTACACAACTTTAGGAATATTGTTTGGACATGACATGTTGTGCGATCAGGAAACCATTCAGCTCGGCCTGTCTGTTTCAACATTGTGCAGAGTCTTCATGAGGACTGTCGAGACTGAAAGCAGATCATTCACTAACTATTTCCCCAGGACCTTTTTAACCTCGCTCATTGATCTTGAATGATTGCTGCCTTAGAGTTTTATACAAGCAACAATCACTGTGTTGTCTGGTCTCTCCAACATATTTCTTTGATGAACTTGATGCAAAAAGTGGCACCCTCTTCTAGAAAGCAAGAATAAATCCTGGGAAGAAGTAATTTGTTCTTGAATGCAAAGAGATCCAGAAATTAGGTACTAAATCTCTTGCACCCCTTTATAAATATTGCTTTGGAAACACAATTCCCTTCGCTGAGGAGAACATCCTGCTCAGTGTGTCTGCTTCCACGTATGTTGAGACTGAAAGCAGATAATTTTCAAACCATTTCCTCAGTCTTTCCTTCTTTGTTCAATGATCTCGAATGAATGCTATCTAGATGGTGTATGTAAGCAACAGTCATTGTGTTGTACTGTCTCATTACATTATTTCCTTGGTGAAATTGGTGCTGAAAGTGGCACAAAGCACTAAGGACAGATGTGAGGTCTCTGCCATTGGATGACTTGCATGGTTCTGCCTTGGCCTGTTTGCCTAAACTGATAGGAAGTCCATAGTTGCTCTCCAACCAAAAGACCTGCCTTCTGTTGCCAATATTTTTGATCATTCTAGATGGATTTTCATATCATTGAGAGATTTTCCAGGAGCAACCACCAGTGGAGCTGAGGTTTGATTTCTTCTCTCACTGGCACCAGCACATCCATTCCTTAAGACGTCTGACACCTTTTTGTTTGACGGTGCCAAAGGATGGGTAGAAGATGCAGTCTTGACCACTGGACTGTGAGGACTCTCAATCCCATGTGCCCTTGTATTAGTAACCATTTCCTTGCTGGGCATTATGTCAAAACATATTCAACACATGATTTTGGAGGCAGCTACCCTGTCCTCCAAAACATTGAGGAAAAATCCACGCAGGTTCATAGTTAACTGCAGGATTTCCAAGAACTGAAGCAGCTTCTACTTTGGTGCCACATTAACTAACCAAATGTTGAGGCACAGAACGGTTGTGACTCTTTAAAGATGGAGGCAAGCAATCAGATGAGCTACTACCTTCATAAACACCATCAGAGTAAATCTTAGACTGAAGAGAAGAACATGAAACTGCAAGTGAAGGTCCTGAATGCGAAACCCCAGAATTGTCTCATGTTCCAATGAAATTGTTAAGTTATGTATCCATCTAACCTATTGTATATCTGAAGTGATTTGTTGGAGACGATGGAATGGTCCTTGGAGTGTTTCCATATTAAAAGGAATGTTTTGGTGTAATTATTTACTTTTTATTCCAGTCAATCATAACCTGATAACCTCCTTTTGCTTTGGGTGCCAGGAATACAATTGAGTAGGCCCCTTGACTTTTCTCCTTTTGTGCGGCTGGAATTATTACTGTTTTGGAGGCTAACATTTTCATTCCTTCATTTAGTGCTTTCCTCTTTATTAAACATTTAGGATGATGAGTAGGAATGGTTCCAGATCCCTGTGAAGATAAAACATGCTCTATCCTCTGAACTCTAAAAACAATCTCCAAGACCCATGAGTCTAAAATTGTTTTTTCCATTGAGACAAGGAGCAATGGATGCTCAGGTCCACCTAGAATTCTTGGCATTCATCTTCATGAAGACCTCTATGGTCAGGATGGACAAAGTGTTTCCTCTGGAAAATTACTGAGAAAGGTTTGCCTTCAAATTTTGAAACTTGGTCTACATTTTGTTGTATAATTGTCTGGAAGCAAATTGTGTTCTCTTGGAAGAAATGGGTGATCTAATTTGATGATTCCTGAAAAAAAAAAAGATTGTTTTTCCATGCTTTAAACATCTTGTGTACATTTTCCTCCAGTTCAGAACCAAAGTGATACCCTCTCAAAAGACATTCTGAGCACAGCTGATCTATGTGCTGAATTCACTACCCAAACCTTATGAAATAGAGTTCGTCGAGCATCTACAGAGGCTCCACTAGAGAAAACTGAGGCTCTGACTACATGAAATGTCGGAGAAGAATTCCACCTGACCCTCCAAGCCCTGCAATAAGTCTGTACATTCTTGTCCTTCCTGAACTGCGTGGAAAAGAGACAAAATGAGAAATAATTAACTGAGCCACATAAGCCCCATAAATGCGAGCTTGAATAGGTAAATGAGAGCCCTAAGCATGCACCTAATAAAACAGCATATAACCAGCCAACACTGTCAAAGAATAAACCGTGATAGTGCCCAACAGCCCTGCCAATAGAACGCCAAAGAGGAAAACAGATGAAGATATTGCAGTTCTTACACTATCAAGCAGCAACATAAAATATGCAGGCATAGTCTAATAAAGACAAACTGGTATAAAGACAGTAGGATAGAACTGACATCAAAGGCCTGATTAGGGCTTGGTGGATGAGATACTCCTTAACAAACATGCAAATAACCTGTCCGCCATATTACAAGTGCCATAGGATATAATGCACTTGTGCACCACCTTTGTGATGGAGTAACCCCTCCGTCAAACTCAAAATTAGGCCCAAAGTGCCTTTCTATTCCTAACACAAAGCGTCAGGGATCTCTCACATCATTCTATGCTCCCTACTCTCATGATAATTCCAGGATTCCTGCTACGCCTGAAGCAGGGTGGGGTCTGGAGCTAAAAGGAAGTCATATCCCGGCAGCATTCCTTTCCCTATCCAGAAAGACAGAAAACTGATCAGCAGGCTAAAAATGCTATTTCCTTAATTAGCACACAGCTGAGGATGGGAGAGCTTAGATTTAAAATTCCTGATTTGTTTCCTGTCTTTAGGGGTGGGATTCACCTGAGGCACCTCATGAAGTGGTGACCAAGACGAGGGGTATAGAGGTAAGGGACCCGTGCTCTTGCATTTAGCTTTGAGTCGATTAAAGGCAAGTGTACGTTTGCGTCTATTATTCTTTGACTAATAGGGAAATAACCAATACATCATGATCAGCGGTGCCCTCTGGTGCACATGGAGGTCCTCTGCCAGAATGTCTACTAAGACTGCAGCGGAATGCGAACTGCGAAGTGGGCAATTGTATACAGGAGTATTTACTGAAATAATTGTTAACATCACGGCAAGTGAAAATGTAAAAAATCCACCTTGAAGCTTACAGAAGAAATTCTTTATTTCCTGCATTCATTCTCGCCCTCCAGAAATTCGAGGTGTTACTAATACATGCATATGAGAATTCCACAAATAGATCGAAGTGCTAATTAAAAACATTAAAAGCACTTCACGGAAAACACGTTTGAAAAGATATTTTTACCACTGGAGTTGAAGACTGTATTTTTATAGTGAATTCAGGCTAAGCCACAAAAGGTGTCTAATGTTGCCCTTTCAAGTCCTTTCTTTATCCTTAAATACAGAGTACTTGGTTTCACCCGGTTCGGCCCAAATGTCCATTTCTAGGACACACCCAGGTTCCATAGGTTTAAAGCGGACCGCGGCATAGAGAAAACATTAGGGCCCTAAGACTACGTTAACACTGCAGTCTTTGATGGCCCCTACTCGTGGTAGGTCTTCGTAATAACCAGTGGCATTCAGTGCAAGCCACTGACTGTCTGTGTGTTTCCTAAAAGTCCTCTGCCGATGCCATACTCTGACCTGCCACAGTTGCACTTTCATCTATCTCCATGGTCTCAGTAAATGATATACTCTTCTTGGTCACTTGAAGCCACTGCAGTGTCGCGGACTGCTGTTGTAACAAGCTCTGGCAAAGCCAATAGGACTCGCCCGTGCAAGAGCTATTGGCTTTGCCAGTGTGTTTTAGCCATGCTGTTCACCAGCTTGGCTGCTTTTCAGCATGGGTACAAGTTAGTTGCATAGAGGAGAGTAGCATGGAGTGTTGTGAAATGGTAAAAAGTGGAGTAGAGTGCTGTAGAGTGGAGTGGCGGATAGTGTTGTGTATTGGAGTAACATAGTGTGGAATACACTGGAGTGACATTGAGTAGAGTGGACTAGTGCAGGGTGCATTGGGGTAAAGTGTTGCAGAGTATAGTTGTGTAAAGTACAGTGGCGTTGAGTGCAGTGGCATTGAATTCAACAGCGTACAATTCAGCATCATAGAATGCAGTTGTTGGAAAGTTACTGTTTTTGGCATGGTTACCCCCACTTTTTGCCTGCTGTCAGCGTGCTTTGACTGTTTTCACTGGGATCCTGCTAACCAGGACCCCAGTGATTGTGCTCTCTCCCTCTAAATTTGGTTGCTTCGGCTTTACGCACCCCACAATTGGCATACTGGTGCCCCCTCATAAGTCCCTAGTGTTTGGTACTTAGGTACCCAGGGCATTGGGGCACCAGGTGATTCCCCATGGGCTGCAGAATGTATTGTGCCACCAATGGGAGGCCATGCAAAATGTATCTCCAGGCCTGCCATTGCAGCCTACGTGAAAAGGTGCATGCACCCTTTCACAACCTGTCACAGCACCAGGTCACTGTCAGTCACCCCTATGGTTGGCCTTCCTGGTCCAGAGGGCAGGGTGCAGGTCCCTGTGTGCGAAGGTACCCCTGCATGAGCAGAGGTGCCTGTACGAACTCCAGCTCCATTGCACCGGACGTCATAAGTGCGAGAAGTCATTTTATCCATGTACTGGACCACTACCTGTGCCCAGCTACATAATGGTAACTCCGAACCTGGGATTGTTTGGTACCAAACATGTCTGAATCATACCCCAATATTGTTGCCAGCATTGGTTGTATGATTACATGTACTCTTGGGGCTCCCTAGAGGACCCCAGCATTGCTCCTACAAGTCTTCTTAGGTTTTCCGGGCAGCCGGCGTTGCTGCCACCCCCAGACAGGTTTCTGTCCTTCTACTGCTTGACAAGCTCACGCAGAGGAAGGCAGAACAAAGGATTTCCTGTGAGAGAGGGAGGTAACACACTTTCCTTTGGAAATAGGTGTTACAAGGTTTGGGAGGGGTAGCCTCCCCAAGCCACCGGTTTTCTTTGAAGGGCACATTTGGTGCCCTCCTTGCATAAACCAGTTTGCACCAGTCCAGGGACACTTGGTCCCTGCTCTGGCACAAAACTGAAATGAGGAAAGAAGAGTGACCACTCCCCTGCCCATCACCACCCCAGGGGTGGTGCCCAGAGCTCCTTCAGGTGGCCACTTGATTCTGCCAGTTTGAATCCAAGATAGGCAGAGGCCCCTGGGAGCAACTGAGTAGGCAGGTCAGGCAAGTGATGTCACAGCCCACTCCTGATAGGTGGTCACCTTGCAGTGACCAAGCCCCCTTCTAGAGCTATTTAGGGTCTCCCTCTTGGGTTAACTTCATTGTCTGGCAACTGGAACCACAATGGGATCTTTAGGAACCAACAGTCTGCAACTTCAGAGACAACTCCACTTTGCAACATTGTTTCCCCGGCTACTTCCAGCAACTGTAACATTTCCCCAGCTGTACATCCTCTGAGGTCAGCGAGACTTCAGCCTGCACCAAGACGCAAGAAGGATTCTCCCTTGGAGTGAAAGAGTCACTCCCTTTCATCTGCACCAACTGCAATGATGACCTGCTGTGTGGATCTGCCCTCCTCCAAAACTGCATGGATCCTGCATCACAGGAGGTGGTCTGGAGTGAACCTCTTGGTCCTCTCTGCCAGCTCCTCAACTTGGGAGATGGTAAGCCCTTGTCTATCCTGGCAGGACAGTACCCCTGTGCACTGCAACTCTTGCAGCTACCAAGGCTTTTGTATACTCCTGCTCCAAGGGATCTTCAGGCTTCATGTAGCCCAGCCCTCAGCACTTCTTCCTGCCAAGCACAGTCTCCTCTCTGCTTCTCCAGCGACGTGGGACTCCTCTTCAGGTGTGCTGACTGGGCCTCACTGTGACTTGCTGTGCCTGCTGCCAGTGTTTTGCCTGTGGGGGCTGCAACTGCTTCTGGTAACTCTCCCAACTGCTGAGGGTCACCCGGACTCCCCTCCTTGGGTCGAGTCCCCTGTGGCTTGCAGGTCCTCTTCAGCCTTGTAACTTGTCCTTTTCTTCTTTTCTATTTGCCAAGGCTTGCTTGTGTTCTTTCAGCAGCACTGACCTACTGCAACCCGACAGCCAGCCTGGGACACCATCTGCATTGCTTCAGGAAGTCCTTTTCATCTTCAGCACTGCACAGCTGGCCTTCTTCTTCCTCCGTCAACCTGGTTCTGCATCCACAGAAGGGTGGGAAGTGGCTCCTGCCACAACCGGACACCTCATCATGACCTGGACTTGGTCCCCTTCCTTTGCAGGTCCTCTTCAGCCAGAACCCACCTTTGGGTTCTTCCAGCCTGGTCTGGTTCTTGCACAGTCTGGTCTGGGTTTTTCACTAACAGGAGGGCTTTTCCAAAGTCCTCCTGTTAGTTTTGGGGAAAAACAGGTACTCACCTCTGCTCTCCTGGTCACTGAGGGTCACTCTAGTACTCCCCTCCTGGGGTTCCTAGTTCCTCCAGCCCCCCTCTAACGATTCAACATCCTTGGGTGGGGGACTGTATCTTGCATTCCACTTATTTAGTATATGGGTTGGCCCTCCCCTAGGGCCTACAGTGTGTTCTAATACTTTGGCCAATGCTTGTTTTCATGCTCCTTACTGATTGCTATTGTGTATATAAGTGTGTATACTTACCTCCAGTTGGGGGGACTGCCTCATTGTATTCTAGTGTGTGTGTTACCATAATAAAGTACCTTTATTTTTGTAACACTATGTGGTTCTTTCATGTGTGATAGTGATGTGGTTCTTTATTGTGTGATAGTGCTGTGTGATTATAGTGGTTTTGCATAAGCTTTGCATGTCTCCTAGATACGTCTTGGCTGCTCATCCACAGCTACCTGTAGATAGCCCTGGCTTTCCAGACACTACCAACACTTCACTAATAGGGGATACCTGAACCTGGTATAGGGTGATAACACCATAGGTGTCCACCACACAAGGCCAGCTTCCTACAGCAGTGGTGTAGGTTAGAGTGGTGCATAGTAGAGTGGAGTGGTGCAGAGTGGAGTGGCCTAGAGTAGAGTGGTGCGAAGTAGAGTGGCGCAGAGTATAGTACAGTGCAGTGCTATAGAGCGCAGTGGCGTAGAGTGGTGTAGAATGGAGTAGAGCAGAGTAGAGTGGCACGGAGTAAAGTAGAGTGGCATAGAGTGCAGCAGTGTAGAGTGCAGTGACATAGAGTGCAGAGTGGAGTGGCTTAGAGTGCAGTGACATAGAGTTGTGCAGAGTAGAGTAGCATATAGTGGTGCATATAGTGGTGCAGAGTAAAGTGCCAGACTGTGCAGTGCCATAGTGTGCAGTTACATAGAGTGCAGTGACGTGGAGTTGCATTGAGTGACTGGCCTCAGTTTCACAGATAAGACCAACATGCATCATAGGATGAGTTAACTCAGAGAAGCATCACTAACAATCACCAGCAATGGGTGTTCTAGAATGTCGCTAGGTTCATGTTGTATAATTAGGGCTCCTGGTTTTATGGCACTTTTTTAACATGTCTGTCTGTTTTTATCCATATTTATTTTTTAGAGATATTATTGGTATTTATCAATATCTATTTTGTTTTTTTATATCAGCTTGGGTTTTTTAATTTGTGCTTTTTGTGAACTGAAATGGTGCTCTGCATCAGCGGAGTTCATCATATTGCCCATGCTTATGAATGAGAGTTATTTGTTTATTTCGACCCAACATGTAGCTTTTTCAGACACGCCCATCAGTGGTGGCTGTCGCAAATCTCAAAAGGAGGGCGGGCGGAGAGGGGGCAATAAATGACAATAAAAACATGAATAATAATAATAATATAACATTTTTTAAAAATACCTGTCCACTGCTGCTGGCTCCGTCGCTCCTCTCCTCTTCTCTCTCGATGGTGTTGGTGTCTCAGCAGTCCCTGGGACACCAGCACAGACTCCCCCACACAATCCTGGCACTGCTCTCATGCTACGGCTATCATGAGGGCAGTGTCAGGATTGGTCTGAGCGGCTTGTTCTGCCACTCAGACAGTGCACTGGGGTCTGTGCAGTTTCTCCAACCAGGATGTGCTTAAGACGGCCTGCCAAACTGACATAAGCACTTAAGTGCACTCCACTCCTCCTCTCCCCTCTCCCTTCCCATGCCCAGCCACACCCCTCTCTTCAGACGCTGGCTAAACTGAGCCAGCAACTGAAAAATAAAACAAAATATTGTTTTATTTTTCAGCTGTTTGCTCTTAGCCAGTGAGGTGACACCTCTTCAGCATTGCGAAGAAGCCGCCCCTGATGCCCACGTTGTGCTGAATTACCTCTCACCAACGATTTGCATCTGATTTAAAGTATGTGAAGTGGAATTATGTGCTGCATCCCGATCACCCACATGAGGATACATTCTAGTGACTCATGGGTCCACGTACATGCAAATAGGTCCAGGTTAACTTGAAATATGGTTGCACAAACCTATGATCATTTTCCTCCCTTTAGCCCTTGGGTGCCTAGGATGTAATGGTTACGTCCTCGGCAGCACCACTCGGGTCAAGAGGACATAACCATTATGTCCTGCACCCGGCCCTCCGAGGGCCTCCCACCCCCCTGGGCAGGGATGGAAGGGGAATCGCTTCCCCTTCCACCCCGCCCCCATCTATTGCCCTTGGGCAAGGGTCGCCCCCCAAAGGGGGCAATATATTTTATGCCATTCCTGTTCCCCTTGGGGGCTGATCAGCCTATTTTTTTAGGCTGATCTGCCCCCACGATGGCAGAAACCACAGTGATGCCAGGGATTTTTGCGCTTTGTTTTTTTTGTGTGGGGGCCAGCCCCTTGGACAAGGATCACCCCTCAAAGGGGGCATAGCACTGTTGGGCATTTCTGCCCCCCTTGGGGGTAGATCGGCCTATTTTTTTAGGCCCATCTGCCCCCAAGGGAGGCAGAAACCACTTAGCGCCAGGGATCTTGTGTGTGTGTGTGTTTTGTGTGGGGGAGCAGCCATTTGGGCAAGGGTCACTTCCTAAGGAGGGACCAATATTATTTACACCATTTCTGCCTCCTTGGGGGCAGAGCCGCCTATTATTTTTAGGCCCATCTGCCCCCAAGGGGGGCAGAAGTCACTAAGATGGCAGGAATTTTTGTAGCTTTTTTTTCGTGGGGGGGTGGCCCCTTGGGCAAAGGTCACCCCCCCCAAAGGGGGCAGAGCACAGTTGGGCAGTTCTGCCCCTCTTGGGGGAAGACTGACCTATTAATTTTTGCCTATCTGCCCCCTGGGGGGCAGAAACCACTTAGCACCAGGGATCTTGTGTGTGTGTGTGTTTTGTGTGGGGGGCAGCCCCTTCGGCAAGGGTTGCTCCCCAAGGGGGAGGAAATATTATTGATGCCATTTCTGACCCTCTTGGGGGCAGATCAGCCATTATTTTTAGGCCCTGGGGCAGAAGCCACTAGCCACCAGGGAAAATGTCTTTGGTGGCGGGGTGTTTTTCAACTGGTGAAGTATTTGCATTTGTGATTATAACAGTGTATTTCTCCTTATTCTAGTTCAAAGCTTTTGCTTCCTTTGCAGTAACTCCTATCGGTTTTGGCAGTGGCTGACCTGCAGTTTGCGTAGTTGCATGTTTTAGGTATGAAAAAACTATTTAACTCAAAGGAGTGTTGTTGCCATGCATGAGTGGCATTTTTGTAAGTGGTGTACTAAATGAAGGATTGTGTGTCAACTTGTCCTTCGATTTGTGCACAATATTTGTTTTGTCTTCTGTCTAATTATCTTTTCTTTTTTTCTTTTTAGTGGGATATCATTGGTGATTGCTGTGTCTGTGCAGAGTAGTTGCTGGTGAGTCTAGTTTTTTCAGACAAGTGAGTGGTATAGTTTCTGAATACATAACTCTAATAAAGCCACACTTTGTTTATTACTTATTTTAGACAGTGCTAGTTGTTGGCACATTTGTCAAGTTACTTTTCTTAGAAAGGATCATGGCTAGATGCAAGGTGACTGCTCAGCAGGTTGTTGATATGCTTTTTGAGTCGTCTTGTGATCATGGTTATGAGACTGACTCTGCATCTGAGGCAGAGGAGTAAGAGAGAGATTCTGGTAGTGAATTTTCTGTCTGAGAGTAATCTTCTGATAAGAAAGCCACTTTCAGTGCAGATGAAGGACCTGTTTTAGAGGAGGACACTGATGTGCCAATAGTGCAGCAACCTGGGGCTGAAAGGTTCCCCATTGGAAGACCTGAACTCTAGGTTACCCCAAACAAGGAGCGGCCAGAGTTGCCTGCCTTTACTGGTCTCTCAGGGTATAGAGTGAATACAGAAAACGTTTTGCTTGTCAATTTTTTTGAGTTGTTCATGGGTGATGTATTTCTAGAAGAGATTGCTGAGCAGACTAATTTGTATGTGGAGCAGTATTTGAGGGACAACACTGCCAGACTTAGGCCACAGTCTAGAGCTACCCAGTGGATTACCACAAATCTGGAAGAGATGAAAAAGTTCTTGGGTTTGGATTTTTTGATGGGGTTGATAAGGAATCCGTCACTGGCTTCTTAGTAGTCTACTAGTCCATTGATGGCAATGGCTATATTTCCTACAACAATGACTCGTAATCGGTATTTGCTTCTTCTTCGGATGCTGCATTTTGTTGACACTGCTTTAGCCTTGCCACAAGATTACCCTGATTATGACCGTCTTTTTAAGATTATGCCTATCTTTGATCACTTTGTAGATCGGTTTTCAGAGGTCTATGATCCAGGGAAAGAAGTATCTCTGGACGAGACTTTGGTTCTGTTCAAGGGTTGTTTGGTTTTTAGGCAGTACATTCCTAGCAAGAGGGAACGGTATGGAATTAAAATATATATGCTGTCTGAAAGTAGTACAGGATATGTTTATAATTTCTGGGTCTACACTGGTAGGGAATCCAGTATTGACCCCCCCCCACCCCCCCTCCGGTCGTCCGCCCTCTTTTGGAATTAGTAAGAAAATTGTGTGGGAACTTGGTCGACAACTGTTTCACAAAGATCACCATTTGCATGTAGATAACTTCTACAATGGAGTGCAGTTGTTCAGGGAAGTGTTCAGAGTGGACACTGTTGCTTGTGGCACAATTCGCTCTAACCGGAAATGCTAGCCAATGGAGCTTGTCTGTAAAAAACTTGAGAAGGGACAGTGGGGTGCCTTGCGTATTGATGACCTGCTAGCTCTAAAATTGGCAGACAGGAGAGATGTGTACATGCTGACTACCATCCATTATGAGAGTACTTCCCCTGTGACTGTTTGGGGCCAGGTTGCCGAAGTTTGCAAACTTGCATGCATTTTGGACTACAATAAGCACTTGGGTGGTGCTAATAGAGTAGATCAGAGATTGGAACCTTACACTGCTGTTTGTAAGTCTTATGTTTGGTATAAAAAGTTGGCCAAACATTTTTTTAATTTAGCAACTTTTAATGCGTTTATTGTGTTCAAGGATTGTTCCCCTGAGTCAAGGATGAAATTTGTTGAATTTCAGGAGTCAGTGATAGAAAGCCTTGTTGTGGTGGAACATGCAAGAGTTCCTATAGTAGCAGTGGTGGCTAGATTGAAAGATCGCCACTTTCCTGATCAGATTCCTCCCACTACCAAAAAAGACTTTCCCCCTAAGAAATGTAGAGTCTGTGCCCGAACAGGTATCCAAAGGGAGCATTGCCCTGATTGTCCTTCAAAGCCTGGGCTGTGTGTGGCCATCTGCTTCAGGAGCTACCACACCCAAAATAATTTTGGGGAACTACCATGAGTATAAACTGCCTGTTTTAAATTTTCATATGTTCAGTTTCACAATTAGCATTACCGTCATGTATTTAGTTAGAGCTTTTGTGTTTGTAGTTTTGTACTTATTTATAATTAGTTAGTGATTTCTTTGTTGTTTTTAAAAAAAGTGATGGCGGCGTGCATGGAGTGGTGCTTGGCTGGCGGTGTGTGTAGAGTGGCACTTGGCTTGTGGTGTGCGTGGAGCGCTGCTTGGCTGGCAGTGTGCGCGGAGTGGCCCTTGGCTGGCGGTGGGCATGGAGAGGCGCTTTGCTGGCAGAGTGCGTGGAGTGTCACTTGGCTGGTGGTGTAAATAGTGACTTGCTGTTGGCCACTGCAACACTCTGCTAGCCAAATGCCTGTCCACAGACTCCCATCAGCTTGTGTGATTGCTGTGTCAAGCATGGGGGCGTATGAAAGTGAGGTGCTCTTGAATGGCGCTGTCTGTTGATGCGAGTGTTGTAATGTGCTGGGTCCGCTGCTGGCTATGTGAATGGTCTTGTGCATGTCATGTATGAAAGGTGTGTGAATGGACTGTAAAGCGATTGGTGCCTTGATGCAGCTTTACTGCTCACCAGCTGTGAGTCATTGGTTTAGTTTTTTGGCCTTTCAGTTATTAACAGTGCATTTCATTTTTGTGAAATCTTGTTAATAAAATTTGATCTACTGAACCATCACTCACCCTCATGCCAAATCCAACCGCTATGTGTGGTAAAAATGTTAAAACCTGCTCCGCTGTAATCAAGTGTCGAAGCACACCCGTGACATGATAGGTGTCTCAGATGGTACCCAGATGATGAAGCATGCCACCAACTTGGTTGGTGGGTGATGGGTCTTTTTAACGTAACCTAAGTGTGTTTCTTTTCACAATTTTAGTGTTTGGAACATCACTGAAGGACATGGACACATCAAAATGATCTATTACAAAACTACCTGTTTTGCAAAAGAGGGGCACCTGTGTTTTTGGTCCCGGGTGCAGCGGTCATCTAGGAAAACCTACCAAACCAAAAAAAAAAAATTCAAACTAGACACCTGGTGGAGTCCAGGGAGGTGTGGCTTACGTGGATCCCCCAACATTTTCTTACACATATTCCCTGAAAACTTCAAAATTTGCTTAAAAAAGCATATTTTCCTCACTTTTCTTTGTAGGGTCACTGCGCCGGCATAAATTTCCTACCACCCAGAGTTCTCTTCAGTCGCCCAAGTACAATTACACCTCACTTGTGTGGGTCCCCAAAGCAGAGTCAAAAAATTGTGCTTCGCAACTCGCTGTGCTATCACGTTTTGGGCCTTTTTGTGTTGCAGGCACCTGGGCCACACACACAAGTGAGGTATCATTTTTATCAGCAGACTGAGGGGAACATTGGGTGATAGGAAATTTGTACCCCCAGAGTGATCCTACAAATAAAAGTGTGGAAAATGTGATTTTTGTTTTAGCTATATTTGAGGTTTGCAGAGGAGACTGGGTAAGAAAATGATGGGGGATTCATGCAAGCCACACCTCCCTGGACTCCTCTGGGTGTCTAGTTTTCAAAAATGTCTGGATTTGGTAGATTTCCTTAGATAACCGCTGCACCTGGGACCAAAAACGCAGGTGCCCTCCCCTGCAAAAACAGGTAGTTTTCTAATAGATCATTTTGATGTGTCCGCGTTGTGTTTTGGGGAATTTCCTAACGCGGGCACTGGGCCTGCCCACACACGTGAGGTACCATTTTTCTCGGGAGATCTGGGGTAGTCCTGGGTAGAAGTAAGTTTGTGGCTCCCTTCAGATTCCAGAACTTTCCATCACCGAAATGTGAGGAAAAAGTGTTTTTTTGCCAAAGTTTGAGGTTTGCAAAGGATTCTGGGTAATAGAACCGGGTGAGAGCCCCACAAGTCACCCCATACTGGATTCACCTTGGTGTCTAGTTTTCACAAATGCACAGGTTTGGTAGGTTTCTCTAGGTGACAGCTGAGCTAGAGCCCAAAATCCACAGCTAGGCAGTTTGCAAAAAACAGGTCAGTTTTCTTTGGGAAAATGTGATGTGTCCACGTTGTGTTTTGGGGCATTTCCTGATGCGGGCACTAGGCCTACTCACACAAGTGAGGTACCATTTTTATCGGGAGACTTGGGGGATCGGTGGGTAGAATGAAGTTTGTCGCTCCCCTCAGATTCATGAACTTTCCATCCCACAACGTGAGGAAAAAGTATTTTTTTGCCAAATTTTGAGGTTTGCAAACGATTCTGGGTAATATAAACTGGTGAGAGCCCCACAAGTCACCCGATCTTAGATTCCCCTAGTTGTCTAGTTTTAAAAAATGCACAGGTTTGGTAGGTTTCCCTAGGTGCCGGCTGAGCTAGAGGCCAAAATCCACAGCTAGGCACTTTCCAAAAACATGTCAGTTTTCTTTGGGAAAATGTAATGTGTCCATGTTGCGTTTCCTGTCGCGGGCATTAGCCCTACCCACACAAGTGAGGTACCATTCTTATCGGGAGACTTGGGGGAACACAGAATATTTTACCAAATAAATTGCTGTATATCCTATGTACAATGAAAACCCATTGCAAGGTGCAGCTCATTTATTGGCTCTGGGTACCTAGGGTTCTTAATGAACCTACAAGCCCTATATATCCCCAAAGCCAGAAGAGTCCAGCAGACGTAACAAAATATTGCTTTTGAAAATCTGACATCACAGGAAAAAGTTACAGAGTAAAAAATTTAGAGAAATGGCTGTTTTTTCACCTCAATTTCAATATTTGTTTTATTTCAGCTGTTATCTTCTATAGGAAAACCTTGTGGGATCTACACAAATGACCCCTTGCTGAATTCAGAATCTTGTCTACTCTTTGGAAATGTTTAGCCGTCCAGGATTCAGCATTGGTTTCACACCCATTTCTGTCACTAACTGGATGGAGGCTAAAAGCACAAAAAATAGTAAAAATGGGGTATGTCCCAGTAAAATGCCATAATTGTGTTGAAAAATGTTGTTTTCTGATTCAAGTCTGACTGTTCCTAAAAGCTGGGAAGATGATGATTGTAGCACAGCAAGCCCTTTGTTGATGGCATTTACAGGGGAAAAAACATGTGCTTTGTTCTGTAGCACTTTTTTCAGTTTTTTGCAAACAAACAAAATTTTAGCTGTATTTTGGCTAATTTCATGCTCTCCTCCAGTGGAACCCACAAACTCTTGGTACTTCTAGAATCCCTAGGTTGTTTGAAAAAAGGTCGCAAATTTGGCATGGGTAGCTTTTGTGGACAAAAAGTTATGAGAGCCTAAGCGCGAACTGCCCCAAATAGCAAAAAAAAAGGCCTGCCACCTCAGGGAGAAAAGGCCTGGCAGCGAAGGGGTTAATCATTTCTGACACTTAAAACTGTAAGTGCTGCGGTTTTCTTGGGAAAGATGAACAGTGAAACGTGCTTCCTTTGCAATTGTTAAGTCGCTGTTTCCAATAGAATTTGGACATAGGTGTGTGCTTACTTTTTTATCTTACTCCTTATCTACTATGTTAACTTGTGCACCGTTTGTTCCTCAGTATAAACAGGTAAGCAAGATCATGCACACAGGAATACATATTGTCACAAAAATATAAACATATATTTTTTCACCAGTGTATTTACTATGACACAGATACCTACACTTTTTGCAGTTCACCATTTACGAGTGTAAATTTACACTTAGGTGACGTCTTACATGTCTCCACAATCTCAGTTCAGGGACTGGAGCCTTCTACAATGGGCCTGTTTGAGTGTAAAATTACTACTAGCAACTATGCCCACATAAATGGAGCGCTCTGCCACTATGGCAACGTTCTCCATATTGAAAAGCATAGGGTAAATTACTAAAATGTATTATTTTTAATGAAGTATTACAAATATTTTAACATAAAATATAAAAGTGAATTCTTTATAATATATATTTTAACCTAGAACTAATAAAATGAAATGTTAAAGCACATTACCTCTTCAAATTAAGGGCCATATTTATACTCCGTTTGCGCCGAAATTGCGTCGTTTTTTTTGACGCAATTTCGACGCAAAACTAACGCCAACTAACGCCATATTTATACTATGGCGTTAGAGGCGAATAGCGCCAAAGTTCCCGGAATGTGCGTCATTTTTTAGCGTGAACCCCTTCCTTGCGTTAATGATATGCAAGGGAGGCGTTCCCGTCTAAAAAATGACTCCCAGGCCTTTACGTGGTATTTATACTCCCGGGCAAAAGAGACGCCCGGGAGTTGGCGTGGGTAAAAACGGCGCATTTGCGCCACTTTTTAACGCCTGCTCAGGGCAGGCGTTAAGGGGCCTGTGGGCTCAAAATGAGCCCACAGGTGCCCTCCCATGCCCCCAGGGACCCCCCCTGCCACCCTTGCCCACCCCAGGAGGACCCCCAAGGATGGAGGGACCCACCCCAGGGACATTCAGGTAAGTTCAGGTAAGTATAATTTTTTTTTTTTTATATTTTGTTTTGGTGGCATAGGGGGGCCTTATTTGTGCCCCCCTACATGCCACTATGCCCAATGACCATGCCCAGGGGACAGAAGTCCCCTGGGCATGGCCATTGGGCAAGGGGGCATGACTCCTATCTTTACAATGATAGGAGTCATGTTGATGGGGGATGGGCGTCGTTAAAAAATGGCGCAAGTCGGGTTAAGACGATTTTTTCGACGTAACCTGACTTGCCCCATTTTAAGACGCCCATGCGCCATTTTCCCCCTACGCCGGCGCTGTCTGGTCTACGTGGTTTTTTCCCACGCAAACCAGGCAGCGCCGGTCTGATTGCGCCGTCTAACGCCATTCCATAAATACGGCGCCCGCATGGCGCTTCAGAATGGCGTTAGACGGCGCAAAACTTTTTGACGCTAAACTGCGTTAGCGCAGTTTAGCGTCAAAAAGTATAAATATGGGCCTAAGTGTGTATTACTTTATGAATTCGTTTAAATATATTCATTTAAGTTAGAAATTCTAATTTTAAAATAGTAATTTAGAAAACCCAGCCTCACTAACATGATTATTATTTCATATGTAGTTTATGTAGATGAAAAATACATATTTAATTAATTTAAATTACTTTCAATTTTATACGTATAAACGTTTGTTTTTAAATTAAATGTATTATTAAATTTTAAAATACTGAAATAATTATAGTTTTTGAAATTAAAATATATAAGTTAAATATTGAAATCATTCATTTAATTTATCATTAGTTCCTGATTTTTTTTATTTCCCTGCCTTCATTGTTTTTTATGGAAGTGTGTTGCACATAGTCCAAGAACGGTCTGGAGTTCATTTCCATCTGTTTTGGCACTTTTAGGTCTCTAGTAACTTTAGAAGTAGAGTTTATGACCAGCTGCAGCCTTTCTCTTTTTCTGGTTGTATGTTTATATTGGTATGTCTCTCCCCAAAGTTTTCCTGAACTCCCATTTAGTAGTATTCCCGTTTTTCCAGTGACCCTCCCTTGTTCATGCCGCATTTAATACTAAACATTACAACTACCTGTGCAGAAGCATCCACTGCTGCGTCAGAGATCTTCATACAGAAAGGATGGGTGAGACGGAGCTCTCCGGCCATAGGTTTGTGAATTCTACTTTGTTTTATGTGAGTAGTACTACTACTTTACATACTACAAAATGCAGTTTGTCAATAGGTCCCACACTGTTTGTAAAAAATATAAAAGCAAGTTTCTGGTTGGAATATCATCTTTGCGTCCCACCCAAGTGAAGTGGTTACAGTGTGAGCTCAACTATCAAATGTTCCTTCTTTTCCAGAACCTCTTTCTATGCAATAGCTAATGTGCCAGTGGACGTTTCTGTTGCACTTGTATTTTCCTTCGGGGCGCTCGACCAGGAAGCCCAAACATTCCTTTATGAAAAAAATCAAAAGTACATACACATGTCGAATGCAACTTGGCAGAAGTTTAATTTACATTAAAACAATGGCCCACCAACAAGCGGGGCAAACAATCTGTCTTTTTTATGACAAGCATTACAGCAAACCTGGCCTTAATCCATATTTAATGATCAGCAGAAGTTAAAGTTTCTGTGAGTTGTTCTGCCCTTGTGGTGCCCCAGCACAACATAGTAAGGTTGAACCACTAACATTTGTTAGTTCTTGGTAGACAGCTACCGTTGCTGTGACTACATCCTCCAGGGGCCCACTTAAATTACCATCACATGTTGCCCCTGACTTATTTAAAGTGGCAGACCAATTTTACCCACTGGGATTCATGCACTTCTTTTCAGTTCCAGATCCTTGCCAAGCTTCTTGGCACTCCATGACTCCACATCTGATCAAATGACCTTTTGTGATAGAACAGCTCCTTCCATTATGTCCATCTGTGTGTACCACCTGAAAACCCAGCCCCTATAGCTGGGGTAATAATTTTGCCTCTGATGCCCCCCTACCCTTGGCAGGTCTTCTTTATAACCAGTGGGATTCTCTGCTTCCTGCAGGACCTCTGCTGATGCCATACTCTGACCTGCCACAGTTGCACTGGTGTCTGTCTGCTCTACATGGCCTCAGTAGATGATATATTCTGCCTGGTCAGTAAGCGCCACTGCTGTGTCCAGGACTTCTGTCTTTAAAAAGCAACCATGATCTCAGAAATCTAAAGCTTCATCCTGCGTATCTTCTCTTGTTCCTTTCATGAGACAGGGCCTTCACTCCTGATACATGGCTACTCTACTTCCCTTGTCCAGTGGCCGAGAGATGGGAGTCACTGGCCACTGTCAGTCGAGGGAGTGTTTGGCTGAAGTGGCAGTAGACCGGCTTCAGTGTCACAGATAAGGTCGACATGCATCATAGGACCGTGTTTCTGCATGCTACATGTAGACAACAAAGTGTGGGAGCTTTGTGGTGCACCTGTGGATGCATGTCCAGAAGTGCTGCTGTCCTTTGGAAGCCTGGGTTGTCAAGGGTAGTAAGTAGTGAGAGAGGAGAAAGAAAACAACAAAAAATAAGTTAACTCAACAAATTTACTCTAACACACCACAAAATATAATAATTTGTGCTTGAAATATACTCATCCCACGCTCTTCCTCTCTCTTTCCCTCTATATTTGAATTGTATTGATTTGTGGTGGATGGTCTTGTGGCGTAGAATTCACGTAACAGGTGGGTTTTGATTACCTGTTCTTTATGGTGTGTTTTCATGTGCATCTTATATAAAGTGAGAGATACTCCAGGACAGGGTCCTCTAGGTGGCTCCCTGGGAGTGGTTGTGCAACCATGACAGAGATCAAAATATTGTGTAAAAGGTCACTTTAGTGGAAGAGCTTTGGACTAACAATAAACTATTCCTAGTAATGTCTTACATCGTAAACCGTTCACTACCTTATTAATATAAAGTACACTGCTAAGCAAAAGCAGACCTCAAATCACCTGCATACCACTTCACATTTAACAGATCTTGCCATCCTGTTGATCCCAATACTTGCCACTGTACAGTCATTTCCCCCCCTCCTTATTTACTCACTTTCACTGCCCATTAAGCTCTTCGCCCATCCTCTATCAGGTCCATACCAGGGCATCACAGCTAAAATCTACACCTGTCAGCTCCCACTACTTGCTCCTCTCATGTTCCGAGCCAAACTATGTGTCGCCCTTTCAACTTGTCCTTACCCTACCAACTCATAATGTTGAACAACTGCTCCGTAAAACTGTACACCTCCAGCAAAACAAATCACAACAACCCCTCACTGGTGCCCTTCCCTGTTTCTTAGAAAAATCTGACCAACTCTCAGGTGCTGAGGGTAAAGGCAAAAGAGGAGGTCTTCCCCTGAGCACTGTTAGCCCAAGCAGTCCCTACCCAAATCACCTCTGTCCAATCACACTCAGCCATATCCCATTGCACCACTGCCTGATGGGTGAATCAGAGATGACTAGGCCTCTTCCCACCACCAGGCACCCATTCTGTTTCTTGTTTCCCCTCCTACCTTTCACACTTCTGTGCTACAACTCCTTTATTTTCAAGCACTGCTAGACTTTTCATACCTCCCTTATCTGAGGTAACATTCCCTCTGTTAAGTTACTGCTGTTTTGATGTTTGAGTGGATTACATGGTTGGTTTTGCTACATTGTCACTATTTTGGCAGAAATGTAACCTGTATCTTCAGAATCTGTCCTCATTGTTCAGCTCCTTGTTACCCTGCTGCACTCTCAGTCAACTAAGTATGACTAACTGTGAATTAAAGTTGTTAGTGTTTTATCTTAAATCTCTGGATTCTGTCTGAAGTCTAACTGCTCCGTGCTTCTGATATCCTGTTTCTTCTCATCATAAAAAACTACAATTATGTGTACATATGTATATATTTGCTATTCTTACATCAGAATATGCTGTTCAGCCCTACACAGTGCAACCGTGTAACTTCTTTGCTACCTTAGTGCGCTGTATTAAGCCTGCGTACAGACTAAGGGCCTGGTTTTGAGTTTGCGGAGGGGTTACTCCGCCACAAAAGTGACGGACACGCCATCCGCCGAAATATAAACCCCATGATATCCAATGCGATTTATATTTCGGTGGACGGGATATCTGTCACGATTGTGACGGAGTAACCCCACGGTCAAACTCTAAATCAGGTCCTATGTCTTTGTAAGTCACTTGACTGATTGTGCAGGACTCTGAAACTCATTTCGAGTGGGGTTTGCACTTCATTACAGAGGTGACAATGGCGTCTTAGTACTTATGGATCGATCACATTTTAAAATGAAGAGGCATTTTTTGTTTTCTTAATAACTTTGGCACCGATCAAGGAGTCTGCATGAACGATTATGACCATAAAATTCATCCAGTTTGCGGTTGGCATGGCAGGTTTAGTGCAGATCCAACAAGGGAAGAGATGGGGTTACACAAAAAAAGCTGATGTAAAAAAAATAACTTTTTTTCCATTTTAGTTCCAACAAAAATATTTGCTCTCTGATACTGAAAAAAATGTTAATGAATTTACACTACATTTGGTATGAAAGTAGAACTTCAGTCAAGGATGTGCCTTTGCCTGGTTTGGTGTAAATCTGTTCAATAATCTGATAAATGAGCACTTAAAAACATTTGGAGTGAGCTTGAGTTCAAATGTTAGAAATAGCTAGAATGTGAGTTTGCAGAGAGCTGTGAGCTCTCAGAACCAAAATTTAAAAAATAATTCTGATTGGATGAGTAAGGTTTTTTTTTTTTTAAACGTATCTCCTCCCTCCTCACTCTTCCGCTCTTCTTCTGGTGTCCTAACATTCACTCGGACACCAGCACAGGCTCCCCAGGAATCCTGGTGCTGCTTTCATGCTAAACCTAGCAGGAAATGAGTGTCAGGATTGGTCTGAGTGGCTGGGACCGCAGATCAGACACTGTCCTGGGGCCTCTGCAGTATCTCCATCCCAGCTGTTCAACGCAGACGGGTTGGAGAAACCTAAGTGCGCATGTGTGTTTGGCTAGCCTAAGACGGCCGGCCAAACACACATGCACACTTAGGTACACTGTCTCTTCCTCCACATCCCATCTCCTGTGGCCCAGCCCCGCCTCTCCCTTCACATGCTGCTGGCTGAGGCAGCAGCTGAAAGATAAAATGATAAAGAAATATTGTTTTATTCTTCAGCTCCTGGCTTTGCCAGGGGAGCGACGCTCCTTCGCCATTGCAAAGGATCCTCCCCTGGGTACATGAAAAAACAAGCAAGAGGACAGGAAGAAGAGGAACGTGATGGAAACAGTAACATCTTCCATAGAATACGCAGAAACTATAGTAAGGAATTTATTTTAGGACTAGATGTCACAAGTTGATCACACCGCTCTTTGAGCAAGGCAGTAATCAGGGAGTGTTGTGGGACCTCATCTCACAAGTCACTGTGTCTTGTCACACCATTTAACTTATCCATTGAAAAGCATTTGGGGTCATAGCTCACTTCCTGAAGACTCTTAGCCAAAAAGATGCTCCCAAGAAGCTCTAAACGGTTTTAAAGGTGTTGAGAGTTGGAGTGGAACAGGGTGAGGGAAGAATATGCCTACTAACCAAGAAATTAAAGACATCTAAAAAAGCTGAAAAAAGCCACTTGCTGATGGGCCTAAACTGTGTTTCAGAATATTTTATTTCGGCAAAAACGTTTTAAAATCCAAGACACAGAGAGGGTGGACAGAGTGATAGCCTGCTATTGCATCTTTAAAGACTTCTGTGTCCCTGAGACCTTTCAACACTTTCTTGTTTGAAAAAACTCGAAGGAATCAATAGAGACAAACTGGCCCCGTATGATATCACTGGCCCTGAGACCCCACTCTCAGACCAAAGAGAGCATATTTATGGCCAAGAGAATGTGAGAAGGTTACAGTGGGCTACGTCACCGGGCAGTGAGTAAAAGTTGGCCATTTGTCTTCCACTGCCCGGTGGCCATTTTTTAGACTGTAGCAGAATTGGTAGTCATGTCAGTCAGTGCAGTTATTAACTGCCCTTTTAGGGAAGGGGTCATATCCCTACTGAAAACTGTGGTTGAGGACATACTAAATTATGCAATTACACCTCTATTTCAACAGGGAGCCACCATTCTACTGTGAACCTGGTGATTATTGGTAAAGCGACAGAAACCATAATCTGCCAACAGCAGCAGAAGCATTTCCAAGTTGATCATATATTTGTTAGCCATCTGTCTGAATTTAGGCAGTCACAACATTAGGGAAATGTGTTTTTAGGCTATGAACGCCAGCCAGCTCTCATTTTGTTGGACGGGTTGATCTCCTTTAATAAGATTGACCATCCCCTGTTGCTCAAACTGCCTTAAGGCAGTGGCACAGGTTAAAGACCTAACTAACAATTGTCTACGCTCCTTTTTGGTCAGGATAAACATGGCAGTCTTGCCTTAATTTGTGCTTTCCTTCACAGTAGACAGTGCTTAACTTGTAAAAAAACATATGTGCAGGGGCATAAACCTTTTCTGAGGTGCTGAATGCTGGATTGCCGAATACCAAGGATACCAATCCTTGATTCCACCTTCTATCTATTTTTCCCACCACCCTATACTTCCCGTCTCTTTATCTTACTTCTGCAGGTACTTTTACATCCATGCGGTCTCCCTTTGTCATGGTTTGCCGGCCTTCCTCTGCTTCCTTCTTGCTCCCTAGTCTGCCTTTCTCTGTCTTGGTCTGGATACAATTCTGACAATAAAAAATAAGCTGCAGACCCAAAAATGAATACCAGTGCCCACCACCTGCAACCACAGCACCTCCAGGAGACATCAATTGTGGAGTTCTTCAAGGTTCATCCACTTCTCCTCTGCTGCTCACTAGCTATGTGCCATTGCTCAGTGTATTACAGAAAAAAACACGGGGTGTGTTTTCAGCTATATTATGATGATGGGCAGTTCGTCAATGGAGTGGAGAAGGTCATGGAAAACATGATGTTGGAATGTTTGGTTGACACCCAGGATTGTTGCGGAACCGACTGGTGGTACTTTGGGGGCCAAAATGGAAAGGTCTCAGACTTTTGAGGGTCTTGACCACAAGTACTACTGTGTCCAAGACCTGCACCACCATCCACTCCCCCAAGACAATGACAGTAGTTAAAGTTTAGGTTTCTGGATTGAACAGTACTTTATTTTGTAAAAGGTGTTCAGTCTACAGTGGCCAAAGCTTGCAATTTTTCAAATCTATCTCTCGAAGAACATTAATCTACTCCTCGATTTTCAGACAAAGATATCCAAGGTCTAGACCATAATCGATCAAAGGTTGATTATGGAATCTTCTTTGCCTTCTACCTGCACACATGCTATAAAGCAACTGCAACAATCTCAGACTTAGGCAGCTGGAGTTGTACAAAACCAAGAGACAGGACTTAGCTGGTAAGGGACCACTTTCTAATGGCCACCAATTGGAGCACGAATAAAACTGAAGATCTTTCTGCTGGTGCACAGGAAATTCATGAAAAACTTGTCTCAGAACTTAAGCCCTTTCAACAACTCCAAGCCTGCGATCTGCTTCTGCACCTCTGAACTATTCCCCATTGTTTAGGAAAAGTCACTCAGGCAGCCTTGCCTTACATTTCCACGGAGCAAAATTGTAGCATGCCCTTCAGGAACATTGCTTCATGTCACTAATTTAAGGCTTTTCCGGAAGGTAGTAAAAACACGTTTGTTTAGGGAATAGTATGCTTATTTGCTTAACCTGCTCTGGTTCAGAAGTGCACTGTCTCGGAGCAGTTCCAGGATACCGCAATGAAGGCCAGGACATTTCAGCAGTATCTTAGGCCTTTGTACAATGAGGCAGGCCCTTTTGGGATATATGGTAGTACAATGTCCAAAAGTCGATAACATAATTTAGAAAAATAGGAGGGAGGGAGAAGAGAAATTTTGGAACCTGATTGACCAAAACCAGAATGCTGCAGTGCTGGTGAGGGTGTGAGAGGAAGCACACGCCTAGGTTTGGCCTATTGCTATCTTTGTGGTCAATGTCTACGTCCTTTTGCCTGCAGAAGCCACCTGCTCCTCGCTACCACGCAACACTCATATTGCCTGTCCCGCCCTCATCCCACCAGGCAGATCCTCAAACCCGGCCCTCCAGGCCGACTCATTAACTTTCTCTTGCGTGCATTTGCTCTCACCGGTTTTTGGCCGAAGCTGCACGGTCTCTCTGGCGTCGATTCTTAAACCAATTTCCCACCTGGGTGGGGGTGAGGCCTGTCGCTTGGGCTAGGTGCCGCTTTCGGGTTGGGTTGGGGTATGGGTCCTGCAGGTACCATTCACGCAGTAGGTTACGTGTTCTTTCCTAAGACAAGAAAGCAGTAAAAGCAAAGCAAAGTTAGAAAGGAAGCCCTCTGTCTGAGAGGCCTGGGCACGAGATATGTCAGAAGAGGCATCTATGGCTGCCAGTGCTTGCTGGCCTGCCACTTTCCCACTAAGACACGATAGACAGGGCTTCTTATATCTTTATGATCTTTAGAGGATGTATTTGCCCTGCTGCCTCCTGGTTTCTCTCTATGGTCATCAGGCGCGAGTCATGTATTTTTACTGTATGCTTCTCTATGGTTATTAGAGAAAGCCCTGGCTGCTTTCCAAGGCTATTAGTGGCGCTCCATGTCGCCTTGAGCGCCTCGCTGTGGTTATTAGGGGGTTCCCTGTGTGCCTATGCGGTTATTGGAGGTACTGCTTGAGCATTATGTCACTGAGGCAGCACTGCTACCTCCGGGCACAATATAACTGCTAAAGGAGCTCTTTATGCAGCCACTGCCTATCGGAGAAGCTCTATGAGGGGTCCCTCTGCAAAATACGTAGACAAACCAACTCCCCCCCACCCCCCACACACACACACTCAGTCAGGAGCTCTGTGGCCAGGGGCTCGTGCACATTGCCGGCCAGTGCGCGTCTGGCTCCTTGACTTGCTATCAGCATTTCTCTGTGACCCTTACAGAGAGGTATCAGATACTCCTTCTGACCTGTTTTCGCCTGAGCCCCTGTGTTTGACTATGACATGAGCTCTCTGCTCAGGCTTTATACAGGCCTTCAAAATGAAGAGGTAGACTGACCTATAGATAAAGCAGGACCATGTACAGCAGGCCAGCGCCACTGAAGGGCTAGCATGGGCCAATGTCAGGACATAGGCCGACAAGACTACCCGAGTCGTATTTATCGATTATGCCATCTCTGCCCCAAATTCACTTTACCACTCACCTTGAAGCAGGAGGTCTTTTGCTCCTGGTCTTGGGGAACACTGGCCTCCAGAGGCGCTCTCTTCCTGCCTGCCAGCTTTTCAAGTGCCCCGAGCCAATTTCCCCACCTAGGTTCAGCCCCAGTCTGCACCTGGGGCTCATCTCGGAAAGGGCATTGGGCAGCAAAGAGATGGTGTGATATGCTAGCTGCTCCACAGGCTAGTCGCACCAGGTGGCCATTGGTGACCAGCGCGGGTGGCAGTGACCACAAGAAGCGTGCCAAGCGCTCAAACTCCCCGCTCTCCTGCAGCACCTGGCAGACACGGGCCACCTGCCGTGGCGTGAAGAGGCCCATCCCCACAGGGGGCAGCATCATGTGGGTCATGGGTGGGCAAGATACCTATAATAACTAAGTTTAGTCTGTGTGGAGGAAAGATGACGACCAAACTTGGTCAGTCCTGAGCTGTCAACGAGTTGATCTTCCAAGGTGAGGCGTGAAAATCATTGCTCTCATTATGTCAAACAAGATGTCTTGCCACCTTCTATGAAAGGATTACTTAGCACTGGTAAACCAAACGGGTTCCTCAAAGACCAGGCGTCTGCAGGAGAAAAAAAGGCCCTTGCAGACGTCAGCAGCAAACCAAAGAGTCGTTTGGGAGCCGTCGGAGTTGCTTTCAAAACCATCCACGAGTAGAATGCCAGAATCTTTTATGTACAGGAAGCATGGATTTAGGGATGCCTGACATGCACTGAACATTAAAGGGTGCAGGGTCAGTGGGATATCAGTCGGCCTGTCTGCAGTGGCGACACTTGACAATGCGCGGGAATGGTTTACCATCGAGTTCCCAGTCTCCAGGCCACACCAGGCTGAAGTGACAGCAGGAAGTGGTGAGTATCACGACACACTGTTGGAACTCAGCGGTGTATCCGTGGTGTAGATAGCCGCGCTTGGGAGGCGAGTGAGGCTGATCCCTGAGTGACCTGGATTTATAGACAAGCCGTCCTAATTAGCAGCTCATTACTTTGACATTCTATTGGATTCTCCCCGGGGGGCGGGGGTAATTGATGTGGGACCGCCCTCCATTAAATCACCCCCCTGGAAGGCAGAGAGGCTTAGGGCCCAGGGATAATGCAATGTGTCATCTCAGTGTGTTGTACTGTGGTGTGTCGGTTACTAGAGAGGGTGACTTAATAGCGCACTTGTGGTACCACGTATATATGATTTTTGAAGAACACTATGGTGTAATCTTTTTATATTTTTTAATCCAAACTGATGTTTTCTATACATTTAAGTTAATTTAAGGCATTGTCGTCTGTGCCCATTGTAACTATAACTCGCTTGACAACTTTTTTTTCCAATTAAGTCTCTTATTTTCAATAAATGGTGGTTGATGGGTAAGCGGAATCATGCACCACTCAGCGCGGAGTTATACCATAAGAACATAATTATAAAGACATTTGCTGAATGGTGTACATGTTCTTGTGGATTATGTTTTTTGCTCCAAACCCATTCTGATTTTTTTCACTCTGTATATGTTTCGTTATCTCCTGTTAAAGTTATTTAGTGCGTAAAGTGAACAAATACACTTTTGCTTCTGCATTTTTGTTAGCGAGAATGTACATTTGTTGACCTCTATACTAATTAGTTGGGATGAAGGTATATGTATTCGGGTGACTGTAAAGTCGTTTGCTGTCATTTGTATAAGTTCCAGATAAATACCAAAGTGGATTTAATACCACCTTAACTCGTGCCATGGTCAGATGGTACACAACATATTGTGTTGCAGACACTGTCCGAGTGTCACTTTGTTTACTCTGTGTGCACCACAAATATAGATAACCATAAGCATGTGGTCTCAGTTACCAGTGTACCTATTTTCACAATTTTTTTAACACGTGTAGCAGGTCAAAATACACTACGTGTACATGCCAAATTTGGTGAACTTTGATAGCAATAGTTTTGAACAATGTGTCCAGGAAGGTGTTCTAAAGAGAAGCCCATAAAGTTTGGATTTGTGTGGATTTGTGTATGTATGTCTATATGATGAGGTACGAGGGTACAGTTGCCTAAATAATGACAAAAATATTATGCCATAAAAATCATTTAGAAAAATGGTGTTAATGAGGGAAAGTCCAGTAGAGTTTGTGTAAACAATATTAAGGCCAGAATATTTATGTCAGAGGATATTTTTGTTTTCAATAATAACATATTATGGTGTGTGTGTGAATATATATATATATATATATATCAATATATATATATCTCTCTATATATAGATATAGATATAGATATATATATATAGATATATATAGATATGTATATATATATATATATACATATATATAGATATATATATATATATATATATATATATATATATATATATATATACACTATATATATACATATAAACTGGGCATATGTTCTACTATCAATACTTTAAACCTAATGAGCCAGTTGTAGATTGGTGTGACTAATATCCCTTCATCTCGCGGACTTTCAATACCCCTTTTGCTGCTGCATCAGAATTGTCAAAAACATTTCAACCAGAGAGCTCATGAGTATTAAAGAATTTGACAAGAGCTATAAATACTAAGGGTGTGAGAAATGTATGTAAGTTGTTTTTGTTATTTGTTTTTGTTATTCAAAGTTATCTTAAATTGAAGCTGGCATTTAGTACCACATGTTAACAAGAAATACGACCTTGTGTCCAATTTTGCATCAAAGAAATAGCACAAAATACACAAGGAGGGATACTACACAACCACAGAGAGCAAAATAGGCTGTCCTCATAAAGGATATCAGCGACTCGGCTTACGAAACAAGGTTGGTGTTCAATATATTCCAACAGTTTTACCAGAAAGCTTTAAAACACCCTGTCCATAACCAAGCCGCACTGCAAGTGCTCCTGATCTGTGATCTGTGTCCCACCTCCAGTCCCCTACCACCCCTACAGTTACATACATAAGGGAGAGGAGGAGGGCAAAGAACACACAAGTAAGTCCAAAGCATTTACTTTGCAGATATTACCAGGCCTTACATCTTAAATTGACTGTCATTGGCTACCAGTTGAAGCCAGGATGAAATTCAATGTTCTATGAATTCTGATTAAAGCCTATTGGAACAAAGACCCAGAATAAATACAAAACTAGCTTCACACTATACCCCTGTTAGAAATATCCGTTCATCATTCCACCAGTGATTCAAGCGGATAAAACATGGTGCAGAACTGTGGAACAGTTGCTGTTCAAGCTTGAGATCTGAACCGGGCCATCTGAAAACGGAATTACTGAGACCTGCTTTCTAACTAAACTCCTCACAGACCAGGAGTTGTGATCCCTGAATATCAGACACCAGTACTTACCTATCTGACTCCCGCTAACCACTCCTTTCTATTACGTAGTTAGTTTGCTTCATGAGCACCCTTTCAGTTACCAAATAGCAACACACAATGCTTTATAAATTAACAACTTGCTAAATAAATGGTTTCTTCTATCACTGACGTTTGGCTTTAGTAGTGTGATTAACATAAAATCTCTAAAATTATTGAACGCAAACTAATATCTCCTTATTACCCCTCATTATTAGACCACCCCATCATTAAAATACCCCTTAAGAGGCACACAGGTACTATGAACGAGTTTGCAAACTTTGTTATCTCAGTAACATCTTGAAAAATGCGGGCTGTAGTTTGGAAGATTGAGTAGGGAATAGCATTACAATTTAGTATTGTAACCAAAATATTGAGGATATAAATATCGAAAGGTAAACGCATATAGGAAACTATATATTTACTATTCATATCTGCAGATCGTAAAACTGTGTATGGCTATGGCACATATATGTGGAGTTAGGCATAGAACATCTCTACATACTTGTCTGTTTATAATTTTGTTCTCAATATTTTGGCTACGGTATTAAGGTATATCGATATTCATCACCCACATCATAAAAGAGTTGAAACAATAGTACCAAATGCATTGAGCAAACTCGCCTCCTCCACAACCATCAGTCAGGCTTCAGGTCCATAAGAGAAATAAAACTAAACCAAAGAACATCAGAGGGAAAATATTCATGACACTAGTCAAAACTTAGCAACCACTTTAGCCTTCCAGACCTCTCAGCAGCCTATGCAAACTGGATTGTGATGTACATCTAAAGACACTGAAACCGCAGGAGACATTCACAAGTGTCCTACCCTCCTTGCTGCCTCATTTACCCCTCTCTCCCTCCCTCCCTCTCAGTCCTCTTTTTAAATTCTCTATCTTCTCTTCCTTTCCTTCTATCTGTTCTCCAGTCTTTGTTTTCCTTTCATTCCCTCGCCTCCCATTTGCCATATACTTCTCCAGTATCCGTCTCTTGATCCCATGTCCGCTTCGGCGACGTTTTGCTCTTCATCTCTTACGTTTGCTTTCTTCCATTTCTTGATCTCGTCTCTCTCTTTTCTCTACTCTTACACCCAGCGGTCCTCCCTCTTCTTCTTCTCTCTATCCTTGAGTCTCTCCTCTCCATTGTTCATACTACTGCCGACTTCATCGACGTTAAATGCTGTCTCCCTTTTCTAGCCTTCTATTCTGCTTGTCTACACCTCTCTCTCTTTTTCTCTCTCTCGTTTCTGTTCTCCATCTCCCATGTTCCTTCATCTCCTCTTTATCTCTCCTCTGTTTCGCTTCCTGCCTTCAGTCTCTTCTATATGCTTCTTTCTCTGTTCTACCCTTCGCTCCTCCTGCCGCCTGTATCTCTCTCTCTACACCATTTACTCACTCCTTTCAGTCATAAAGATGCCGTCCCAGCATCCTTCTTTCCTTCTGCCCTGCACATTTTCTTTTCTCTCATCTCTATCCATCTTTTTTACCTCCCTTGCTCTTTTTTCTAAACTGTTTCTTCGCTCTACCCTTATTTATGTTTTCTATAGTTTATTTCTAAAGCGCATTGACACCCACAGGCTGCATGGCGCTACCCTTTGTGTCCTTTCCTGCTCTCCTTCCCCCTCCCTTCTTAGTCCTCCAATCTTTCCACCGTACACCTTTTACGTGCTGTACTCCGTATCCGTCTCTCTGTTTCTTCACTCGCGGCCTCTCTGCTCCCTATCTGGTGCTTAATTTGAGCCGGTGGTTTCCGGTGAAGGATATCGCTACTTATTTTTGAGGGTCGGCACTTATTTTTCTGCCTCTAGCATTTACTGCAAGCAAAAGACGTGGGAAAGACGGAGGATGAGAAAAACAAAAAATCGTCACAAAGTGAGAAAGCAGAAAGTGTCGAGCGAGCTGATGGGGCAGGTAATGGCTGTAAATGAATTAAAGAGGCCTGAAATGGCTTCAGGATTATGCTGCCTCGGTGTTTCATGCTCGCACATTTTAATGCAGCAGCGCGTGTTTCAGATAAGAGCTTTGGGCACCGGCACGTTTTTATTTTCAAATGAAGCACTGTCTCTATCATTCTCTCCCTCCCCTGTAGCCCCCGGGTTTCCCTAGTCCACCTCGCTTTCTCCTCTGCATCTTTCTGTGTTATATTAATTCTTCGCAAGAGCTCTCACCTGCATTGTCTCTCTCTCACATTTGCTTCACTTTCTCTAACGCTCCTCTCCTTCCCTTCTCCCGTGCTTCCTCCATACCCACCCCGCTCTCCCCTCCTCTTCCTTTCCCCCTCATAGCTGTAATATCCTCATGCTCCCCTCTGCATCTGTCTCCCATCGATGCCCTTCTTTCCTCTCCCCTCTCTCTCCTCTTCATCCTTGTGCCCTCCCATCCTCTCTTTTCTCCTGAATGTATTCCCTTTCTCCCTCGACTCCTACATCAATTATTCCTTCCCGCTTTTCCGGATGGGATGCATCGCTGTCTTTCCTCTATCGTTTATTTCCCTCTATCTTTCCCCAGTGCAATTCTTTCCTTCTAATCTCCGGCCTCCGCTCCCCCTGTCCGTCCTCTAACTCGTCCCATCCGTCTGCAGGGGTAAAGCAGATAGGCCTCCTCCTCAGGATCCAGCTATGATCTCTGACAATCTTTCTTGACATAACCCAGTTTAGCAGGTGGTGCCAGGAGAAGGCAAGAAGTGTGTATGTTAGGTGGGGGAGGGGCGGAATTGCTGGGGGTTTAAAGAGTTGAGATGGCACACGCGGCAAAGCGGATAAGGCGTCCAATCCGTCTCTTACATTAGCGGCATGTAGCAGCTGCGTTAAATAGGCCTATCAAGGGATTGTAACCACCCTGGGGGCGACGGGCCCCCAGTGGAAATTAATGAGCCTTATGGGATTAGCACGAAACAATCTGCACGGATAACCGCCCAGCATTCCGGCGTGTACTTAAATAATACAGGCGACAGCACCCATCTCCTCAAATGGCATGTAGGCCGGTTTCCTTGGGCCTGCAAACTACGCAGTTAAGTAACACGTCAGAGAGCTCCCATCTCTCCATACTGCTAGTGGATCTAGTTTCTGAATGTGGCTGACGAGAACCACCAAATTGCACCAGTGTCATCGTAACGATTTTGGGGGCTCCGGGCAAGACATATTTTGGGGGCCCTATAAGGAACACGTTTGAAATTGTAATTTTTATATTATATCATTGGTATTTCTTCAAACAGAATAACAAAAACTGCGCAGAACAGTTACATCACATCTGGCTGCAGCCACAGCCACCCCAGGCCCAGCCTATTAGCTTTGCAATAATACGCATCACTTATCAGTGTCGTATTCATAAACAGTTGTAAAATCAAAGTACTAAACTCCCCCTCCAGTTTCTTTCCCCTAGCTTTCACCTGTCCATCTGGTTAAATTATTACAGCACAATGCATGGATGCACCCACAGGCCTATCATGGATAATCAAAATTCGATTACCTCCTATCTCACCTGGGTCCTCAAAACTCCCAACTCAGAGAACATCCACCGTCCCAACTCCGACGACCATCGCGCAGGGACGGGGGTATCGTCACGGGCATCCACCCTCGGCGGGCTCCATTAGAACATGCACCATGACTCCCCAGGAGAGCAGATCGTCCGCCACCTTCTCGTCTCTACATGTACTTCTCATGTTTACTTCTTCCGCCCCCTACCATTCCAAAAAAAAACCTCTACTCCAGTCCCGCTGGAAGGGGGTCTCGGACTCAACCAAATATTAACAATACATCTCTTAACTAATATGAGACCCAGCATCGCAAATTTCTTACTCAGTTTCTTCTTACCTCTATCAGAGAGTAGTCCCAAGAGACACTGCTTAACGAACATGGGACATCCCATCCCAATATTCTCTGGATTTGGACCAGTTGGTCTTAATAACTGAACAATGCAAGACTGCATGAAAGTAAGCCTCCACACCCCCTCATCTTGTGCAACTCTGGTCTCTGATCGGGTAGATAGTGTGCACTCCCCTAGGTGAGAGGTAGGCTACAGAGGCAAAATTATATTTCACCAATTTAAATTGTGCATTTATCAACACCCTGCGGACACCTTCATGTATTTTGAGCCAGGCTTTAGACTTATGGGATCATTGCGTACACGCTGCCTGGCCTTCTCTACCAGTTGTGGCTCCAACCGTTTATCAGCTCGCAACACTCGGTATAACTTCCTATTCAATTTACGCCCCCCCAAGGAGACGGTGGGCAACAGGTGTGTGGGCTCAGGGAACTATGGCCCCACTTTCTGGGCTGTGGCCTATATTTTCGCACACTGGAGGGACTGGCCCAGGCCACAAGCCTTGAATGCGTAATGCATAGTGACAAAGCAACCTGCAGGATACAGATCCGGCAGCATGATACACCCTCCGTCCCACCATCATTAGAAGGCCATAGCTTGAACAATCTGTGCAAAGGGCTGTAAATCAACAGGTCCAGGTCCGGTGCGAATGGTGCCTTTTGTATCACCTGCTGGGCGTCCTTTTCCAGAGCCTGCAAATCAAACGTATCACATGAGGGAGTGAGTCGGGGACACTCCTCTCCCTCACCAGCAGGGTACCAAGGTGGCAGCTGTCCTATGTGCCCTCAAGATGCGACTTCTCACAGTTTTTTCCCTCCAGTTTTATATAGCACAAACTCGACCCGAAGGTATTGGAGCGCTTTACAAGAACACCAGTTATATTGCACAAAGACACATTCATTGTTCAGTTCCCCTCCTCATCCACCCAGTGTATTGATTGTAGGTATGCGGCCAGGTAGTAGAGTTCGAGGTCTGGTACCTCCATTCCACCTCTCCCCCACTCTCTCTTAAGAGTATTAAATCCATTTCAGCATAGCAATTTAGCCCACAAGGTTTCGTACCTAGTTCCAGAAACATTTGTCGGGGAATCGCATACATGGCCCGCTGGAGGATATAGAGACATCCGGGCAGCACCACCTTAGAGATGAGTGCTATTTTGCCCATTAGGGATAATTTCAAGGTGTTCCAGAAAACAAATGAGGGGCTCAGGTTACTAGCACCCGTCCCAAATTCAGATCGTAAGTTTGTTGTACACCATGTGCTATGTGGATTCCAAGGTATTTAAAACTATTCACCTTCCATGGTAACCCCGACTCTGGCAACTGAGTAATGGGTATCTCCCTCAGTTGCCCCAATAGGAACAAGGCCGACTTAGCATAATTAACGTGGGTCCTGAAAATTTGCTGAATTCCCAGATAACATTCAGTACGATCGGGACAGACAGGTCTAGTTGGCGCAGATATATCATGACATCATCCGCACAAAGCGAGACTACATAGACAGGGCGACCCACCGGTATTCTCCACCCCTGTAGCATCTGTTGGAGATGGCATGCCAGGGGCTCCATCACAAAAGCAAAAAGCAGTGGAGCCAGTGGACATCCCTTTAGTGTGCCCCCCCACAATAATATCTCGTCTGAGACATATCTCCCTGTTCGCACCCGCGCTACTGTCACTCAAAGGGTAAGTTAATCCGTTGTATATGTATGTGTCCCAGCCCCATTCTATGTAATACCAGCAAGAGATATTCCCAACACACAGAATCAAAGGCCTGTGCTATATATCTAGAAAGGCCAGCTCACATTGGTCATGTTCTAGGGCAGGGGTGTATAGGACATGCGTCAAGCGGCGTAAATTACATAAGGATTTCTGTTGTGGGACAAAGCCCAAATGGTCAGCATGCATCACATGAGTGAAATAGGGCAACAGCCGTGCTGCCAAGGCATGACTGAGAAACTTCTGATGTACATTCAACGTGCATAACGGACGATATGACACCGCTTCCATGGTGCCCTTTCCTGGTTTCGGTTTCAGTACAATAAGGGCTTTCTTCATGGAAGCGAGGAGCTCTCCCCCTTACAAAGCCTCAGCGTAAATCGGCGTCAGTTTGTCCACGAGCATCCTGGAGAAGGCTTTATAGAATTCAGCTAGGCGGCCATCTCCTTCTGGTGTCTTGGCAGTCTTTAGTGATTCTACCGCCCTAAGTAATTCCAGTTTGGTCAGTGGAGCTCCAAGGTCCTTGCACTCCTCCACAGAAAGTGGCAGTAGTGGCAGTTCTGCTAGATATTTAGGAAGTAAATGAGTGGAAAGTTGACGGGGTGCAGTATACACTTCCCGTACCTGGTCAGTGAAAACCTCATTGGTTGCCTGCTGGGTAAAAACCTCATGTCCCAATCAGGTATTCACAGCCAGAATAGGCTGTGTGTAGGTCTTAGTCTTAATGAGCCACGCTAGTGGGCATCCCGTCCTGTCTCCCTCCATATACAGCCTCCTCTAACAGGAGATTCTAACATGTTTTGCCATATATCTACCAACCCCATACTCATCAGCACCTGCGTGTCGTCATATTGGGTTTAGTGCCCTGCTTGGGTGGGGACCTATCCAACATAACACCTAGCACACATGTAAAGTCATGAGCCAGTATAACCTCTGCGATCAAGTAACTCTGCGCTACTGTGAATACCACACCAGAGTAGGCGCCGTCATCAGTATTTGGCACATATATATTAATAAGACATAGTTTGTGTGCCTCTAGTGTGCCGACAAGGATAACGTACCTCCCCTCGGGATCAACCAGAACATGTGTGATCTTGAAGGGAACCCTCAAGACCACCCAGATCAAAGTCCCCAGTGCTTATCAGAGAAGGGGGTGGCATATACCTAACCTCTCCTACGGTTATTCAGGCTTGTAGTGCAGTTCCCCCGCAAGTGAGTTTCCTGGAGAAAGGCTATAGAGCCCCCATATCTCTTCAGGTACACATGTATCCTATTTCTTTTCTCCGGTCTATTCAGGCCTCACAAATTCCAGGTAAGAAATTTGTATTTAGTCCCTGTGTTGGCCATAGAAGTCTTGTGGAGGACGCAAGGCCATCTACTAACTACTCTACCACACCAGCAAACAGAGGAAGGTTCCCAACAAAACAGAACATCAAATAGCAACAATTCCCACATCATGTTCCCTCACCCAATCCCTCCCACAGGCAGAATGTACAGGACCCATGACTCAAATCTCGGTCAAAGACTTCCCCAGTCTCCCACCCCTCCCACTATTGACTATGTAGTACTATTGAACTCCCAGTGTAAGCACTGCCCCAGTCACCAAAACCGCCATGAACCGGAAGACTGAAAGTGGTGCCCAGCAATCTAGAGGAGATCAGTCTCTTAGCCTCTTCCAAACATGAAGTGTAAACAAGGTTATGATGCAAACTGGTAACTTTAGACCCTAGCATAATTTGATTGAAATTCTGTCCCCTCCAGTTAGGCAAACTCCGACATCAGATGCACCTAGCTCTTTATACAAACTCATCAGGGTCACCGGGTCTTTGTCCGTCTACTCAGCGTCCGGACTGTCACTGAGGGTATCCGGGACCATACAGATCTGTAAAAAGCAGTCCTGGTCCATCAAGTGTAGTGGCGCGGTCTGCGGAGTTCCATCCGGGCAGACCAAAGTACAGCCCCCAGCCACGGTGTCCAAGTCCAGAGTCAGTGGCACCAGCATCGCCCTGTTTCTGCTCGAGCAGTGGACCACATGTTTATTCGCTCCTCTCCTTTCGGAGTTCCTTTGCTCGGTTCTCAGTACCAGGGATTCCAACCATTCCAAGGCCGCCTGTGGTGATGGATTTGGGCATCATATTGGATTCAGAGTTTAGCAGGAAACATCAAACTGTACTTTATATTATGTTCACGCATCAGATTTTTGACTGGCATAAAGTTCTTCCATAGATCTTGCACCCACTGTGTGTAATCGGGAAAGATGAGTATTTGCTTGTCCTCATACCTTGGGGACTCTGCGTGCGTACATGCAGGAGTATTATGTCATGGTCCCAATTATAAAATAGCCAGCCTATTAGCGCTCTGAGTGGTGCACTAGGGCATGGTACTGCTGCCAATTCCCTATGTGCTCATTCAATTGAGAAGAACATGGACAGCTGCTTAGGTTTAAGTTTGTTAACAATCCAATCTTCCAAGAAAAGCTCCATGGAGATGACTTCTGCCCACTCCGGAAAACCAATGATGCACAAGTTATTCCTTCTAGAGTCCCCCTCGTAATCTATTTGTTCCCCCATGTGTGTTGTGCTACACTTAAGACCGACCACTGTGGCATGTAGTGTCTTAATCTCCTTTTTAATGGTGTCTACATCTTCCCTCAGTACTTGTGACTCTGTCAGCCACTTTGCGGAAGTCCCATGTGGGATGATCCATCTTTATGGCCATCGTGTCCATCTTGTTTTTCAGTCGAGCTCTAGTCTCTTGTATGGCAGCCTAAATTTCCACTGTGGTCTACGTCTTCACCTGAGGTCCGGGATAGACCTCTCTCCAGCTCTAGGTGCCTGCAGGCCAGGCCCAGATACAGTATACTGGTCAATTTTATTGGTTTGTGCAGCTTTTGCTCCCCCTGTCCTTGCCCATCATGAAAACAGTGCAACATAGTTCCACGTCTGGGGCTAAAAAGACAGGCAACACAGTCGCGGCTCAACAGTAGTATATGTACCTCAGGGCAGGCCTCCCAGGGGTCGCGAGGCACCCCAGAGCCGCATACAGTATAACCCAGTCATTAAAGTCACTCTGCCAGAGCCATGGCCTCTGTACTGCTCCACCGTTCACTATTCAGCCCCCTTAATTTGGGCTCCTCATGCATCCTCACAATTGGTCTGTGGCACCGTATGGGGCACACAGGGCCGCTTTCACCCCACTTCGGTCAAATTGAGTCACACTGCAATGTTCAGATTTTAAAGGCACCCCACTCTGGTTCTGGGTGTCTGGTCCTATCATTCATGGTATCTCCCAGCCTTCAAAATTGGAGCAGTGCCCCTCATCTCTGCTCTGCACAAAGGCCACCACCAACGAGTCACACTGCCTGGGCATCCTTGGGTAGAACCCATCACCAGTGGTCCCCCCAGCACACAAAACATCTCCATGCTAACCATTCTCCGTGGGAGTGCCAAGCTATATCACCTCAGGGCCTCATGGATCCCCACATGCTTACCAGTCTTAGGCATCAGATAGTGCACATACAATCCAAGGCTGTGGCACACTCTCCTCTGTTCCAGCCATTGTTATATTGTTCCCAAAAGATCCACTGCCGAAGCCCGGCTCCCAAACGCTGCTCACCTCTCATGCACTTGTTTGGTGGTGTACACCAATCACCATGTTCAGGGTCCAGGTTTCTACCTTCGCAGCCTCCTGGACCCCAGAATCTTTATTTCTGCACCTGCAGTTCTTAATTGTCTCTCAGCGTCTCAGGGTCATGGCAGTGGGCATCCCCCAAGTGCCGCAGCATCAGATGCCGCCATCTTGCTGATACTGCAGGAAGCCTCACTGTCCACACAGGCTCTGCTTCCGTCTCTCCGCGACACTCTGGGTGGGGCTAAGAAATAATTTTGTTACTCCATCCCTGGATTTCACCCAGCATCTGCAGCCAGATCACCGCAGGCCGTTACCTCCACTATCACGGCACCAAAGTCCTTGACACCCCCCCCGGAACCATGCCCTCATTCAAGGCCGCCTCTCCCCAGGCAACTCTCAGGAGTTTCTTCTGCCACAGAAACACTGTAGAGAGCTTTTGGTGGCCGCATCAGCCCCCCCCCCCTCCAAAGGCACCAGAGTGAGAGTGCGCTTGCCGAACGGGCCCTCAGAGGCATCACTGTACACAATGCTGGAGGATTTTGCTCTTCATGTTGGGAGCAACTACCAGGCATTTCTAGTCAGCCGTCTTTCCTCGCCACACCCAAGTTTAGAATTTTATACCCATTTCCTGTGCCAGTGATAGGGAGTGCATGATGTTGTCACATGGTCTCATCTTTTAGTGTGCAGTCCACGGGCACAGTGATTGTAGAGTGGTTGCTTATTCCAGGCTTCCCAACAGTCTAAAAATTGAGTTAGCCATGGGAGAGACCGAGTAAAGTAATGCACAATAGTAAGAGCTGAAAGATGACACAGAGATTCCCTGTCTGGTCTATCACTCCAAGGTCTAACAGAGTCTCAAACTACCAAGGAGCTTTTCATGGGTGAGTAAGGTGCAGGAACCACACAGTAGTAATACACAATAGCATGCACTGAAAGTTCGAACAGGGACGTCCTGTCTGGCCTATCAATCCAATGTCTAGCTCGGAGTCTAATGCTATCAGGGGGATTTCATGGGTGAGTAAGCCACTTCGTTAATAATGTTTCTTTAGTGACTGCCTCTCCCCTTTTCGATTCAGCACATTGGAGGCTCCGGATATTCTGTAGGGCCAGTCTCATATTAGTAAAAAATTTCCCAAAGCGAGCAAGTTCCATCGGGGTGTCGGCCCTGAATAATAGTTTTATGGCATCAATGCATGATCTCACTCTATATTTCAGTAAAAGCGGTTTTAGTAGGAGGCGTCTCTCCAAGGCCAATCGCGGGCAGCAACATACTAGGTGTCTTATAGATTCAGTGTGATATTTGCATAGTGACCAATCTTGAGAATAACCCCATAACTTCCAGTTGCGTCTAAAGTCCCTGACTGGGAGTGTTGAGAGACACATTAACAGAATATTCTGAAACGCACGAGCTCCCAGAGCTGTTTTTATATATGGTTGGACATTGTTGGTCAAGTAGGACTGGGCCAAGCCCTCTGCTCCGGTGATATTCCTGATTAGGCTATATAATTTTCTCCAAAAGTTTGTATGCCCTGATCTTTCAGAGTCCTTTTAAGGAGTGCCTTCCATATGAGAGGATCCAGCGCATAGGTGGGAACTAAGTTGAAATATTCCTCAGCTTGCTTGAGATAGATGGCCCAACTACTTGCGTTATGCTTAAAGATTATATTCAGGGAACCCCTCAGGCTGTCCGGGTTGGCCCTACAGACACCATGAAAGAGCTTGATTATATCCATTTTACACAGGGTATCCATTCTTGTTATATTAAACTTTAAACATAGCCCTGCGTGTCTTTTTGAAGTAGGGATCTGGAATATCCTTTTGTAGGCTCTCATCTGGCACTTCTCTAATGATGCAGTTATCCTGCCAGGGTATGCCAAATGTCCGTAGGTGATAGCCTGGAGTAGTTTTGCTTTCATAACCCTCCAGATTGCATGAGGTTTTGGTGACCGTAGCCAAAGGTGGAGTTTTGCAAAGGCGTAGGTAGCTCTTTCCACCTTAGTTCTTATTGCCGCTACCTGGTATGATTTTTCCCCGTGTTTGATAACCAAACTCAGAGGTAGTGATATTTATCCTCTGTTTCTATTGTTAGTGGGCCAAGCTTCCACTCTCTTTGATGTTTTTTGGCCTGATGACCAAAACCTTGGTTTTTGCCGCATTCACCCTTAAATCATTCTTTTTATTGTATCTATCTAGTAAATCCAAGCCCCTGTTCAAACCTATTCTGTCTGAGCAAGAAGTACCAGGTCATTCGCATATTGTATTATGGGGAGCGTTGTCTTCCCCAATTTCGGGGGGAGTGTGTTTCTTCTCAGCAATTCCGCTCCCAAGTCTGCCATGTACAGGTTGAAAAGGGTGGGCGCAACAACACAGCCTTGTTAATTTACAGGATAAAATCTTACAATTTTTTTCTATAACATTTATCTTAAGTAGTGATCTAGAACATTAATTGTGCATTCACCACTTGAGGCATCATAGACCACTAAACAGCTGTAAGTTGAAGGTTTCTCTGCAAGGGGTGGGTATTGTGAATAGCAGCTGGCAAAAAGTAGGACTGGAGATACTAGAAACCTATCCCAGGAAAGATCCTTATGTTAAAGTGGTTGACTAATATTTTTTGGGAGTTTGTCTTATTACCTCCTAACCAAACAGTTAACATTTCAGGTTTTCCCTGAAGCATAATCAAGAGAAAGATGGTTTAGTGTTAGGCGGAAGGTTCCAAAACTTATTGCCTTGATTAGAGAGGAACGGATGACTTTTTGAATAGATTGTATTTGTGGAGTTATCATTGCTTAGAGTAACATGATCCTCTGGGAACTTGCAATATGATTAATCATGACTACTCACTGTTACGGATGTTAACCTGTTTACATTGCTTAAAATCAATAAAAATTGGTTAAAAAAAGATTACAATTGTGTAGTTTAGCAAAACCTAATTTTTATTGGTAGGTGACAGTCTACGTGGTGCTTGGATTTTAATTTTAGAGAGCAGGCTCCCCACAGAGTAACCCCAATGGCATTAGGCATTCATGGATCACCAGAAATGCCCCACTTTGTAATGACACCTCGTTATAGTAATACTGGATGCATTAATAGAAAAAGAACACAAATGCGCAGGCAATAGAACATTTAATTGATGGGAATCAGAAACTATAAGCATTTGAAATGTTAAATGGGGACTAGAAGGCACATCAACCACAATATTGATATGCAAACAAAAAAGTAACCTTGGACAGTTGGATTCTAATTCCACCTCCTTTTCAGGTTCTATACCTCAAACACTATTTACTATGATTGACTTTTAAATTTCTATTTATTATGGCTGCATATTTATTAATAATAAATATTGAACAACCTTAAAAATTATTTTTTAATGTCTATGACAAATGTTGGCAAAATCAAGTTGTTACAACAACATAGTTGCATCAGAAATTGTAGTAGTTTTTCCATTAATCAAACAGGTCTTAGCTATATTTTGCGTTATGACAACATGAAGGTTCTTCCAATGCAACTGTGTATTTATGTATTTGGACATTTTGTTGACTGTTGCACGTTATCAGTGGCATGGTCAAGATGTACATCCATCTGGCATGTGTTGAAAACACAGACGTGTGGCAGTGTACTACCCCTGGCCAAAATGGTGGGATGCAGCCCCTCAGCAGAGGGCAGAAGAGTCCAGGTCCAGCTAGGTAGGAGATTAAAACTACGCTTCATCTCCCATGGCTACAAAAACCGGTACAGAGCTTAATAGTAGATTATCTGCCAGAGTTAAAAAAACGTAAAACACCTCTTGGTCCAGAGCCAGTTAGTAACACCACGCTCAGTAAGTGACAGTGAGGGGAGTCGGGGCATAACAGTAGGACAGAACGTTGAGGGGGCGGTGATAGGGTGCTGCCATGAATGTCATTTCACCAAAATTCTAGGGGTAGCGGAAGTGACATCATACGCTCTTTGACTGTAAATTTTATTCACACACACATGCTTAAACATACACCCATTCACACTCACACACACTGCCTCTCACGCAAACACACACTCACCCTCAGGGACATGCACAACATGCATTTCTTACTTACCTCAGCTGACAGGGAAGGCCATAGTCCAGCTAATTGTAGTTTATTACACTAATAGAGAATAATTCAATATTATTTACTATTAGTGTAATAAAAATGAGAGAAAACAATGAGATAGGAGCCTCACCCCACATCCATAATGACAATCTGGCACTGTGTTCCTGGCACGGATTTTGCCACCTCTGAAGACCAGGGGTTGCTAAGACAGTACCAGGGGTCGCAAGGGGCTAGCCAGGAATCGCAGCAGCAACTCCTGACAATCCCTAAATGATGTAAATGAACGCTATGGCCTAGTTGAGACACCCATGATGGTGGCTGATTGTGTTCAATTTCCCACGCAAATGGCTTCAATCAGACAATACCTGCTTGATCTGTCCCTAATCGATGTTAGCCCAAAGAGCCCTTCACTAAAGTGACATTTGGAGGCTACTGTGTATACATGCTTTAATTTCTGTCACTGCTGGAGGCCTCTGGAAATTTAGCTTTCAGATAAAATCCTTCTCCCCTGTACCAAAGAGTTGTCAGTTATTTGATGGAAACTGTTAGACTATAAATATGTGAGCTTACATATTGTTTCTGACATAAACTAGATCATGAGGGCTGTGGAGGGCATCTGGTTCCCCTCATGAAGCTTTTAGCACTCCTCCCCTCTTTCTCCAGGGCTCTCCCTACATCTCTGTGGTCATTCCTCATATCCTGTTCCACAGCTACATTGAGGAGACACCCTGAATATTAAAGCCACAATATTGATGAGACACAATATCAAGAACAGAATATCAAAATAAAATATCGACAGGTAAGTAAGTCTAGATATTGTATATCTAACTCCACATGTATGTACTTACATGATACAATTATCTTCAATGCAGGTAGATGTGGAGTTAGTGAATAGTGAGTCTATGCTTCCGTATGTGCATTTACCTTTCAATGTTTTGTCTCTTGATATTCTGTCCTCGATATTCTTGTACCACGATATTGATGGCATCAGTATTCAGTAGTACAACCAATGAGGAGCTATTTCATACTCCAGTGTTCTCTGCAAGCAGAGCAAGCCACTTGAGGCACCACAAGCACTTCCCCTGGCACAGGTCACCAGGTTGAGCTGCACCTTTGGTACCCAAACCCACATATTAAAGGGTCATAAAATAGATGGAGGCAGAATGGAAAAGAAGGCATACAAGGGAAGCGTAAGAGAAACCAGCGTCGGAGCTGTGGGTTACCCCTTCTAGAAAAGGCTGAAAAAAGTACTCTAATTGTAGCAAACGGATGATTAAAGACTTTGGGCCCGATTTAGATTTCAGCAGATGGGTGACCCCCTCACAATGGTGGAGGATGGCCCGTCTGCCGAAATATATATCCTAAGGATTTTATATTTCGGCAGACAGGCTATCTGTCACCATTGTGATGGAGTAACCGGGCTGTTGAAATCTAAATCAGACCCTAAGATTTTTGCGGACCGAAAGTCTTGACCAAATTAGTTATGGTCTAAAAAATGTGTTTATTTTTTTATATGGATCTGCACTGAAGGTTAGGAATAGGCAGGCACTCTTCAATGCTGGGGTGGAAAGGCCTACATATTTAGAGTTTGTAGCATAAGCTACTGAGGTGCCTTCATTGGTAATACACCATTGGTCTTACCTTGACCAGGGCTTTAGATGGTCTCAATGACACCCATCTGATAACCATACCGAAACAAAGTGGAACAAAAATCTAGAGCAGGATAGTGAAGATACATCCTGTGCAAAGTTGTATCATTTAATGCAATGACAGCCAAAAGATGTTTTCATTTCTGTGTACATGTGAAATTCTTGAGACCCCAAAGATAAAAGGCTCTTTCCAAAAAGGTTAATGAACAAAGTACTAGTAGTGGTAAAAATGCCTATGTGGCAATCAACTGTTATACCTAGTTGATAAATATTTTTGGAAAAGGTAGGTGAAGTAAAATGTCAAAGTGTCAACAATTACAGTCCACAAGACAAAGAGGCCTTTTGAGGGAGCATCTTTTTATGGCATTATTCACACTCAGAAGGTTGTCTATGTAGGAGCAGAACTGAATCTCAAATCAAGTCAAGTTTTTTCAGAATGCTTCGATCACATTCCTTTGGTGCATCAGACATAAAAAGAAGAAAATCAGATCATATGAACGACAAGAAGAAAAAAATAAAAAGTTGATCTGTAATAGTTTTCATAAAGAAAGAGACACAAGGAATATTAAATCGTCCAAATACAGAAACATATTCACCTAAAAAAATTGGAATGGCCTGAAATAAAAAAGACTAAAGTGCGCTAACTAAGCTGTTGGGTTCTTAGGTAAGCAAGCTATTGGTTTTTAGTTAAGAAGGTAAGGCCAAGCAGAGAGATAACTTTCATATTAATAGAGTAAGTTAAAAAAACTATGGGCCTGATTTAGATCTCGGCTGAGGGATTACTCCATCACAACGATGACAGATATCCCGTCTGCCGACATTTAAATACCATAGAAAAGAATGGCATTTATATTTTGGTGGGTGGGATATACGTCACCATTGCGACGGAGTAATCGCTCCACTAAGATCTAAATCAGGCCCTTTATGTGCCAGTAAATATAAGAGACTAAGGGCCTGATTTAGATGTTGGCGGTAATGGTTCTGCTGTCGACTTTTCAGTGGGAAAACCACCTGCCGACATGACGTATTTAGATGTCAGCAGGAGCATAGGCAAAACACTGCCAACGACCGTCACCTTTACCACCAGGAATCTTCTCCCGCGTCAACGGCACCATAGACAAAAGCAGCTGGCGGCAACACAACCGCTACTTTTACCACCAAGCCAATCACGATGTGCAGCCTTGCCAACGCAATTGTGGCAGCCAAACCTTCACACCTGAGCTGGCAGATTGGCAGCTATATAAACATGAAATCCACTTTTTGAACATTTTTCACGTATCCTGTTGCCATGAACCTGTTGCTACCAGTCTTCCCATTGCTCCAGGGTTAGGTCCAATATGGAAATCAATCCGGTCGCCGCCGGAACAGACGGTAAGTCCCTTGTTGAACACACATTTGTGACACTTTTCCATCGAGGGTTACGAGACGAAATAAAGGATGAACTGCTGCACTCCATCCCGGTTGTTTCATTGAAAGAACTGATGGACCTGGCACTTACCATTGAATACCGCTTACAAGAACTTAGAATAGACAAACGAAGGTCCAGGTTTCAGTACCAATCAGTAGCAATGCGCTCTTCTACATGTTGTCCTGAAGAAAACCAATCAGAGAAACCAGTCTCTTCAGAAGAAGAACCCGTGCAACTAGATGTTGCCCATGGACCATTATCTGACGCAGAATGAGAAAACAGATGACGTAAAGGCTTGTGTCTTTATTGTAGCAGTGTGGATCATCTAATTCGAATGTGTCCAATCCGTTCCACCAGACCGTCGGGAAATGCCAACTCCCGTCCCCTGTGAGAAAGAAGGGGACTGGAGGCATTGAAATACCTTCCATCTGCTCCTCCAGAGAAGATACCACAGCTCTTTTTGTATTTTCAGTAACTCTACAATGCCCAAATCAGGAAGAACAAGTGTTGGCATTATTGGATTGTCGAGCCAGTGGTATGTTCCTAGATGAAAGATGGGCTAAGGAAAAAGGAATACGTCACGTTCCTAAAGAAGTTCCTGAACATGTTCAAACAGTAGATGGCTCTCCTATAACCTCCGGACCTGTGGTGGATACTACTCCTACCCTTTGCCTGCAATTCGGAAGACATAAGGAACATGTCGCCTTTGACTTGATATCCTCCTCTAACCATACTATGATCCTGGGAATTCCTTGGTTAACACGATATAATCCATATATAAATTGGGAGACACAGACTATGGGAGTCATTCTGACCCTGGCGGTCTTGGACCGCCAGGGCAAGAATGACGGAAGCACCGCCAACAGGCTGGCGGTGCTTCAAATCCCATTCCGACCGCGGCGGTAAAGCTGCGGTCGCCCCGCCGGGGCCGGCGGTTTTCTGCCGTTTTTGCCCCGGCTGGGAGAATCAGCCAGGGCAGCGCTGCAAGCAGTGCTGCCCTGGGGATTCTGACCCCCTTACCGCCAGCCTGTTTCTGGCGGTTTTCACCGCCAGGAAGAGGCTGGCGGTAAGGGGTGTTTGGGGCCCCTGGGGGCCCCTGCACTGCCCATGCCACTGGCATGGGCAGTGCAGGGCCCCCCTAACAGGGCCCCGGCCAGCTTTTCACTGTCTGCCTAGCAGTCAGTGAAAAGCGCGACGGGTGCAACTGCACCCGTCGCACAGCCGCAACACCGCCGGCTCCATTCGGAGCCGGCTCCTGTGTTGCGGCCTCATTCCCGCTGGGCCGGCGGGCGCTAACTTGGTTAGCGCCCGCCGGCCCAGCGGGAATGTCAGAATGGGGGCCGTGTATATTTGGCCGCATGGCGGCCAAATGGCGGTTTCCGCCTGGCGGGCGGCGGTAGCCGCCCGCCAAGGTTGGAATGACCCCCTATATCACTTTCATCCCACTTTTGTCAATTACATTGGTCTCCGAAAGAGTCACATTTTTCTTCTAATCAAAGAAGCAGTACCATTAACATGGTCCAAGGAGTACCCAGATGCTATCAAGAATACTCCGTCGTGTTCCAGAAACCTCAAAGACCCATTTTGCCTCCTCATCGACATTATGACTGTGCTATTCATTTGCTACCTGGGGAAGTAGTTCCTTTCGGAAGAATGTATTCCTTATCAGAGCAGGAAAGAAGAGCACTAAAGGAATACATAGATGAAAACATGCAAAGCAGATTGCTTGTTCCCTCTTCCTCACCTGCCAGAGCTCCTCTTTTCTTTGTACCAAAGAAGACTAAAGATCTCTGACCCTGCATAGACTTTTAAGAGTTCAACAAGATTACCATCAAGGATAGGTATCCCCTACCTCTTATTATGGATATCTTGGAAGCAGTTCAAGGGGCCACTAAATTCACCAAGTTGGATCTGCGGGGTGCCTATCATCTTTTACGAATTAAGGAGGGTGATGAATGGAAGACTGCTTTTCGCACTCCGTTGGGTCATTATGAATACCGCATAATGCCTTTTGGTCTGAGTAATGCACCTTCCATATTCCAAAGATTTGTGGATTCAGTTTTTCTGGTCTTTTGAATCAGAGTCTTGTAATCTATCTAGATTACATTCTTGTTTATTCTCGTTGTCCTGAACACCATACTCAGCATGATCTTCGGGTATTGGAAAGACTCCGACAAAACAATCTATACTGTAAGCCAGAAAAGTGTGAATTTAACAAGTCTGAGGTCTTGGTTTCCGTATCAACCAAGCAGGCACCTCTATGGATCCAGAAGACTGGCCTTCTCCTACTTCAGTTAAGGAGACAGAGTGCTTTCTAGGGTTATCAAATTGATACAGACAATTTATAAAGGATTTTTCCCAGCAACAGAGTCAGATAACCCAGACCATTAAAAAAGAAAGCTTAAAGAAAGGCTTCATCTGGACAGAAGAAGCAGAAAGAGCCTTCCCAGGGTATAATACGTGCCTTCACACAAGCTCCCATTTTACATCATCCTGACACTACTAAGAAATTTATTGTGGTCACAGATGCATCAGACTAGGCTATTGGAGCCATGTTGTTACAAAGACAAGAAGATGATGGCCTTGAACATCTTGTCTTTTATCTTTCCCATGTGTTGTCAGATGCAGAACTAAACTATTCTGAGTTAGAGAGGGAATTACTAGCATTAAAGACTGCCTGCAAAGAATGGAGACATTTTCTAATGGGTAAAAAGGAAGCTTTCGAAGTTAGAACAGATCATTGCAATCTACAATGCCTCCGCAGTTTTCAATGCCGGAGTCGTCAGCAAGCCTGATGGGCTTTCTTTTTTAGTCAATACGATTTTGTAGTGACATAAATACCTTCATCCCGAAATGTTCTAGCAGATGCTTTGTCTCGCCGATATCCTGAGAGCACAATTACTACTTTCCCACACATCATAGAGCCATGTCGAATAGTGGGAGTTGTTCAATCCTTTCTCGACCGTGTGAAGACAGAGTATCAGAATTTATCCATGGAAGAATGGATTACTTTAAATTTCCACTCGCAGAAGCATCAAGAATATTATTATCATAAGAACACCTTATTTTTGCCTACCAAGAAAGTGCAAACTGAAGCTTTGCAAATGTGTCATGACTCCCATATTGTTGGACATCGTAGAGTTAAGAATACCCAGGAACTGCTCCTCTGCTCCTTTTGGTGTCCCACGTTAAAATCTGATGCTCAAAAATATGTAAGATCTTGCTCAATATGTGCTCAAACAAAGACACCTTGGACTAAGCCAGCAGGTTTATTGATGCCATTACCTGTGCCATCTATTCCATGGCATACTATAACCATAGATTATATTTGTTCTTTGCCATCCTCTGTGGGTTATCAGGTCATAATGGTAACGGTTGACTCTTTTACTAAGATGGCTCATTTTTCTGTGTTATGACTCCCCTATTGATGGACATCGTAGAGTTAAGAATACCCAGGAACTGTTCCTCCGCTCCTTTTTGTGTCCCACGTTAAAATCTGATGCTGAAAAATATGTATGATCTTGCTCAATATGTGCTCAAACAAAGACACCTTGGACTAAGCCAGCAGGTTTATTGATGCCATTAACTGTGCCATCTATTCCATGACATACTATGACCACAGATTTTATTTGTTCTTTGCCATCCTCTTTGGGTTATCAGGTCATAATGGTAACGGTTGACTCTTTTACTAAGATGGCTCATTTTTCTGCCCTAAAGAAATTACCCACCGCTAAGAAGATGAGTCAGATCTTTCTACAAGATATATTTCACGTGCATGGCCTCCATCAAGTAACCATTTCTGATCAAGGCCCTCAATATGTGTCCCGTTTTAAGAGAACATTTTGTAAGTTTTTGCATAATGAGGTAGCTCTATCATCGGGGATTTAACCTCAGGCTAATGGTCAAACAGAACCTCTAAATCAAGGATTACAACAGTATCTACGCTGCTTTTGCAATGCAACCCAAAGTAATTGGTCTTCATACCTACCATTGGCTGAATTTTCCTAAAATAATGCAGTCCATAGGTAAACAAAGTCCACACCTTTCTTTTGTACTTTTGGTTTCCACCCTACTGCTTTTCCTACCGTTACTAACAAGGATTCCTTTGTTCCAGCAGTTGCCTCGGTTGTCCAAAATCTCCGTCAGGTTCATGATCTGCTATGTGCCAATCTCCTAGCTACAAAACGTTTAATGAAGAAGGTTGCCCATACTCGGCATAGTCCTGCACCATCTTACCAGCCTGGGAACAAGGTCTGGCTTTCATCCAAGTTTTTGGCCTTTTGCCTGTCCCAGAATAAGTTCAAACCCCGTTACTATGGACCTTTAAGAGTCTTGCATGTGGTGAATCCAGTCTCTGTTCAACTTCGTTTACTATTGACTTAACATTCATCCTGTTTTTCATGTGTCTCAACTAAAACCTTTTATTTCTGGTCCTTACAAGAGCGATGCACATTGTCCACCTCCTCTTTTGGTTGATGGCCATCCTGAGTACAAAGTTCAGGAGGTATGCGATTCTCGCTTTTTTCGAAATTGCCTCCAATTCTTGATTCGTTGTAAAGGATACCCCATTAGTGATTGTTTGTGGAAAGATGCTTCCTCTGTCCCTGCTTCTCGCTTGGTCCGCTCATTTTTTCAACATTTTCCGGACAAGCCTGGGGCTTCGGGGTGGGGACCTACTGAGACGCCGTGCAGACCAGCGGCGCCCCATTTGCGGACTGCGGTCAGATCGGCGGTCCGTGTCTCGGACAGCCGTTTCTGCCGCAGGCCGCTTTTCAGTCCACGACCTGTTTTTCGGGTTACAACACCACCTGAGACCTTTTCTTTTGGCTCTGGTTCTGGCTGCATCCACTTTTTGCCTCCTTAATTTTTCTTACCTGTATGTTGCTGTTTTTTCTTCTTCTCTTCTTTTTTCCTTTTTTTCTTTTTGTTTCTTCTTCGGCGATATTTTCTTTTTCCCAGAAGTCTGTATTCTTTCCCTGCATGCTTTGTTTCCTATCTTATACTAGGGTTATTTTTCCATTTACCTTTATGTGGCTTTCCCAATCCAAGATGGTGTCTTCGCTACTTCCTGGATGTCACTTCCTGTCTGTATATAAGCAGCGTTTGTCTTCTGTTCCTTGAGTTGCAAACACTTCTGTTCCGGTTTTGCTCCTCGCTCCTGTATCCCGTGATTAGGATTCTACCTTTTCTCCTGACTTCAGTTTCTGCTCCAGTCCTTTTTGTGCCTCAAAATTCTTTCTTTTCTTATTTTTCAGGAGTTCCTTGATTAGAGGTTTTTCCCTGCTGTTTTTTTCCCTCTGGGACTCCTTCTGGAGGTTACGGCTTGCTTGGTGTTTTATTACCAGCAGCACCGTGGCTACTGGAAAGGGTCGCCCCTATCTTGGTCAATCTAGAACAAGCAAGAAACCAGGTGGTGCGGTGAGACTGGCGGATTACCGCGGTGAGAAGCGTTCAAGTCGTGAAACGTAATGGCTTCCAGGCCCATCACTTGCCTCCTAAATGCACTGCCAGAATAAACCTCCTCTGGAAGGGGCATCCATGTGCAGAGAGTAGGCACCACAATGATCTCACGGGGTGAGTCCTTGGGTTTGGGAGGGGTGGGCTTCGGTTTAGTTGGGGTAGGGTGGGATTTGGGAGAGGTGGCTTGGGGTTTGGAAGGAGTGTATTGAGATTTGGAAGGAGTGGGTTGGGATTTGGGAGGGGTCAGGGGTCAGGGGAAGGGCAAAAAGCAAACTTTCCACAGGGTGGTGGGTAGGGTGTTGAGGAGGGATTTGGGTTTGGGAGGTAGAGAGAGTGACCACGTCTGTTCTGTATGTGTCTGTTGAAGATGGGGGTTGTATGAGGCTCTGGTGTATGTGCTGCATCTTTAGGTTTCTGTTTTTGCTGACTGTCTGTTGGGTGGGTGAGTGTGGGTGTTTGGGTTGCGTATGTGTGTATGTGAATGTGTCTGCCGTGGTTGTGGTGTGTGTTGCTGTGCTGTCTATGTGTGTGCCGTCCATGCATATGTGGTGGTGGGTGTGATGACTGGTGGTGTGTCTCTGGTGTGTGTGTTGGGGTTGTGGTGTTTGCAATGAGGGTGTGTTAGACTTGGCTTCATTGGCATGGTCTCCCCTAACTTTTTGCCTCTACTTCCCAGGTTGCGTCTGTGTGCTGGACTCTGTTTTTGCTGTTTTGTTTGCTCTGGACACTTTACCACTGCTGACCAGTGCTAAAGTGTAAGTGTTGCCTGTATACCCTGTGTGTAAATTATAGGTGTACATTGGCTTATCCATGATTGGCATATTTGATTTACTTGTGAGTCCCTAGTAAAGTGAACTAGAGGTCCCCAGGGCCTGTAAATCAAATGCTACTAGTGGGCCTGCAGCACCGGTTGTGCCACCCACATTAGTAGCCCTGTAAACATGGCTCAGACCTGCCACTGCAGTGTCTGTGAGTGCAGTTTTAAACTGCCAATTCGACATGGCAAGTGTACACACTTGCCGGGGATAAATCTTCAATTTTTATACATTTAAGGCACCCCTAAGGTAGGCCCTAGGTAGCCGTGTGGGCAGGGTGCAGTGTATGCTAAAGGTGGGACATATACTTATGTGTTTTACATGTCCTGACAATGAAATACTGCCAAAATCGTTTTTCAATGTTGGAAGTCCTATCTCTTTCATAGGTTAACATGGGGGCTGCCTTTAAATATTATTTAAGCACAGATTCCCTTTGGGAGCAGATAAACGTCTGGAGTTTGGGGTCTCTGAACTCACAATTTAAAAAATACATCTTTTAGTGAAGTTGTTTTTTAGATTGTGTGTTTGAAAATGCCACTTTTAGAAAGTAGGCATTTTCTTGCTTAAATCATTCTGAGACTCTCCCTGTCTAAATTAGTTTGACAGTTGGGCTGTTTGGTCCTCTCCTCTAGACAGTGACACAAAGGGAGCTGGGTTTTAGCCAGCATATCCTGATGGACCGCTGGGCTGAGGGGGGCACATACACCAGAGCCTCATACAACCCCCATCTTCAACAAACACATACAGAACACTTACACCTGAAAGGGCTGTGCCTGCCCTCACACAATGCAGTCTCCAACCCCCTGGTGTATGTCTGGGGCCTGGCCTGGGCAAGGCAGGATTGTGAAAACAACAGAGACTTCTCTTTGAAGTAGGCCTACTTCAAAGGCAGAAAGGGGTATAAGAAGGACACCCCAAATCCCTGAAAATTAGATTACTTCTGGAACCAAGAGGAATCTCTTCCAAGGAGAATAGCTGGAAGCTGGAGGAGGAGTACTGCCCCTATGCCTGTGACTGTGCTTTGCTGAGTTGGCCTGCAGTGGCTGCTTCTGCAGGAAAGAGAATAAAAGACTGATTTTTGTGTGACTTCCCACTGGTGAAGAATCTCCAAGGGTTTGAACTGATTTTGCCTCCTGTTTTTGAAGTCTCAGGGACAACAAAGACTTATCTCTGCCACCACTTGGGCTTTCTTCTGAGAGTCCTGCCTGCCAAGTGGTACCCTAACCTGTCTCTGGGCCCTTGAAAGGTGCAAGGACAGAAATCCATGCAAAGACTGCCGTGTGGGGAAACTCTCAATGCACCAACCACCTTGCGGCTGATAAACGACGCGCCGCCGGCCTTGCGGCTAAAATTGACATTCCACCTGCTTCGCGGCTGGGAGATCAAAGCAATGCAGCTGGAGAAATGACGTACAACACCCGCAGAGGCTGCAGTTAATGACACAAGCCCCCAGGCAGCACGGTTTCTTGACACTGTGCAACTGCATTTCGATGCAACATCGCTGGACACGGAAAATCAGCGCAAAGCCTGCCTGGGACCAAGGTGCCTGCCCAGATCAATGCATCGCACTCTTGCGGGAGAGAAGAAACGACACACGCCAACCCGACCAAAGGAGGAACGACGTACGTTCTCACTTGCGGGTGAGAAATTGACGCTTTGCTGAACTTTTTTGATGCACACTCGCCCATGCAGCTTTATTTTGACGCTACCCAGGGACTTTTGTACTCTAACAGCGTTCTCACTGTTTCTTAAAGGATTAAGACTGTCTTTTCAAAATTCAGACTTGTGTATATTGGATTTTTGTCATTTTGGACTTGTTTAGACAAATATTATCTATTTTTCTAAACCTGTGTTGTGTCATCTTGTAGTGTTATCACTGGGTTACTGTGTGTGTTGGTACAAATACTTTACACCTTGCTTCTGAAGTTAAGCCTGCCTGCTAGTGCCAAGCTACCAAGGGGGTAAGCGGGGGTTAACTGAGGGTGATTCTCTTTTACCCTGACTAGAGTGAGGGCCTGTGCTTGGACAGGGGGTAACCTGACTGCCAACCAAAGATCCCATTTCTAACAGGGTGTGTGCTGGTGGTGTCTGTGGGTGTTACTGTAGTGGTGGGTGTGGTGTGGTGTCTGGGGGGTCTGTGTGTGGTTGTGTAGTGGTGGGTGTACTGACTGGGGTATGACTGTGGTGGTGGTGTGTGTGGTGTCTGCACCTATGTTTTTTACTGTGCTTGTGTTAGAATGTGCTGTTGTGGGTGTGTGCATATGTTTGTGTGTGCTTTGGAAAGGGCTGGTTTGAGGGATTTGGGATTGGGAAGGGGTGTGAATCTGGGCATGAGGTTAGGGTGGGTGGGTGGGAGGCTGCGGCCAGTGAGGAGACCGCTGTAGGCCAGACAGCACACCATGAACACCATCCAAGAAAGCCAGCATCCGGGTGTTCTGGACAGCCAGCCCCTGGATGCCATTCAATAGTGCAGTCTGGACTACAGCGATCATTCTTAATAGATCACAGCCCCCTCACAGAGCGCAGCCACTTTTAGGGGAGCGGCTACGGCCAAGTGGGTGGGGGGAGCAAAGGGAGGGTGGAGCTGAAAATGCAGGGGCGGATGAAGATTTAGGTGTCACAGTCTCTCCAGAGTCCACCCCCACTAGGAACTGGTCTTCTTTGGAGGCATCCGAGAAAGATGTTGAGTTACTCATGGCCTCTTGGCCAGTCCCATCAACCTCCATGCCACTGGGTCCCTGGGTGTCGGTGGTCTGAGCACCCAATCCCTATTGGCCAGCTTCATCCCCACCAATGTAGTTGCTGTCACCTTCGCCTTGCCCGGTTGATGCTAACAAAATGATACAACAGTTATAGTGCATCTGTGAGAATACAATTGGACATCAATGTACATCATACAACATTTGAAACAAGTTAATTTATCCCCCATCTCTGCTCCCACATCATGTATGCCTTTCTCACTCATACACTTGTAGTTCACTCCATCTCAAAGGGTTCCAACAGCATGACTAAACACATATGCCTAGCTACATCTCTGAACCACTGCAGAACACAGCTAAAATTGTTTCCCTTCTCCCAGAGGGTAAGATATTTGGATGGAAATGTTCTGCCCAAAATGGGACACCTTCCACATGCAAATGTCCGTTTCCAGATCACATTGCTCTCCATCATCCATCCTGGGTAGGACTGAGGACACCAAAATGTTGTCTGATGCACAAATCTCTCACAAGTGTGGGCACATTCCTGTTTGTTGTTTACAATATGAGTTGACAAAGAAATTTATGCTGCCAATCAGACTGGTTTACATGCAAATTTGTGACGGGCTACAGACTAAGGTCCACCAGTTACTATCAACATATAGTATAAGTTTGCTGGAGAAACTGCTCTCAAACGTGTCAGATAAGGAATGATGTCACTGTACTTTCAGTGCAGATGCACATTCTCACATTGTCATAGAACCATCTTAGCAATGTCAAGTCTGATATATCAGCTGCTTCACAACTGTGCAGTTTGCCACAGTCACCAGTAAGTAAGCCTACATTCACTACACGCATTTGTGATGTACCATCACCTGGGGCATGTTTTGAGAAACTGTCCCTCACGTAATTGTGAAAATGCTGCCAATCCCATTCTTTACATGCAGCCATGTATCTGCCCACAACAGTAACCAGTCCTTGGGAGGTGGAATCTAGTGGCATGATACACCACAAAACAAACCACCACACACTGCATCAGACACAATCTGACCAACTTATATCTCCAGAAATCATCAGGAGCTCCAGGTGTGTGTCTTCCTCACAGTTGTTGGCATACAGTACAGCTGGAAAGCAGAGATGTGAAACCACAACAGTATCTTTAAAAAATGACTTACCTCCTTGTTGCTGCTCTTGGGCTCTCAACTGCCCATCAAGCTCCGGGTAAGCCACCACAAGAATGCGGGTCATTAGGAGGGTCAGGGTGCAGCGCACCTGCCTGTATCACTGGGCTGACTGCCCTACCTTACTTTCCATCGATTTCCTTGTGACACGACACGGGTCCATCCACCTCTCCCAACAGTGCAGGCTACACCGCTTGTGGACCCCCAGGGTCCACACCTTCTTTGCAATGCCATTCCAGATCTCCCACTTTTGATGGGAGTTGACCTTTATAGATGACATAGAAAAGGAAAAGGAAAGGCAATTCAATGTCACTGTTGGGCTGTACTGCTGTGACATCATATTTTACCAATATACACATATAGTTACAGAACAGTTACAATTTTATTTCAAAAAGCATTTATAGGGAGAGTGGAAATACCGATTTTCAGTGATCTCATGTGCACCAGTAATACTTGTTAGATTCCCATGTTACCTGCTCAGGTCTAAAACATCATCTTGGCCAGAACTATGCAACCAATTCTGTTGTGAGAGCCACCCTTGATTACTCACAATTATTGTGAGCTACTGAAGGCCAAACCACCTGCACAATCCTTGCATATAATCATACTCACACCTACATTGACTTCCTGCCTAAACTCCCAAAAGTGGTCTGCATCGCATACAGTGACTGAGGGCAACAGAGGAGGGTTGCTAAGTGTCAGTGAGAGCAGGGATTTGTGGGTTGTTTGTATAAGTGTGAACTCTAATGGGACAGACTGGTATGGCTGATGGTGAGCCACTGGCATCTGAGCTTGCAGCACTTAAAATAAGTCTACCTGTATGTGGCTCCATGACAGGTTGAAATTGTACAGAGATAAATGATGCACAATCTGTGCTGGACTCTCATGTGACAGTACAGCATCAGGCAACTCCAGATCCTCCTCCTTTTTCAAACATCACTGTCATTTCAACATTGGCTGTATGTTATTGTTCATACAACTGTTACACTGTCTACTGGTCAGTGTCAGTCAGTGGCCTGAAGTTTGTGTGAGGAAACAGGATTTGTGTGTGACATAGACACACATTACAGTTTCTACTGTCAGGTGGCTTAAATCTGCCATGCTCAGAAAAGTCAGATATTGGTCTCAGAAATCTGTCCCAGATACAACATTCTGTCAACTCAAAGACTCAAAGCACAACAACACCCACATTACCAAAAAGGAAACAATTATCCTGTGAGAGATAAAGGAAGAGGTTACTCAGTCAGACATGTACCTGTTCCTCTGGGGTCTCATAGAGTTGGGTGTACAGGGACAGAGCCTCCCTGGTAAGAAGCTCCTGCTCCCCAGGGGAGAAGGCAGGGGCCTTGTCACCTACGTAGCCTGGCACCCTGGCTCAGTAACAGCAACGGAGGAGGTCTTGATGGCTGCAGTGTTAGGAGGCAAGTGATTTTTTTACACAACACGGTGTACAAGTGCACGGTGGACTCAATCTGTGATGGAGACAGACACAGCCATTAGCTTTCATGAGTAGCCATCGCACACGTTGTGGAGGTTACCGTGTACTACGCAGTTAACTTCCACTGACGGCCATCAGCTAGGCATTGTCCTGATGGCAAGGTCAGGCAGCCGCCATTTAAGGGTGTTTAGCTGCGCATTTTACAATAGTGTTTGTGTCACCAGCACTCAAAATGGAGGCTAGTGCACTTCTAACAATCAGATAAGAACAACACTTTTCTGTGCAAGATATGGCACAAACATTTTTTAACTGTGACTGTCAATGATAGTGCCTCAGGGAAAGTACTACCCCTGTTGACGGTATTTTAAAATAAACATTTTTAAAAAAATAGGTGCAAATAATACAAGGTAAATGCATTATTTGCACATTATAAGGAAAAATTATAAAATGTGTATGTTTATATCTTAGTGGGCCAAACATTTGATATCAATGTGTGTACATGTATTACCCAATGATATTTCTACTGTTACCCAGAAGTAAGATGTGCTTTGACATTAGAGGTATGGTGTGACTATTTCTTCTGATATTTTCTTTTCCATACTTACAGATGTCTGAGCCCAGCCATGGGTAGGAGGCGACAGCTCCAGGTGTTCTGGCCCTTTCCAGACCTTGCCACCATGGAGGAAACGGACATCATCAAGCAATATCGTCTAAATAGGCAAACTATCCTGGATTTGTGTCAGCAGTTGGAGCCTGATCTCCTGCCTCACAATATGAATTCAACAGCCATAACACCAATAGTAAAACTCACGGCAGTAGTGCATTTTGGAGCCACTGGCACATTTCAATACACTGTGGCAGTATCTGGGGGCTTGTCCCAGCCGACTTTCAGTGGTGTGTTACAAGAAGTCCTTTCTTCCCTGATTAAGAACATTTACAGCTACATCCTATTCCCACCTCCACAGGATTTTGCCGCTGTGAAGGAAGAATTTTATGCTTTGGGTGGAATACCATATGAGGTTGGAGCAATAGATGGCACAAATGTTGCCTTGGTGCCATCACACACCAAAGAACAGGTCTACCGCAGTTGAAAGAACTTCCATTCCATCAATGTGGAAGTTGTCTGCTTATCAGACTTATACATCTCAAGTGTGTGTGCCCTCTTCCCTGGGTCAACACATGATTCATTCATACTACAGAACAGCAATGTCAGAACTCTGCAGATGTCACACTCAGACCAGAGTGAGCCTGGATTATTTGTAAGTACCACATGAATTGTAGATTTTTAGCCTGAATCCTAGTTTAGGAAGGGACAGTGGTTTGATGTGACAGTAATCTATTGATGTGTTGCTTCTATATAGGAGGCAAGGCATATCCTAACTGAACGTGGTCATCGGCACCGCTGAGGAATCCAAAAACCCTAGGGGAAATCTCCTTCAATGAGGCCCATGGAAGAACACGGAGGCCAGTGGAGCGGGAGAAGAAAAAACCTGGACTGGAGCAGCGCATCATGCATGGACCTGGAATAATCTTTGGTGATGTATATATGAGCGGACTGGAAAGAACAGCTATAGACTAACTGTGACAACGGAAGTGTTAGTCATTTGAAACTTTACGTAGCCTGTATTTTGGAATACTTTGAGAATTACAAATTAAGAGATGCAACTAAATTCCAGCCCTGAGGAAGTCAAGTGACGAAACACGTGTTGGCTGTGAGGTCGTTATAAAGAACTTGGACTTTTCTGATTCATTATGGATTTCTACTTGAACTTTAGGTATTGATAAGGATTATGGGAACAATTGAGGTCAAATTAAATAGACTTTGGAATCTGATGGAACAACTCTGATGTATCCAGTTCATTTGGAAGGAGATGGACTGATGGAATTGGACTTTGTATTATTATAATATTGACATGAAAGGGGTATTTTGATTGTGGGAGTGAATATTAAACTAGATACCTAAAAAATAAGAATTTAAAATCTTTTGACATGTCTATTATGTGTATATCAAAATAACTATTAATTCAAGTAAGTGAGTGTTTTTGCATATGTAAAGTGGTATACTCATCAATAAAATAGGAGTGCTCACATTAGGGAGCTTACTCTAGGACAACGGGTGCCACAGCATGTACAGAGCCAGTGGAGCGGGCTTTCGGGCTCCCGAAGGCTAGGTTTAGGTGCCTGGACTAAAACTGTGGAGCCTTCCTCTACTAACCCGATAAGGTGTTCCAAATCACGGTTGCCTGCTGTATTCTCCATAACATTACCCTGAGGAGAGACATCCCTATGATTGCAGAAGAGGGAGACCGTGATGAGCTCCCAGGTGAGGATGTTGAGGTGCCCTATGAAGATTACAGTGGTGAGGAAGGAGCTGACTTACGTCAAGATGTGATTGTTCACTTCTTCACCTGAGTATAAGTTTACCCTGTACAAATGTAATGCTACAATGTCAGTACAACTGGTGCCCTAGGGTACCAATCTGTCTGCTATGGTATTTTCTTTAGGAATGGTCAGTGCAGGAAAGTTCAAGGCAAAGATACTAGTGGATCAGGTTTTCCCTAAATTGGGTTATGTGGTCATTGAAAAAGATTAAGGCGCATATTTATACTTTTTTAGTGCCGCATTTGCCCCATTTATTTACGCAAAAGTGGGCGCAAACTTACAAAATACAATTATATTTTGTAAGTTTGCACCGCTTTTGTGTAAAAAAATGGTGCAAATTCAGCGCTAAAAAAGTATTAGTATGGGCCTAAATGTGCTTGTGCTAAATATGTGTGTTCTCATGACTTGTCAATTGAGTTACTTTTTCTGTGAGGTAAAAATTATTTTCCGTTGTTATTCTGTTTCAGTGTTCTTCGCCATGTCATCTTATTGTGGACATTTCAACCTTGTGAGATTTGCTGTGATATGTTGCTGTTTGGAAGTACAAAGTGAACAAGTATTGATCCATGGTGAGACACCAACTTAGGATGGACAAACCTTTTCCAAAGACAACTTGCACTCTGATGGCATGGAAGTTCAGAAGATTGTATCTGACTTGTTTCCTGTGTGATGCTGCTATCAAGGCAATATGTGCCACTTGAGTTGCTTAAACCAAATGTGTATGTAAAGCCTAGCATACTGTTCTACCTTCACATTGGCTATATCTCCAATTTGTGGGCAGTGGAGGTAGGTGTTGATGTGCTTCAGCTTGGTGATGAAACGTTTTGTTAGCACACCACTGAATGGTGAATGTTTCATTGTACCAGATATTGCCATAGTGTCCTTACTGGGTATGTGGCCTCAAATGTTGTCACTGCCATGATGTAGACTATTGCTGTTATTGGTCTAGGATTCTTGTTGTGAGGGCAGGATGTATGGCTCCAAATAAGGACATTCATCAGTGATAGTTTGCCTATGTAATCTGTTTCCATTGCATATTTCCTTTCCTCCATGGTATCAAGGTAGTGGAGCGTATAACCCTGAATGGCACAGATATAGGGGTTAGGACTGTTTTTTGTTGCATGGACTCTATTTCTGTCTCGACTTGTTTTCAAAATTAGAATGTTTCACATATATTCTGAGTATAGTTTGTTATCTTTAACTAGATTTGTTAACACTTTTCCTCTTTGTAATTGCAACTGTTTTATACAAATGATTGATCTATAGTATTCCCAACATGATGTTGGAAGCTGGACATGACAAAGGAAATGCCACAAATAATCAAACAAGAGTCTTGTATTCAGTGTCCATAACATTTATTATGAAGAAAGAAAAACAAGTGTTATGTGAATCAAATAATACAAATTGAATAATAAAGAGTCCATCGTGGTAGATGGAAACATGGCAGTAGATCCCAAAACAGTTTGAAGTCCAAAGTCCAAAATACTGCAGTCCTCGGAAAAGGTACATGTGTCCATGAAACAGTCCACAGGGTGAACGGTAAAAACACAAGGATGAGATTAGGTTTAGCTTCTCATGGAGGTGGTGTTGTCGGTTTTGCCATCCTCTGCTGCTTGTCCAGATGACCGTCCGCTCTCGGGAGGAGGGGGCACAGGTGGAGGGACTCTGGTGGTAGGCGCAGGCTCTTCCTGTGGCAGGGCCTCCCTGTCTGTGGCTGACAGAGTTGTAGTTTGCCCAGATACTGATTGAAAACAGACAGGGGAAGATGGGCCAGGAAAAGTCTTGTACATGATCTGGTAGATGTCACACATCACCCAAATCAAGGAGCCCAAAGTGGAATTCATGTTTTGCATCTCCGCATTGTTCTCCCTCTGCACCTGCTTAATGTCCCGGAGCTTGGTTAGGTCCTTGCTTATCACTTCTTGAGGCCGTTGTACTGATACCAAGACTTGTTCAAGAGTGGTCTGGTTCACAAAAACGCCAGGAGCCTACCTTGGCTGGTCCACAGATTCTCTCCCACAACCCCTACCCCCACTAGCCTGTGCCCTTGAAGTGTGCCCCAAACCACTGGGTCCTGGCAGACCTGTTGGCTGAGTTGTTGGTGGCTCAACATAACCCAGGGCTGAGAGGCACAGGATAGGTGTGCTGACTCTCAGTGCACGGGAAGTGGAGGTGTCCCCATGCTGAGGTCTTCTTGCAGCTGCAGTGGGGGTGTTCCTGAGGGCAGGATTTGACATATTGGAGCTGTGTGGCCAGGCAGACCAGATAGGCCAGCTTGCTTATCATCACAGGACTTGCAGCATTGGGGTCCTCACTGAAGGCTTGCCCCTGGGCTGGAGAGGAGGTCTCTTGGGTGCCAGGTGGTGGTGCACTGGTCCGGGTGGTTGAACCTGTGAAGGATACAGAGTATATGCAATTCAAATATAGTTTTTTAATTTCATGTGTCTTTGTTTACATGAGGGCCAACCTGAAACCTAGAAAGCAAGAGACTGACTGTTTAGGCCTTTGTGTGTTTTTGATTGTTAAACCCATACAGCCTGATTTACACAGATGAAAACTCCAGACCTGATCTTGTAGAGATGTCTTGAAATGCAAAGGAGCAAGACCAGATTTGTAGGTTACACGTGACAGACATTGAGGCCAACACAGTGGTGGGTAAACTGGAGTCCTGAACCCTTCCAAGGCTTAACAGGCTGAGAAACATTGGATACACAATGGTTCATAATGAATATGATAATGCAATTGATGATCATATGGACAGTGAAATTTAACTTGTGTGTGGCTACTAATTATGTTCAGCATGCCACAACAAATCTTTTAATGTCTTGTATTAAAAAGACAATGACCCATGGAAGCATTTTCATCAATTCAGTGTAGCTATGAGCAGGTGTCAACATGGTTGAGTTGCACAAGAGGTGATATTTTTATCCTAAACATGTCACAGTTCCTGACAAATGCATTCGTTTCTGAGATGTGTGTATATTGAGGTAAAGGACAGTGTTACAATATTACATTTCACTTTTGTGATTAGTGAGACATGCATAAATCTATCTTACCATTCTGCACTCCACCATGAATTCCAGTCAAGCCTTCAGAATGGAGGATTTCCAAGACCTTCTCCTCTCCAGGAAAGAGTTGTAATGGGATGGAGAGAAGAACCACCACAAGTCCTCTGGGCCTCCAGGTGACGCTTGGAGGCCAGTGAATGAACCTTCCCCCACAGGGTGTTCCACCTCTTCCTAATCTCCTCCTGTGTGCAGGTTGCTGGCTACTGCATTCACCCTGTGCAACATTCTGGTCCACATTTGCCTTTTCAGGGAAATAGTAGTATTTTGGACTTGTGCTCCAAACAATTGTGGCTATCCTCCAATGATTTCACTCACCATGACAGCCAACTCTCCCTCTGTGAAACGGGGATTTCTTCTCCCTGCAATTGTGATTAATTATTAAAAAGAGTGCCGAAAAAGATGATGGAGGAACAAAAAAGTAATAACAACAAAAAACAGAGGGAGAGTAACACAGAAAAAAATGGCTTCTCTGTGAAAATCCCTACATCAAAAAAATCTGCTGGAGTGTAATGGCAAAGGATCATGGTCTGAAATGGGGTGTGTTTTGCCGGTGTTCACAATTGTCGAATTTGCAACAGGTAAGGGCTACTAGCATTCAACCAATGGCCACAGCCATGGTATTATTCTGAACGGGGACCGCCATGGACTCCTGCCATCACGGGCCCACCGCTGACACACCGCCAGCACAGCTGTTTGATCTAAATAGGATTGGCGGGATGCTGCCATCAAGACGGCGACGGAGTGCTAATCATCGACAATGGAGACCGCCAAAATCTAAATCAGGCCCTAAAATATTAAAACAAATTCTAAAATTTGTCTAAACAATCAAAGAAATTCCTCAACTGAATGAAAGAGGGAAAAGGGTGAGTTTTTTCATTACTCAGTCACTACTGGCTGCATGGGGTGGAGGGAGATCAGTACATCAAATTATTAGATTGTTACTGAAGGTTTTTCTTTGTCAAGTCTGTACTACTTCGCTAGATTTCTGGTAGCTCCTCAAGACTTTTAGGTTCCTTTTGATTATTAGTAAATATACTAAGGGCACTGTTTTCCTTGAGCCACATCATTATCTTATTTCATAAGGCATCCAAGATCCCTGGTGATTATTTTTAGGAACTTTCGTAAGTGTCAGATTATCCTTGTCTGGAATTAGTTCTTTTAGTCATCCTTCTCTCACCAGACACATTTAATTTTTAAGTCTCATACTTTTATTGCTGCAGAGGCCGGTCGTTTTTCCCATCCTCAGAAGCATGTGTTGAGTTCAAAGAATGTACATTCAGCCAGCGATTAGTTGTTGTTGTGTTAGCATGTGAACAAGCCAATACCGATGTAAGCAGATATTGATGAGCTTGTGAAAATATATAGAAGGACTGTGATTGATATGCACCGGTGTACATATGGAGAGTGGTCTAATGAAGATCTCTGATTCGTTTCTTTACAAGGGATTGCATCCATATTCTCTGGGTGGTTCAATTTTGTTTATGCCTTGCTTTCAAACAGGACTTCAGGGATTGATTTGTTTTCCATGAACAGTTTCTGAAGCTTCCTCCAAGCCTAATGATTGCTTCACTTCAGGAGTAGACAATGGAGACTAATGTAGGTGCAGATAGAACATTCAAGGTTTCCTCTCCTACTATTATCGAGTTAGCCACACTTCATGGAGCCATCTTGTAAAAACAAGCTCCAGGCAAACTGGAAGGCAATGAAAAAACTCTTTACTTTCTTACCAAGAGCAGAACCGTCTGTTAGGAGTCAATGCAGTCATGGCCTGCATGATTTTACTGCACTTTTCCCCTATCCTTTACCTTTCAGGAAAATGTTCTGGGTTTGGTGCTGAACTGTACCATAGCAGAAGCACTAAATCATTGTCCGGGGTGCAAAGTGTACGTGGATAATTCAATGTCATAACTCATCATCATCATCATATATGCTTACTGCCTAAATCTCAGTGTTCTTAGACTGCCTCGAACTGTAACGCACCCCATGGAAACTTCCAGAGCATCCACACGCTCAGTCATCCCTGCAGGAGTTCGGGAAACATCTCACTGGAGGCACACCCCTCTCTCCTGACCAGAAATTGGCTGTCGTTGTCCAGCCCGGAAAAAGATGCAATTTGAAGCTTCCTGTGAGACTCACAAATGATGAATGCACATTGCAGACCTGTAACAACAACAAAACGAATGCAACCACTCACTCTCTTCATTCACAATAACAGAGAGGAAGACATCTTACTTAAAAGTATTCCTAGTTTATTTGCCCTGAGTGTGCCCTCGGGCAGCCTTTTCTCCCATTCAAAATTACTACTTTTCAACTGTACTTAAACCAACAAAGCAAAGTTATTCTAGATTCATGTGACGCAGAGCAGCATAAGGGGACTAGGCTTGCCCTTTTAAGCGACCTCCACAATCTGGTGGAAATTCCTTACCACAAATTGGTAGAATGCAGTCTGTAAATAATTTTCAATTCTTAGGTCGGTATTAAATCAAGTGGCCACCATGATTGCCAGCATTTAAGCACAATACCCTAAACTGTCACCAGACCCTAATCAGGCACATGCATATAATATGCAAATTGTGTAGGATAGATTTTGTTTTGCTTGTTTTGAGGAAAATGTGAGATTTTATGTTTTATATTTTTAATTATAATACATAAATATTTAATCTAAGGTAATTCACTTGTTTAGTTGACATTAATCTCGCTATAATAACTGATTGCCAACCTTTGGTGTGTGAAATTAAAGTAATTCACATGGTACACAGCATTGCATTTCATGTCAGTCTCCAATTGTGTGGTCTACAACAGCATACCATCAGACCAGCAAGGAGGGAGTGAATGCTTACACGTCCATCTTGAAACATCTGTGAATTTGCGTTTGGAGGACAACTTGTACCAGTGTATCCACTCGATCTGTCCTTAGGGATTGGAACTCCGGATAACGGGTTATTACTGGATGGTCTGTACACGGTGGTCAGAGTACAATGCAGCTCCATCCAAATGCTTCTACAGATTTTTCTCTCATATATCAGCAATTTTCAAATAGAATATGCTCCGTCCACTATCACAGGCCCTGCCTGTGGTCTCCATAAGCATTTTTTACTCACCTTGGTACCACCTAACCCCATCTAATACCATAGTCATACTTTTGCGTGAAGCAAGCAATTGGAGACATAGGGGGTCATTACGACTCTGGCGGTCTTGGCGTCCGTACCGCCAACAGGCTGGCTGTACGGAGACCCATATTTTGACTGCGGCGGTAGCGCCGCGGTCACACCTCCGGGGACGGCGTTTTCCTGCCGTTTTAGCCCCAACAGTGATAATCTGCCAGGGCAGCGCTGCAAGCAGCGCTGCCCTGGGGATTATGACTCTCCTACCGCCAGCCTGTTTCTGGCATTTGCACCACCAGGAAGAGGCTGGCGGTAAGGGGAGTCCTGGGGCCCCTGGGGGCCCCTGCACTGCCCATGCCACTGGCATGGACAGTGCAGGGGCCCCCTAACAGGGTCCCGTGCAGCTTTTCACTGTCTGCATAGCAGACAGTGAAAAGCGCGACGGGTGCTACTGCACCCGTAGCGCGGCCGCAACGCCCCGGCTCCTATGTTGCGGCCGCATCCCCGCTGGGCCGGCGGGCATAAACTAGTTTTGCGCCCGCCGGCCCAGCGGGATTGTTGTACTGGGGACCGCGGGAGTGCAGCCGCATTGGCGGCCGCACAGTGGTTACAGCTTGGCGGGCGGCGATAGCCGCCCGCCAAGCATGTAATGACCCCCTTACAACCTTGTGCTGACGATGCTATGCCATGTCACATAAGTATCTGTAATAGGTAATACAGGTCTCTAAGGGCCAGATGTACAAAACCTTTTGCACGTCGCAAACAGTGATTTTTGCTGTTTGCGACGTGCAAAAAGCAAATCGCGATGCTCAAACCCCGTTTAGCAATTCGGTAACATGGTTACCGAATCACAAAATGGGACTGACAGTCGCGATTAGGAAGGGGTGTTCCCTTCCTAATTGCGAGTCGCAGTGCGATGTTGTATTGTTTTGTGACCGCGAACGAGGTCGCAAAACAATCGCAGTTAGCACCCATTTCAAATAGGTGGTAACCCATTCGCAATAGGGAAGGGGTCCCCATGGGACCCCTTCCCCTTTGTGAATGGCATTAAAAACATTTTTCCAGAGCAGGCTGTGGTCCTGTGGACCACTGCCTGCTCTGAAAAAATGAAACAAAAACTTTTCTTTTTTCGTTTTTGTAATGCATCTCGTTTTCCTTTAAGAAAAACGGGCTGCAGTACAAAACAAAAAAAAAAAACTGCTTTATTAAAAAAACAGTCACAGACATGGTGGTCTGCTGTCCGCAGCAGGACACCATCCCTGTGAATGCCGCCACTCGCAAGGGGGTCGCAAATTGCGACCCACCTCATTAATATTAATGAGGTGGGCCTTTGCGACCCCCTTGCAAGTCGCAGATGGTGTCAGGGACACCATCCTACATTCTGAATTGCGACTTGCAAATTGCGAGTCGCTTTGACTCTCAATTTGCGGGTCGCAATTCAGAATCTACCTACATCTGGCCCCAATCCCTTCTGCAAGCCACACAGCTATAGATGGCCAAAAGATGGCTTCAGTTCATTCTGGTAATGGTTCTCTGCTCCAACCAGCTTCTCGCTGGCTTCCAAAACCAATGAGAGACAAGGAGCCTCGTAGCCATTAGACCTAAAACAGCTATCAATCTTCTTTAACCTGACCACGACCAGACTGGCACTTTGATTCCATGTCCCAGCCTCGTGTTCACTGTTCATTCTAACCAACACCTAATTGTGAACTGCCAAATTCAAACAAGGCTAGACCGAGAACTTGTTTCTTGGTCCTCGCAACTGGTCAAACACCTTACTATGAACATTTCTTTTTTGTTTCCTCACTTGATTTCCTCAATTGATCTCCCTCCCTTTGTTCCCTCAGATCCTAATGCTACCTAATTCTAACACTGCCTTTTTTTTATAGTACATATGTCACAACATTCGCCCTCAAAGCCTTATTTTCATCTGACCTGCACTAGCATGCAATTATTTATATATGTGTAATTGTTTGCGTTTGTGTGGTGGAATCTTGCACTGCTATAGCCTGTATATAGCCAGAGGAGGTCAGTTCTGTTATTTCGAGTCTTGCACCTATTCTGATTGCGTGAGGGAAGGTTGTCCTGCTGGTTCAGACCATGCTGTACATCTGTATCTGTGAAGCTTGCATGCAGAATCTGCCATTATGTCATACCTATTCTATACATGTGAAGCAAGACAAGTGATCCTGCATGGCTTCTAGTCATACCACGCCTGTTTTATGTGAGAGAAGCAAGCATGAGACATGATAGTGCAGAATTTGTTCCATGTTCCCTGTGTGAAAGAAGATGATACCAATGCAATGCACTTCTGCCACAGACAAAAACCAGAGACAAACCATAAAGAAGAGGTCTGTGCCAGGGGTATCACGAACATTAGTGCAACAGAATCAGTACCACTAGTACCCACAAGTGTGAGAGGCACACTTCAACCCATTGAGGAATGGCCCACTCTTATTGTTTACATTAGAGACCTTGGACACGTGCAACAACATTACTTTTTTCACATCGACCAAGAAAAATATCAAATGCACAATATCAACGTACACTATAATGTCAAAGTAAATATATATAGGGGAGATTTACTATTTGTTACTTCAAGTGTATGTTCCTTGATGACATGTGCCTTCAAAGGAAGTACATGTTGATTTAAGAATAGTAAATTTGTACTAAAGTCTTGTAGTCCATTGCTGAGTGCTATACCTGTTGTTAAAGGCCCTGAACCCAATTTAGAGACCTGCCCCACAGGCTAGGGCATATAACTAGGGAGAGGGTGTTAACAACCGGAGTAGCCCGAGGGAGAAGGGCTGAAAGGCTATTAGAACAGTCCACCCACTGAGGGTAGAATGTTCCAAATTAAAAGAGAGAGAAACAGAAAGACAAACATTGCAATATTGGAGCAGGCAGCTTATACCAGCCATTATTGTTCCTGAGTCACTCCATATTCCAGCGTTCCAATTACCGGTTTATATTTAACTTGACGATGTAGTGGTAGTTGATATTCAAGCTTAGATTTTTCCTTGGTCGATATTTATGACCTCGATATTCTGACATACAACCCTCAATACATCACTCGTCTGCACTGACTTGCCCTCAAATAATCACACTCTGCAAAATCATATGAACAGTAGAACCCCATCTCCCCCCACTTATGCAGAACTCTCAGCATTCCAGCCTGCCTCACCAGGTACTCAACCACGCATGTCCTAAATTCATCAGTGGAAATTAACTGCAGCTACCTTCCCTTCTGTTCTCTTAATCCGCTTCCCATGCTTGCGAGCTGTGTTAGTTAAAACAGAGGGCAATCTCTAATTGACTTTGTCATTAAGCCCCACTAGAGATCATTCCATTAGTGGCTTATCCTCAGCCTTGACCGCTAATCGGGATTCCTCTTCGCAAGGGGTTATCCTTAAATAGATGTATCACCGAACCGTCCCCCGCGCCCTGCCACACACAAGCACACACACAGATCTTCTGCTTTTCACCTGCCTTCTCCCTTCCTTCCAGATTTCCCTGATCATATCCTCTTTTCAGCCCAAGTATGCCCAGATTGTACTCAATTCATAGGGGCTGTTGTATTTGTTCGTGACTCCAATGCGGCATTAAACCTAAAAGCCACCCACCAATGTCACCACATCTTTCCTAGAAAACTGAAAATACTGCCAGATCTGGTTGCCAAACCTCTCGAGGTCTTTTGTGCAGAGCTCTAGGTGGAATGACAGTGGTGTCTGTCATACTTGCAAGTAATTTTAGTCACAGCTACAACTGTAAAGCTTTTGGGAATTTTGTGACTATTTGTACCTGTTGCAAAGTGAGCAGTAGTCACCACCAGTTTTTTATTTTTTGTCGGATTTATCTGCTAGTAATCTTGAACTCTAATGCAGGGACACAACGATCCAATGACCAGTGTATGTGCTCTAAATACTCAAACATGTCAATATTGGCTTAAAATCTTATTGGTACATTTCACTTTGAAAACGGCAATAATATATTGTGCAGTACACTCATGGCATGGAAAGTAAAATGCCACCCATGGCATGGAAAGTAAAATGCCACATGCAAAAACACAACACAAGCCAAATCTCACACCAATTTAGAAAAATAAATAAAATGGTGTCTGCATGATAACAATCTAATAAGGAGAGCCGCTGATATGGAATTTCAAATGTTTAGGTATAGCACAATGTGCCGCTTATGGTCAGCTGGTTGTGCTAGGGGAAAGTCACATGTTCAGGCCGATGTGACCCACTGAATTACATTTCAGTAAAGCCCCGGGGAGGTGGCGGTCCCCAAAGCTGCAGGGAGTGGGGGCACGTGGCCCCCCGCATTTTAGAAATGATAAGCCCCAGAGAGGTGGTGGTCCCCAGGGCAGTAATAAGCTCTGGATGGTTGCCCCATGCGCCCCCTTCCTTATTTTTTTATTTGTCCCAGGACCTGGCCCAGCCGGGGGCTTCAAAAATACAAGAGCAGGAGACTGTGCTTGTTTTTTTCTTTATTTTTTACCGCAAATTTGTGGCGACGCCGGAAATTTGTGGCAAACATTTTTTTTAAAGTGCTTTTTTGCCTTGGCGGTGTCCCTCTGGGACCCCAGCACCAGAGCTAAGAGGTCCTTTTCCTTTTATTTTCATTTTTTGGTGAGATTTGGCTGAAGCCGAGTCCCAAGATGGCTGCCAACACCTCCTGGTTCGAAGTGTTGGCAGCCAATCAGAGCTCTGCGGCTCCGTGCTTGAGTTTTCTATTATTCGTGAAGTCATTGGGGATGATCTGTGGCTCTAGATATACAAATTTATTTTCCCTTTAATATCTCTAAAACTATTCAATGGATTTACACCAAATAAGCAAAAGCATTGTCTGCGCACAGAAATGAAGCTTTCTGCCAGATTTGGTGTATTTACTTCCAGCGGTTTGGGCTGTAGTCATGTCTAAAGGTCCTATGGAATTAACTTGGAAAATGAAACCTTTTTGACCCCCCCACCTTTTTCTTGGCCCCCACTTGACAGATCACCCTGAAACTTTATGTGTACAACAAGCATTGACGGGACACTTTTGCTGGAAAATATAATGAAGATTCGTCAAACGGTGCCAAAGATATAGGCAAGTTAAAAATGCTTTTTCTGTAGCTATATATATATATATATATATATATATATATATATATATATATATATACATATATACATATATATATTATATATATATATATATATATATATATATATATATATATATACACATATATATATATGCACATATAACATATATGCACATATAACACACACACACAAATATATATATAGGGAGAGAGAGAGATAGATAGATAGATAGATAGATAGATAGATAGATAGATAGATAGATAGATAGATAGAAATGCACATATAGCCTATTGGCCATAGCCAGTAGGTAGTTAGAGTTAGCACCAACTTTTCCCATAGACAAAGTGTTTTTGTTTTGCTAATAACTTAGCCACCATTTGACAAATCTTCACAGACATTTCAAAACTTGTACGCTAATTCATTTAGGGTGTTGTTGGGTGCATACAAAGGGGTTGGTCAAAGGCCTGTCCTGAAGAAATTATAACTCATGCCGTATAGTAACTTTAGCTCATGAATTGTTGTTCCTTCACATAAGTATAACTATAACTGCTGAATTTCTATGGTTTTATAAAGGAAAAGCGTCAACCTAACTATAACCTTCCTGTAATCTTTGGGTTTCTCAGTGATATATATATAGTTATGTAGTTAGGACCTAGTTTCCATAGATGGAACGTTTATTGTTTTGGCAATAACTTTGGTGCTGCTTGACAAATGTTTACAACATTTTTAAAACTGATATTTTAGTAAATTCAGCTGCTGTCTTGAAAGTTTTGGGATCATCTGTCAAGCAGATAAAGGGGAATCCCAAAATGCGTTTTCACCATTCATTTTTCCAGATGGTCTTTAGACACTCCTACAGCCCAAACTGCTGAACAGAATTACACCAAATTTGGCAGGAAAGTAGATGTTGTTGTGCAGATTGTAATTTGGTGTAAATCCATTCAGTATTTTAGGAGAAGTTAAGGGTAAAGCAATGTAGATATCTAGGGACGCTGATTGACTGCCAACACTTCAACGAGGAAGTGTTGGTAGCCATTTGGGACTCGGCTTCAGCCGAGTCCCAGGAAAAACAAGTGAAAAAATAAAAAAGGAGGCCAGAGTAGGGTCACCTTACACCTTAGTTCTGATGCAGAGAGACCCCACCAAGGCTTAAAAGCATTTTTTTTTACATGTCGAAAAAAAGCTGCAGATCTGAAAAAAATCAACAGGCAGCTTCCCGCTCACGCGAACCCCTCCCCTTAATTAAGGGACTCCTACGGGATCGCAGCAAAAACTGCTGAGTTTATTTTACATTTTGACCCCAGGGGGAGTCCCCCTGTGTCTCCTCCTGTATGGCTAGGGAGCAGGGTATCCCTTGGTGGGCAGGTTATCCTTACCCTGCCCCCTTACATCTAAATATTTTCTAGTTCATAATATGGGACTAAGTCCTCAGTCCTGTAATGTCTGCTTGCAACATTTTTCTCATGTTGCTGTCAGCCATCAGAGCGTTCTCTCCCGCCTTAGTCTGACTCCCACAGGAGTGAGATGGGCCAAGGGAAAAAAAAAACAGTGGTCAAATCAGAATGCTCTATTTTTTTTAATTGGGTTTGAGGGACTCTTGCAAGAGTCCCTCAAACCCCATTTGTCCAGATATACAAAGATTTTTTTCTCCTTAATTTCTCAAAAACGACTAAATGGATTTACACCTAATCACAAAAAGCAAAATCTGCAGGCCAATATCTGGCTTCCTGCCAAATTTAGTGTATTTCCATTAAACAGTTTTTGCTGCAGCCTTGTCAAAATAGGTTTATGCAAAATGCATGAAGAGTTTGTGTTTTAGGGGCCACCATTTTTCTCTGCTCCCACTACACTGATCACTCCAAAACATTTCATGCAAAAACTAGCCAAAAAGAAGCATTTTTTGGTAAAGATTCATGGAGATTGGTTAAACGGCCCCAAAGTTATTAGCAACACAAAAAACGAATTTCCTATGGAAACACTGACCTAACTATGACCACTGGGGTATCTGTATATATATATATATATATATATATATATATATATATATGTGTGTGTGTGTGTGTTGTGGGTCTGTGAGTGGGTGTGTGAGTGGCTGCACGGATGTGTGAGTGGTTGAGTGGGTGAGTAAGTGGATGTGTGAGTGTTTGAGTCGGTGTGTGAGACGGTGTGTGAGTGGCTGTGTGGGCCTGTGAGTGGGCGTGTGAGTGACTGTAGGTGTGTGAGCGGTTGTGTGAGTGGTTGTGTGGGTGTGTAAGTATGTGAGTGAGTGTATGAGTAGGTGTGTAGATCTGTGAGTGAGTATATGTGTTTTTTGATTGGGGTCTGGATCTGCGGAGCCACCTGAATCTGTGAGGATGTGGGTGGATCCTCAGATCCTCTCATACTCCAAAAAAAATTTTTGAACAATTTCTTGCCCATTAGGGGTCCCTCATAGACCCCTCAATTAGACCCCTGAGGTCAGGTTACCTATACCTTGACCCCTTCTATCACTTTTTATTTTTATTCTCCCACTGGGAACAAAGCACATATTAACAAAATGGCGACCTCAACTTTTCTCTCAGGTTGTGGCCAGCCAATCACAGCATTGCTGGTGGCACATTGATCCTCGAATCCACCGGGATCTGCAGATGATCCACAGTGGAACCGTGTCCCTAGATATACAAATGTATTTTTACATTAATAACTCCTAAACTGCTGAACAGATTTACACCAAATTATAAAAAAGGGCTCATTCTGAACCAAGAGGTTGCTTTCTGCCAAATTTGGTGTAATTCAGTCCAGCGGTTTAGGCAGTAGTCGTGCCTCAATTCACTATAGGAAATTGCATATGGTAATCGCGATTTGGGTCCCCTCTTTTTTTCAGCCCTTCAGCACCCAATTGACGGATCACTCCAAAACTTATATATTGAACGTCTACGTTTTAAAAAAAATTCAGTTTGCTGAATAAAACAGCCTTGTAACCTTTGTTTTTTTCAGTGAAATATAAATATATATGGGGTCAGTTAGTGGGTGTGTCAGTGTCTAAGGGGGTCTGTGAGTGGGTGCATGGGGGTCTGAGTGAGTTTGTGAGTGGGTGCATGAGTGTCTCAGTGGGTTTCTGAATGGATGCGTGAGGGTCTGAGTGAGTCTGTGAGTGGGTGCGTCAGTGTCTGAGCAGGTCTGTGAGTGGGTCCATGAGTGTCTGAGTGGGTCTGTGAGTGGGGGCATGAGGGTCTGAGTGGGGTTGTGAGTAGGTGCATGAGTGTCTGAGTGGGTCTGAAAGTAGGTGTGGGAGTCTATGATTGGATCTGAGTGGGTGCATGAGTGTCTGAGTGGGTGTGTGGGTGGGTGCTTGAGTTTCTGAGTGCATGTATCACTGAATGAATTAGTGTGTGAATGAGCCTGTGACTTTAAAAACTTTTTTTACTTATTCATGATTAATCTCTATTAATCTTGATTAATCTCAAATATCGTGCGTGGTGAAGAAAAATAATTTTAAACCCATAATTTGATCTTCAAACACTCCTGGGGTCAGCTTACCTCCACCCTGACCCTCTATGCTACTTTTTATTTTGTTTTTCATCACAGGGACCCTCGCCCATAGTATAAAATAGAGGCTGCAACTTAATTTTCAGGTTGTGGCCAGCCAATTACAGCACTTCTATTCGCATAAATGTACAAATGTTCACAATTTATTCACGACCTCAGATATACAAATGTGGATTTTCTTTAATTTCTCATAAACTACTTGACTCATTTACACCAAATAACTGAAAGAGTAATCTGCTTACCGAAACCTAGCTTTCTGTAAAATTTGGTGTAATTCCGTCCAGTGGTTTGGGCTCTAGTCATGTCTAAAGGTCCTATGGGAATTAACATGGGAAACACAACTTTTTTTAACTCTCTTTTTCTTGGCCCCTGCATGACAGATCACCTCAAAACTTTCGGTGCAAAACAAGAATCAGCGGGCACTTTTTGAAAAAAAAAATATTGTGAAGATTCATCAAATGGTGCCAAAGATATAGGCAAGTAAAAAAAAAACTTTTTTAAGGAAACATAGTCCAACTGCCAGTAGGTAATATAAATAGACACATATATATATATATTATCTACATATATATATAGATATATATATATCTATATATATATATATATATATACATGTATATGCACACACACACATATATCTGTATAAATATCACTAAAAACAACCCAACCCCACTACCCACTCACTTCAGTCCCCATGGACCCCATCCCTGCAGGCAGGAGCAATTTCTTTCATCTGTTTCCCTGCCCACTTCAGTGCAGGTAGGAAAACAAATAAAAAGTCCGCTCCCAGTTTGTATGACATTTGTCATGTTCCCACCAGTCGGGAGCTGACTTAGGATTTTCTTTTGCTTGGCGGGAGCTTTCAAATTGTTCCTGCCACATGAGAGCAAACACAGGTTTCCATGCAAGTACCCGGGGACATAGCTTGAGCCAGCCCTGTGAGATGGGGTCCCCGGGACATTAATGGCTCAACGAGGGGAGCTGCACAGCCCCCCCCACTTTTCTTCCTGCCCTGTTAGATGGGGTCCCCGGGACATTAATGGCTCAACGAGGGGAGCTGCACAGCACCCCCCCACTTTTATTCCTGGTTGGGGCCCAGGGGGTGCTTGTTTTTTTCCCTTGGATTTGCAGATCTTCCGTGGATCCGTGGGGAAATGAAGAAAACATGTTTTTGGCCTCTGGCGGGGTCACCAGGCATAGGGGTAAGGGTATTTTTACCTTGCCCCCTAATGTTTTTGTGCTTTATCTTGGGACTCGGCCAAGTTTCAGTGCTGAGATGGTTGCCACCGCTTACTGGTTGAAGTGGTGGCAGACAATCAGGTCCTCCGCATCCCTAGATATAGATCATTTTTTTTCTTTAATAATTCAAAAGCTACTGAATGGATTTACGACAAATCACAAAAGAAGATTTTTCTGGACCAAGATCTAGCCATCTGCCAAATTTGGTGTAATTCTGTTCCGCAGTTTGGGCTGTAGTCGCATCTCAAACTAAAAACACTATGGGAAATTGCATGGGGAAAATGTGTTTTGGGACCCCCCCTTTTTCACGGCCCCTACTAAATGAATCACCCTGAAACTCTCAAGACAGCAGCTGAAGTGAGGGGCAAAGTAGTTCTGAAGATTTTGTACAAATTAATCATACAGCGCTAAACTTATTAGCAAAACAACAAACAAAGGTCCTAACTATTAAATATATATATATAAATATATATATATATATATATATATATATATATATATATATATATATATATATATATATATTATATATATATATATATATATATATATATATGTGTGTTCCCCACATATCATTTGGTTAACGAACTATGCAGTGCTTATGACCTCATATATTACATTGCTTTTGACATGTTACACAAAATGGTTTGTTCACTAAACTATAACTGACCCACTGACTTCAGGAGTCCTGATATGGCAGCCACAACATTTTCTTTTGTGTTAAACTCAGCCAATTTAATGATTTGGTACTGCAGTACTTGTACCGGTGGCGTGTTATTGAAATGACTTACAGGAGCAAAATGTCCCCTTGGCCAACATGAAGGGGCTATTTAATCATTTTTTTGTTACTTCAGGAGTCCTGCGGGACCAACCGTCAAGCTAACTCTAACTTTTTCTGAAGGTTATCTTCTTCAGGCTCAACCCTAGCCCCTCTTTAAACTCGAATTTCTGAAAAACTGCTTAACAGATTTACATCAAATTACAAAAACGGGGGCAGTCTGGCCAGGATGGCGCAGCAGTAGCAGCACAAATTGGGAACTCCGCCTCACCCAGGAGCGAGAGCACCGGTGGTGGTGTCGCTGGGGCAGCGCCACAACAGAGATGACAAATAACTGGCTAGGGACACCGTTGGCACCGTCTCCACCAATGAAGCAGCAGCAGATTGGCGAGTGTGGAGCCTGCTGCCAATGGCACCAACCAATAGTAATTCAACATGGCCGCTGGCATGAGAAGAACATGAACAGTCTGAGGTAGTGAGAGGGACTCGAGTGTCCTGAAGTGCACGGTGAGACCAAGGCAAGGGTGTTCCCTCTTCCCCAGCATCGGCTGCCGGTCTTTCAAGGGGCTGGAAAGATGAACATCTCTACATGCGCAGTAAGTGTGCCACAGCCCCGGAGCAAACATGTGGATTGATCTGTGTTGTCTCTCCTGCTGCCTCTCCCCAGGACCACGTGGACTGAACTGAAAGAACTAGTGCACCAACTGCAGAAGCTATGGCCCCCATATATTGCGCACCTAGTCCTGCCTGAAACGGGGACGTGAAGCACCCAGGTGACACTTCTTTAACAGTGGCACACGAGTTACCAGGCCCAGATCTAATACTCTGTGCTACAGACCCATTGCACCTTTGGCTGTGTGCGGTCTGCCGCCTGTGCCTGGGAGGACAGCCTGCGCGCCGCCCACCACAACAAACCTGAGTGATTCATGCAGAGCTTCCTATGGCACAGACCTGGTTGGGGGCCGGAGAAACATAATGGCGAAGTAGGCCTCGCTCCTGCCCCGCGGGCCCTGTACTCAGCATTGAAACTCACAGAGACACCCTAACTGGGAAACCAACTCACAGAACTTGATGCCGGCAGGGCTCTGGGCCTTCCAGACACCATAGGAGCACAACAGGAGGGGGATGGGCACAACTAGCCCAGTTTGCCCCACAGCACACAATGGCCACGGATCGCACCCACAAGGAGGCCACCATTAAGAACATGCTAAATAAGAACTCCAATAAGAAATCGCAGCAGTGCCCTGACACACTGCCAGCTACCTCCTCTCAAACAGTAGCACCAGAGATTGAGGAGCCAGTGACCTGCACATAGCTGGAAAAACTATTGGGGGTGTTGCGGGAGGATATAGCAGCTCTTAAGCATGAAATGGCAGCAGACATGAAGGAACTCAAGAACGAACATCTAGACCCACTGGAAGAGACAGGAGACCACTGCAAAGAGGAGCTGAATGAACACAAGCAAGAGCTGCTGGAGCTGAGGGATAGAAATGGGGACCTGTGCTATCGACCGTAAGATCTTGAGAATCGCTCTTGCCGCTCCAAACATCCGAATTATGAGTGAGCCACTGCAGGCAGACTCAGGGCAGCTGGAGGAATACGTAGTGTGCCTGTTCCGACCTAGGGGACAGAGACATCACACTGGAACAGACCCATAGAACAGGCAAACCAGCAAGATGCCTGGCATGCCTCAAGATATCTTCAGGTCTCCATTCCTACAAGCAGAAAGAGCTCATTATGGCGGCGGTCCGAGACAATCCCATCTTCAACTTCGAAAGTGTAAGAATTGGAATATTCCAAAATCTCTCCCCTCTCACCCTCCAATGCCGCAGATTGCTACGACCAGCCACAGCCTTCCTGCGGGAAGAAGGCATCCAATACATATGGAGTCACCCTTTCCACCTACTTTTCATCTGGAGTAAAAAAACACACGCTGTTCATACTCTTGAGGTGGCACGCTCAGTCGTGGGATTTGAAACAACATCTTCCCCAGAGAACTCCTGACCTAGATCCAAATCCCCAACCTGCTCCACTGCCAAATAAAAAAGGTATTCTTGCAGCACCAAGAAGGAGTGTGAGGCCCTCCCAACATAAACAACAGGGGAGTGCATCAGAACCGGAGAATGATTGATCCCTGTGATAGAGCCCTTACCTGCTGACCAGAGGCTCACAGCTCTGTCCCCAGTCGAACCGTCATTTACTACTCACCCCAGCGGTGATGCCACAGCAGAATGATTGTACTAGTATCTTGTGGCAGAGCTCCCCACCCTCCCCTGCTAGATCTCAGATGACCACAGAGATACCAGTCGTCCATGGACATTGACCCTTGTTACTTGAGCTTGCTGCCTCCCAGGAGTGGGAACATGTTTTCCTTGTTGTTATTCTAGATCATCCCTTCCCTGTACACTCACTTACTATCTTCTGTGGAACTACGCTCGGAGATCCTTCACCACACTCTCAATACACACCTTCGTACTCCTGGACTGCACTAACCACTCTCATGCCTCATGATCACAATACATAGCCTCAATGTTAGAGGACCTAATGCCCATTGAATCAAAGAAAACTCCTCACTATGCTAAAGTGAGGGAGGCTAAATGTGATGTCTGCCTACTCCAGGAGACCTATCTCCTTGGGAGAGACTGGCATCACCTGCGCTCCCACTGTTTTGACTGCCAGTTCTTCTCCTCGGACCCTCAGAAATAGGCCTGAGTGGCAATCCTCCTAGCCACACACTTTCTGGGCCGAGTAATGCAAACACAGGAAGAGATAACAGGCCAACTGCTTGCACTCCGCATTGCCATACACTCTTACACACTTACAATAGCCACAATTTAAGCCCCCATTAACAATCAGGAACCCTTCCTCTTAGACATCTTAGGTAGTGTATTAGCAACCCCAGACACAGACGTCCTGGTGGGAGGGGACTTTAATTTGGTGCCCAACACTCTCATGGATTGGTCCGTCCAGAGAACAGGCCAAAGGGGTCTTTCACAGCAGCTGGCCTGCAATGGCTTAGAGACGTGGGGCTTGAAACATGTGGCACAAGACACACCCCATGGATAAGAGCTACATATTTTTCTCAGTGACACACCAAACCTATGCCTGGATAGATTTCTTTCTCACGTCCCTGTGCCTGACTGCAGCAGTCACAGGAGTGGAGCTAGAGGTGGCCACCCTTTCCGACCATTCACCCATATCAATCACTATACGCTCCCCACATGCTCCAGCACACCCTTACAGTTGGCCAGTTAACACCAAACTGTTGCAATATGACTCAGTTACGCAGTGGCAGCTGGTGAGATTTTAAAGAGGTGAAGCATAACACCGGTCATGATTTGCCAGTAATGGGGGAGAAAACCCAAATCTTCCAATCGGGCAACCATTGGAAGGATTCTCCCCCAGTAAATCTTTGAAAACAAGGGACATATTTTATCTAGACTACTTTAACAAAAGACATTGGGGGTCATTCTGACCCCGGCCGGCGGCGGAAGCCGCCGGCCTGGCTGGGACCGCCAGAATACCGCTGCGCGGTCAAAAGACCGCCGCGGGTATTCTAGGTTTCCCGCTGGGCTGGTGGGCGACCGCCAGAAGGCCGCCCGCCAGCCCAGCGGGAAACACCCTTCCATGGGGATGCCGGCTCCGAATGGAGCCGGCGGAGTGGAAGGGGTGCGACGGGTGCAGTTGCACCCGTCGCGATTTTCAGTGTCTGCATGGCAGACACTGAAAATCTTTGTGGGGCCCTTTTACGGGGGCCAATGCCATTGGCATGGGCACTGCAGGGGCCCCCAGGGGCCCCACGACACCCCATACCGCCATTATCTTCCTGGCGGCCAAAACCGCCAGGAACAGGATGGCGGTATGGGGGTCGGAATCCCCATGGCGGCGCAGCAAGCTGCGCCGCCATGGAGGATTCCCCAGGGTAGCGGGAAACCGGCGGTACACCGCCGGTTTTCCGTTTCTGACCGCGGCTATACCGCCGCGGTCAGAATGCCCATGGGAGCACCGCCAGCCTGTTGGCGGTGCTCCCGCGGTCGTTGGCCCTGGCGGATTTTACCGCCAGGGTCAGAATGACCCCCATTGTCTCAAAATCTATAGGTTTTAAAGAAAATCTTTTGGGGTACTAACAAGGCCCTGACATACTTTAAGAAATATCTTCACAATTCAACTGTCAAGTGTAACCACATCTAAATAAAATGTAAAGTGCCAAAGTTCTGTCTGCCACTTTTGCCAATTAAACAATATATCTAGTTGCAAGACGCAACTTTTGGTGCAGCACAGACTTTAGATTGAAGCCTACCTAGCAGAGTAGTCTGGTTTGCTAAAGACATTTTGCGACATTCAGAAAGCTTCCTTGGGAATGCATTCTGCCTGCTGCTTACGATTGGCTTTGTAACTCACATTTTATGGCTTTTTGTTTGCAGGCTTTATTTGTTCTAAGCTGTCCAGGGTGTCCGTTCCTCCCAAGGAGCAAAGCCTTTTCACACTACTTCTCCTTGTATTCTTGCACAAGTACTCATTTTCTGTAAACAGGCCTGTAAATCTTGTTCTTATCTTGTCACATTTGCTGTGCATTCAAAGAAAAAGGAGCGGAGGAAAGAACAGAAGGAAAGGAGGGTAGGAGGGAAAGAAAGTAAGGAAGAAAAAGAGAAAGCAACAGTGAATTGAAAGATTGGAAAAATGGAATGAAAAGGAAGCAAGGGGATATGGAATCAGGAGGGGCAGGAGAAAGCAGAAAGAAGGAAAGGATGCACAAAGTAAAGAACGAAGTATCAAAGAGGAGAAAGGAAAGAAGGGATATATCATAGGAAAAAAGGAGGGAAATGAAAAAAGGAGGTAAATGAAGTGAGAAAACAGAAAGTGGGAAAGGAAGAAAATAACAAATTGTAGAAAGAAAACAGTCTGAGAAAGAAGAGAAATAACGCCAGAAAGAGGTGGCAGAGAACAAGAGAAAAAAGGAGAGAATGAAGTGGAGAGGAAAGAAATAAAAAATACAGCAAGAAGGGGAGACAGAAACAGAAAGGAAGAGAAAAAAGGAAGAAAGAGAAAATAAAAGGGAGAGAAAAAACAAAAGAAAGAAAGAAAGAGAAAGAAGAAAGACATTTAAACATTAATTAATGCAGGCATAGAAGCAATACCTTTTAGGGTGTTTTGCAGAAATATTTTCAGGGAAGGTGCGTGGAGGCATTTAGGCCCATATTTAAGAAAAAGTGGTGCATCAGCTACAATGCACCACTTTTCTCCCCCCCCCATCCTCACTGGCACCTAACAACACTATGGTTGCGCTGTATTTATGTTACGGCGCACCAGGGTGGTCGTTAGCACAATAGTGTGAACATTTTTGCACTTTTGTAGCTCTTTGCTACCCTAGTGTCAACATTTTTTACACTACTGCAGCCAAGTGCAAGAGGCCCATAGGTTACTATGGGAGCATAATTTTAACAAATGCTCTGAGCAGGCGTTAAAAATTAGGCCACAAATGGTGCAGTGAAGTCTGTTAAATTTTACTGCGCCATTTTTGGGGGCCTCTTAGCTACAGAATGCCCCCCTTGCATACATTATGCTTCGTGGAGGCATAACATGGTACAAGGTTTTATAAAGTTGTGCAATGCATGCACTTTGTAAATATGGCGTGGCAGAAAAGCCACTTTAGCGCCAGCGTAAAAAAAAAATGACACCCTGGCGGAGCTAAGGTGGCGCTAGGGGCTCTTAAATATGCCCCTTATTCATTGTCAGGCTTCTTAGCCGGCATTAGTGACACACTTAGATGATTTAGAGGAGGACGGGCTACAAGCTGCTCCTGCACTTGGTCTCTGCATATTCTTAAGTGCAGCACAGACAGGGAGCCAAAGACCCCCGAACTCCGGGCACCCAATTGAGCCAAGACAGCCTGCGAGCTACTTCCATGGGCACTGCCAGCTGTACTTAGCTTGGCTCCCTCCTTACTAAAGCCAGTGCTTGCCAAGAGCCCATGAGCCAGCTGTTTTTGCAGTATGTCAGGCCGTTTCACTAACTTTCAAGGAGCGCTTCCCTGGTTGCTGGGAGCTCATAGAGGTGCAGTTAAAGAGGTTTTTATTGCTCTTTGAGCCTGCCATGAGTCTGGATAAAGCCCAGTGTGTACTGCCCATGTAGGGTGTTATTGAGTTTTACATTTGCTGGAATGTGCCTGCTGTGTGCTGTGTGAAAGAAAGCTGAGGTGGGCTGAAGAAAGTTTCCAAGAACGCCAGAGCCTTCACAAGTGTAGTTTGAAAATGAGTCAAATTACCTTACCTGAAAGCAACCCAGTGCACAAATGGTCTGTCTGACTGACAAGATGCTGCTGCAGAGAGCCAGATGGTGTTTAACATTTTCAGACATTGTGGCCCATATTTATACTTTTTTAGTGCCAAGTTTGTGTCATTTTTTGACGCAAAAGCAGTGCAAACTTACAAAATATAATAGAATTTTCTAAGTTTGCGCCGCTTTTGTGTCAAAAAATTATGCAAACGCGGCACTAGAGAAGTATAAATATGGGCCTGTGAGTCTGAACTTAGTGGCAAAATGGAAGGTCATGCTAGAGTTTTCTTGGGGGGGAGGAAATTAACTCCTGGAAAGCAGCATTCGCTGCTGAAACGCACGCACTCTGATGACACACGTAAACCCATGTCATCACAGGGAGAGGTGGGATCAGTGAGTCTTGCTGAGCCCATCCTCCCCTATGAAGAGATAAGAACTGGGGTGTGCCTCCTCGCTGATTGACACATGTAGTGTTGTGGTCCTAGGCCCTCATGCTACTAAATGAGGTGACACGGACTCGTAGTATGGGTTCGGACAACTGGCCTCGGGCACATGTGCCCGGCCCTTTTTATTAGCAGGGTCATAGGGCTGGTGACGTCTGTGATGAATGGGTGTGGGGTGAGTGTGGAAGCCAGCCCTCAACAGAGTGGCTGGTGGAAACATTAGAACGTGTCCAGCAGGACACTACAACACACAGCCTTTGAAAGCACTTGACTGAAGCCTAATGCGCCCTGCCTATGTTAATTTAGCGAGGCTGCATTAGCTAACAGGGGTTGCAGTGTGGTTAGTTTTAAGTATTCATTGCGCTTTAGCTTCAGGCTTTAGGCCTTTGTGCACTTTGCCCTGAATATATTTTATTCATTTGCTGACAGCTTAGAGCCTCTGTGCACTTTGCTCTACATGCTTTTTATTAGGCTTCGTACTGTTATTTTTCAAATAGCCAGTTCTACGGTGTTGTTTTTTATTCATATCACACTATTTTGCCTACTTCAGCACTGCAGTGCCCCATAACATATTTACTCTGTACTTCAGTCAAGGATACAGTCTGGTACATTGCCGATAGACGTGGTAGGAGTTTAGACTTGGCATTCCTGCGTAGGGACATTTTGTGATCAAGATGACATGTTAGTTATAAAATCACTTCCTTGTCCCAATACACGCAAGAGGGAGATTCCGACCAGGGAACCACAACTAGACGCTGACTGCCTCGTTGCAGGTGCTGAACCAAGATCACAGGTCTATGCTCAGGTATGAGGGCTGATGTCTCCACAGTGATTCTAATAGGCAAGCTAGACGCTTAACATGCTGTGCTCTAAATAGAACAAGCAGAGGGAGAGTAGAAACTGTTAGACAATATGATAGCTTTGTTCTTATGTTTTACTCTCCTGGTGACTATTTCAATCCTACTGTGTTGTATGGTTCTGGTTATTGCAGCTCACGCCTTAATATCTAAAATACAGTCGTTTTATTAAAACATTATATAAAACTTATACTGTCTTTGTCATTTGTATATGAGATCATATTGGAAATAAGAGAGTTGGTTTGGATCTGAGTAACCACGACTTCCCTGAGAAGTTCTAGAGATGTCATGCGCTCGGCTGCCGAATCATTCCTTCCACATGGGAGAAATGAGGCACTGCTAGTTAGCCGTAGCAAAAACCGGATTTAGGGTGACAGAGTTCTTTACACGTGGGTCAGACTCAGTCCCCCACACCGTTATAGATCCTGCTGCCTAGAAATCCAGTAGTCTCATTTAGAATAATGAGAGCCCACGCGACATGGCGCCCCCAACGTTTGGTCTGGCTCTAATGATTAGGTCCGACTGACTCTCTTGGTCTCATATATATTTTGACTCCTCGGTTCCGTATACGGAGACGTCCGTTGGGCTGAGGCTTTCCGCCGCCACGGCATAGGTGCTTCCTATTGCTTAGTGGTTGGTTGTTCAAGCTTGAACTTTGAAAGGAAAACCCCGATTTTGGTGTGCCTTCTCTGACCTGGAGCTATTTTTTGTAAATGGCGAATCCTAATGTAGTGAATATAGCAATTAATATGTGTCACCGGCTAACAGGACATCTGTTGGCACATGGACTGACGGTCCAGGGGGGTCCAGTCACTTTTGTGGTGGACGCCCATACAGCCTATAGAACGGAACTTTTTTATTCTTGGGTCGGATTTCCAGCAGTGGATGGGGGAACAAATACTTTTCACGAATACACTGTTGCGAATGTCCCTGGACAATACAGGGCTTACGCTTATTTAGAAATACCTCTATCTTATCAAGAACACCATAATTGGCTTGATGGCGCCCTCCCACACACAGTAGCACAAGTTAGGTTAGGTCCACTGAGTAATGATGGTCCTACCTGGCCTTTATTGGCTACATTTACACCTCATCCTGCGGTTGCTCAATTGGCAGTGGTTGAAGTTCGTCGTTTATATACAGACTGAACGGCTGCATATAGACGATTATTTCAGTTTGTCATGCAGACACTAAATACGAATGCAGCGCATGCTGCTCCAGCGCACCCACAGGCTGTGGTTCCGGGTATTAATCCGGCCACTGTGCACTCAGTTATGGGTAAAGTTCCGGCTAAACGAGAGGAGACTCCATTTTGGCTGGCGCAAAAAATTAACACGCTGGAAGCAGTATTTCCCCATACGGGACCTCAGGATAAACATAGAATTTTGATGATGTGTTTGCCGTATGGGATGGTTCCTCCGGTGGACCTTTGTAATACCTGGGGCACGGTGTTTGCCGCGCTCTACACTACGGCACACCGACATTAGCTAATTTACCGGACGTGCTTAAACAGATTCAAGATGAATATGGAGCTGCCCCTGCCTTAGATTTGGGCATGCAGTTGCTGGGCAATTTTGCCACGGTTTCTTCTATTATTTTGAGTAATCTCAAAGGAGATGCAGTAGCACTAGCAGTGCGAATGCGTCTTTGGGATGTTCCGCTGCTTAATCAGGAGCGGGAGCTTCCGAGAATAATAGCGGAAACATATTCTAGTATTGGTCGTGATAGCCTAGGGGCTAGACCACAAAAACCCCAGTTACAGGGTAAAAATAATAAAGATAATGCTAAACAGCAACAACCTGAGGGTTTGAAAAAGCACTGGGAAAATAAACAGCTAACACCTAAGAAGGATGGTGGGCAGTCTCCGCAACCGGAGACCCCACAGAATAAGTATAATCTCAGGAATAGGGATACTTTGAAGACGCCTGATAGATATCAATATACTGATACACGCCAATCTCGTTCCTTTCAGGACTCCTCGGAAAAGAGAAGTGAGAGAGGTGGGCGGTCAGAGCGGAGGACGGAGTACGTGAAACCGAGACAGGATTCACAACGCTCGGCGGAGGTTTCTATTAAACAAGAAGAGAAACCGCTGCAACAAAAACAGCAATTTAAAAAGAAGAAAGTGGCAGCGGTCTCAGTTAGACATGCCGCTCAAGAAGAGAGTTCTCTTGACGAACAAGACATGGGCGTTAGCACTGTTAGACAGCGCGGCAGAGGTCACATTAGTTCGCCGGAGTCTTCTAGAGCATCTGGAGGTGAAAGCAACTGATGACTTCATACAAGTCGAGACGGCGGATATGCGAGTCTCTGATCCTGATAGAGTATATAAAGTGACTCTGCGATTGGAAGGGGACATTGACCGTATTATAAACGCCATTTTTTGGGACCATGTGGTAAAATCATATGATGTTCTGCTGGCCGAACAGGATTGTCCACCTGACTTTGTTCGCGACTGTCCAGTTGGGGAGGAGGTTATTGCACCTTCCTTCTCACCACTTGTTCCGAGAGAACTAGCGGAGTCCTATAGTAAATCATGGGCTCTAGCACAGGCTCCCGCCTTGTATAGAAATAACGTGGGGTGGGACAGACAATCACCTTATCATGTAATTCCGATAAAGGGCGAACCTCAGCCACAACCGCAGTATCCTATCAAATTTGAAGCAAGGGCTTCGGTTAGGAAAATTCTTACACAATTGGAGTATCAGGGTGTAATTGAGCCCTGTGTCTCGCCGATGAATAATCCCTTGTTTCCGGTTGCTAAACCGGACCATTCATATAGGATAGTGGTGGATTACCGACATTTGAATAGTCATACACACACATATGCAATACAGAATTCACACAGCGCAGCGCTTATGAATAATATAGTGCGTAAAAAATACAAGACAACATTAGATATCTCGAATGGATTTTTCTGCCAGAATATAGCGCCCGAGAGTCGGGACTATACCAGTTTCAGTGCGTTTGGCTCTCAGAAAAAGTTTTGTCGTTTGCCTCAGGGGTATAAGAATAGCCCAGGACTATTTTCGGCTCGTGTAACTGAAATGCTGCATGAGTTCGACCCTGAAGCGTTATCATATGTTGATGACATATATCTGACTGACTATGAGATTCTGCAACATCTAAGGCGTGTATCGCGCATTGTTGTGGGGTTTGCTGATATTGGCTGTAAGTTTAATTTTAAGAAATCAAAGATTGCCTTCCTCAGCGTCATTTTCCTGGGATATGAGTTGTCGAGTGAGGGCAAGAGCTTAGCGCCACATTTTTTGGAGAAATGTGCTTTATTGCAGCCTCCTAATATGGTTCGGAAGCTCCAGTCATTGTTGGGGTTTCTGAATTTTGGCAGAACTTACATTCCTGATTATGCGACGCATATAAAACCCTTATACGAGTTGATTCGCCCGAATTTTTCGAGTAGATTTTGGACGATTGAACATACACACATACTACGAGAGTTACAGAGTGATCTCTTAGCAGTTAAACACTTACACACACGGGACAATAAGACACATTTAGTCATCAGGGTGATACCTGGGGCTGTTGGGTTTACTTATGTCACCTTTAATGAGGGGGAGACAGTCCCGATTGCATACAAATCTCATTTGTATTCTGCTGCAGAACAACGATTTGCACAGACTGAGAAAATTCTCACTGCAGTACAGATGGCTGTTATTAAAGAAAGACCGCTAGCCCAGGGCCAACGCATTATTGTCGTTTCCCCAATTCCGGCCTTTGAGGCAGTTACAAAAGCGAGTGTTCCAAATTTGAAAGCTTTGCACCCGCGATGGATACAATGGGCTACATCTTTGACAGCCACTGATGTAGATTACGTATTTGACCCTAAACTGCAGACTCAAGAATTTCTTCAATATGAAATGGAATATCATGTTCCTGCTGGTACGTTGCCTATTGACCAATATCAAGTGGTCATGTATACCGATGGCTCAGCGCAACCAGCGGTTGGGACTAAACAACAGTATTCTGCTGCATGTGCGGTGGTGAGCGGCACTATGGAGGGGGAAGTGTTCTGCCCCCGACATACTTATACTAAAACCTTGGGAGATTGCACAGCACAGCTGGCTGAGCTCAAAGCTCTATTGTTAGCATTGGAGCACGCGGATCCGGCGACTTTAACCTTGCTGGTCTGTGACTCCTACTACTGTGTTCAGTCTTTCAATGAATATCTACACTATTGGAAGATGAATGGGTTCAGAGATTCTAAAGGCAACACCATTAAACATAAAATGTTGTGGGGTAAGGTTGCGGATCTGAAGGAAACGCTTCCTAACGTCCATGTTGTGCATACACTTGGACACCAGCGCTTTGGAATACACGTTGCTGGGAATACTTTGGCTGATGAAGCCGCAAAATCGGCAGTGGCTTTCGCCACTGTGGCCGCAGTGACTCGTTCGAGTTCCAAACCAGACACAGACATTTCGGCTGCCATAAAGGCTACGGTTGATGGCACGCCCTTTCCTAAAGGATTTCCTTCAAAATATAGTTACTGCTTGAATGGTGCGCTGAATGCTACTGTTACAATTCCAGGCATTGGTGTACGTGAAATTCCCAATAAAATTGAGAGACCTTGATTAATTTCTGCAGCACATGAGGGGGTGGCTTCTGCACATGCTGGTGTGGCTGCTAAGATTTCACTTTTACAGACTCGTTACTGGTGGCCTGGTCTCTATAAAGAGACGAAGCAATATGTCCTTTGTTGTGATGTTTGTCAACAAATTAAAGCATCGTCGGCTAGACGCCCGCAGCAGACGCCCCTTCTGATTTCAAATAGACCATTACAGTGTGTGTACTTGGATCATTGTGGTCCGCTGACACCAGATAGTGCATACAAATATATATTGGTTGCTGTAGATTCGTGCTCCAGATTTGTGTGGGTATGGCCACAACGCTCGGCTGACGCTCGAACTGTTATTAAAGATTTGCGCATCTTTGTGGATATATTTGCAGTTGCGGCTTTTCATTCGGACCAGGGCCCTGCTTTTGCCTCTAAGGCATTCAGGGACACCATGGCTTAGTTGGGGGTCCATCTCCAACTCTCGTCTCCATTTCATCCCGAGGGAAATTCTGTCGTGGAGCGTTTAAATCGTGATTTAAAGCAGTCCTTAACGGCCAGAGTTATAGGTACGGGTCGTGGTTGGCTAGCCCACCTATATGGAGTACAGAGAGCACTTAATAACTTGCCTAGAAGGTCACTGGGGGGTCGTACTTCATATGAGTGCCTGTTTGGAACACGAATGTATGTTCCTGATCTAGATGGTCCTGGTGTGGAGGCGGCAGATACGCCCTTTGACATAAATGATCGTGTCACTGTTTTGCAGGATTTACAACAATTCCGTGAAGATAACTCTTCTGCCAGTGCTGCCTCCTCAGGAATTAAGGATGAGCCAGTAACACCTACTGGTTGGATACCCAGGATTGGGGATCTAGTGCGTGAAAAGGTCGCAGTTAGAAAATAATTTGGTCCTTCTTGTCGAGAACCTGTCCCTGTGTTGGGGGTGAGCGGCACGAGAACTGTGATTTTACCGCCGCTGCGAGGGGCCAAAGGAAATCGCTTTGTTTCCATTGATAATGTCAAGTTACAACATGTGGCCAATTCTGCACAGCAGACCAAGAGGGACACCCAGTAGTTCCGGAATCCCTCTCACTACTGGGGAAGAAGTCCCGCTGCAGGTGCTTTTCACCGACACTGTTTCCTCTCCGAGCTTGGGGAGGGTGGATGCTGATCTTGCGATTGTTCCACCGACGGCGATTGATATGGAATCTTTTGATCAAATTGCTGTACGTTCTACTGATGTTTCTGAACATGTGGTTTATAGCGTGCCACGGCGAGAGCCTCCATCTGCTTCTTTGTTCACAGTTGCACCTTTTGCTAGAACTGCTTCTGGCTGCTTCAACGACGCTGATAATGATGTGTCCGGCTCCTCGTCCTCGATGTCTTCTGTCCACGGTCCACGACGGCTGCTGGGTTGGCTTAAACGCACATATTTTGTTTTTCCTTGGAACTATTTTTGGCTGTTTTTGGCCGTGATGACTCTTTTATTATGGTTGGGATTTGTGGTTACTTTTTTTCTGATAATACATGGTCATTTTCTTCCTGATCGATCTGACATTGAGCAAGTGGAGACTGTGTTAAAACCGCATTTTTCGTCTCATATGGTTCGAAGAGACTTGTTCACTGCAAACATTTCTGCGATACCAATTCCGGATGGGATTGTGTGGGATAAAGTAATGTTTGATATATATGGTCCCACTGAATTGATTCAAATACCGTATGTCCTCAAGTTATCAATGAATTATATTGTTATACCTGGCATTGTTTCTGATGATTGGGATGTGAAGACAGTAGATTCTATGCTAACGGATTTGCAATATTATACTGTCTATTACGATGAAGATGCTTACCAGTTTAGAGATAATCATGGTGACATAAAGCTAGTAGCCCTAAGTCCATGTTTAATTATGTGCAATGGGAACATTGCTCGACTCCTCCACAAGGGAGTTCGAAAACGTATTATGATAAATTTGCATATTTTTCTGGGCATGATCACCGAAATGCTAAGTCCTACTATTTTAAAGTTGCACCGTATTCTAAGAAGCAAATGTTATTGACCGATACTAAATTACTGTATTCAAATTTGTTTATATCTAAACTTTCGGTCGAGAGGTATGAATACTGGTTTAAAACTGTTGACTTGAAAAGTGTTTGGGGTTCGAAAAAGTGGCAAATGCAAGGCAGGGACACGTTATTTAGAGCATGTATTATCCCTGTGCAGATGATTTTCCTCAATGACACAGTACAACAGACTAGCTGTTTGGGCTTAGCGACAATTAGGGAGTTGACTTTGCCTAGTATACCTGTCCCTTCTAAATTAAAAAATTGGCAGCACTATGTGAATGCTACTTTTAGTGACTTTACACATTGGGTCCAGAATGGTATGCTTAACACTTCATCGTTACATCCAGGCGGGTGGTTATTATGGCCTGTAGACACTAATGTGTGTCATCAACGTTTTGTCACCTCTTCAGGGGGGTTCAGGACTAGTAGGGCAGACCCTCGTTACGTATCACCAGAACATGCTGATATTATAACTACATACAGTGTGGGGAAGCTTTGTCAGCAACAGTTGAAGTCATCCACGCTGGATGCAGTTAAGTCACATCTCAAGTTACTGTCTAATGATACTGATTTGCAAGATTTTTTGTCAGGTCCCAAAGTACCACGGAAGAAAAGGTTCTTATACGAAGTTTATACTCCACTTTGCAATTTACTTCTTGTTTGAAGCACATTCCGGTGGGTAGATATGAACTATTGGGAGACAGTTACATACACGAGGTGTGGGAGCTTCCCTTTCAGTACAGATGTGTTAATGGTTTGAAGGAGGTTTTTCTTAGCGGCAGCGAATGCGAAGCTTCTGTCAGCCATTCAATGGTTTGTAAACAGCTGTCCTTGCACGGGGCGTGTAACGCTTCGATTGCTAACTTAGCTTGTTATCTGAAGGGAGTTCCAGTCCCGGTTATTAAAAACACTTTCCAGGTGCTTTCTAAGGGCAGTTACATTGTTCTTAACAGCGAACGCTGCTGTGGCATGCGTGCCGGAATAGTTTACATCGTCGTTGTCAACAAGGCCGTTACGTGCTGCGGGAATGTGTTGTTTCCCCCCACTCAATTTAGGGAGGTAGCGGACATCTGGCCTCATATTGCTACTTCCAAGGTTGATTTCGACAATTTGAGTCGGATAAAAGCTTTATTGTTTCAAAAGCATGTGGCCCTTACATCTGCTAGCGAGACCTACGCACTTCAGGTGGCAAGGTCATCGGCGGAGATACAGTCCCTTTTGAATACTAACTTTCCAACTCACTTCGGTGAACTTGTGGGACGTATATTTAATGCATCCAGCACTGCTGGTATTGCACATTTTTTCAAAGCCGTTGGTGTTGGTTTTGCTCATACCTTCTCTTCCATATTCGGTTTGATACCTTTGGCTATACATTCTATTTTCGGAAGCATTTTTGGGGGTTTCCCGATTACTTTGGCTTTATTGGCTGGAGTCTTGCTGTTGTTGCTATTTTTTCGCAATGGCTGTCCCGTCACGATGAGATCCTGTATTGCTGCTCCCGTCAGCGCATCTGTGTCGTGAACGCATGATGCAGCATTTTGGAGCAACACTCCTTGGACATTTGGAGTGTGACTGGTCTCTGTCATTCAGACCGGTTTTGGATTGTGTGCAACCCGTGTTTCGATGCCTTTGGTGCTCATTTGAACATGCACTGGCTCTCTGTCTCTCACTGCAGCGCCCTCCAATGGTCGATACTGATCTGTTGATGTTCCCGATTAGGGCTCATTCCCAGACTTGTGCACTACGGATGCGCTTGCTTCGTGAGGCGGTTTATGAGATTCCCTTCCTGGAGGAAGATGGTATTGTCTCTTTCATAGGCCCTGCACGGGATGCCGCCCTCAATGGCTTTGGGGCTTTGGATCACACCTGCTCCATGGTACTTTTTGGCGTGGATCTTCCGATATTGACGTATATCGAAGTGGAGGAACTCCTGCATTCTATTGCTTCTGTCTGACGATTGGAAATTTTACGAAATTGACACTATATTGAATTTGGCTTTATGATCACATGTTACCTAAATTTATGACTTTGTTGTCTTCTCACCTTGTCGAAATAATTGTTTTAGATATTGTTTATATTTGGGGCATCCTTTTATATTATTGGAACTACTTGCTACCGACAAGGGGAGGGTGTAGTGTGGTTAGTTTTACGTATTCATTGCGCTTTAGCTTCAGGCTTTAGGCCTTTGTGCACTTTGCCCTGAATATATTTTATTCATTTGCTGACAGCTTAGAGCCTCTGTGCACTTTGCTCTACATGCTTTTTATTAGGCTTCGTACTGTTATTTTTTAAATAGCCAGTTCTACGGTGTTGTTTTTTATTCATATCACACTGTTTTGCCTACTTCAGCACTGGAGTTCTCCATAACATATTTACTCTGTACTTCAGTCAAGGATACAGTCTGGTACATTGCCGATAGACTAGGTAGGAGTTTAGACTTGGCATTCCTGCGTAGGGACATTTTGTGATCACGATGACATGTTAGCTATAAAATCACTTCCTTGTCCCAATACACGCAAGAGGGAGATTCCGACCAGGGAACCACAACTAGACGCTGACTGCCTCGTTGCAGATGCTGAACCAAGATCACAGTTCTATGCTCAGGTATGAGGGCTGATGTCTCCACAGTGATTCTAATAGGCAAGCTAGACGCTTAACATGCTGTGCTCTAAATAGAACAAGCAGAGGGAGAGTAGAAACTGTTAGACAATATGATAGCTTTGTTCTTATGTTTTACTCTCCTGGTGACTATTTCAATCCTACTGTGTTGTATGGTTCTGGTTATTGCGGCTCACGCCTTAATATCTAAAATACAGTCGTTTTATTAAAACATTATATAAAACTTATACTGTCTTTGTCATTTGTATATGAGATCATATTGGAAATAAGAGAGTTGGTTTGGATCTGAGTAACCACGACTTCCCTGAGAAGTTCCAGAGATGTCATGCGCTCGGCTGCCGAATCATTCCTTCCACATGGGAGAAATGAGGCACTGCTAGTTAGCCGGAGCAAAAAACGGATTTAGGGTGACAGAGTTCTTTACACGTGGGTCAGACTCAGTCCCCCACACCATTATAGATCCTGCTGCCTAGAAATCCAGTAGTCTCATTTAGAATAATGAGAGCCCACGCGACAGGGTGTGTGGTTCTGAAGCCTGGCATGCCACTGAGGGCCAGGGCTGATGAAAGTTAAGCTCAGCAAATAATGCAAACTTAGGCACATGAGCAATATTGCCCGTGTCTGCAAAAATATTGCCTGTCTGCTGCTTCTGAGAATTATGAAAAACAAAATTAAAAAGCATTTGCAATGCAATAGGTCTTGCATTTGTGAGAGGTTGAGCTATTTGCATTGTAAAAGATAATGTTGTTTACTTATGTGTTTTGTTTTGTAGTGTAGCAGATGTATGTGGTGTGTAGTGGAATTATGTGTGCTGTAGTGGAATATTAGTGAGGCGGGATAGTGAATGAGACAGTGAGATAGATGGAACGAGAAAGAGATAAAGGGAGACGTGGAAGGGGCACATGGTGGGAGGGGGTTAGGGGAAAGGTGGACCAATGCACAGCGTGAGGAGGTACAGTTAGGTAGCATGTGTCAGAAGCAGTATGGAGAGGAGATAGGTAATGTAAGGGAGGGATGAGAGAGGGCAGTGGTATTGCGAGATGAGAGGTGGTAGTGGCAGTGTGAAAGAGAGAGAGATAAGAGGGACAGTTGGTGTGTGGAGGGAAGAGGGCAGGGATTAATAATAAGTGGGGAAGTGAGCAGTCCAGTAGCAATGTGAAGCTGCTGGGTTATTGTGCAAAGTATTAAAATAAAAAACAATGAATCAGGAGGAAAGAGGGAGCAAAGGATAAACAGCGCGGGTTGAATAATTTTATCACTTTATGCTGCAGTACCTGGACATTTCCTGGTTATTACAGCACTTGGAGCTCACTGAGACAGCTCAGGCAGCAGAGGTGCTTCAAAGAGAGAAACACTACAGTGAAAAATGAGAGAGAATGAAAGGGGGTGGAAAGATAAAGGGAATAAATGTGAGATACAGGGAAGCTGAGCAGAGATTCTAAAGACATGCAAGAAAGACTTGAGAACTGCATGGGGATCAAGTGAAATGGCCGGAAGATAGAGGGACTGAGGAAAAGGGGAGGATAGAAACATACAAAGACTGGAATGGTATAGTGAACGCAAGGAGGGGATAGAAAGTAAGGACGTTTAGTAAAAAAAATAAAGGAAATAATGGAGAGTAGTACGTGAAGAGGGACAATAGAAAGAGAGAGAAGAGAATGTAAGTGGAAAAAACAGAAATACAGGGGAGAGTAGAGAGGTGGAGGGATTAACGAAGTAAGAAGGATGAGAAATGTACATGGAGGGATGTAGAGGTGGCCAGAGACTGATAAAAGGGAAACACGAAGGTTCAGATTCATGGGACAGTGAAAGTGGAAAAGTTTGTGCATGGTAAGTAGTTAGAGGATGCAGAGATACAGGGTTGGATGTCTCAGAGTAGGAAAGCGTGAAGCAGGGGGCAAAAGGGCTACAGAGGAGAAGGACATAAAAGAGAGAATGTGAGGGCTAGTTCCACTGCAGAATGGAATCCTCAGTGGAGAAAGGAGAGAGGGAAGAGGTAGCGGGTAGATAAATGTGGGAAAAGGGGGTAATGAAAGGTAGAAGTAGTGAGGTACAGAGGAAGGGAGAAAAAGGAAGGATGGAGGGATACAGGAAGACTGGAAGAGTGAAGAGGTAGGGTGGAACAAGAGACATGTCCTTGTTGGGGGGGGGGGGGAGTCTGGAGATATTCCCTTTTATATGTTGAGAAGTGTTATCTGTGGGAATTGTTTGGAGGGATTTGTAGATCTGTTGAGGTCATGTTGCAATCAAACTTTGATTGCGCTGTGTGAAAGTAGTTATAGGTCAGATATGGGTACTGCTTCGGTGTGCTGTGGTTCATGTAATTTGGGCACTAGTGTAAGGACGCAGCATGGTCCTGAGAGATGTTAATTCATTTTATGTGGGAATTTACCATTATGAAGTGCTTTTCTGCTGTCTGTCCGTGGCTGTTGTCTCGTTCAATTGAAATGCTGCCGAGCACTGCCCACCACGTCCCAATGCCTTCAACACAGTTCATCCAACTAAGCTTTTAACAATCCCTGGTACGTGGTCCCTTCACAGGAGGCTTTAATTCTTGTCCAAACATGGAACAGATGCCAAACGTCTACTCCAGGGAACTAACAAGCAAATATTTATGTAGATCGTCATGATAGCTGCCAAGGTTTCAGATTATTTTGTGTGACATCTGCATTCTTTCAGAGTAATTACGAGTAACATTTGAACAACTATGAGTAACAGTACCTTGCAAGCAAAAATAAAGCAAGGAAGAGGACGGAAACATACAGCTATCAGGAAGTGACACCCCTTTGAGCAACGAGAAGGGCTAAGAAAAATGTAAAGGTGCGGCACAGCACCAGAGATGCAGGGACACTTCACTAACCTAGTGCCCCTGTTACCTGATCCCACCACCGCATCTTCAATCTCCCTCCCTGCCTGCGGCGACGATCATATAGCGGCTACCCTGAAAGAGATGTCATAAGGAAAGGAAACGAGATAAGGGGGATGGGGGAGAAGTATATTGGCAAAGGGGAAAAAAAGTTTTTTTTTAAAGGAAGGATGTGAACTGGAACGAGAGAAAGAGTGACTTGGTAGCTGCGATGGGCCTTTCTATTCAGTGTGGAAGCTGCAATTAATATCCGCTTGTGGCTCAACGCTGAAGTCTCGTGGCAATAAATCAAACACAAGTGTGTTTTTTTACAGCACACATTGTGAACTCGATGGAGAAGCAGCCAGTAGGAGGGGAAGACGGAAGAAATAGTACCTCAATCACGTGGGGAGCAGCGGACGGGCACCAATTAAGTTAAATCAATCAGTGCATGATCCTTCCTCCACGGACAGGACTGGAAATGATGCCAGTCTGAAGTAGACGAATAACGAGGCTGTAAAGAAGAATGCCACGAAAGCCAACAAATGGTGAGCGACAGACGGGCTCCAAGACTTTTTCTAACTACAGCAGCATCTTGCAAGCGATACACATGCACTAGTGCATGCTATCGCAAGCTTGACACTAAAAAGGGATCAGAAAATAAGGAGGGTGGGCCCCGTTGTCTATTGAAAGAAACCACTGTTGCAGTTAAGGCTGAAATCAACTCAGCGATCCACACATTCCAAGTCCTGAATGATGCCCCAGACATGCATAGGGCAGGGCTCTGGAGCACGTTGAAGGCAGTGATCAGGGTAACATTTGTAGCTATATCCACATAGCACAATAAGGACAGAAAGGATAAGATACTCCTGTTGGAGAGCCTAGTGAAGGCCCTTGAGGGGGAGCATAGGCAAACGGTCTCCCGTCAGGTGAGTCGCCGACTCATCGCCACGCGCAAGGAGCTTAAAGCACTAGATGTTGATAAACCAGAATATGCATCCCTATCCATTAAACACAAGTTTTAGACTGGGCGCAACAAAACTGGATGCATACTAGTCCATAGGCTGTGGGCCCAGGCCATTCTGCAATGGATAGCAGAGATAGCATGTCACAGGGTACCACCGTGAGTCACGACTCACAAATTGCTCAGGAATTCAAGCACTTTTACACCTCACTATAAACAGTTAAAACAGTGGAGGCAGAAATGCCCAGAAACTATCTTGAACTCATTGTGGTAGTGAGAGAGCGTAATCTACATAACCTATATTAAAATGAAATGTTTATATACTAATGTGTGATAATGCTGCATAGAAAACTATAATAATAGTGATTTGCTTAAACGTGCACTCAAACTATGACCACAGAGAAGTGGCCACCAATGTATACGCAAGCTAACAATGACAAATAAAATGTTTATGTTATGATCAGTTAAACCTATATTAATATCTATATTGTTGAATCTGTATGAAAACTCTTTATAGGCCTTAAGTTAGCGTGAGCTGCGGGATTTAGCTACCCAGCTCTCATATTAAATGCATTTTCTGCTTTTTCAGTGTGCTGACTCGTAAAGGGCCATGACCCTGCAAATGTTCTTTTTCTTCCGAACTTGGAAGATGAATGTAACCATACAAAACCCGTTCCCAAGCTCATATTCGGTGCCTTGGTCTAAAAGTTATGAATAAATTGAAACAAATGTAGATTAAAGAAATGTACAAGGTCACTTAGACCAATGGACAATGAATCTGCTGACCTAAAGGACGTGCCAAGGAATGAAGTAACGCCGGATGTGCCACCTCCGAAGACGTCAATTATGAAGACCAATCAAAACTTATGAATTAATGTGGGGTGACAATTGGGATTACCAAATGTTAAATTTGGTAGGTTAAAGATAGTAGGGTATAGTAAGTGTCCAATAGAATTCAGGGGGAATGTACCACGAAAAAGGGATAAAAACCCATGTAACAGAGGGGTCATTAGAATTAGGTAGGGAATGCTATTGATTTTAGCCAGAAACTCTGTCACTCTGTTTGGTGACTTGAGACTTATTAAGAAACTATCCCCATCCATAGACCGCCCTTTTCCACCTTCCTCCTATGAGGGAAGCGTTCCTTTTCGCCCATAGTTAGAGTCCTGACTAAGGAAGATTTGACTGATGTCCAGAAGACGAAGACTGAACCTGTGTGCTGACCTAATCTTTGGAGGGTAATTATGACAATGCAATTTGTAATTTGTCTGTTTGCTTTTCCTTTCTAGGTACCAACTGCTTTTTTTTTTACAGGGACTATAGCTAGATGTTTTCAAAATTTGTGTTCTAAATTGTTTTGCATGAAGCCCAACATGCCAATGCTAATAAGTGGTTAGGACAGGTGATCATCAAATTGACATAATCAGACAAACGACCAAGATAATGCTTTGTTGAACTGACGTGATATTGATACTCTGCTATATTCTGACCTATGTTTATGCCGTGCTATATTCTAATGTTTATGATTTTTGCTTTATTGAAATCGTATCAAAGTTGCCATATCGTAACTATGCTGTTGTGTTTCTTGGCTTTGAGATTGACGCACTTAATCCTAGATTGTAACTAATAGGGAATTAAACTCACAAAAATTCCATTAACTGGTGTGGTTATTCATGGCTGAAAGGTCATGGTTGCGTCGTCAATTTGATTAATGACTTTGACTAAAGTAAAATATATTGTTGTGGTGAATATTGATGACATTATTGATATATTGATCGGCATATTGATTAGCTATCTCGTCCTATGGTGTCTCTCAACTGGGTCAAAAGATTCATTGGCCTAAAACGAGTCCTAATGTGTAATAAATTAAAATAAAGGGATGCGTTAACAGTTCATCACATACCAAACAAAGAACCTCAGCTCATGGACAGAGATATCCAAATGGCAGAGGTCCTCACACCTATAGTACGACTTCAACCTGGCAATGGCTATCCCTCAGAATTTTACAAGTTCTTTACCCTAACACTGGCCCCTATTTTGGCCCAGTTATGTAACTCCTGTAGTGAAAGACAGACCCTTACAGACACCATGAGAGACGCCACAATACCTGTGATCCCCAAACCAGGGAACAACCAAAAGCACTATGCCTCATATCGCCCTGTCTCCCTACTGAATGCAGACACCAAACTCTTCACTAGTATGTTGGCAGCACGTCTAGCCCCCTATATGCATGATCTGGTTGACCCCGACCACTCTGGCTTTGTACTGGAGACGGCTGTAGTGATAACAAGCGCCTCTAATATCTCATCAATAATAATGAACGATCTGGAGTGCAGGTGCTCCTCCTATCAACCGATGCGGGAAATTAATTTTACCATGTTCACTGGCCGTACTTACGCTCGGACTAGCCAAAGTTGGCCTTGGATCCAAATTTCATAAATGGGTCTGGTGCAGCTATGCCAACTCAAGAGTGCAGGTTAGGGTAAATGGGAAATTGTCAAAACCTTTTCCAATTGGCCATGGAACCAGACAGGGCTGCCCTCTATCCCCCTTCCTTTTAGCCTTATATATGGAGTAGCTGGTGGGGAGGATACAGGACAATACTTTGATAAAGCGTGTCCCTGTAGGATGTAGGGAACATATGCGGACAATGTATGTAAATGATGTGATAATATCGCTCACTCAGCCGCTCAAGTCACTCCTGTCTACAATAGTGGTGCTGGAAGCCTTTGGCAGGGTTTCGGGATTTAATGTCAGTCTGCACACAACACAAGTACTAGGCCTTACAGCTTGACAAGTAGATTGTTTGCAGATCAACCGCAGTTTCCCATCCACATGGGCTACTCAGGCAGATCCCCTATCTCAGCCTGCAGATACACCCCACCCTTGAGAAGATGGTGTAGTGCATTTACAGAGTGCTTCTTTTGGCAACCCAAACCGATTTGAGATCCTGGCCAGGAGGTATGCTCTCCTGGCTAGGAAGACTGACAGAAATAAAATTGATTTTCCTCCCCAGAATACTGTACGGGATGCAGACCTTGCCTCTCCAGTCCTCCCTGTAAATACCAGGGAAACTACAGCAGTTAATTGAGCATTATGTCTGGGACAGGAAAAAGGCTTGCACGGCACAAACCAGACTTATTGGCCCCTAAAGGAGGGTGTTTTGGGAATCCCTAATTTGATACATTAGTACCAAGCAGAGCAACTCAGATATAGGGTAGAGTGGTCTAGACCCGTGACTGAGAAGCATTGGTGCTTTATCAACCAAGCAATAGTTGGGGTCCACATCTGGAAAATACCCTGGGTTCCCAAGACACACTGCTCAGCAAGAGTTTACATCTCTCCCATTCTCTGGGCTACAGTGGGTGTATGGGACAACAACCAGTTAACAAAGGGGCTGTCCTCACGCATCTCACCCCTAACACTGATTCTCGGGAATCCAGACTTCCCCTGTCTCCCCATGACAAATCTTTCACAAAATGTCAGGTTGCTGACTGCAAGAGGGTGGGAGACCTCTTTGACTCAGAAGGCCTCATGGCCTTCACCCAACTTCAGGCAGATTATGGCCTCCCCTTTGCCACACAATGCCAATATCTAGCTCTCAGACACTGGGTTACTCAACCACATATTAAGCCACATGCTGGTCACCTCCTCACACCTTTCGAACGTTGGCTTCTCACATGCACCGCAGACAAGAGACTCCTTTCAGACATATACACATTTCTCAACACTCTGACACATAAGACACTATATTCTGCACATATGCAATGGGAATTAGAATGCGAACGTACCATCACCTCCAAGGAGTGGGCAGACATCTTGCACAGAGTGTGCACCTCAACTTGCAGCGCCAATGGAAATTAGAAACACTAATGAAAATCGTATATGGTTGGAATTATACCTCAGCATGGTTGGCGAAGTGGATGAGGGGCATGGGAGATGGTTGTTGATGACACTGTGGTCAATCAGGTACCCTTACACACATTCTGTGGCAATGCTCCAAACTACAGACTTTCTGATCGGAGATCCTGACGGATATCAATGACATGTTCGGTACAGACATGCCACACTTCCCATGCTACATCCTACTGGGCCTCCCTAATGCACTAACTACCCCCTGAGATCGATAAAAAGTAGAGCCATTACCCTCACCTTCTATCCTAGAAAAATGGGAAACGTATGCGGTCCCGACGAGAGTGGACTAGCTCTTCAGGCTGTGGGGCCTTCTGGGTATGGAGAAACTGACGACAGTAATTGACCGCAGACTACCCCAATTTGATAAGACATGGTGGTCATGTATACACTTTCTATCCCAAGATTTCCAGGAGCTGCCCTGCCCACATATCTGGGAATGCTAGGCCTCACACAGGAGGATGGAGGTCCCCGTTAGAAAGACCATAGCTACTCCCTGTCTGCTGAGCCATACTTAATGACACAACACAATCTCCCAATAGCCTAAGGCACTAATATTCAGAGTACCACCCCCTTTTTCCACCATGTTTCCTCCTGCTACCCCCCTCCCCCACATATTCTCTCCTCCTTTCCACTGATGTAACAAAACCTGATACCCTACCCTCATCCCCCTGCAAAGTACATCTGGATTCACTCAGGAGCTCTCAGGCCAGGGTACAGTACAGAGGGAACCCTCTCGGGCGCGGGGGTCCCCCGCACCACATGGGCTGCAGGGACCTTTGTTATGCTACTGTCCCTTTCCCTGCCTCATCTCTCTGCACTATATTTGCTTCTGATTGCTTTGCCTCACTGGCCTGTGGATGGAGGTGAGAGATGTTGTATGTTTATATGCCCAAAATCTGCTAATAAAACAGACTTAAATCCACATTACAAAAACAATGACCTCTAAATAAATACAGTTCTAAGTTTTTTGCCAAATGTGACGTAATTCCATGCAGCTGTTTTTGCTATATTGGAGAGAAAAGTTTTCTATGGGAAATAGCACAAGGAATAACACTTTTAACCCCCATTTCTTCTCCCCCATTTGACGGATCAGTGCAAATCTTTCCATGATGTGTAGATTCGGCAAATGGTGCCAAAGCTATTAAAAATGCCTTTCCTATGGAAACTCTGACCTTTACTATGACCACACAGTTGCAACTGCAATATATATTTACTACCACTGTTGTGCCTTACTCGGGGCCATGACTCATGGGAAGTGAAAACTCTAATAGACCTGCTGCCTCTCCCTCAATAGTGTTAATAAATAGTATATCACGGTCTGTACATGTGCATATCTGTTTGATGCAGTCATGATTTTTGTTGTGCAAAAGGTATTTAACTTTAAACAGGATAAAATGGATTAATTTTGTGCAGAGAGGTAAAATCTTACTGAAGAGGCAAAAGATGCACTGTCCAACAGAGGGACTTGGCTGTCCCACTTCCTAAGGCAAAGCACATTTCACAAGATGAGGGACTACGCTTAAGCCCTCCTTTCCGGAGCTCAGCTTCACTGCAGTAGGATGAAACCAATCTATCAGTGTGAAATATGAGCCTAAGACAATCAATACTATACCACATGATGCCTTTCCTAGAAACTAATAGTTTGACAGTTCCAAACAATTGATCATCTTAGAAAGTCATCTTCCACTGCTCTAACTCAGAGAGGTTGGGTTGTGGACTAGAAGACATCAAACCTTGTAGTGCTATAACCAAACAGAAGGCTTAGGATGTGTAGCTAAAAGTTGCAGTGTTAGTAAAAAGCCATCCTGAAATGTCACTGCCCTGGGCCACATTGCAAAGAATGTGTAACCAAAATTTCATCAGACTGGCTCTGTCACTGACCAAGCAGTTTTGCATACCACCTTGGGCTGAGCTCCATCAAGCAAATGAAAAGCATAATGCTATAGCACTTGCAGAGGTCTTCTTCCTGCCTCGGGTTCAGAAACCAGAAGCGCTCTGGTGAGACCACATCACTATCCTCAACTTCAGAGGTCTTTGGACTTGGTGAAGGATGTAGTAGTCAGATTCATACAATCACAAATCATTAACATCAAACCATAAACAATTTTAAACAACATGAACAATTTAGACTCCTCCAATCTGAATAAGTTTCAAAGCTTTATGGCAATCCCAAAATCAATGTTACATAAATGGTGCACAAAATTAAGTTATAAACATACATAAAAACCATTAGTTAACCATACCGTCTAAAAAGATTTAGGCCCTCGTTATGACTTTGGCGGTCAGCCATGCCGGCGATGGCAGTAGTACCGCCGCCAGGCTGGCGGGTAAGACTGCCATATAATCACCACAGCCTTGATCCCTCCCATATACACCCAATGCACCACCTGAACCGCCAGTGCGGTCCGTCCACCGACCACGGCGCTCGCCATCTTCAGCCCGGAGCAACACCAATTACCGCCCACCATATTATGACATGGCAGACTGCCAAGATTTCCGGGACCGGACGACCGCCACAAAAAGCCTGGCAGAAACGACCCACATAAAAGGAGACACTCACCTCCAGGGATACAGAGGAGTCCGCGACCGCCATGGTACCCGAACTGGAAGTCCTGCCGATGCTGTACCATGCAATGGGTGTCCAGGAGTTGCAATGCGATGAATACGGCGATGGTGAGTACAGCTGCCTAGAACAGAAGGGAGGGAGGGGAGATGACACCCACATGCACACTACACACCATACACACATACCACACACAGAGAACAACCCACTGAAAAGTACAACAGTAGCATAAGCTAGGAGAAAAGAAAGCCAGGACAAATACTTGTGAGTCAACCACTGTATTCCGGTGGGAATAACGCCCACAACAAAACAGAAACTATATAGAAATGGCCATTGGCCAGTTGAATTGTCCATGGCAACCCACAGGGCAACGAAATAGGCCCAACTTGACTCCTGACAACTCAAGTGACTCCACTGGGCAGGGACATCAATGTGGAAAGCAGGCACCTCAGGGGCCGGAGGGAGGTAGGGCGGTGGTTTCCTCTCAGAAGGGGGCTCTTTGGACTTTGGTTTGGGAGGGGTGGGCTTTTGCTCCTCTGTTTAGGGGGAGTGGGCCTAGGGCGGGGTGGGAGTGGCTGCCCTGTGCCCCGTAGTGGGAGTTTTTTTAGTGGGGAGGGGCATTTGCAGCACTGGGGGGACTAGGGGGCCCTGGAAGGACTGGGAGTGGGAGAGACTGGGCTGGGGGAGCGGGACCTTATGTTTTGGGACAACCCGGGGTGGGTCAGGAGGAGGGAAGAGGTCAAGGTGGGAAAGGAAAAGTTTTTTAGGTACAGTGGGGCGGAGTGTGGGAGGAGGTTTGGGAGTTGGTGTAGAGGAAGTGGTTGTAGGAGGTGGAGGTGTGCTGGACTGTGTTGTAGGTGCATGTAAAGTGTGCATGTGTGAGGTGGATGTTTGTTGAGTGTGTGAGTGGTAGTGTTAATGTGTTTTGGGAGGGGGCTGAGAGGGAGGGAGAGGACAAACAGGTTGTGTGAATGTATGTTGGGGTAGTGTCTGCAAGTAAGGCGGGTTTGCTGCATGTGGATGTGATGGTGGTGGTGGAGTTGACTGCGCATGTGGTGAATGGGGTGCTAATCTGTGTGTCTACTATTGTGGTGACTGTGAGCAAGGCTGAACAGGTGGCAGGATCTGTCACTGAGGATGCAGTACTTGCAGGTGTGAGTGCTGAGGTGACTGTGAGGGAGGAGGTGGAGGGGGAGACAGTGGAGGCAGTGGCTGTTGTTGTGTGTGCTTCTGTGTGTTGGCTGTGTGTATGCTTGTGCTTGTCTTTGCGAGTCCTGTTTCTTGTCTTGGGTGCATGCTCGTCTGATTGTGTGCTTGGGATGGGTGGGGGGAGAGGGCTCTGGGACTGGGTACAGGTAGTTGGAGGAGGGACGGAAGAACTAGGGGCACTGTCTGCCGTCAAAGAGGAGGACAGAGCCTGAAATGATCTCTGCAGGCCAGCCAAGCCACCGTGAATGCCCTCCAGGTAGGCATTGCATTCCTGCATCTGGGATGCCAGCCCCTGGATGGCATTCACTATGGTTGACTGTCCTACAGAGATGGATCTCAGGAGTTCAATAGCCTCCTCAGTGAGGGCAGCATGGCTGACTGGGGCAGGGGCTGAGGTGCCTGTGGCGAAGGAGACGCCCACCCTCCTAAGTGAGCGAGCATGGGCAACTGGGTGGGGGGCTTTTGGGAGGGCAGTGCTGGAACAGGGGTGGCAGAAGATGACGATGCTGGGGTGGTCCCAGAGGGGTCCACCACCACCACCAGGGAGCTCCCATCGGAGGAGGAATTAGAGTCAGTTGTTGTAGCTCCTATCTCTCCGGTGGTGCTCTCCTCGCCCTCCGACCCACTGGTCCCCTCAGCGTCGGTGGACACTGCCTCCTGGGTCCTGTGGGCTGCAGCTTCTCCACTCACCGGTTCCTCTGCTCCTTTTCCAGATGATGCTAATGCACACAAGGAAAGGAGAAGAAAAGGAGGGAAGGTGGGAGAAAAAGTAAGGGAGCACAGTGTCAATAACAGCAATAACAGCAAATATGGCATAGACATCACAATGACTCACTGGTAATTACACCATACAGTAACAACCACAATACCACACCATTGCCTGGGACCAACAGCTGAAATGACCTCTGCAGACACAACCATCTGCATACCTACTGAGACTCACTAATCCATGTCTACCTGTTGACAAAGGCACAGCTACACTACTCTGACAAAGTGACTGCACAACGTACATTTGCCAGGTCACACCACCTAGGCAGTGGACATCAGAGCATCACTCCAACACTGGTGAGTCAGGATGTAGGTCCTTGCTGAAGCTGGGATACCAGCAAATGACTAATACCAACTGTACAAACCACTCACCATAGCTATGCAGAACTTGAGAACATAACCTACAGGGGCATACTGAGGCCATGCCAGGCATCAAGAAAGAAATATACACAATGCCCACTCCCCCCCTTGTGGCTGCTCTGCTGCCCTCAAGCACCCATCAAACTCTGAGTTGGTCACCACCAGTATGCTGACCATTAGGTGGGTCAAGGTCCAACGGGCACCCCACCCTCGTTGGGAGGACGTCCCCAGCTGGACCTCCCCGGTCTTCCAGGCCCAGCGTCACAGGTCCTCCCACCTCTTTCTGCAATGGGTGCTCCACCGGCTATGGACCCCCGGGGTCTGCATGTCCTTGGCGATGGCATGCCATAACCCTTTCTTCTGATGGACACTGACCTGCATAGGATACAAAGACAGAAGGACACCATTAACTATTCACGGCATTCTGTTACAGCAATGGACTGTATACTGCATTAATCCCACATTCATTTTACACATCACTTGTACCTCTGTGTACACATAGCATGCAACAAACAACACTCCCTAAAGGACACACTGCATGCACTCACATACATCTACATACAGCCATGTTGCATCCAAAATTCCTAAAAGGTGCTCACCTGTTGATTTGGAGGCCCATACAACTGTCCATAAAAGTGTAGGACCCCATCCACAAGCTTCTCAAGTTCTTCGGACGCGAAGGATGGGGCCATATCCCCTGTAGAACGGGCCACTGTGGATTCCAGACACAGCACACAGCAGCTCACGCAGTGGAGGTCTTCATAGGGTGAAGTCAGGAGACAAGTGACATGGGCATCTGAAATTGGTGGTCATGTCCGCGCCAGTAATCACCGTCACCGCCGGCGTTGATCAGCATTTGCCCCTGAGCTCCATAGACTGCAATGTTAATTAATGAGGAGTTGCATGTGGTTCAGACCGCCCTCCGCCATAATGACAATCGCCTGCGGAGTGAGGTCACTTCCAACTGTCCTCTGCATGCAGGGCAGACACGTGCCATTTGCCTGATGATAGTACTCATGGTAGTCAATTAAATGTGCGTGATAGGTACAGATGGTGCACACCAAGGCAATACCAAAACGTCTAGGTTTTAGGTTTGGTGGGACACTCTGGCTCTTCAATGAGAGCTCATACCAGTACACTGGTTGCAGAAGAGTAGTTGAAAAAACATGTAAAATGTGATGGTACAAATCACATCTCACGACTTCGACTACATCTGTGAGGCAGTATGACGAATGAGAATGTATGGTCTCAGAAGTCCGTTTGCATGTAGAGTACACCAGAGCAGATTCCAATCATTGGTTGCCTGAAATGTATGAGATAGCTCTGTTTACTGTGATGTTGTGTATCTATCCTTCCTGCAATCACACACTTGTGATGTTTGGTTTGTTTAGATACCAACCACTGCAGAGGAGGCAGAGGAATGCACCTGTGTACAGACCCCTAGTCGAGTTGGCTACACTGGAGGAACGCCATATAATTCTCACCTATCGTTTGGACAGGGCCACAATCATTGAACTGTGTGCACAATTGGAGCCAGATCTCATTCCTGCTCTTCGTAGTCCTACCGCAATACCTCCTACAATACAGGTGCTGTCAGTGCTCCACTTTCTGGCCAGTGGATCATTTCAGGTGACTGTGGGCTTGGCTGCAGATATGTCACAGCCAATGTTCTCTAATGTGCTGAGTAGAGTTTTGACTGCCTGGCTGAAACACAACATCTATATCTCATTCCCGCAAAGTGATGATTTGCCCACTGTTAAGGCTGCTTTCTACACAATGGGACACATTCCACATGTGTTTAGGGCCATTGATGAGACCCATATTGCTTTGGTCCCTTCCAGGATAAATTAGTAGGTGTACTGAAATAGGAAGAATTACCATTCTATAAATGTGCAGATGGTTTGCCTTGATGATCAGTATATTTCCCACGTTACTGCCAAGTTTCCAGGATCTGTGCATGATGCCCATGTAATGAGGAACAGCAGTGTCCCACAGATGATGGCACCACTACAGAGAGACAGAGTCTCGCTCATTGGTGAGCATGATGTTTCACACAATGTATGTCACTGTATGTCACCTGGAGTTGTCCTATGTGATATGGTACACAAGTAATGTGTGTTTTTCACTATTTCCAGGTGAATCCAGCTATCCAAACCTATCCTGACTTTTGGCTTAGTGAGGAATCCGAGGACAGGGGCAGAGAATCAATACAATCAGGCACATGGACGGACCAGAAGAATCATCGAAAGAAGTTTTAGGCTACTGAAAGCCAGGTTCAGGTGCCTCCATATTTCTGGTGGATCCTTACTTTACTCCCCTGGAAAGGTCTACCAGATAGTGGTGGCCTGCTGCAAGCTACACAATTCGGCCCTCAGATGGCATGTGCCATTCCTGCAGGAGGAGGGGGGAGACAATGCACCTGTTGCAGCAGAGGACACTCAAGACAGTGATGAAGATGGAGAGGAGGAGAATGATGAAAAAAGGACACATCTGATACACCAGTACTTCCAATGACACTCAGGTAAGACTGTAGTTCTGTTCACACCATAATTTAAATGAAGAGCTGTGTGGCAGCCATGATGTACCAAGCACAAATGTGTGCATTCTGTAACCTGACACTGTTCCATCTGTGGTCAGTTGTGCCAGTGGTATGATGATTGTGAAAAAGCTTATTCTGCCTATACATTGTATCAGCTGTTTTGCAGTTTCAAATTCATGCCCACGGCAAACTGTGTCCTCTTTCCATTCAGTACTTAGCATTTGTTGCTGGGAATGTTGTGTGAATTACAATGTGCTTACACAATTGCTCTGTGACTTCATTGTCCCTGACAGTTTGGCCTGAACTAGGTGTTCTACTGACAGTATGGCATAGCTAAAACTGTGGTATCTTGTTGAGGCCCTTACATAAGTTGTTTCTCTTCACTTCTGGTGTTTGGAGTTCATTGAAGTGCAAACTTTTTAGTTGATGTGACCAGATGTATGTAGGCTGTTATATTACAGGAGCTCATGTTGCTTTACTACCTTTAACTTCTCATTTGAATGTCACTAATGTTTTCCCTTTTTACAGATATTGGTGTGGCCACTTCTGTGAACTCATGTAATGCCTACAGACTGCTTTCACACAGTTTGGTGGATGGTGACTTGTGGCATGCTCTTACACTGGTAATGTGTACCCCAATCTGACTGTACATAGGATGGATTCACACTTTACATTACATTTGCACATGCTAATAAAGGTCTAGTCATTCCATATTGCTGAAATAAAAGCACAAATCCTTCTGTTGTGTTTAAGTGTGTTTATTGAAATGACAAAAAGGAAGGTATAGTGCAATAGAGTGGGGTGATGGTGGATAAAATCTTCAGTGTAGTGGCCCAGTTAGTTTGTAGCACAGGTCCAGTATCCATGGGGCCATAGGAAAAAGGAGCAACTGCAGTCCAAAGTAAACAAGCTGTCTCAGTGGCACACAAAGGAGACATGTAGGACAGGCTCACTTACTGGAAGTGGTTTCGGTTTTAGCTACAGTCTCTGGCGGATGCGGGCTCACAGGGAACGTTTGTGGGGTGGTTCTTCTGCTGCAGAGGGAGGGGTGTTGGTGGTCTGTGAGTCCTGTGACAGGTCCTCAAGTCCACTAGCTGCAGCAGATCTGGAGGGCTGTTCAGTACACTGGCTAGTGGAAGGGGCCCGCTGGTGTTTTGTGTACTCATGCATGATGGTAGCCATATCACTAAGCTCCCCTGCAATAGAGGCTATGGTGGCATTGAAGGCTTGCAACTGTTGCATGACCTCCTGGTGGTGTTCCCCCTCAGGCCTCTGGTTCTCCTGCAAGATAGTAAGTACCTGGCCCTTCCAGTCCTGGGATTTCTGGTATGCTTCCAGTACATGTGACAGTGCCTCCTGGGCAGTCAGTTCCCTGGTTTGGCCCACCTCTTGTCACACAGATATCCTCCCATTGGCCTTGGGCCCCTGTGCCTGTGTCCCCTGAACTGTGTGCCCACTCCCACTGATACCAGAACCTTCTTCGTCTTGCTGGTGAGATGTTGACTCAGGTCCTTGTACAGGTGGGCACACTATTGATTGTGTGTCCTGGGGCCCGAGGTTTGGGAACGTTGGGTGGCTGCTTTGTTAGTGGAGTCCAATGTGGGGTGCTCTTGGGTGGACTGGGTGTTGCCTGTGGTGTTTGACTGACCAGTGGTACCAGATGGGCCACGCTGATCTTCCAGATCCAGACATCCAGAGTTGCTGTCATCACTGGGGCCTTCTTGTGGTGGAGGTCTGGGTTGATGTGGCACATGCTGCCAGCTGACATTGGCTGGGGTACCCGTGGACATGTATGATATTTGTTAATTTCATTCTCAGATACATATTCAGCATTCATGGGTTTCCCTATGGGATGGGTGTGGTTTTTCCACCTTTGGTTTGTGTATGGTGATGCATTGTGGGATTGGTAGTGATTAATGCTGACTATGCATTACTCATGTGTGTGAATGATGACCTGGGAGAGGCGTGCTTGAAGTGGGTAGGGCATGCAGGGGAAACATGTTGAGGTTGGTTCTGGGAGTGGTTCTCAGTTTGTGATGGAGTAGTTTGCAGAGAGATAGAATGATGGGGAGACATGCCATGCACATGTACATAGTGGTGGAGAAGTATTGGTGACTTACCAGTGTCCAGCCCTCCAGTGATTCCAGTGAGGTCCTTGGGATGCAGGACAGCCAAGACTTTCGCCCCCCTTGTTGTCCACTGTGGGGTAGAAGGTGGGGGGTCCACTGCCAATCTTCATTATGGTAATGTGGTGCCTGGATGCCACTGCATGCACCTTCCCCCGTAGGTTGTTACACCATTTTCTAAAGTCATCCCTTGTGCGAAAATAGGTTCCCACGGAGTTCATCTTGTCCACGATTCTCAGCCATAGCTCCATCTTCCTGGCAATGGATATCTGCTGGACCTGTGCAATGAACAGCTGTGGCTCTACCCTTACGATTTCATCTACCATGACCCCCAATTCCTCGTCAGTGAAACAGGGGTTCTTTTGTTTGCGACATGCCAATTGTGTAATGGGTGTAGTGAGTGTGTTATGCAGATGGTGGAATGTTTAGTGGGGGTGCAGGTTGTGTGAGTATGTGGGATGCTGTGAAGTAGTGATTGAGTGCAGTGTTGTGTGAGTTTTGTGTAGAGGTAAGATGCGTGATGTGTGATGCATGGAGGGTGTATAGGTGATTTTGGTTTGTGTGTACAGTTCTGGAGATGTATGGGCTGGCAACGTGTAGCAGAATTTTCAAGTTTACAAAGAATTGTGGGTTGTGTGGTGGTGTGTTTTATCGTGGTGTTGTTGGGTGTGTATGGTGTGTGTATGTGTGTCAGGTGTGGGTTTTTCAATCTGGCCAATGTTGGCTTCTGTTGGGTTTGGGGTGGAAAATTCGACTGGGGTGGTCTGCACTGCCTATGGGTAACTGCCGTTTAGTGACTGCTGTGGTGATTCGTGGGTCATTATTTGGAGGGCGGGTTGTTGTAGGCGTGGCGGGGAGGGTGGTGGGACAAACTCTCTCCCACATTCGTTGGCTCTGGCGGGATTGTAATTTTGTCTGCTTCTGGAGGTTTTGTGTTTGTGACTCATGATATGGCAAATGGATTGGCGCCTTCATGGCGGTCTTTTGGCGCCCGTCAACACGGCGGTCTTCGGTAAAGACCGCCAAAGTAATAATGAGGGCCTTAGTCTATTAATCATCAATACTGTTAAACACTCCAGAGAAAGACATAAATCAGCAAAACCACAATATGCACATTAACTTCAGATTTCAAAGCAACAGATGGTGACATCAGCAAATCATCAAAATACAATTGTAACAATCAATTTTCAGGGCTGGACCATCCTTATCTCTAGCACGAATTGAGACTTGCATGTGTGGGAACAGGCTAACACATGCAGACCAAGACAAAAGAATGACAAAAATAATTTGGTAAAGTCATCAAAGTAGGGCAACTCACTATACAAATATGCTGGTGTAAGTGACTATACTGAAAAAGGAAACAAGAAATCACATTTAGTTATACCTCTCCTTATGGGACAGCATACAGAATAATTATTCAGCAGGAATGGTCACCTCTTCAGGCGTCAATTGACAGCAGCATCAGGGCATTGCAGAACGCAGGCTGCACATGGGGCATCTCAGCAGTTCAAAATTAGTTGGGCGTATTAGTACTAAACAGCATGAACACATGGGGCAATTAGGACTAAGAGAAAACTCATTAGAAAACTTGGAGAAACAAGGGTGACAGCAGCCACAAGATAGGAGTAAACAAAGTTCTGGACAGCTTCGAGGCTAGAGTGAATCTCTCTAAGTTTCCAAGTTCGTCACTAATTAAAACATGCTCAATCCTTGTGATTCATCCTTCAGGTGGGTACACTTTGTGTGTCAATTTCAGTGTCCAATGGCTGTCGATGGCACTACCATGTTTGCAACTATTCCAGATTTTCTCAGCCAAAGTGCATTGTCATGTTAATGATTTCATACAGTTCCACCAAAATATTACATTTTCTAATAATTTGTTACTTCAAAGCTCTTCTCACGACATACAATAAACTAAACTAATATTCTTTCACATTTCCTGTCTTGTTTGACAGCTCAAACAAATACTGCTTTCTTCCTCTTTGATATACAAATGTTATGTTCATTAGAAGTAAGGAAGCAGAAGGTTTTAAGGGAGTTGGTTACGGAGGATGAGACATCTATTCTGCCAACTTTCCTTCCTCTTCCACAGAAATATTCATCATGCAACTAATGCCTGGGGTGAAGAAAATTAATTAGGTGCTGCACATGGGCTAAGTGGGCACTGGGTTTGGGTTTTGGAGACATGGGCTTGGGTTTTGGAGAGCTTCCAAAATGATGTTTGATTTATCAAAGCAAAATGATGTTTGATTTATCAAAGCAAATCCATGATTATCTATTGCCTTTAAACTTTCTTGTGAGTGAACAACCACAAAGGCCCTCGTCATCAAAATTCAATTACATTTTTTGCTCACATAAAGAGGACTATCTCTAGAAGTATAAGGTGTGACATAACTGATTGAAAAAGGGGGCTTGTTCTCTCAAGCATACATCTACTCAGGTAGGGGTTCTACTCCCAGCAGGCACCAAAGGAGGAAATAACACTGAGAGATCAGCTAACACAAGACTGGATATCACCGACTTGTCAACTTCTGGAGCACAAGCATGTTGAACAGCGTCCTGACTTTGCTCCACCCTCTAGCTACGTAGACTTGGCAGTTGTACCAGCACATCCACCTGGAACATCCTTCATCCTTTCTTGTCAGTCTCATTTGTCCACTCATGGATGAGATGCTGAGTCAGGATACTTTTTCTGCTGTGGCCATAAGGCCATGGGACCTGCTCCTTTGAGACTGGGAATTTGATCACTTGTCCCACAGGGAGTAAAGGATTCATTTTCCTTTGAAAAACATTGACCATCAGAGATCTGGTATTATTATGGTTCTCATAGATGGGTTTTGTGGATAGAGGTCTGAGTCCCAGCCATACCTTAGTGGATTTTTCACTTGTGTCCAAGTCTGCAGATTCTGTGTCATGGCAGTAGCTGCTGTTCCCTGACTCACTGTTTGTAGCAAGTGTTGTTCCGTGTGGTGCTTTTGGTGGTGTTCACCTAAGTTGGTACTTTATGCATCAGCATGTCTTTGGGCCACTGTCAATACTAGTGACAGCAAAGTAAACGTCCACAGCTCGATTCACGTTGCCACTAAACAGCACCTTGTATGGAGCGAACCTAGTGGCATCATTCTAGGTACAGTTGTAACCATGCACAATGGTGCTTATGAGGATTGCGATAGCGGGAAACCGCTTACAACTTTTTCACCACTCCAATACAATATTCAGTCTTTTGTCACTTATCACACCAATGTTTTGAGCCTTTATGTTATAAAGTTCATTACAAAAACATCTTTATTTTATATATTCGTAAGAACAATAAGTTAATCAGCTTTCTACAATAAATCTCTTAGGGCGTTGCCAAAGCCGCACACCTTGTTTCAGAAGAAACTCTCCAGACGTCTAGGGTTAACTGGAGCATATTAGAGAAACAGAGCGTTTTGTTTTCCTTAGAGAAAGTTTGTTTCCTTACCAATCAATACTCTTTTTAAATACAATTTTTCATACGCACCTTCAGTCAGGGACTGTAGCTCAATGCCTGGATTTAACCACTTTTTCTTAGATTTGTTTCATTTTATGACCATTCAGGAGCATTACTTGAGGACCCAATATGCAGAGTATTGTTACCATAATTATGCTTCAGTTTACACGATCCATGAGTCAGCAGCCAAAGAAAAGCAATCTTTTACGTCGGAAATCCATAATCTCCTTACAATCATTATGAATAAACCCATTACTTACCAGTAATCTTCATTACTCTGAATCAGGAGCTCCACGTCCTTACCTGTGAGGCTCTGTCCCCCGCCCCTCCCCGCCAGTGCTCTCCCCAGGCACTTTCTAACTTCATAAGACAAATTTATCAGTGCATAATGTCAAAAAGGGCTGGGAATTGGACTGGGATCAGGAGCTCCCGATTTGCAGTAATGAAGATTACTGGTAAGCAATAGGTTCATTACCTCCTCATCGTCACGCCTTGTCCCAGTCCTCACCTGTGAGGATGTACTCAAGACTCTCAGGGACTGATATTATTTCATATATCTTTTATTCTGACATTTGCATTCAATGCATCTTTCAGAAATTGACAATGAAATCATTGTAGCTTTCAACACCCAGTAGCAAAGTTTAAAGAATACTCCTTATTCACTTCTAACCTATAATATGTTGTGAAATTAATAGGAATGGACCAAGAGGCTGCCCTATATATCTCCTGTAGCACCCCCCACTGCTGACTCAGCCCAAGATGTAGACAATGTCCTGGTAACGCCGTCTTGCAAATTCTCTGGACCAATGCAGGCGAAATATAAGCTTGAGTGATGGCCTGCTCTACCCATCTAGTCAAAGTCGCTGTTGCCACTTTGTGCCCTTTGCTTACCACCATAAAAGCCACCAATAAAACTCTCAAAGAATGAAATTAGTTTGTACTCTTCAAATAAAGCAATAAACCTCTCTTCACAAATGACTTAGAAATCCCTGAACCTCTGAAACATCTCTCACTACTGAGATTAATTTCCTGCAAACAGTGAAACTGTTTCTGGACTTTAGGCATGAACTTAGAATCAGGTCTCAGAATTGTTCTATTTGGAAATAACTTTACTAAGGGTAATTTATTACCGAAGCCACTTGCTACCCCAACCTCTTAGCTGACATTATTGTCAACAAAAAGGGCATGTTTTTCGGAAACCTGTTCTATGTCTGCTGTATCCAAAGAAACAAATTGTTTCTCTTGTAAACTTTTAAGAAGGAAGTTCCAGGTAGCTGCTGGTGTGTGCACTCTTAGGGCCTCATAGTGGCCAGTGGGGGCCATCTGCAAATCTCAAGGGGAGGGGCGGGGGAATAAATAAAAATATATAATTATTAAAAACACTTACCTTTTTTCCATCCTCCCTGCCGCCTGCCGCGTTGCTCCTCTGGTCTTCTTGTTGTGTCCCAGCATTCGCTTCGACACCAGCACAGGGTCCACAGCAATCCTGGTACTGCTGACATGCTAAACATAGCATGTAAGCAGCGTCAGGATTGGTCTGAGCGGCTCGGAGTGCAGCTCAGATACAATCCTGGAGTCTGTGCAGTTTCTCCAGCCTGACTGTAAACAACTGGACTGGAGAAACTTAAGTGTGCATGTGAGTTTAGCCAGCCATCTGAGACAGGCCAATCACACATGCGCTCTTAGGCCCATAGTTATACTTTTTTAGGGCCACATTTGCTGCATTTTTTTACGCAAAAGCAGCGCAAACATAAAAAATACACTTGTATTTTGTAAGTTTGCGCTGATTTTGCGTCAAAAAATGATGCAAATGCAGCGCTAAAAAGTTTCAATATGGGCCTTAGTGCACTCTCCCCTCTTCCCCCCTCCCACCTCCCGCAGCCCCGCCCCACCCTGAACACACTGCTGGCTGAGCCAGCAGATGAAAGATAAAATAATAATTAAATATCGTTTTATCTTTCATCTCCTGGATTAGCCAGGGGGGGCAGCACTCCTTCGCCATTGCGCAGAAGCCGCCCTTGCTAGCAGCACACAATGCCGCCAGAGCATCATTTTTTTTTTGCGCTCCGTTGGTGCAGTGTGCCAGCCCATATTTACAAGGCCATGTGTGGCTTTTCATGGCCTTGTAAATATGGACCCCATTCACGCATAGCGCTGCATGAAAAGGGCGTTCCATGGGTGTTGCTGGGGGTGTTCCCATGCACCACCCATGGAACCTGAAGGAGTCTGATGCATGTGTCAGATTCCTACCCCACCTCAGGGGTGGCGTAAGAGTGATGCAATGGGGAGAAATATCTTTATTTCTCCACTTTTTCTCTTTGTTCTATGTGTGCTGCAGAAGAAAGAGGAAAACACCTCTTGTCACCTCTTGTGATTGTTTATGTGCAGGAAGGTGTCCCTTCCAGCTCAAAAACAATCATCCCCACAACACAGGGAACCTTGTACCATGGTGCAAGGGCGCTTGAGTTTGGCGCTAGGCACCAATTCTATGCACCAGCGCAGGGAGAAAGGACAGAAATGCACTGCATGTTGAAGATACAGCACATTTCTGCCATTTTCCGGTGGCGCAGGGTCAGCACCAAGGAACTTGCTGTGCTGCCCTGCACCTCAGGCCTCATAAAGGAGGCCTTATGTCTCTTTAAGCTAAGACTCTTCAATAACGTGAAAGCCAAAAGAATAATCCTGGACACATTCCGAGCTGGATCTCTGAAACCTCTAATTACTGCCCACATGGCAGAAAGTGCCAAGGGAGATATCTATAAAAAAAAAAAACATTTAGGAAATGTAAAATACGGAACAGATCACAAGACCTTGCATCCATACCTTTACCTTAGCACCAACTCTCAAAATACTTCCAATGCCTTGATAGACTAAACGTTGAAAGCTTCATGCAAGCTTGTGTGTCTGCTACCATCTCCTTTGAAGAACCTAACCCTTGGCGGTCCAGCCATTCGATTTACCTGCCCTGAGGTGCAAGGCAGAGGGTGAAGAAGTAGCTGCAGATACTGACTGTTAGATAATAGGCTCAGCCATGGAACCCGCGCCTTCCAGGGCCAACATGAAGCCAGCAAGATCAATGGCACCTGCTTGCACCTGGGTGCTCTGAATCTTGTGCAAGGCACAGGGAAGAAGAGTATCAGAGGAATTGCAAACAGAATGACTGATGGCCATAAGAAGGACCTTGCATTCAATGCCCACACATCCTAATGTCTCTGAATTGTAGAAGAAGGGCATTGCTCAGAGAGGCAAACAAGTCCAGTCATGGATTGGCAAGCCTGTCCAAGATCAGTTGGATGGACTGCTATCTCGGATAATACAAGATTGAGGATATAAGAATGTGGCTCAATCTGTTCACATGAATGTTTTCCAATCAGTGAATATACTTTGCCTTTAACACCAACATTCTGGTCATGCAAAAATCCCCATGGCCACTTTTGCCAAGAACGTGTTCCTTTGATCACCTTGCCTGTTCAAGTAAGCTTTAGCTATTTGATTGTTGATCCTGACCAGAACCGAGGAATTCACTGGGTGGAGAGCAAATCTCTGAAGGGCATACCACAACTCCATTAACTCCATGCAATTCGAGGAGGGCACCTCCCCTGACAATCACAAATTTCGTTTTATGTCCAACCCCTCGAGAATAGCACCCCTTCCTCGTGTGCTTGCATCCGATGTTATCACATACGGGCCTGTGTGTTAAAAGAACATCCTTTTCCTCTGATTGTCCTCATTCAGCCACCACTACTTAGGGGCTTTCAACTCCTCTAAGATCACAATGAGCCTCTTACATTCCTCTACCAATGAGGACCGTTGTTCGTACAAATGCTGCACTACTGCTACAAATGATGCTGCACTTACGGGATCACTGCCGTGGTTGCTGACATCAAGTCCTGAATCTTCAACCAATGCCTAGCAGTTCACCCCTGCAGTGACACTATCTGAACCCCTGGTGCCTGCAAGGAATGAATGCTGCTTTCTGGGAGGATCCCCTGCCCAGTCTGTGTGTATGCAACTGCTCCAATTATTGTCTTTGTCTGTTCCGGTGTGAGAATGGTATGACCCCAGCAATTCAAAGCAGAACACCTTCGTCACGCTTGCCTCCATCTTCAAGGAAGAAAAGTCAAATATCAGCCGGCCACACAGAAATGAAAACAAATGAATACCTTTCCAAAACCTTTGTAAACACTCTTGGGGATTACGGTAGACCGAAGGGATATGCCTTTTATTGAAAACGTTGCTCCTGTATCGCAAAAATCACATACTGCTGGCTGTTCTCCCATATCTGGGCATAGAAATATGCTTCTTGCAAATCCAAGGGCGCTAGAAAGTCCTGTTTCAACAATACTGGGATCACCATTTGCAATGTTAGCATCCTGAAGGGTGTGTACCAAACAAACCTTTTGAGCCACTTCAAGTCTGTAACTTGCATCTGGCTTTGGCATCACAATATGACTGAATATGTACCACAGAATATGTGCAAATCTGATCCCTGAAATATGGCACCCTTCTGTCACAAGGCCTATATGCCCAATGACATTGCTTGTTAGTTGGCTGGGTCTTTCAGCACCGGAGTGCTTCCAAAGTAGCTTTGTGGTGGAAGACTTGAAAATCTACAGCATAACTCTCTCGCATTACTTCCATGACCCATTGATCAAATACTACTTAAACTCACACAAGATAAAAATCTTTCAGCCAGGCTCCTGGCACCCTGATGAGAAAGTCTGCATTTATTGGCTTACTGGACATCAGCCTGTGGCCGGACTTTTGAGAAGTGTGCAGGCCCCTCTGCCACCAAAGGGTTGTGTCTTCCAGGGCCAGACTGGAAACCAAAAGCAGCTCTGGCAAATGTTTGTCAGACCAGCCCCCATAGGGTGCATATGAGTGAGCCTGGCCACTACAATGTGGCTTGCAGTGCCCCCCCTGAAGAAAATTTGTGGAAAAATGATCTTACAATGCACCAGGAAATGGAAATCTTTATTGAGGCTCTTCAATGATTCCCTCACTATCTCCTTTTACCAGAGTCTCTCATCTCTCCAAAGCCCCTTTCTCACATGTATTTCACTTGTTTTATAGCGCCTCTCTTACCAGCTTGTTTGTTGGAGCACTTTACATCACACACACATACAGAGGCAATGAATCTTACAAGTGTAAATCTGTGTATAGAAAATGTTATATAAGACAAAAGGTATTACAAGGTATAGAATTCACGTCATCCATGCTGGCTGTCATTTTCTAAGAGTGCTTGGTCTGGGAAGCATAAACTCAGGATTCACAATATAAGACAGTGGTTAGGATTGACTTTACCAATAACAATGTATTTCTACCAAGAAAACCCGTTTTAGCAAAATTAGGATAATCAAAGACTACGAAAAAATATCACTTTTAAACCTGTTCCATGCAGTTTGCATGGGCTCTTTGATGGCAGTTCATTGCCTACTGTGCTAGATTATGATTGTAGCTTATGAACTGCACAGTAACAAAAGGATCTTTGTGACAAAAGCATATCCCACTAAGCATTGCACATAAAATACTGATCTGTGTCTGCATAGTACACGTTCTTTGCAGCAGGTTTATTAACCCTCTGCACTACCTTAGGTGAGTCAAAACTGCTACTAAACAGAACTCAGATCTCTCTCCAGCAGCTACATTAATCACCAGATTTAGCTCTGCACTTTTATTGCTGCCTGAAAACTGTTAGATATGCAAGGAAGTCTGCAGTGATTTTAAAACAGCTGCACTGCTGCAAACCCCGCACCCCCAGTACAAAAGTGGCCCCCACCCTTCAAGCCTCCTGGGAAACCACTCGACATCCACTCCGGCCTCGGTGTCTTCTCCAGAAACACATGACACTACTATTTGGTGATAAAAAGACTTCTTAGCATAAGAGCTCAACATGGAAAAAGTATCTTCCTCTCCTCAGTCGACTTTTCCACCATTTCCTCCAGTTGTATAACCAGGGGCGTAGCTTCAGCGGGGTGTTTGGGGTGTTACACCCCACTAATAAATGTATTTTCTGATAAATAGTTGGGTGCAGGTGCTTGCAGTCGGCTATGGTGAGATGACTGCCTGCTATCACCAGGGATGTTTGCACACACAGACAAAAACGCACACACGCTCGCTCCTTTTCTGTTTTGAAAGTCCTCAAAAATATGGGTTATTTTACAAGATATTGTTTTCTTGCATCTTATTCCTACCAATCTGAATTATTTGCCCACTGCCCCGTAAACCCCTCTCGTGATCTCAGTTTGTCGTTTAATGAATTTAGAAATGATATGCCAGATTGTCGGAAAATCTGAAGCTCCCAAACCCCATCTTACAGACCAAGCTACGCCCCTGTGTTTAACTTAGACTCCAGGAATGGAAATTGATGTATGAAAGACCTCTGTGCCTGCGAGGCGTATCCCGCATAGGTGATCGCTTTCAGTACAACATGCGATGCTGAATAGCTCCTTTAGAAGGCAATCTCCACCTTCCTGTCCACACTATCCAGAAGAGACGACTCTTCGGAGTTCAAAAATGAAGTGTGTGCCACAGTGGCAAAAATGGCATTTACCTTCAGAATCTGAGGAAAGTTCAAATCACGTTGATGCAAAGGATACCTTTTCGGTACGAGTACTGGTTAAGAGGATTGTCCAAATCCTTTGACTCTTTCAAGACCATAGACTTAGCTATTTCATGGGAAGGTAAAGCCTACTGTCCGTATACTGCACAAAAAAACCTTTATAGTATAAACAGTCACATCCGCCAATTGACGCCGCTTTCGACTGTGCTTTCCTTCAGGGAGGTCTTCGTCTATGTCCTTGTCAGAGTCCAGCATCTGACTTTTGCCACGGGGCTCCCACAAAGCAGTGTTTACCGTGGGCTTCATCAGAGACTAATCCTGATCTTGTAATGGACAACACCTCCTCTAGCTCCGCTTTGTTAACCGGTGCCGGTGGTTTCCTTTCTGCACACTTTTCTAAGGATCCATAGTGACCTTTGCACCATGCGCACTGCATTCCAGTGCTTAATTTGGAGGAAAAAAACATAAGTGCCAGTGCCCTTGTCAGAGGCCACTGCAGCTTGCACCACCCACTGTCCCCACTAGCACTGCCAATGACAGTACCATCACAACTAACCATCACACGCATACAAGTGTGACAATTCAGACTTTGAATGTACATTAAAAGTGACTAATACATGCCGTACAAGGTATTCATATACCTTTTGGAGGCAGGTATTAGTGATTTTAATGTATTTTTAAATATTAAACAACTGTTCTTGTGCTCCTCACAAAATTAGACAGACAGGGCCACCTCGTTGCAGGCTGTCATAAGAGCGTTGTTGTGACGAAGTGCTGGTGCTGAGCTCATGTTAAGCACTGCTGCCCTCCCATAACAAGGCCCAAGCAGAAAGTGCCTAGAGAGGGGAGGAGCATTGTGCAAGTACTTGAAATAAAGAAAGGACTATTTTTTCAACGCGAAAACAATATTTGAAGGTGCTGGTTGGGCAGTGCTTTACAGGTAAGGACAGGGACGAGGAGCGACGAAGAGGCAGTAATGAGAAATTTCTGCCCTAACTAACCAAAACATAGAGGGCGAAAAACAAAAATTATGAGGATTTTTAAAGAAACTACTGGTAAGTGTGCAAGTAGGTGGATTTAGATGCAACAGTTTTATCAAAACACAAATGAACGAAATTGCTATATATTGCAGTTCGCCCATAATTAGATTCTGAATCGTTGATGCAAGTTATCCTCCAAAAAAAAATAGGTGTATCCATTGCATGTATTACTACACCTGATCACAACTACAAATCGTTTTCAACTTATAGCTGAAATTGTCGGTTTTACTTTGCACACTGCGGTTTTTTGTCTACCCAAAGCCGAAGCCAAAATCCGACCATGTGATACAATATTGACTACTAGCTGTCGCCACCCAGTGGGATTTGGTAGAATTACAGGTCTTTATATTTTTTCCGCTGTCATTCTCAAACATTGTTCTTCATTTTACTTATGTATGCATTACTAAAGTATCACACTATTCGAAAAAAACGTGGGAAATGCTTTTTGTCACACAAAGGCAATGAGCATTTCTGCATCGTTCAGGATTTCGCTGAGTTTTTGTTCCTCGGTAGCCGAATCCGCGAGTCCAAAAGAAAAGTGGTATTACGCATGCGAATGACTTACCTACAGGCAGGGTCGATATAAGAGCAGTGCTGTGCTGTGCTGCCGCACTGGGCGCTGAACTGGAGCGGGTTGGGGGGAGGCGCTTTGGGGGGGTTAGTGACCTCAAAAGGGGACGGGGGACGTTGTGTTTAGCAATAACTTACTGTCCATCCTTCAGGCAGCAATAAAATATGTGAAAATAACTGTTGCGATTAATGTTCCTGTTAGAGGGATAGGAGTTTTGTCTAGTGGCAGTTGTGATCGCCATAAAGCAGCACAGAGGGTTAATATGCCTGCTGCGAGAACAGATCTGTACTCTTCGTGGATAGCTGAGTGAATTCACAAAGCCAGCCTTTACCAGCACTTTAAAACACATTAAATGGTTGTGTGAGAGGGGCTATGGAGAGATGATGATCGCCTTTGCTAGTTTGCAGCGAGGGAGTCTGAGGAGGAGGTCATGTGGGTGGTCCAATAAAGATTGTCACACTTGGTGCCACCAGCGCTTAAGCCGGCCTTGCTTGCAGCACACTCTATCTACTCTGCTGGCCTGCAGATAGGCCCCACTTATACCAGTTATTCTTAAACAGGTGGCATACTCCTTCGTTGCCAGGCTACCAGAAATTACTTAATTTTAGTGGAATTAGATTGTATTTTAAAGCAGAGCACAATTACTTTGGTGTGTGCAGATTGTGGGCATTGGAACTTATTTTTGGGGACTTGAACTTAGGGCCAGATGTAGGTACAAAAAAATTAGCGACTCGCAATTTGCGAGCATGTGCGACTCGCAAATTGCGTGTCGCTAATAGAAATGCAGGTACAATATCCGGGGACAAATTGCGACTCGCACCTGGAGTCGCAACGCAGATAGCGAGTCCGCTGTCTGCGAGGTCGCTTTTTGCGACTGCGCAAAAAACGGACATGCAATTTGCGAGTGGGTGTCGCAAATTGCGATTATCATGTAAATTGAAATTTTCTGAGAAGGAGCTGGAGGTGCTGACAGAGGAATGCTGTCAGCACTATGATGATCTTTTTGGGAAGGCAGCCCTCAATGTGCCAGACTCAACTAAAAAACAAATTTGGCTGGATATTAAGGAAAAGGAGAACTCCCTGGGGGTCAGCCACAGGAGTGTGGATGAAATAAAGAAGAGGTGGTATGACCTCCGCTCCCGGACCAAGGAGAGGGTGGCAGAAAGGCTCCGGGAGATGAGAGGCACAGGAGGGGGACCATCATCCATACCACCCACACCCCTGGAGGAAAGGGTGGAGGAGACCCTGGAGCAGGAGGCTGTTACAGGATTCGGAGATCTGGACACCTCTGAGCCCACAACATCAACCGGTGAGTACCATGTGATATGCCTGTATTCCCATCAATGCCATACCCCCACCCACCATGTACACAGGGGCATGCACAACCAAGATAGCTCCATTTCAGGGTAGCAAACACCAGAATGATGCATTATGGGCAATGTAGTCAAGTAGGCAGTCAATAGGCAAATGTTTATTAGGAAGTGTGCAACAGATAGTAGACACTGACAGTCTGTTCCCCATGTCCCACAGGTCTCCCACAAGACCCCACCACCAGCCACAGCAGCCAGGTGCCAACAGTCAGCCAGCTCCATGAGGAAAGCACAGGAGCTGCCACCACTCCCACCTGCACCACCAACACCATCCCCTTGATGACAACACCTGCTGCAACAGTGGTTCCGGAGGCTGCACCAGCAACAGCCAGGAGTGCCACGGTACATCTCACAGGGCATCCACTGCTGTGCAGGTGACGCAGGTTGAGGAGAGCAGGGCTGCAGGCAGAGTCCGGGCGTCCATCCACCACCATGACCGAGGCACAACTGCTACGTGGTCAGCGCCTGCAGAACCAAATGTTAGGGAGGATTAGTGGGGTTCTGCACCGCTTTGTAAGGAGCAATGAGAACAGCATGCAGCAGCTCCATGCACAATTGGACGTCATAGGCAACAACATTGGGGACCTAGCCCTGTCCATGGGGGAACTGGTGGCTGGACTGCTGTCACAGAGCGAGGGTGGGCGGCGCAGGGACCGCCAGCTGCTCCAGAGGCTGGACAGGATGGCCTCATCAATTAGCAGACTGGCAGTCAACACCACTGGGCTGTCAAGAAGGACAGTCGTCCTCCAAGTGGAAATGGGCCACTTTGCAGGGGATTTGGCAAGAGGCCTGGGCCGGATCACCCATGTGAACGATCTAATGGAGGCACGGCATGTGTCCAGGGGTACAGGGGACACCCCACAGGACAGCGAGGAGGGCTCCACTGTGAGCAGTGTCTCTGCTGGTGACACCAGGGTGCTCCGGAGTGGGAGTACGAGGCAGAGCACTGCTGAACAACCTGGGACCAGCCAGGCTGGCAGAGGCCGCCGTAGGTCATAAACTAAACACTGTCCCTGATGTTGGGGCACATGACGGCAATGTGCCCCATGCATGGTTGGCTTTCTGAACTCCCTTCACAGTTTGTCATTGTAAATAGTTCAATTTCTGCACATATTAAATAGTTTTTTTGTTCCATTTAACAAATGGAGTTTTTGGTCAATAGGTGAGTATGGTTGAAGTTGACACGTACCTTCCAAAGTATTGGGTTGCGATGTGTTGCCGTCTCAGTCTGCCTTGATTTGCGATGCTCCGATCCCCATGATGGCGATGTGGTTGCTCTTGCTCTTCATCCTCAGAATCTGGGTCTGCAGGGGTGAGAGGTAGCCCACGTCGGGTGGCAAAATTGTGCAGGATAGCGCATGCGACAACAATTTTGAATGCCGTAATGGGGGTATACTGGAGGGCACCTCAACTTCGGTGGAGGCATCTGAACCGTGCTTTCAGCAATCCGAAGGTGCGTTCAATCAGGTTCCTGGTCCTCTTATGTGCACTGTTGTATCGTCTCTCACATTCATTGCTGGGTGTTAAGTACGGAGTCATTATCCATGGCCGTAGTGCATATGCAATGTCAACTGTTGGGCACAAACAGTACACTGTTAGAAAGTCCTGGTTGGTGTGCACATTGATCTGTGTGTATGTCTACAAGGTGTATGCAGCTCTACCTAGGAGGTATCCGTCTCCAGACTCCCCACGTTCCAGGCTTTGGTGTATCCCACTGTGCCTAAAAATGTATGAGTAATGAGTACTGCCTAGAAATTTCGCTACAATGTCAGTGATGACATAATGGGCGTCACAAATAACCTGAATATTGAGTGAGTGGGTACACTTTCTGTTGCAGAACAGATATTCCAGGTTTGAAGGAGGGCATATTTGAATATGTGTCCCATCTACACACCCTAGGACATGGGGAAAGTTGGCAATCCGGTAAAAGTCCAACTTGGTGCTGTTAATTTCTGCCTCATTCCTGGGTAGGTATATGTAGTGAGACATGTGTGTGAGTATGGCATCTAGGAATGCCCTGAGGAACCTTGATAGTGCTCTTTGAGATACCCCACCTGCCACAGCAATGACCCCCTGATAGCTCCCCGAGGCCAAGAGGTGCAGTGAGCATAGCACTTGCACATGCGTAGGGATGGCGCAGCCGCGCAGACTCTGGCGTTCTAGCTGTGGTTTGAGTAATTCAATTAATTCTAGTATAGCTGCGCTGCTAAGTCTGTATTTGTTGTAGATCTCTTCCTTTGCTGAAAAAGAGTCTGCCTTGTTCTGTAAATCTTCTCCTGTCTCTGGCTCCTCCTCCTCCTCTGCTGGGCTGCGTGGACTCTCCTCCTCACTTCTATCAGGTATATCTCCGCCATCTTGAGTAACCCAGATGCCTTCTGGGTCTCCTTTTATACTTTGGTAATGATTACCACCTGCTCTGAGTTAGTGGTAAATGGGACATGCAAACTGGGCTTTTTGCGACTAGTCGCAATTTGCGAGTTGCAATTGCATATGGTTTGCGACTCGCAAACTGCGACTTCCTATTTGCGGGTCGCAAAATGGGGTCGCACATTTTGCGAGTCGGTAGCAGCTCGCATCGCTTTTTGCGAGTCGGAAATGGGATTTTTGCATCCCATTTCCGATTTTGCGCATTCGCAAATAGCGATTCGGGCCATTTGTGACTCGCAAACCTTTGCTACATCTGGCCCTAAGTCTTTCATCAGACTTTTACCTAAATCAAGAGAGAAAGGCAGAAAAGGAATAAAGGAGGAAGAGAAAGAAAAGAAAACAGCGACAAAGCATAACTACCAAGTTTCCAATGTTGTTATGTATGTCATTTCCATGGTTAGAATGTGCTTGTGTGACATTTCATTGCCTTATGTGTGACACTTTGAGTGACTCTGTATCATAAGTCTAACAAAGTAGATGTGGCCTTGTAATAAAGTTAATTTAGGAATAACCCTTTTATGTGCAAGGTAAGGCCTAGAAAGGGTCATAAACTCTTGCAATACAACAATGCACCTAGGTAGGTTTCTATTCTTCATCCTTCACTTCACTCACCCTCGGAACAACCTTGAGGTAACATAATAAAAATTACTTGTCATTTGTTTACATTACTTTAGTTCGATAATGTTGCACGCACTGAGCAATACTAATTATAAATAAATACACATTGACTGTTAGCTGTAAGCTTTGTCTATTTGTCATGTTAACGCTCCGGTCCTTGATAAGTAAACTTACAAGGGGACGCGTATAGGTCGATGAACCTTTTGAGTCGTTTAAGATGATCTTAGCATAGCTCCAGTATAGGAAACAATCATCAACACACAATAATCAATAATCATTAGTCAGATAAATATTCAGTGATCAATTGAGTCAGTAATTGTCACACACCATGACTTTTCAGCCACAAATAACTACACCTTTAGTAAAAGTTTAGTAATTTTATTTCCCTTATAATAACAATAATAAAGTCATGTGGATTAAACTCAAAATCAATTCAAAATGCATGTGAAAACAGTATTAATTAGCCAAAAGACACCAGAAACACAATCTAATCAAAGCTTGAATCACTACACATTCCAAAGCATTAGTGCAGATCATTAATAAAGTCAGCTTCAGTATTTCAACACAATCCATAAAGTTTAGCAAAATAGTCCATCAAACATTTGACTCTGTAATCTGTCAGTCATCAAGAAGAAAACCTCATCTAACCTAGATTAGCATCAGCATGTGGGGCTTCATGCAAAACAAATTAGAATGTGAATTTAGGAAAATCTAGCTAGGCAAAACTAAGACAGCGCAGTTGGTACCTAGAAAGAAAAGGCACAAAAATACATTTCGTCATATAGTCATATCTACCTATCCACAGTATGGGTCACAAACAGAATCAGTCTTCGGGTCATCAATCGATCAGCGTCACATCAAGCTCTCAGTCAGAGAGTACGAGCCCAATGACAGAATCTTCAATCTCTTCTTCTCAATATCACATCTCATAACGGGGTAAGATCTGCCTCCTAACATCTCTGAAGTCTTTTCCTTCTGTCATGTTGCTATATCAAAGTTACCCAAACTATCCCCTAATTTCCAATTGGTCAATTAATCGTATGTTAATACTCTATCCAATGATTTAACTGTCTCAAATCTATGAATTCTAATATTTCTTCTTTCTCATGTCGTTGATTGGTTCGCCTTACGATGTTCTCATCATCCGGCTCGTCAGGTATCAAGTTTGTTGCATCTTCCTCTCCAGTCAGTGGTGCCTTCATTGCTCGCTTCCAGGGAAAGTACATCTAGCAAACATTACATACAGTATGATACATTTTAAGAATACTGTCTCCTGTTAGTTGGTTCTCATGGAAAGCTTCTGCTAAGCATTTTATTAAACAATGAGCATTTCACAGCTAGTTCACTCTGTCAGCATTTTCTATTAAACGCTAAGAAATAGAGCTTCTGCATGAGGTCTGGCAAAACTAGGCCAAGACACTCGCTAAGTTAAGGCCTACAATTAATAAACAGGAACACATTTTATAACTCTCATTGTGACATATTACTACATTAATCTGATACACTTTCAATATTTCATACTTATAGTTAATTTATTTAGTACATTTTGTGAATACTGGTGGCCATTCTTCGAGGTCACAATTTCAAACATGCACATTATTTTTCTATGTTATTCATTTTCTATAAAATTCATTATTCAAAATACATAAAAACTCATTAGTAATTTCAAATCAAGCCATCTGCGTCAGCAGTCACATAGGATGAGAGCAACCAACAAGAATACTCCCTCTGTATCTGTATATACAATTGCATAGTACTGAATACACCATGCTTCAGTTACGCATTCATGGTTCAGCTAAATATGATCTTATTGTTGTGGTGAGGAGTCTATTTTTGCCATTGTGCTCTCAAGGCATGTACTGCATAAACATCTGTTGTCTTTCAGTGCTACAGATTATTAACAAACTTAGGTAAGAAAGCAGAGGTTAATACAACGGAAAGGGCATTAGAGTAGAAAAGCTGTTAATAGAGTTGCAGGGAGTGCCGATCACAAGATGTGTTTAGGTTTCACATTTTCTCCCTCAAAATTATTTCGAGGAAGAAAGGCCTAAGAAAGACCAGGCTTAAACTATGGTCTGGACAAAGTAGCCCTTTTCCGTAATTGTCTACAACATCTGTTTAGCGCAGCAGCCTGGCCATAAGCCTCTCTGTAATCATTTGTTTGCTGGAAACAGGCTGAAACAGCTGTGCTGCAGAAGGACTTCAGCCGAAGCAGCCTTCCCGGTGCACCCTCTGTCTTGGGATGGCCACTGTGACACATTAGCATTGCAAGAAAAATGTAAGTAGAGATAAATGCTGCATCTGACACAGAGACAATTAAAGGAGCAGCTGGTGCAGTGGTTCTCGACCCTATGTGTGTGGGGAGATCATTCCATACAACTATGGCCGCTTTGTATTGCCAAATCAGAGGGGCCCATTTAAGTTATCTGTTTGAATGTACATGGCACCCTTAAAATACGTCTAGCTAGGATCCAATAGTGTATAACAAGGGGAGACATGGTTTACGCTCATGCACATATAAAAAGAAAAATCCATCCTTCATGAGATCAACTTATAAAGTGTGCAGTGACCCTCAAAAGTAATGATTGCAGTGGTGCAACATTGGCTGAAGAAAACTGCCAAAGCCTTAATGTAACATAAGTACAGTGTTTCCAACTTTTGGCAGATTAATCATTTAAACATTAAGGCCCACATTTATGGGGATTTGGCACAAGCAATGCAGCAAGTCAGCTTGCTAAAGTGAAAGGGCAGGAATTCACTGTATCTATGGCATACAGCGCATCCCTGTCCTTCCCCCCGCACGGGCACTGATTTGGAAGCCTAGCACCAACACAGACATCCTTGCACTATGGTGCAAGGGTGTCTGCATTGTCGGCAGGATTGTTTTTGTGGGGGAAGGACCACCTTCCTGCACAAAAAGAATCCTGGGAGCCTTTTTCCTCTTTCCTTGTGTGCTAGGGAGGCATAGGGTTTTGCCGCATACCCAGGTTTACAGGCTCTCGTTAATATCTGATGATGCATCAAAATCCATAGGTCTTGCGTGGGAAAACCCACAGCAACACCCATGGGACACCTGGCACAGAGGAAGGCAACACAGTGATTTGCGCTGCTTTGCCTTACTCCACATCTATGATGCCTTTCAAAGTCAGATAAAGATGCTTTGTGTGGCCTCATGGATATAGTTGAGAGGTCTGTGCCACTGCTTTGTCCCTAAAAATGATGCAATAGCAGCGCAAGCCTCTCATACATATGTGCCTCAGTAATATAGGTTGTAAACAGGGACAAATATGGTGTAACAATAGTGATATGCACATTTTCACTTTTTTGCAGTTTTACATAGCACAAAGTCGACCTAAAGTCATTAGATAACTTTACATGAGCACTAGTTTACATTACAGAGGACCCATTCATATTTTAAGCACAGGGAGAGGGCTGTGTCCAGAATCGCAGGATTTTAAGCCGGCTATGAGTCTCGAACGTGGTTCTCCGGTTCCAAGGTCGGCAGCTCTGGCCCTAAAGCTCCTTGTCAAAACCTGTTCCACTAGCGTGTGGCTGCCTCTCCTGGCATGTTAATTCAAATTACCACGCCAAAGATTATGTCTGCACTAGAAACTGGATTCTCCTTCCTTTCATGCCCAATATTGAACCCTCTTCACCCATCTGGGTAAAGCAGCCTGAACAATAATTTCATTGTATTTTCTGTTGTGTTGTGATGCTGCTAACCGTAAACCTGACCTTTCCTATGCTGACTGTGCTTGCTTTACAGAGTGCTGCCGGTGCCAGTAAACCACCTCGATCCGACGACAGTGAAGTGCAGACAGGCTGCAGCAGATAGGCAGGCAGGCATATAAAGCTGAGTGGGCCTCTCGTAGCCTTTACAGTATCTCTCGACAAGGGCTTTTTCAAATCCAGAAGCCGAATGCAGTGACTGTCAACAACAGAGAGGCGGTCTACTGACTCCGCGCTGGCAAATAGCATGGACTGGCCCTTCGCCAATGACGGGATATGAGCTCGAAGGGCTCCGAATATGAGTGACATAATACTCCAGGGCGGGAATGCGTAGGTTAAACTAAAAATGCGTTAGTTTAACCCGTGATGTGTGGCACTTGGCAGGGCTGACAAATGGAGAACGCACAGATGAGAGAGTCCCCGCAGGAGAGATATGTAGCTACAGCAAGAATAGAGTGGATTAAAAAAGAGGCATAATACAGCATCATGTCAGCCTTGGTATTTGGCAAGTCGAGCATTCTGCAACATCAACTAAGCAAAACTTTGTACCACATGCACTGTTAGCATGATGATGTCTTAAAAAATTATAGTGCCTGTCTCTGGGAACCCCCTTCCCAATGCTGTCTCTAGTTACTGAACTGTGGAGTCCCTGTTGAAGGGGGAGGTCTTCCTCCAGCGGCCTCCCAGGCTTTCTTGGTGCAGCTCCCAGTGGCATCTGCCCAGCAATGGCCACTGGGAGCTGCACCAAGAAACTACTTAGAGGTGTCTTGCCTAGAATGCCCAGTACGCACACCACTAGACATTTGGTGCCAATTCACAAGACATTTTTGGCCATTGACCTACATTGATTAATGGAAATGGCTCTATTTATGCCTGCAAGCAACTGGGAAATGTAAATGAATCCTGCCAAGCTTTAATGGTTTTACTACTGTGGATTTCTCCATGATTGTAGAGAAATGCGCAGACGTCAATTCCGCTCAGTAGTGGGAAGTGGGCAGAACAAGATGTAGTTAACCTTGTAAATTTCTGAATACATGAGAACTTGCATGTTTGTTAGAATTCATAATCTTCTATCCGACTATTCCTGTGTTCAGTTCCCTCCTCCATGTGGTACCAGGAGTCAGAAGGCTCCAGTACCCTAGTTACCAACCTTTCTATTTCCTCAACAGAGCCACTTTGTCAACCAGAGGTGTTGCACTAGAATAGAGGTCAGTGGGAACAACAGCAAATATTAGATGCCTGGAAACGTGTTACAGTTCTTGTCCAGCCTTTCATTCAGTTGCAGACCATATTTCCCTCAGTGTGCCCTATTTTTTAAGGGCTGAGAGGATCCACATATCTGTGAGCCTTCACTTTTGCCATTCTGTTGCGTAATACACAAGATGTGGACTGAATAGTTTGTTTAATGCCAGCTTTCATAGATGTGATTGAACATGTTAAGTATAACATCTTGGGTATCTAAAAGTATAGGATCTTAGGGTTTGTTTTGTTCTTCATTAGTGGTAATCCTTTCATAAATGCACAGTGTTTTTTTATAGTGATTGTGTTGTACCGGGAAATTACACACACACACCTTAGACCATCACCTTGACCAGATTACACTGGAAGGTCAAAGTCCTGTGATTAATTGATTCATTAATTGTTGGCCTAAGTATAATGCACTCAAGACTGAGAAAAACGTCCAAATAGACCCAGCTAATGTCTCCGTTTCAGTCTTAGAAGCCACATTCTTTTGGCATTTATCTGGAGGCTAGCACCATAAACAGGCTGTTATCGATAATGTATAGAACAGCACCCATAAAGGTAGAAGTAGAAAACATGTTTAAGTCTGGTGCTATCCAAGGCATTTTTACTTTACTAAAAGTGCACGCATAACATGCTCATGTGGGCTTTCAGCGAAACCTCCTCATTCATTGGTCAGTGTTGGACCTGTCCCTTTTTGCAGGGTTATCCCCAAACGTTTTGCCTTCCTCCTCCTGTTTATCTGACCCTCTTTCGGACGGCTTTAGGACTCTGGGCACCTTATCACTGCTGATCAGTGCTAAAGTGCATGTTCCCTCTCCTTTAAACTTGGTATGATTGGCTTAGACCTGTTTAGCTTATTTAATTTACCTGTAAGTCCCTTGCACAGTGGTATCCCCTACACCCAGGGCCTGTAAATTAAATGCTACCACTGGGCCTGCAGCACAGCTAGCATCACCCACAGAAGTAGCATTTCAAACCTGTCACAGGCCTGCCACTGCAGGGTCTGCGTGCACGGTTTACTGCCACATTGATTTGGCAATTAAAGTTACTTGCCAACCCTGAATCTCCCCTTTTACTACATATAGGTCACCCCTAAGCTAAGCCTTAGGTAGTCCGATGGGCACATTAAATATAGCTCTGTTCTTTGCAGCAGGCATATTAACCCTCTATGCTTTTTTATGGAGAGTCAAAGCTGCTGCTAGACCAAACTCCTATTGCTCTCCCTAGCAGGAACATTAATCACAAGAGGTGTCTTGACATTTTAATTGACTCCTGAAGGATGGATGCACAAGGAACTTCTTAGCAGATGCTTTTAAATCGCAAGTTTTGTAAGTTATTGCTAAACACAGCACCCCCCTGAGGGCAGCACCCACTAATCCAGGTCAACACCCGGTGCAGCCGCACCGCTCGCACCACCCTAAAGCCGGCCCTGAAGTTAGAACATGTGCCTTCATCGTATGGCATGTCCTGGTAGTGACAAACAGCCGATTTGGTTTCTCACTGCTATGAGGCCTACTCCTCTCAAAGGCTAGTATTGAGAATTCCCTGATCTGTGAAGAGTAGCATGGGCATGTTATGTTTGGTATGTTTGGAACGGTAGTGAGAAATCCTGCTTATTGGTTCGGGTCAATTTTTCATTACTATTTTAGCAATGCCACTTTCAGAAAGTTATATCACAAAATAAAATGATTGACGGAGTGTTGAAACTTTTCAAACACTCACCCCCAGTCACAGATCTGGGTTTAATCCATCCTTATTTTGCTTGCCACATCACCCCAGTTCAGACCCAGCAATATGTCCCAATGGGAGCAGTCCAGCCCGAACTGTCATGTCAGGTCCTCCCTGGACAGGATTAAAGCATCCTGGGACTGGTTTCAGGGTATCACCCTTCATCAGCCAGGCTAGCTTGAATCCAGTGGCGCAGCCTGGCTAATGAAGGGTGATACCCTGAAACAAGGTCACAGGATGCTTGTTTCTGGTCCAGGGAGTGTAGGAGGCTGGCCTGGTTTGTAGTGAGTACCAAGGGATACTTACACTCTGCACCAGGTCCAGTTATCCCTTATTTGTGTAGAAGAGGTGTCTAGCAGCTTAGGCTGATAGAAAAGGTAGCTTAGCAGAGCAGCTTAGGCTGAACTAGGAGACATGCAAAGTTCCCACTATACCACTGGTGTCATATGCACAATATCATAAGAAAACACAATACACAGATATACTAAAAATAAAGGTACTTTATTTTTATGACAATTTGCCAAAAGTATCTCAGTGAGTACCCTCAGTATGAGGATAGCAAATATACACAAGATATATGTACACAATACCAAAAATATGCAGTAATAGCAATAGAAATCAATGCAAGCAATGTACAGTCACAATAGATTGCAATGAGAGCACATAGGTATAGGGGCAACACAAACCATATACTCCAAAAGTGGAATGCGAACCACGAATGGACCCCAAACCTATGTGAGCTTGTAGAGGGTCGCTGGGACTGTAAGAAAACAGCGAGGGTTAGAAAAATAGCCCACCCCAAGACCCTGAAAAGTAGGTATAAAGTGCACCTAAGTTCCCCAGAGAGCATAGAAGTCGTGATAGGGGAATTCTGCAAGGAAGACCAACACCAGCAATGCAACAACGGTGGATTTCCAGACGAGAGTACCTGTGGAACAAGGGGACCAAGTCCAAGAGTCACACTCAAGTCGTGAGTGGGCAGATGCCCAAGAAATGCCAGCTGAGAGTGCAAAGAAGCTGCCACTGTATGGCAGAAGCTGTGGATTCTGCAAGAACGAAGAGGACTAGGAACTTCCCCTTTGGAGGATGGATGTCCCACGTCGTGAAGAAGCTTGCAGAGGTGTTCCCACGCAGAAAGACCGCAAACAAGCCTTGCTAGCAGCAAGGGTCGCAGTTAGGGTTTTTGGATGCTGCTGTGGCCCAGGAGGGACCAGGATGTAGCCAATTGCGTGAGGAGACAGAGGGGGCACCCAGCAAGACAAGGAGCCCTCTTAGAAGCAGGCAGCTCCCGCAGAAGTGCCGGAACAGGCACTACTAAGAGGAGTGAACCGGAGCTCACCCGAAGTCACAAAAGAAGGTCCCACGACGCCGGAGGACAACTCAGGAGGTCGTGCACTGCAGGTTAGAGTGTCGGGGACCCAGGCTTGGCTGTGCACAAAGGAAATCCTGGAAGAGTGCACAGGAGCCGGAGCAGCTGCAAATCACGCAGTACCCAGCAATGCAGTCTAGCGTGGGGAGGCAAGGACTTACCTCCACCAAACTTGGACTGAAGAGTCACTGGACTGTGGGAGTCACTTGGAGAGAGTTGCTGAGTTCCAGGGACCACGCTTGTCATGCTGAGAGGGGACCCAGAGAACCGGTGATGCAGTCTTTTGTTGCCTGCGGTTGCAGGGGGAAGATTCCGTCGACCCACGGGAGATTTCTTCGGAGCTTCTAGTGCAGAGAGGAGGCAGACTACCCCCACAGCATGCACCACCAGGAAAACAGTCGAGAAGGCGGCAGGATCAGCGATACAAGGTTGCAGTAGTCGTCTTTGCTACTTTGTTGCAGTTTTGCAGGAGTCCTGAGCAGTCAGCGGTCGATTCCGTGGCAGAAGGTGAAGAGAGAGATGCAGAGGAACTCTGATGAGCTCTTGAATTCGTTATCTAAAGTATTCCCCAAAGCAGAGACCCTAAATAGCCAGAAAAGGAGGTTTGGCTACTTAGGCAGGAGGATAGGCTAGCAAGACAGGTAAGAGCCTATCAGAAGGAGTCTCTGACGTCACCTGCTGGCACTGGCCACTCAGAGCAGTCCAGTGTGCCAGCAGCACCTCTGTTTCCAAGATGGCAGAGGTCTGGAGCACACTGGAGGAGCTCTGGGCACCTCACAGGGGAGGTGCAGGTCAGGGGAGTGGTCACTCCCCTTTCCTTTGTCCAGTTTCGCGCCAGAGCAGGGCTGGGGGATCCCTGAACCGGTGTAGACTGGCTTATGCAGAGATGGGCTCCATCTGTGCCCATCAAAGCATTTCCAGAGGCTGGGGGAGGCTACTCCTCCCCAGCCCTGACACCTTTTTCCAAAGGGAGAGGGTGTAACACCCTCTCTCTGAGGAAGTCCTTTGTTCTGCCTTCCTGGGCCAAGCCTGGCTGGACCCCAGGAGGGCAGAAACCTGTCTGAGGGGTTGGCAGCAGCAGCAGCTGCAGTGAAACCCCGGGAAAGGTAGTTTGGCAGTACCCTGGTCTGTGCTAGAGACTCGGGGGATCATGGAATTGTCTCCCCAATGCCAGAATGGCATTGGGGTGACAATTCCATGATCTTAGACATGTTACATGGCCATGTTCGGAGTTACCATTGTGACGCTATACATAGGTAGTGACCCATGTATAGTGCACGCGTGTAATGGTGTCCCCGCACTCACAAAGTCCGGGGGAATTTGCCCTGAACAATGTGGGGGCATCTTGGCTAGTGCCAGGGTGCCCACACACTAAGTAACTTAGCACCCAACCTTTACCAGATAAAGGTTAGACATATAGGTGACTTATAATTTACTTAAGTGCAGTGGTAAATGGCTGTGAAATAACGTGGACGTTATTTCACTCAGGCTGCAGTGGCAGGCCTGTGTAAGAATTGTCAGAGCTCCCTATGGGTGGCAAAAGAAATGCTGCAGCCCATAGGGATCTCCTGGAACCCCAATACCCTGGGTACCTCAGTACCATATACTAGGGAATTATAAGGGTGTTCCAGTATGCCAATGTGAATTGGTAAAATTGGTCACTAGCCTGTTAGTGACAATTTGTAAAGAGAGATCATAACCACTGAGGTTCTGGTTAGCAGAGCCTCAGTGAGACAGTTAGGCATCACACAGGGAACACATACATATAGGCCACAAACTTATGAGCACTGGGGTCCTGGCTAGCAGGGTCCCAGTGACACATAACAAACATACTGAAAACATAGGGTTTTCACTATGAGCACTGGGCCCTGGCTAGCAGGATCCCAGTGAGACAGTGAAAACACCCTGACATATACTCACAAACAGGCCAAAAGTGGGGGTAACAAGGCTAGAAAGAGGCTACTTTCTCACAGGGAGGACCTGGCCTGGCAGTTCGGGCTGGACTGTTCCCATGGGGAACAGGGCCGAGACTGATTTGCATATGGCTGGGTCCAAACTGGAATGGCATGGCAGGCAAAAAACTGATGGATTAAACCCAGATCTGTGACTGGGGGTGAATGTTTTTTTTTTTTCTGCATTCCATCCATCATCTGTTGTTTTTGCAGTTTTAGAAAGTGGGCATTTCACTGTGCTTATGACTCTTGTGCTTTGCAGCCGGACTCCAATCCACGTCTAGGGTAGAGGGACAGCTGGGCTTTGTGTATACTTTCCAGACAGCCATCACGCAGGGAGTGTGGAGGTGTAACAGGATTACATCTACATACTGAATGGTCTTCCTGGGCTGGGAGAGAGAGAGGCGGGGCGCACTTACATTTGTATAGGCTGCGTCCTGTCTTCACACCAAGGGCTTCTTTACTCCCTCCTGATCTCTGGAGCCAGGGCTGGGGTTGAAAGAGGGTGTTGTGCACTTCTAAGGGCCTTTTTGACCTTTAGATCAAAGGACGTTTGAGTATAAGTACAGGGGCTGTGGCCCCATCTTTTTTAGACACTGTTTGGACTTGTAACCAGACGCTGCTGGCTCTACAGCCTCCACACTGCCAGAAGAAACAGTTATGCTGCCAGGACGAACTGCCATTGGACTGACATGCTTGTTGTCCTGACCTGTGGCCTGCTAGGCTAGAAGGATTGCCACTCTTCTTAAGGACCTTAATGTGCCGGCCTGCTGTCCCCTGCATCTTTGTGCTCCCCAGTTGTTCTCCTGGGACGGGTGGTGTGTTCCCTTCCCTGTTTTGCTGTGAGTTCTACACCCAGCGTGAGGTGAGCGCTGTGCCAAGGGAGAAATGTGTGGTGAGTATTTCAGTGTTCTGCTGCCTCGCCTGGGTCATGGAGAAGTACTGCAAGGTGATCTCTATTATCGATCTGCAGGGAGTGCGTGGTGAGCGCTCCTGTTGTTCCCGTGGCTGCGTGTCCCTTTTAACACAGATACAGAGTGCCGCGCTGTTCCCTCATTCAGGAGGGCTGGGGAGCAGGAGGAGTTCGGCGGTGACCGCCGGTAGTGCCCGGGGACGCATGGACGAAGCACGGACTACTTAGTGCCCAGGGGCATTAGCAGGCATTCACTTTGGAAGCTGAGGCAGCGAGGAATGCGGCGCTCCTCTCAGGTGTTATTCACAGCCGCGACCCGAGCCACAGTGTGAGCACGAGCTAAGGAGCCAGCTCCACTGCCGAGGAAGGCGTGAGGGCTGCCGACATAATTTAGTGGGTGTGCTGCCGAGAGGAGGCGTGCAGCTGCCCCCTTACCGTCTTGTACACGGGGGACCGAGTAAGGTCTCCCCCGCTACCCTTTACAGTGTGTGCTCGAGTTCTGAGACATAGTTGGGGTGTTGGATCCGAGAAAGTGTTGCCGGGCAGAACTTCTATGAAGGGCCTCAAATAAGAACCGATCTGAAGGAACTGGGATTACCATATTTTCTATAGCAGGTACACAGCTGTTTATGTTCCCTATGGGGTGGACAAGAATTACTGTAACCCTGCTAGTGGGGGGCAGATGTATCTGGAGTTATGGTCATACTGTTACTGATGTGCTTATGGTGTACAGTATTAGTGATCCAAGGGCTTTATTCATTACATGCTGCATTATATGCCCTCATGGTGATATGTCCCTGATGCCTTGCATTGTCAGGATAGCAGGGAAATATGAGGTGACTGTATATTGTGCACAGTAATGGGGTTTTAATGATGCACAACATAGAAATACTTATTTTATTGCACTCAGTGTGATGTTTGACAATTGCCTAGTTGGCAACGTAATCACTGTTTTTATGAGATTTGTTCAGTGGTTTATGAATAATATTTTTTATATTTGTACATAATATTGTATGGAGTCTCTTTAGTGGTGTATTAATTATGTCACTGGAAGGTTGTGTGTTGTGCAAAGGTTTTACACATTGCCTCTGACATCAGCCTCACTGCTCTTGATAAGCTACCAAGGGAGTGAGCATAAGTTATCTTGGGTGTGTAGCTCCCTTACCCTGATTAGAATGGTAGGGTCTGTCTGGCTTAGGTGCATATCCTAGCCAACCAGAAACCCCATTTCTAACAGTCAGGTATTGCATCATTCACACTTTTCCTCGATGCCATACAGCATGGGGCAATAGGAAAGCCCACTTCAGCCACTGGCTAGCTTTGCTGGTAGTATCAGTGTTCCGCTCTTTCACAAGGGGCACACCCACACACAAATTAGTTCCCTTTAGTGTCAGGGTATGTAATGCAATGTGTGCTTTTTTTGGATCAAATTATTTTTACTTTGAGTCAATGTTTTTTTTTAATTGACAAAGGCACAGCAGTTTTCCTAACAAAAAAAATTGCAAAAATCATGGCACAAGAAAACAGGCTTTGACAACCTTAAAAGTATGGCAGCTAGCACTAGACCTATGACCTCTGTTAATGCTTGTTAATATTACTGCAATGTTTTGGACTGATTTGTCACCTGATAGCCAGTAGGCAACTGAAATACAATCTGATAACATTTTAGGAGAAGAATTTTACACAGTGTACTGGAGAAAATGTTTATAACTTTAAGTATGGACACACAATAGATTTCCTTCCCACCAACTAACCCACGCAACCAGTAAAAAAAGGAAGGTGGCAAAATCTGGTCATACTTTAGTAAAAAACCCACGGGGGCACATTTACTAACCTTTCATGCAATACAGAGTAGCAAGCAAATTAACTTGAGCTCTATTGCGTGAAAGGAAGAGAGCAGAAATTATATATATTTACAAAGACATAGAGCATTTCTGCTCTCTACTTCTGCTGGTGCATTGTCTGCTGCCTAGTGTCACTACAGTCACCATTGCACCATAGCGGAAAGGTGCCTGCATTATGGGCAGGATTGTTTTTGTGCAGGAGGGTACACCCTACTGCACAAAACAATCCTTAGAGGTATTTTCCTCTTTCTATGTGTGATGTGAAAGGCATCACACAAAGTAGGAGGAAGTAACGAAGAGAACTAAAGATACTTACACCTCACTGCGGAAGGCATAGCAGTTTGATGCTTTCCCAGGTTTACTAGCTTTAGTACATTTGGGAATGTGCCACATTCAATGGATGTGTGGCACCACACAAGCCCCACCCATGGAATGTGGATCAGCTTGAAATGTAACGTAATGCTGCATCGTGTTATATTTCTTTCCAAAGCCGAGCAAGGCAGTGCAAGTGCAAATTACACCTTGTGTGACTCTGTAAATATTAATGAAACATTTGCGTTGTCCTTCAGGCTCTATGCGTGATGCAAGGACAACACAAAGGGTTGATAAATATTGGCCACAATGTGCATATAGAAGGTCAAAACTAGCACACTTTAGCAAACTAAAAAGTAGCATATTTACAGTACACCTTTAATTTAGACTATATTTGGAAAGTGCAGTTTAAGTCAGAAAAAGTTTTAATTCATCCATTTCATGTATAATAATTTCACTCACAATTAAAAATCAGACTAGCAGTTTATTACAGTCGATTCTACAGTGAGGGCCTCGGGCGTTCAGCTTGCAGAGGTGCATACAGGTCCTCTGATGCAAAAATCTATTTGGTCTCTATAACTGAAATCCTCGAAGTGTGAGAAGAGGGCTGATGCAGGGCTGGCTGGAATCTCCAACTAGGACTCTCCACTGCCCAGCAACAACTCTTTGCCAGGAAGCCCCTTATGCATTTGATAGATATTTGGCCAGTGATGGCTAATACACAGTGATTGTATTGTTGGGTGGTTTGGGGGGCCAAGACTTATCTTTTATCATCCAAGTTTGACCCGGAGCAAGACAATGAAAGGCAGAAAAGGGAGAAAGAAGGAAGAAGAGAAAGGAAAAAATGAACTGATAAAAAAGAGAAAGCTGGGATTAAAAAGAACCTGCAAGTGTTAGATAAAGAGACAGAAACAGTACAGAGGTATGAGATGGAATCAAGACCACACACTCAGAGCTGACAGCAGGGCACCAAGAGAAATTCTGGGGTTTTGTTACTACATACACACTCCTAGTAGACAGATTGAAAAAATAAGCTGACTCTAGTTCAATTGGCACCAAAAAGCAGGTAGTATGGGGTGGTGGTAGTGTGAAAGCTTTCATTAAAAACAAAATGAAGTGTTCTATTAACCCGAATGAGTGAAGCTAGGCCTAATCATAAGCTGCCTTTTTCAAATCATGCACTTGTTTTAAACTCCGCATGACCTATGTTGCCTGACTGCTAATGTTAACACATTTTTCCAAACTTAATAAATGTTTCTGTTCTAATCTTTGCATGGGATATGTGTGACAGAAAACGTCTTTCCTAACATAGGGGGCTCACTGACCTGCATTGGATATGACGACCAAAAGTTCATATAAGTTTTATTTTACAGAAGCAAACCATGCATAGGAACAACAGCCCATGTTACCACTCTAGTATTCAATTCGAGATGTTATGCTTTGAGAAAAAGTTACAACGTGTTGATTTCCTACTTTCCCAAAAGATTGTGCTACAATTTATGAAACATTGTGTAAAAAGTTTTATTTACTGGAAGGATTGCATTATAAAAGTGTCTCTAGAAAATGAGCGCGCAAGAGTTCCTAGACTTCGAAGCAATAGAGGGAAAGAAGGTGTGCTGGTGGGTCCGACCGGGCTGAACTTAGCAGCTGTGATAGTCAGAAGTTTATGAGCTGATAGTCTGTGAGGCAGAGTGAGAGGAAAATAGCATAACAAATTACTTTTGCGACTTGCTTGAGCAACAGTATTTTTCTCAGACTTTCTGCAGCCGGCTAGACAATTCTTACAAAAACTGTAACTGTATTCTTTAAGAGTATTGAAATCATTTGCTGACTAGACTGAAGCGATTAGAGTAGGGACAGATTTCAGCACCCACTTTATGCAATGTTATGAAAACTTATAAATTAATCAATAAAACCATTACAATTATTCTAAAAAAACATTTTAAACTACTTTAAAGTCTCATCATTGACTCCTATAGAAATAAAATGCATGACTATTAATGTCTTGTATGGCAGCCATATTTTTTCTATATGCCACTTCCAAGATTCATTCCCCTAAGGTGGCGAGGGCAGTGTAAAGTATTTCTGAAGTTCGTGTTGTTGGCGCTGCCCCAGTAGCAAGCAGCATGAGCTGGAATCAAGACTACCCCAAGCAAAACACAGCATTCAGCAGGGCCAGTGTTCAGCTCCTTGGAAAACTTTGGAATATTCCACTTGTTTATTTTTTTTACTACAAATTTAGCATTGCTGTCAGTAACCCACTGCCCACCTATTGTTCTCTTCTTTACCTCCCTTACTCCTTAAGGAAAGAAGCCTGCGCTAGAACCCACTTCATTTGTTGGTTAAATGCGCCAACTTTGGCTAAGCTTGACTCTCCACAGAGCACAGACTGACTTAAATCACTCCCATATTCGGACAGTGACCGCTCTATTGCTCTGGACTTTGGAAACATATTCACCCTCTGGGTCCAGTGTTCGGTAACATTCTGAACTTCGAAAATAGGTGTTCTTCAGTGAACAACTTAAAATCAATGCTAGTCTGGACCACAACTTCCACTGATCTTCCAAAGCCTGGGGCCACTCAGGAAGGACCAGAGGAACTGCTGAAGGTGATGGGTGCCTGAGGAAGAAGAAGAAATGGCCTGCTGCAAACACTGCTGCCCCTGACTGCACATCAAGTGCCAAGGCGAAGCTACCACTGTAGGGTACAGTTGGTACAGCCATTCGAGTAAAGCTGCTGTGCCTCCAGCTTCAAATGACATGATTTGAGGTGAGCTGTTCAACAAATCGCCATGAGTAGTAATGGAAAGCAACCGGGGGCACACCGAAACACTCAAAATGAGGTTCTGAGATAAGCAGTTTTATCTAGGTTGTATTTGTTTCTCTTGGTACATATGTGGCGATGCCATAGTCAACATGTTTTGTGGTTTCATATAGTTTACCAAGGCATATTAACACAACTCCAGATTCGTCCTGTCTCCCCTTGATCCATGGATACAACGATTCCAAATGTGATTTCAGTCACTTTAAGCGTTGATAAAGCACGCAGAAGCTTGAGATAAGAGAGAGAGTTTATCATAACTTCCAATATATAAAGACCAAATCGCATATATAAAAAAGTTGGAAAACTAGGTGGAAAATAATCTACGGCAAACAATGGTCTGCGAGGATTGCCAGCCATGCAGACCAACAGAGACATTCATGCCCCGTCTCCAGTCTGTCTCAGGTCCTTGGAGAAAGTACAAAAGACACCAAAACTTGCAACTTCATTATTCCAACGCTATTCTTTCTTTAATCTCTTCCGTACTTACAAATACTTTGAAAGTGTTAAATGTACTAACATCGCATTTCAAGTAATCCCAGAGACCTTTGTATCTGTCGTGCTTAGAGGCTGCATGTTAGTGAGCTGCCAACACCTTCTCACCCTTGACTCAACCGGTGTCGTGCTGGTTTGATCACAATATTCTATTATTTATGCAATCTTTTTATCCAAAGCACCTTACATAGAATATTGTATACAATTATTATTACTCAATCAAAAATACACTTAGTTTATAGATGTCGAGAGGATGAAAGTTTGATTTGACTGAAGCGGTTTAAGCCTGTGCCCTGCAGATCACACAAGGATCTCACTAGTGAAAACTTAACCCACAGAGAGATCTTACTGGCTTCTGCAGAGAGGTAGTGAGGCACTCAATAGGGCTACTTGGGTGGGAACTAGAGGTCTCGGCTAAATGCACCATGAAGTTTGCAGATCTTCCCATACATAGTAGGAGAGAGAAGCCTGCAGTGCTGCCCCTCCTCTCTGTGACATGTGTGAGTTCGGTGACAGCTTGCCCTTCTATCGCTGAGCGCGCAAAACGCCTTCTGCGCGAAAGCTTGCTAAGCTACTGTCCGTTTCTAACTGGTTCTTTCTGTTAGGGAGGCTTGCACTGCTGAGGTTCATGCTGTCGCTTGTAAGTGTGAGGAAGTCACGGTCACTGCTACGCATGCTCTGTGTGTGCTGTGAGTAAATCACGTGCATTACTGCACCATTTCTGGGTATGGAAGACGCTTGCACTGCTGTATCGTGAGGGAAGTTTGTATTGCTTCTGCCTGTGCAGCATCATTTTTATACAAGAGATGGTTGCACTTCTGATGCTGCTGCTTGCGTACACTTGCTCTGTGTGATCATGGTGAAGGCTTGCACACTTGATGCGAAAGCTGGATGTCACTAGTGTTCTTTTTTCGTTGGAGACATAGGTGCCTGTGATATAACGCACTAGTGCACAAGAGCTTGCACTGGTGGGTATGTTGTGTATCTGTGGTGGAAGCCTTCATTGCAGTGCCTGCCATGTACTATCTCTGTCTATGAAAGAAGCTTGCACTGCTGCTCCAGATGTGTTCCACGTGACTGTGGTGAAAGCTTGCCCAGCTCTTCTCCATGCTTTGTCTTTTCTGGGTGTAAGGAAAGTTTACACTGCTGAGGGTCATCTTCTGCCAGTTTGTCTGAGCTCTCTGAGGCCTGTGCTCTGCCTGGTGTGTGTGTCAGGAAAGTGTGCACTGTGTCTCCCGGTGCTGATCCATTTTTTATGTGAGAGAAGCTTGCACTGCTTTTGCCTGTGCTGTACCTGTTCCGGATAAAGAAAGGTAGCTCTGCTGTTGCCTGGTCTGTGCCTGTTGTGTGTATGTAGGGGAGCTTGCAGTGTTGCTTAGGCCGTACTGTTCAATGTAGTAAGTATGCAGACTTTACGTCTTTTCTCAATCTACACTATTGGAGTACGGACTCCTAATTCAAAGGCTTTCTAGTGCACATCCTTCATTGGAGCATTATTCCACATATAAAACGATATTAGTAAAAGCAGAAAATGAGGCAGCTTGATTTGGCATTTGGAACTATGTCCTCAGAGATGTCAGTCACATTGCTCATCACTTCAGGAATAAGGTGGTTGATGTCATCACGTCGGCGCTGGGAAATAAACATTAACTTGGCGGCCGCCATCATCAGATGCTTCTGTGGATCCACAGGCCCCCAACTGCAAGAGGCTGCCATTAATGTACAGGCTGTTGTCATCGCAGCCGCCCACGACACCCAATGGCAGGGAGGTTTCAAGATTTTGGAGGGCTCCATGAAGCGCAGAAAAGGGGGGGCGGTGCTCTGGACACTCCTGCCAGCAGCGGCACATGGCATCATACCTGGATCAGGCATAGGCCGGACACAACACAGAAAAAGAAGAAAAACTGACAGTAAGTTCTGGCACATAACACTTTTGCAAAATGCACCACACTATGCAAACATAGCAGTTAAGATTTTTTTAAAACATTTTAACAAGTGCAACTGAATAGCCTTACTGAATAACACCAGGGCAAGCATGAATACGTTCAACACATTTGAGGTGTTGATAGTGATTGCATAATGGTAAATCAGAATGCAGAAAGGGAATTGGACACCTCCTTTTGAATATGGAGAAACCGGAAAAACATTTTCTAGTGTTACATACACTTTGGTTTCTTTCAGTTCTGGTACAGCCTTGTCACCCTGATACTTACTTGCCTCTTCCCCAGCCCTCCCTACCTTTTCAGAGGTGATGGTCTCTCCCCACAGTCTGGTCGTCTTTGAATATAATATATGTTTATTTTGTACGCAACTTTCACTCCATGGAAAAAAAGATATTGCATTGAAACCATAATTACATTTCTCTCCCAACTAGTCGATTTAATTTTAGCTCTGGCTATAGGCCTGCCTTGACAACACATCTTACACCTCTTTAGTCATTCTCTCACTTGAAATGGAAAGTTAATTAAAAAAGCACACAGCCATAGCCTATAATTAGAAAAGTAGAAAAGCTAAGGTCCAATAAACGTTAACATGCACCCTTGTACTTTTATCAAAGATTTGAACTCCAAAAGAAGGCGGATGCTGTGAATATGCAAGTGTTAGAGTTAACAACTACTTTTTGGATTCCAAGCAAAACATCAGAAGCTTCATTCCCAAAAGACCCGGCTTTAGCAAATTAAGTACAACTGACTTTGTCAAAGACCTAATTTCGAACACTTTGCAAATGCCGTGACAAAGGGGTTTTGTGATTCGTAATCACCATTACAGCACGCTGGATCTGGATCCTTGTGTTGCTGTTGCGATTGTGGCTCACGAATGCAAACATAGCTCTCTTGTTTATCAAAAGCTTTCCTTTTGCGAGCTGTGGTACTGCTCGTCCCACTGGAAGAATTTGTTTTTCTTACTCTTGAGAATTGAAACTGCTGAAAAACTGGTTTGGGGTGGTTCTCCTTTCAAGTGTCCTATCCAGGCTGCTCTTCAGACACAGGCATTGTGTGGTGATACCCCTCACTGCCTGGAACCCTCACAACACTAACAAAGAGGTGTGAGGTTGCACTGGCTGACATCCGCCCAACTGAAAATGTGATCAGGTAGGAGAAAAGGTTGGACCTCATCTAAAAACCTGCTCTTCACCTTGCACAATAGACTCAGCAGTTCCACTGCTTGCCCAGGCCATCTACGAAAGGGCAGTACTTCAGGAATTCTAATCCCCTTGTTACTAACGTCTTCATTGAATTTCAGTGACTGGATCCTCACCCTCCAGCCACAGGAATGTAGGTACTCACTCTCCAGCTTGTGCCATATCAAACCACAGGCATCCAAAATGGATCTCACTTTGCTTTACAATTAATACTGTGAGCCAACATTTGAGAAGACATCTGATTCAGCATATGCTAAATCTCCTTTGGAGTTTGCACCCAGCTGTTATTTTGAGTTTCCAACCCATGAACCAGTCAGAATTCCTTGCTGAAACAGTAGGCTAAAGATAACCTAGTATTACAGAGACTGTTCACCTGAATCTAGAGGCTATCAAAAGTACCGGATTTAGCACAATCTTCACATGCAAATAATGTTGTTCTCATTGCTTCTGTCTAGTCTTGCACCCTCAAATTGCATGCTGTCTCAAAAAAAGCCCTCTTTATTCATTAAATCAAGATAAAAAAACTGATCTGTTTACAAAACAATTCTGACTGTCACCTCTTCTTTTTCCTTCAAATGGCCATCTTCTTTTTTTCAATCCTCTGCTCGCCTTTTCTCTCTAGGCACACACTCCTCTTAGCCACTTGCATTTTTGCCTTAATTTCTTTAAAAATATTTCAGCAATCTGCAAACAACTCATTTTAAAGATCATATCCTCTGCTATTATAAAAGTCATACGTTTGGAACTGAACACCGAACCTCCTCTAGCTCATCTCTTAACCCTATCAAACTTCTGCCCTCCCACCCACCAAAGAGAACACCTCTCCTTACTTTAATCTACCACAAAGAAACTGAAGAGAATGCATGGAATGGTTTGATTGAGTGTACAAGACTAATAAAAAAACAACAGTAACAAATAACACTAGACCAAACAATAATCTTGGCTTCCAGAACAGCATGTTGGCCAGAGTAACACATCTCAATGCCTCTTCAGGGGTAGTAAGCACTATATAAATTCAATCATAATTACAATGCATGCATTGTGATCCATTGAGAGCTGGGAATGGGCAATGTTTCAGCCCATGGCTGGACTGGCCATACCGGTCACCAGGCTTTCTCCTGACGGACTGGTATGATATGGGACACGTTTACTGCTGATGGGGCCAGTTCTGTTGTTGGGTCAGGCTCTCTATTTTCCAGTAAGCAGCTTTTCAGTGCTTTCCAAACAAAGCAAAACAAATGCTTTCAAAGTATGCCAGTCAGACATTGTTTACTTCAAAACTATTTGTTTTTGCATTTATTTGATTCCTGTATTCTGTAGAATTGCCACAAGTAGCACTGATATTCACATGATTAAGACACCTAAAAGTTCAAAACAGTGTATTTTTTATAATGTGTCCATTGCAAACCCATTTCACTTTAGTATAGTAAATAATACAATTTCATTGAGTGACTATTGTTAAAAGTGATTACAGTCATGAACTTAGGAACACGGATACCCCTCCGCCACTGCCCTGAAAAGGATGCTATTAGCGAACCTAGAGGGAAGCCAGTTATCTTTTGCCCCCAATCTGTGGCCTAAGGTGTTAATATAAATGTAGTAGAGTAACATTATATTATTTTATTTTTGTTCAGTGCACACCCTGAACTGATAATTATAAATGTGTGCTCGTGTGATGATGAAGGAAAAGGTAACACTGTGAAAAAAAGTAATTGCTGAGGATCACACAATATGGTCAAGTGGAAGCCGGGACTGATGCAACGTTTCAGGTATCACATTGTGTAATGCGTCTTCTATATGATAATTTCTTTAGTTCTTCCATTTTATACCAAAGCTTAATGCTTTGTCATTATTCTCTGATGCACTAAATTAGTGCACTGTGTTAAATACATCTGTGCTATGCATGTTTTATAACGGCGGGTGTTGTTAGTCTTTGGGGAGGCTGATATTTTAATGAGGAACCTGAAATAAAAACAAGAACACCCACCCTTGGACCCTTTGTTCCATGTAGCTAAATTTATTTATTGTAATCCATTCTTGAATTAACTCATTCACCCACACATCACCTATCCAACTACTAATGCATTCATCAAGCCTTGCACCCATGTCTCGAAACTCCATACATCAATTCAGTGACTGGACAAGTGTAGGAAGGTAGCCTCTTTTTAGCATGGTTACCCCCACTTTTTGCCTGTTTATCAGTGTGTTTGACTGTGTTCACTGGGATCCTGCTAACCAGGACCACAGTGATTATGCTCTCTCTCCCTTCTAACTTGATAACTTGGTTACTCACACCCCACACTTGGCGTGCTGCTGCCCCCAAATAAGTCCCTAGTGTATGGTACCAAGGTACCCAGGGCATTGGGGTGCCAGGGGATCCTCATGGGCTGCAGCATGCAGTATGCCACCCATGGGGAGCACATTCAAAGTGTATCTACAGGCCTGCCATTGCAGCCTGTGTGAAAGGGTTCATGTAACCTTTTTATTACAAGTCACTGCACCAGGTCACTGTAAGTCACCCCTATGCCACGCCCTCCAAGCCCAGAGGGCAGGGTGCAAGTATGTGTGTGTGAGGGCACCCCTGCACTAGCAGAGGTGCCCCCACGAACACCAGTTCAATTTTCCTGGACTTCATGAGTGTGGGGATGCCATTATATGCGTGTACTGGTCATAGGTCACTACCTATGTCCTGCTACATAATGGTAACTCCGAACTTAGGCATGTTTGGTATCAAACATATCGGAATCATACCTCTATACGGTTGCCAGTATTGGAAGTACAATTCCATGCACTCTGGGAGCTCCTTAGAGGGCCCCCAGCATTGTTCCTACCAGCCTTCTGGGGTTTTCTGGGCTGCCCAAGCTGCTGCCACCCCTCAGACAGGTTTCTGCCCTCCTGCTGCTTGAACAGCTCAAGCCCAGGAAGGCAGAACAAAGGTGTTACCCCTCCTCTCCCTTTGAAAATAGGTGTTACATGGCTTGGGAGTGGTAGCCTCCCCAAGCCACTGGTATGCTTTGAAGGACACATTTGGTGCCTCCGTGCATAAACTAGTCAACACCGGTTCAGGGACCTCCAGTCCCTGCTCAGGTGTGAAACTGGACAATGGAAAGGGGGAGTGACCACTCCCCTGTCCATCACCACCCCAGGGGTGGTGCCCAGAGCTGATCCAGAGGGTTCCCAGGTTCTGCCATCTTGAATCCAAGGTTGGCAGGGTCCTCTGGGAACAATTGAGTGCCAGGTCAGGCAGGTGATGTCAGGGCCCCCTCCTGATAGGTGGTCACCTGGCTAGGTGACCAATTCCCCTTTCAAGGCTATTTAGGGTCTCTGTTGTGGGTGGGTCTTCAGATTCTGCTTGCAAGTTTCCAGCAGGACTCCTCGGCAACCTCTACTTCGACTTCTAGCCATTGGAACTCTGACTGGACCTTCCAGGAACCGACAGTCTGCATCCACTATGAAGACTCTGCTTGCAGCATTGTTTCCACGGCTCCTTCTAGCTTCTGCAACATTTTCCCTTGCTGTGCATCCTCTGAGGGTGACAAGACTTCAGTCTGAACTAGAAGGAAGAAGGAAGAAGGAATCTCCCTTTGGGTGAAGGAAACACTCCCCTGCATCCGCAGGCACCAACTGCAACGACAACCAGCCTCGTGGATCTCCTCTCATTCTGAGCTGTGTGGATCCTGCATCACAGGTGGTGGTCTGTAGTAGCCCTCTTGGTCCTCACTGCCAGCTATCCAACTTTGGTGGAGGTAAGCCCTTGCCTTCCTATGCAGGATAGTACCTCCTTGCACAGCGTCTCTTGCAGGTACCAAGGCTTGTTTGCATCTCCTCCATGGAATCTTCAGGCTCTGTGTGTACCAGCCCCAAGCACTCCTCCCTGCTCCCTGCAACACACAGTCCTCTGCGTGCTTCTCCTGCGTCGTGGGACCCTTATTCAGTTGTGCTGCGTGGGCTCCTCTGCAACTCCTGGTTCCTCGTCCAGTGGGTCTCTTGTGGGGGCTGCCTCTTCTTCCTTGTACTCCCTGCCTTGCTGAGGGTCCCTTTAGGACTCCCCTGTGGGTTGAGTCCTTCTGTACCTTGCTGGTCCCTGGCAGCTCCACTTTTGCTTCACTGCGATTTCTGCCTTTATCAAGGCTTTTTGGTGGCTTTTCCATGCCACTGACTGACTGTAATCCTCCATCCGAGGTCGAACATCGACTGCATCCTCCAGGAACTCTTCACTTGCTCCAGGGCTGCATTCTTGACAGTCTTCGTCGACCAACTCCTGCATCCACAGCTGGGTGGGTAGTAGCTCCTGCTCCCCCAGGACTCTTCTGTGACTTCTGGACTTGGTCCCCTTCTTCCACAGGTCTTCCTCTCAAGGAATTCACCCCTGGTTTCTTGCAGTCTTGTCTGGGTGTTGCATTTTCTTATTTTTCTTACTTTTGGGATGACACAGTAAGTAGGTAAGTAAGTAAGGTCATTCAATAGTAAAATGAACAGGATGAAGGGTAAACCCTGCTGACCAAGACCGTGGTAAGTCTCGTTCCTGGTCTATTGTTAGAAATGGGGTTTTTGGTTGGCAGTCAGGTTACCTCCTGTCCAAGCAAAAGCCCTCACTCTAGTCAGGGTAAGTCACACACTATCCAAGATTATCCTGTGCCCACCCTCTGGTAGCTTGGCACGAGCAGTCAGGCTTAACTTAGAAGGCAATGTGTAAAGTATTTGTGCAATAAATCATACAATACCACCATATAGCACCACAAAACTACACCACACAGTGTTTAGAAAAATATATAATATTTATCAGGATAATTGTAGGTCAAAAAGAATAAAGTTGCAATGGAAAATTGTAGAAATATCACAGGGAAGTGATATAAAGTGTCTTAAGTCTTTAGAATGCAATACAGTGTCTTTCAAGCACAAAGTACCTGGTTTCTGGTGGAAAATCTCCTCAGAGGGCCACAGGAGAAGAGATGCGTGGAAAAAGGGGTGTGTGCGTCGATTTCTCCTCAGCACACACAGACTTGCGTCGGTCTTTTCCACGCGGGGAAGTCGGGCGTCGTTTTCCGGCGCGCAGACAGTCTCTTTTTGTGGATCGCGGGGATTACCAGATGTCCCGGGTCTGTGCGTGGATTCTCCTGCTTGTTTTCCGGCTGCGCGTCGTTCTGCGGGGCTGCGCGTCGAAGTTTCGATCTCACGGTAGGCGTCGCGTCGATTTCTCCTTGGAAGTCGGGCGGCGTTGTCCTTGCGAGGCCGTGCGTCGAAAGTTTGGTCTCACGGCAGGCGTCGCGTCGATTTCTCCTTGGAAGTCGGGCGGCGTTGTCCTTGCGAGGCCGTGCGTCAAAGTTTCGCACTCACGGTGGGCGTCGCGTCGATTTCTCCTGGAAAGTCGAGCGGCTTTGTCCTTGCGAGGTTGTGCGTCGAAGTCTCGATCGTCCCGAGGGCGTCGCGTCGATCAGCGTCGGTGTGCGGCGTTTTTCTCGCCGCGAAACAAGCTGTGCGTCGAAATTTTCGGCGCACGGAGCGTCCAAGTGAAAGGAAGAAGTCTTTTTGGTCCTGAGACTTCAAGGAACAGGAGGCAAGCTCTATCCAAGCCCTTGGAGAGCACTTTCACAGCCAGACAAGAGTTCAGCAAGGCAGCAGGGCAACAGCAAGACAGCAGTCCTTTGTAGAAAGCAGACAGGTGAGTCCTTTGAGCAGCCAGGCAGTTCTTCTTGGCAGGATGTAGTTTCTGGTTCCGGTTTCTTCTCCAGCAAGTGTCTGATGAGGTAGGGCAGAGGCCCTGTTTTATACCCAAATGTGCCTTTGAAGTGGGGGAGACTTCAAAGAGAGGCTAAGAAGTGCACCAGGTCCCCTTTCAGTTCAATCCTGTCTGCCAGGGTCCCAGTAGGGGGTGTGGCAGTCCTTTGTGTGAGGGCAGGCCCTCCACCCTCCCAGCCCAGGAAGACCCATTCAAAATGCAGATGTATGCAAGTGAGGCTGAGTACCCTGTGTTTGGGGTGTGTCTGAGTGAATGCACAAGGAGCTGTCAACTAAACCTAGCCAGACGTGGATTGTAAGGCACAGAAGGATTTAAGTGCAAAGAAATGCTCACTTTCTAAAAGTGGCATTTCTAGAATAGTAATATTAAATCCGACTTCACCAGTCAGTAGGATTTTGTATTACCATTCTGGCCATACTAAATATGACCTCCCTGCTCCTTTCAGATCAGCAGCTGCCACTTCAACAGTGTATGAGGGCAGCCCCAATGTTAGCCTATGAAGGGAGCAGGTCTCCCAGTAGTGCAAAAACGAATTTAGGAGTTTTACACTACCAGGACATATAACTACACAGGTACATGTCCTGCCTTTTACCTACACAGCACCCTGCTCTAGGGGATACCCAGGGCACACATTAAGGGTGACTTATATGCAGAAAAAGGGGAGTTCTAGGCTTGGCAAGTACTTTTAAATGCCAAGTCGAGGTGGCAGTGAAACTGCACACCCAGGCCTAGCAATGGTAGGCCTGAGACAAGGAAAAGGGGCTACTTAAGTGGGTGGCACAATCCGTGCTGCAGGTCCACTAGTAGCATTTAATCTATATGCCCTAGGCACCTGGAGTGCACATGACTGGGGACTTATAAGTAGATTAAACAGTTCAATCAGGTATGATCCAAAGTTACCATGTTTACAGAGAGAGAGCATATACACTTTATCACTGGTTAGCAGTGGTAAAGTGCGCAGAGTCTAAAAACCAGCAAAACAGTATCCAAAACGAGGAGGGAGGCAGGCAAAACGTTAGGGGTGACTACCCTAAGGCTGTCAGGTCTAACATGTGTCCCCCCCAGCTGAAAGTGGGGAGAGCTACCCGACCTCCTGGGAGCTCTCATCGCTAAGGCGGAAGTACCTGGAGAGACCATCAGCATTGGCGTGGTCAACCCCTGGGCGATGTTCCACCGTAAAGTCCATCCCCTGTAGGGAAATGGACCACCTCAGAAGTTTTGGATTCTCACCCCTCATTTGCATGAGCCATCTGAGGGGTCTGTGGTCTGTCTGAACTAGGAAGTGAGTCCCAAACAGGTAGGGCCTCAGCTTCTTCAGGGCCCAGACCACAGCAAAAGCTTCTCTCTCAATAGCACTCCACCTCTGTTCCCGTGGTAATAGCCTTCTGCTAATAAAGACTACCGGTTGATCTTGGCCCTCCTCATTTAGCTGTGCTAGGACTGCCCCTATGCCATGCTCTGAAGCGTCTGTCTGCACGATAAATTCCTGGGAGTAGTCAGGGGCCTTGAGCACGGGGGCCGTGCACATGGCTTCCTTTAGGGCGTCAAAGGCTTTCTGACAAGCCTCGGTCCAGTTCACCAACCTAGGTTGCTTCTTGGACGTGAGTTCTGTCAAGGGGGACACAATGGTACCATAGCCCTTGACAAACCTGCGGTAGTATCCGGTGAGGCCTAAAAAGGCTCTCACCTCAGTCTGGGTTCGAGGTGGTTGCCAGGCCTTGATAGTTTCGATCTTGGCCTGGAGTGGCTGCACCTTGCCACCACCTACTAGGTGTCCCAAGTACACCACGGAACCCTGCCCAATCTGGCACTTACTAGCCTTGATGGTCAGGCCTGCCTGTTGCAGGGCCTGAAGCACCTCCTTGAGGTGGAGCAGGTGTTCCTCCCAGCTGGAACTGTAGACAGCTATGTCATCCAGGTAGGCTGCACAGAAGGCATCCTTGCCAGCCAGGACCCCGTTAACCAACCGTTGGAAGGTAGCGGGGGCATTTTTTAATCCAAACGGCATCACTCGGAACTGGTAATGGCCGTCAGGGGTGGAAAAGGCGGACCTTTCCTTAGCCCCCTCAGTCAGGGCGATCTGCCAGTACCCTGAAGTAAGATCAAACGTACTCAGGAACTTGGCAGCGCCTAGCCTGTCCACGAGCTCATCAGCTCGGGGGATGGGGTGAGCATCAGTCCGGGTGACTGAGTTGAGACCCCGGTAGTCCACACAGAACCGGAGCTCTGGCTTCGCACCTGGGGCAGTAGCCTTAGGGACCAATACCACTGGGCTGGCCCAGGGACTACTGGATTTCTCAATGACCCCTAGAGTCAACATCTTGGAGACCTCCTCCTTGATGCTGGCCTTCACCTTATCCGACAACCTGTAAATTTTGTTTTTCACAGGGAGACTGTCACCGGTGTCAATATCATGAACACAGAGGTGGGTCAGCCCAGGAGTAAGGGAGAACAGGGGGGAGAACTGCTCCAACAGCTCATAACAGTCTCCTTTCTGATTTAGAGTCAGGGTGCCAGACAGAATGACCCCGCTTACTGACCCATCACCTTCTTGGGCAGAGAGGAGGTCGGGGAGAGGTTCACTCTCCTCTTCCGTTCCTTCATCTGTGACCAGAAGCATGTTGATCTCCGACCTCTCACAATGAGCTTATAGTCGGTTCACATGGAGCACCCTTAGGGGATTCCTAGGGGTTTTGAGGTCCACTAGGTAAGTGGCCTCCCCTTTCCGCTCCTTTATTTCAAATGGGCCAGACCAGCGGTCCTGGAGAGCTCTGGGCTCTACTGGCTCCATTACCCACACTTTGTCTCCAGGTTGAAACTCTACCAGGGTGGCCTTCTGGTCATACCATTGTTTCATCACCTCTTGACTGGCCTCAAGGTTATCTTGGGCTTCTTTCCAGAAGCGGGTCATCTGGTTGCGGAGGGCCAACATATAGCTGACCACATCCTGAGGGGGTGCCTTTGGAGCTTTCTCCAATCCCTCCTGGACAATGCTTAAGGGTCCCCTGACAGGGTACCCATAGAGAAGTTCAAAGGGACTGAACCCTACCCCTCTCTGGGGGACCTCTCTGTAAGCAAAGAGAAGGCATGGTAAGAGGACGTCCCACTTACGCCTCATGGCCTCAGGAAGGCCACCAATCATGCCTTTCAGGGTCTTGTTGAATCTCTCCACAAGACCGTTCGTCTGGGGGTGATAGGGTGTGGTGAACTTGTAAGTTACACCACACGCATCCCACAGCGACTTCATGTATGCGGACATGAAGTTAGTGCCTCTGTCAGACACTATTTCCTTGGGGAACCCCACCCGGGTAAATATCCCCATCAGGGTTCTGGCCACCACCGGTGCAGTTACTGTCCTTAGAGGGATTGCCTCTGGGTAACGGGTGGCATGGTCCACCAAAACCAGGATGAACCTGTTGCCTAAGGCAGTTTTGGGGTCCAAGGGGCCAACAATGTCGATGCCCACCCTTTCAAAGGGGGTGCCAACGACAGGAAGTGGAATCAGGGGGGTTTTAACCCTTTTTCCTGCTTTACCACTGGCCTGGCAGGTAGGACAGGATCTGCAGAACTTGTCTGAGTGTGTCCTCATTTTGGGCCAATAAAAGTGGGTGACAAGCCTGTTAAAGGTCTTGCCCTGCCCCAAATGTCCTGCCAGGGGAATGTCGTGAGCCAGACCCAGTAGGAAGGTTCGGTAACATTGGGGGACCACCAGCACACGTGCTGCCCCAAAGCCCGGAACCTTAGGCTCACTGTAAAGGAGATCATTCTCCCAATATAGGTGGTGATCGCCAGAGGCGTCGCCGGCTGCCTGGTTTGAGGCTTGTTTCCTCAAACCTTCTAGAGTGGGACATTCTTTCTGCGCCTTGCAGAAGTCCTCCCTGGTGGGTCCACCCTCAACTTGCCAACCAGCAAGCTCAGGTAAGTCACCTAGGGCGGCGATGTCTTCCCCAGTTGGCTCGGAAGCCTCCTCCTCAGGAGCCCCGTCAGCCACTGTGGGAACATCGGGGGCCGGTTTCCCGCACCCCTGGTCCCTCCTCCTGGCAGCTCTCTGGGCCATCGTTCCAGGCTCCAGATGCCCTTGACTTCCCTCTCGGTCAGCCATGGACCGTGTGGTCATGCAGACCCACTCAGGTAACCCTAACATCTCCAGGTGAGACCTGAGCTCCACTTCTTTCCAAGCAGTGTGCTCAAGGTCATTGCCTAACAGACAATCTACAGGCATGGCAGGACTCACAGCTACTTTCAGAGTACCAGAGACCCCCCCCCACTCAAAGGGAACCAGAGCCACCGGTAGGTGACTCTCGCGATTGTCAGCTACTCTGACCTGGTGGAATGTATTAGGCATTATCTGCTCTGCTGACACCAGCTGACTCTTGATAGTAGTCATACTGGCTCCTGTGTCACGCAGAGCCTCCACCCTCTGCCCATCAATGGTGACCCACTGCCGGTACTTGGAAGTATTTCTAGGCATGTGGGCCTTGGGCACCATTTCTCCTTCTCCCAGGGACACTAGGGAAATCTCTACCTGTTCCCCAAAGCTAGTTGGGTCCATCTCCCCCCCGAGTGCTACACTAGTCAACCCAGGTGCCTGTCCGGTAGTGGACGGTGCCCTCTTGGGGCACTGAGGATCGCCTTTGTAGTGACCATATTGGTAACATTCCATGCATTTGGGGCTAGATTTTCCTGACTTGTCAAATGTCCCTGGCTTTCTCCCAAATTTGGAAAAGGAAGGGTTGCCACCCCCTCCCTGGGAATTCTTTTGGGGGCCTTTAGAGAGTTCCTTATCTGTAAGTTTATCTCCCCCCTCTTTCTTCTGTTGGGAACCCTGACCACCTTTGTGGGAGTCCCCCCCAGGTACCTTTTTGGACACTCTGGTGCTAACCCAGAGGTCCGCCTCCTCAGCAAGCTTCCTGGGATCAGTCAGCTTACTATCCACTAGGTGCTGGCGCAAATCTGTATAAGTAACATTAAGCATATGCTCTCTCAGGATCAAATCATATAAACTTTTATAATCTGCTACTTTGTTGCCCCGCACCCATCCATTCAGTGCCTTACTAGAGAAATCAAAGAAATCTACCCATGTTTGTGTGGTTTGTTTGGTGCTGTCCCTGAACCTCTGACGGTATCCCTCAGGGGTCAGCCCAAACTTGGCAAGTAAAGTGGCTTTCTGGAGTGGGTATGTGTTTTGATCCGGTGGATCCAATGTGAGAAGTGTGTCCCTCCCCAATGGCGGCACATAACCCCACATAGCTACCCCCCATTGCCCTTCAGGAACCTCATGAGCCCTTAGTGCAACTTCATAAGCAGCTAACCATTTATCTATGTCATCTCCCACCACAAAACTGGGCACCACATTTTTGGGTATACGAACCTTCTTTTCTCCAGCAGGTCCTGTCTGTATGCTGCCACCATTATTGCTGGATTCAGACTGTCTTGCCTTGATCTCCAGCTCCTTGAGACTCAGTTCATGAGCCAACAATAGTTTCTTTTCAGCCAAAGCTCTTTCAGCTTCCACTTGTTTGGCTGCTCTTTCAGCTTCTGCTTGTTTGGCTGCCCTTTCAGCTTCTGCTTGAATCTGTTTGGCTGTCCTTTCAGCTTCAATCTGTTTGGCTGCTCTTTCAGCCTCAGCTTGTTTGGCTTCTCTTTCTGCCCTCCTCTCCTCCTGTTGCGCCTCAATTTTCAGTTTTGCCATTTGCAATTGGAACTCCCTTTCCTCTCTCCTTTCCTCTGCGGTCAGGCTTTGCATGGAGACACTGCTCCCTGGTCTGGAAGGGTGCACAATTGCAGTGGTAACACCATCCATAGATAGTGAAAATCCTTCTGAGGGGCCATTTTCTGGCTCCCCTTCCTCATCATCCTCTAAATGGGCTTCTGCCCAGGCCCTCAGCGCCACTTGAAAGTCCTCCTTTCTGGAGGCCCCTTGGGTGGGTACCCTCAATGCCCTGCAGAATCCTCTTAGTTGTTTGACCGTGTATGTATCCAACTGGACTAGGTCAAAGTCCCCTGTCTGAGACCCAGTCAGAGACATGTTGAGTGAGGATTTAGTTTTTGAAAATTGTCAGGAAAAAACGGATTTTCAAAAAGAGATAAGAACCAAGTTGACCTTCAACTGTGGGTAGGTAGTGAGATACTTAGCTACTGTATGTCACTGCACAAATACAAGTCCTATCCTCACCGCTGATCACCAATGTTAGAAATGGGGTTTTTGGTTGGCAGTCAGGTTACCTCCTGTCCAAGCAAAAGCCCTCACTCTAGTCAGGGTAAGTCACACACTATGCAAGATTATCCTGTGCCCACCCTCTGGTAGCTTGGCACGAGCAGTCAGGCTTAACTTAGAAGGCAATGTGTAAAGTATTTGTGCAATAAATCATACAATACCACCATATAGCACCACAAAACTACACCACACAGTGTTTAGAAAAATATATAATATTTATCAGGATAATTGTAGGTCAAAAAGAATAAAGTTGCAATGGAAAATTGTAGAAATATCACAGGGAAGTGATATAAAGTGTCTTAAGTCTTTAGAATGCAATACAGTGTCTTTCAAGCACAAAGTACCTGGTTTCTGGTGGAAAATCTCCTCAGAGGGCCACAGGAGAAGAGATGCGTGGAAAAAGGGGTGTGTGCGTCGATTTCTCCTCAGCACACACAGACTTGCGTCGGTCTTTTCCACGCGGGGAAGTCGGGCGTCGTTTTCCGGCGCGCAGACAGTCTCTTTTTGTGGATCGCGGGGATTACCAGATGTCCCGGGTCTGTGCGTGGATTCTCCTGCTTGTTTTCCGGCTGCGCGTCGTTCTGCGGGGCTGCGCGTCGAAGTTTCGATCTCACGGTAGGCGTCGCGTCGATTTCTCCTTGGAAGTCGGGCGGCGTTGTCCTTGCGAGGCCGTGCGTCGAAAGTTTGGTCTCACGGCAGGCGTCGCGTCGATTTCTCCTTGGAAGTCGGGCGGCGTTGTCCTTGCGAGGCCGTGCGTCAAAGTTTCGCACTCACGGTGGGCGTCGCGTCGATTTCTCCTGGAAAGTCGAGCGGCTTTGTCCTTGCGAGGTTGTGCGTCGAAGTCTCGATCGTCCCGAGGGCGTCGCGTCGATCAGCGTCGGTGTGCGGCGTTTTTCTCGCCGCGAAACAAGCTGTGCGTCGAAATTTTCGGCGCACGGAGCGTCCAAGTGAAAGGAAGAAGTCTTTTTGGTCCTGAGACTTCAAGGAACAGGAGGCAAGCTCTATCCAAGCCCTTGGAGAGCACTTTCACAGCCAGACAAGAGTTCAGCAAGGCAGCAGGGCAACAGCAAGACAGCAGTCCTTTGTAGAAAGCAGACAGGTGAGTCCTTTGAGCAGCCAGGCAGTTCTTCTTGGCAGGATGTAGTTTCTGGTTCCGGTTTCTTCTCCAGCAAGTGTCTGATGAGGTAGGGCAGAGGCCCTGTTTTATACCCAAATGTGCCTTTGAAGTGGGGGAGACTTCAAAGAGAGGCTAAGAAGTGCACCAGGTCCCCTTTCAGTTCAATCCTGTCTGCCAGGGTCCCAGTAGGGGGTGTAGCAGTCCTTTGTGTGAGGGCAGGCCCTCCACCCTCCCAGCCCAGGAAGACCCATTCAAAATGCAGATGTATGCAAGTGAGGCTGAGTACCCTGTGTTTGGGGTGTGTCTGAGTGAATGCACAAGGAGCTGTCAACTAAACCTAGCCAGACGTGGATTGTAAGTCACAGAAGGATTTAAGTGCAAAGAAATGCTCACTTTCTAAAAGTGGCATTTCTAGAATAGTAATATTAAATCCGACTTCACCAGTCAGTAGGATTTTGTATTACCATTCTGGCCATACTAAATATGACCTCCCTGCTCCTTTCAGATCAGCAGCTGCCACTTCAACAGTGTATGAGGGCAGCCCCAATGTTAGCCTATGAAGGGAGCAGGTCTCCCAGTAGTGCAAAAACGAATTTAGGAGTTTTACACTACCAGGACATATAACTACACAGGTACATGTCCTGCCTTTTACCTACACAGCACCCTGCTCTAGGGGATACCCAGGGCACACATTAAGGGTGACTTATATGCAGAAAAAGGGGAGTTCTAGGCTTGGCAAGTACTTTTAAATGCCAAGTCGAGGTGGCAGTGAAACTGCACACCCAGGCCTAGCAATGGTAGGCCTGAGACAAGGAAAAGGGGCTACTTAAGTGGGTGGCACAATCCGTGCTGCAGGTCCACTAGTAGCATTTAATCTATATGCCCTAGGCACCTGGAGTGCACATGACTGGGGACTTATAAGTAGATTAAACAGTGCAATCAGGTATGATCCAAAGTTACCATGTTTACAGAGAGAGAGCATATACACTTTATCACTGGTTAGCAGTGGTAAAGTGCGCAGAGTCTAAAAACCAGCAAAACAGTATCCAAAACGAGGAGGGAGGCAGGCAAAAAGTTAGGGGTGACTACCCTAAGGCTGTCAGGTCTAACATCTATGTCGACCACATCTATGCAGGAAATGTAGTCCGACCTTAGTTGAATGACCTTACTTACTTCCCTACTTACTGTGTTGTCTCATAGCCGTGAAAAAGTCACCTGTTGTGACGAAACACATGTTGGCTGTGTACGTGGAACTATGCTCAACTGACTACTTGGCTGTATTTATGGATCAATGCTCAACCGATCTCTTTTGATGCCCTGGCTACTAATTAAAGGAATACACTACAACCAACTCAACTGGAGGACATCTTTATTATGAACATTGTTTTGAGTGCTGCGGCTTCTGTGCTAAATTTCATGTTTAGTGTTTCTTTGAAGCACTACCGTATGCTCTTGGGTAGTGGAACATCTTACCGCATAGCACCATAACCCACCCCATGTTTGCACTATTGACTATGCTTGCTCAAAGTGTGGGAAGTGGACCCCTTTCTACCACCACTACCCACCCCTTCTCTAGTCTGAATTTTACAGCAAATAAAGGTAAATCATGCTGCATAATGTGGCACATTTTGTGATAGCATTACTTCATTATTTTGACATGTTTACAAATGTTAACACTAGATGAGATAAGATCCAGCCAAAAACAACTGAAAGGCAACCAGTCAACCCTTGCAAAGGGTCTTCCACTGCAAGGACAAACGTGACACTCCATTTTTAATAACGTTTGATCCATATGAGCTTGTACCAGCATCTTCTTCTTTTAAAATCTGCATTTTATGTAGCACATGATGGATTGGATACCAACTGTGACAAATCCATAGTTATTTAAAAATGATGAACATAACATAATTTCAGTGACCCTATGACGTAGAATACCTTTCCTGGCTAACCTTGTAACCTTGCCTCTCTGTGGTTGTTAAGGATGCCACAGCATATTATCACATATAAAGTCATGCGTAGGCTAGTGCAGAAATTTAATAGGTCATGAATATTCCATGGACATATTAAAGTAGCAAAATGTCCTGGAGCGTGTCTCTCAGGCTGTCTAGACACCACCAAAACCAGACCTCACTGAGCAACATGCACTTTGCCCAAAACCGGAAGCATTGATCTGTATGTGCGAGTGGGTGGTAAAGAAGGCCTAACACCCAGACCTGTGTGTCAGTCTGTCTTCTTCCTGATCCAATGGCATATTAGAAAGATGGGGTGTTGTAGGTCAGGGTGTCATTGAGCATGCAGGCCCTCATCAGAACAGAGATATAAGCTCTGATATGTTCTTGCAATAGGGAGAACATGCAAGTACATTAGATTGCTGTTGGCAGGCACATACGGAACACAAGGTAAAAGAGAGCGGCACAATGTGCAGCTTCATCTATTTTTACCCTTGGACTAAAACTGTGTGTGAGTGATTGCCATGCTCAGTGGCAGAGGACATCAGTGGGATGCAGATCTGTGAACTCACACGCCACCATGTGACACATGATATCAGTTTCCTTCACATGGTCTCCTCCAATTATACCCAATGGACCAAAAGATGAGCTGGAAAACTCCTTAAAGAGGGACAACTCATGCAGATTGCCATGCACTGCTGGTGTCCATTACAGAGTGTGAAACCTCCCCAAGACATCTTAAAAGCTTTTATGTTTTTTTTGTGATGGGATGATTGGGGGCGGGTAGAAGTGCTGCAGGTTGTGCTTGACACAAAGCCCCACCCTTTCAAGGCCCCACCTCCACCTGGCATACAGTCACATTATTTTAGAAGTTGGCTGGCCTATGGATGTGGACAGGCAGATCAAAAACAGCCCTAGACAATTAATGTGACAAGGAGTGAGAAATGGGGAATGGCTTATTTGTCTGCCTTCACCTCAGTCTCTACATTTGAACAGCACAAAGTCCAACAGGGCCTGGGCTTAAGTAACAGTTAATGAAAGTGAAAAGCCTAAAGTCATGAGACACACACACACAGTACTGGGTCCAATGATATGGTTCGCTGGTGTGCCACCCATACTAGAATCATGCTATGTGAATGTTTTTTCCACCTATTAATTGCACCATTCTTTCCCGCTATTCAGCACTTGTGTACAACTGCTTTAATATTTCTCATTTGTCCCTTAAGTTCCTGGCCCAGTATATGAGAACAACTGAAGAACTGGACCGGGATAGGATGTATCAAACAGCTACAGATCTACAGAATATGCAGTAATCCATTTATCAGTAGAGGATTTCCTTTCTGGGATACTTCAAATACTTACAACTCATCTGGACACATTGGGGGCTTCTCCATGCGATGCCCCCCTTGCAAGTGCAGGTACATTTCATGGTTCGCAACGCCTGGGTATGGGGTCTTCCCACAGGACAAGACTTCCCACATAGTGACTCCAAATGACCACTAAGGAAAACAAAAACAGATAGACTGAAAGTGTTGCAGCGATAAACATACAAAAAAGAAGGCAGCAGCATGAGGGTTTCAGAACTGTAAAAGGGCTTGAGTTTGTGCAGCTCACTCACGCCAAACTAGGAAGGCACAGGGATAGAGGGTGGAAGGAGATAGACATTAGAACTGAACATTTATTTTTAATGAAGATCACCACCTATGGAGAGACATTGACAATTAAGGAAATACATGCGAGCCCTGGGGAAGCCCAGGACCAGCATGAGTGCTGAACAGTCTGCACACTCGATGCAACAAGGAGAGATAGACAAAGGCCAAGAGCTTTGTGCTCTTACCAGAAGCAGCCCTAGTACAGCATTATCAGAACAAAGAAGGAGATCCAGGCACAGAGGCAGGAAGGATGAATAGGGCTAACAGTGTAACCAACCAGGCATTAGTGACACTCATTAATAAAAAGAGCAGTTTACCACATCCGTTTTGGTTGTGTAGATATACTCTGTGATGCTTTCAATTGCCATCCACTTCACTGGCATCCGCGACACCACACCCTGCCGGTAATAATCTTTGCTGTAAACTTTTCTGGAGAGTCCAAAGTCAGCCACACATACCCGCAGGTCTTCCTGCAACCTTTTAGGAGGAGAGTAGAAATTAACAAAAATGTAAACATATGCCTCTCATCCCCTACCTACATCTGTGGCACAGAGATCTAATTTCTCTGTCTTTGGCAGTTCCCATCCCAATTTCACCACTGAGGAAAGATGTTTATAAATACTAATTAGTGAAGGCTTCCACAACCAACCAACCCAACATGAAAATATAGACGCTTTTCAGAATGACCAACAAATTTCCAAGTATTTGCATAATGTTGTATAATAAATGTCCTGTGAGATGCAACTTGTACGTTCAACTCATACATATTCATAATGAATATCTTAAAAAGCTGACTGGATTTCCCACTTCTACTTTATAAAACCCATCCTAATACCAGAATAGAGCCCATTGCGAACCGTGCACTGCAATTGCTTCAAGTTGGCCCCACAGAAGAAGTAACTGAGCTACAAATTCTGGAGGATCACCCAAAGGCACAGGTAGGAGCTGTGGCTCATTTCAGAGTTTCACTTAGTAACACATTCAAGCTTTTGGTGTTTGCACCCAAAACATTAAACTGTATAGGTAATAATTCACACAGTAGAATTGCCTTTGGAGAAAGAGAAAGGGTTTAGTAGAGATAAAGAAGGTAGAAAATACGGGTGAGAAAGGAAAACGTATCCTTGGACAAGTTCCTGGAGCAGTATCTGAATATATTTAGAAAACTGCATCCAAATTTGTTTCCATCATAGTTCTGTCACCTCCCATTTAGACTCATTTGACAGTGGTTACTGTCTATTTTCAGTTGCTTTCTGAAGGTCCTGAATATGAGTTATCAGTCCTATTGGGCCTTTTTCGTTGCCGAGTAGGAACATTTCTGGTCTTAGGGATAAGATAATAAATCCGGCCTGGCTCGATTTTATTGCTAAATATGATTTAGCAGCATTACAGGAAACCTGGGCTACTACTCCTATTTTGTGCGCTGGTTTTGCATGTTATTCCTGTCCTGCAGCCCCTTCTACTTCTGGCAGGGCTAAGGGTGGTCTATCTATTTGGATCCAATTGAATATTAATGTTGAAGTTTTGGTCTTAGACCAAAGAGTCCTGTAATTCAAGCGCTGCTTATTAAACATACCCTGAGTTCTTTTTAGCTCTATTCGGTCAATTTTTATAATAATGATTTTACCAATTTTGTATGTGTTTATGTTAAGAATCGGCTTTCCTTTTTAGCCCTCTTGAAGTCAATTGAGGAGGTGGTTCGTTCGCAACTAAATTACCTTCTGTGTGAGGATTTTAATGCTAAACTAGCAGCCAATCCTGAGGAGCAAGAGATTGAGGATCAAGTTGTTTATTATGGTCAGCCTGACTTTAGAAGGAAAGAGTTATGCTCTTACCTTGCCACACATGATCTCCTTGATATAGTTTGTATGTTTATTAGAAATGGCCCACACTGGGCCCCTTTCAGAGGGTGGGGAGGCGCTTCAGTCATTGATTCTTTATTTGCAACTAAGGCTTTTTCATCATCGTTCTCACAGGGCTACATAAAGGAGACAGAGTGGGGAATCGTAATGCTTTAATAGTTTGATTGTCGTAGGTCATTTCCCACTGCCTAGGGCTAACATTCCAGCTGCCTGTATAGCGCTCACCCATCATTATAATGATGGCCTCAGACTAGTTTGGTTATTAAAGGAACCCATGACCACTCTTAATTTACTTTTAAGGAGACTTCAGTCGACATTCCAGGGCTGCCTGGGGGAAGAGAATGGTGATGTTCTGTTAGCCCAGTATGAATATCTATGTTCAAGTATTAGATTTAAGTAAAGTGTCGGGTGTGTAAAACATGTCAGACAAACCTAGTTCACAAAATGATTGTGAAACTTATCTCAAACAAGGTTACTTGAAGCCAGTTTTAAAGGACCTTGAAATTCTGAAGCTGATGGTTTATGGGCCTTTCCCACGCATTTAGTGCCGGTCTGTGCAGTTTTGGACCTTATATAGTTCATGGAATCTTCATGAGCTATTATTGTATAACTGCTTTTGTAGATGTTTTTGCTCAGTGTAACTAACAGCCAGATGTACGAAGCCTGTTTGCTTTTCCTGATGGTCCGAATCGCTGTTTTGGGCCGTTAAGAAAAATGAAAACTGGACTTTTCTTATGTACAAAGCCCTTTAAGGCAGCACAAATTGTGATTTCTACCCTGTAGAAATCGGAATTTGCGATTCCCAGAATAGGAAATCGCAACAAGGAATATCCTATTTGCAATTCCTATTCTGATGTACCATGTATTTCCTAAATGCGACTTGGGCATTTAGGAAATGCAATTACCATGATGTGAAGTCGATGGTAACCAGGTGTAATTTCAAAATAGTACCCCAAATTGTTTTCTTTTTTAATTGCAATAGAGCATGCACATGCCCCTTAGGCATATGTGTGTTCTACAGGTGCATCCCTATTTTTGGGGTGCACCAAGGGGGCCTTTTTTCTCATTGCCATGCTTGGTTTTGCATTTCCTTAATAGCGATGTCCTAATAAGAATTGCTATTTAGGAAATGCAAAACCGTCCCATTGACTCAAATGCAACAGGAAATCAGTGTCTACATTGCATTTTGCATTTCTTAAATAGCGATTTCTATGAAGTGCTATTTAGGAAATGCAAAATTGCATTTTCGTACATCTGGCTCACAATCCCTCGCTGTGTACCTAGGGCCTGAATCAATGATATTGTGGGTTCCCCCTTTTTGATTGTGAGAAATGAACACTTGTAACCTTTTATAATAATTAAATTGACTGGTTTTACTTTGGTATTGTAAGCATTTTTATTTGCCATCTATGTTCATGGATAGCATTTCTATGGAGTTTTTGGTGGTGTTAACATTTAAACTTTGTTCTTGATATTGTTTTACTATGAGTTTGAAGTGATCGAATTGTATTGTATTTTTTTTCTACAAATCGAATAAAGATGAATGGAAATTGAACTGAGGTATCAATTAAAGTCCAAATTCCTGCACAAAGAGGATTTTGATTTTCCAGACAAATTTCACCAGAAAAAAGTGGTAAAACTTGTAGGTGAAAAATGTGCAGAAACGATGTGATAGATTTGGTCTCTGGTGCAGTATACACCGATTTTGTATGCAAACCCTAATTTCCCAAAGAAGACTCAGAATACGAAGTATTTATTCTACCCGGTTAAATAACCCCCACAACAATATCCGTATTTACATGGTATGGTAAATATTTTTCTTTTTATTGAGAATCGGTGGCCTACGTTTTCACAACATTTTCCTTGAGGGGATTTATTCCCTCTCTAAGGCCCCTTTCTCAAAGACTGTAACCGCTGCCTTTATCTCTGCTGTGAACGTGCGAGAGCTGTAGTCATAGGTTATTTTTCGGAATCCTGCCATGTGAGGCCATCGTTAGCTACATGCAGTCATTTTCATAAGTGTCTTGTGGAACTGATATTTCAGATTCATAGTAATTCCAAACCTGCCCTCAATGCGTTAGTTTCTTGGGATGTCACCTTCTCAACGTTTCCACAGCACTATAACGGATCCCATTTCCATACAAGATGGCATTCCACAGGAACCTATGTTTTTACAGTAGGTTCTCCCTTCTGCTTCTCGTTTAGTGAGGTCACTATGGGTCTCAGTAAATGTATTCTGAGAAATAGGTTGTACTTTCCCCATCTCCATAGTTACCAATAATCGGGGTACTGATAACTCAATGTGGATCAATGTGATTGAAAATCTGGCACATTACGAGGTGCACCTTGAGAATCCACTAAAAATTAGAAATTACCAGGGGATTCATTGAATGTCCGATCCCACCGGTATCTCCTCATTCTGGCCTGGACTTTCACCTGGAGCTTATAACAGCTTTCAGCATCTGAATACTCCAGATTAAAAACAATGGGGCTGTTAACTACTGTTATTACCAGAATTTGGAGTTATGAGGCCCCGTGTAACAAGTTATTTAGTGCCTTTTAAGTGCCTTCTAAGGCTGTGGCTCCCATGGTCCTATGCTGATTGTGGCAATCACACCAAGCGACACTGTATATGAGGACATGAGTGCTTATTAAGTATCCATAAAATACTAAAAAATATATGGAGGCCAGTTTTGCTGGTTTCACTCATTACTTTGTGCTTTAGCGAGTGGTCACAGTCTTTGCCAGCATATTCTGCCCAGCAAATGTCTATTAAGTAGTGCTTCTTTTGAGGAAGTATATGGTCTATTGCTTGGTGACACCTAGGGGAACTTACATTTTTAAAATGTCTCGAGTTGCCCTTAATAAAGCCGGGTATCTAGCTTCCAAAGTGCAAAAGTTCCAAACAATTAAGCATGAAGCTGCTATCAAAATCAGATATTTGGTACAGATTGGTAGGCATTTGGGTGCTATATTTGAATGCAAATGTCAAGATTTCTCTTGATGTAACCAGTTCCGGTCGTCCGTGATCAGTGAGAGAACGGTTCCTGTCTGTTTAATAGTTTCACTCATCTCTCTTGATCAGGATGGGCAATTCCCCATTGGATTAAAGAAGATTCCTTCTGAAAAAACCTTAGATTTCCCACCTGTCCTTTGATGTGTGAGTTGCAGATTGACATTGACGACAACACGATGTCTAAGTAAATGACCTGTCCTTTTGGCATGATGAATAAAGCTTGTGCTGCTGTATCAACTTTATATGTGTATGAGTAGCATTTACAGTGCTGCCTGTGCTGTACCATTTGTAATGTAAAAGAGATGCATGCAGGTCTGCTGACGGTTCTGTGTGAGTATGGTGAAAGTCTGCACAACTGATGCAGAAGGTCGATCTGTTGTGTGTGTGGTGATTGCCACTTGCTACCCTAGTGGGACCTTTGTGAGTGGGGACGTGTGCATGGTTCGTGCCTGTATTATACCATTAAAGCACATGAGAACTTACTCAGGTGCATCTGTTTTGTATCTGTGAATGAAACCTTCATTACTGGTGTCTGGGATGCTCTTCTTTTGAGCACTTCACATTCTGGTTTTGATTGCGGTTTCTCATTTTGATTTGAACTTATTGCAGTATTTTATCACACACTCCAAGAGTGGCACTCGTATTTTCATTCCTGACTAAAAGAACTGAGTTGTCTACATAAAGTAGCTTTGTGATGGCTGCGCTTCACAGTTGCATGTTATTATGTTCACATCGTGTAATATGAACAGGATGCCATATATCTAAAGGTTGGCAGTGGGCGACACACCAGCTTCAGACTGATTTTTTTTTTTAATTCCCTATTAGTCAATATTCATAATGGTCAAGTAAGGGAATGTCATTTTTCTTGGACATATGGGCATGATTTAGAGCTTGCAGGCAAAGTAAAAACGTGAACAGGGGTCTGATTTAGAGTTTGGCACAGGGCTTACTCTACCACAACGGTGAAGGATATCCCGCCTGCCCAAAAATAAATCCTATTATATTCTATGGGATTTATATTTCGGAGGACAGTATACCCATCACCGTGGTAACAGAATAACCCTTCTGCCAAACTCTAAATCAGGCCCTGAATTCCCTGTCCCCCAAATCCCGGTCAGCCCACCCTACTGTAATTCAGGCCGACTGTTAGCTTTCCGCCAGTAGTGCCTCCTTTGGCTCCATCTATGACCTCATGAAGATCTGGCTGTCGGAGTAAGGGCATCACACACCCGCCCTATTTCAGACAGATAGTCTGAGAGCTTTTTTTCTGTCCAGCGTGACCAGAGCAAACCTAGCAGTGATATACAGAAACATTAAAATTATGGCAACCCCTTCCACATCAATAAAAAAAATCATTGGGTGTGGGTGTCATTATTTATTTGTTTTCCTAAAACAAACAACTTTTTTGAGACTTCGGTTTTTGAAAAACAAAAAGATTGATGGCGAGCCATCAAAATGGATGACAGCTGCCCACCAAACACTTGATACCTTCAGAGGAGCTGATGTGATGGCGTTCCTCTGAAGGTCGAGAGATCATCACTGGGTTGGTCACCAATCTGACGGACAGAGATAAAATTGTCACACCCTAAATCAAGTCCATAATTATAATACACAATAAGAGAGATGATGCTGAGGACAAAGAATGGTGCCTCAGGATAGGAGGTGTGGTGGGGCATGGAGAAGCATTTATTCTCCATCCTAGCAACAAGGTTCTCTTAGCTCTTACTTTGCGGTATAGTAGTAGCTGTCCATAGGCACATGGCAAAATAACTGTTCTAAAGGATGGCTGTGCATCAAGTAAGAAACTAGTTGACTTGCAATTGCTTCTTGAGTGTGCCTACAATAAGAGCTGCTAGTGTGAAGACTGCCAGATTTAACTGCATAACTTTCAAAGATGTAGCATGTTAGGGAGTCCTCCTACTAGATGAACTGTTTGAAGATTGTATATGAGCAGACTGTTGTGTACCTTGAGAAGTCTTACATCTAGCTTATGATCTATGTAAAGGACCAAGGTTGTTAACTCAACAGCAAAAATGTCTTGCCAGCCGCAGAAATGCTCCTGATGAAGTCCCCTGATGCTGTGCCATAGGTTGCAAAGCCATCAAGATACTGTTGTAATTCTAAGACGCTCACATCCCGTACAACCAGTTCCCCCTTGAATAAGTATTTGCCCAAGTGAACTTCTGGCTTTACTTTAGAGTGAGATCTTCAGATGCCATGACAGTGGGGAGTTCCTAAACTGCTTTGATAGTAATAACAAATGAGCCGATTTCACACAGTTGATCAAAAGGTGGTCTGGAAACTCTTTATAGAGTGGGTTTCCAGCTCGTTTTTGGACCCTTCACATAGCAGTTGTCCATTAAAGGGTGTGTATAAACTTCATGACATCAGCAACAAACTAAGAATATTTTGGATTTTTTTAAGTGGTTATGGGGAGGAAAAATGCCTCGCAAATGGAGTATGGCACAAAACCACGCTCCTCCAAGGCCAGGCCCCTTCCTCTCTGTGTTTACAAGTTGGCAGGTCTGAATTCAACATGTCACTATTTCACCTTTTTTGCTTTGTCATCTTTTCTGACTACTACATCTTTGTAGTTATTACATTGAGCTACAAATATATCGCTTTAACGTAGATATAACCTTCAATTTATATATTGTGCCTGTGTTGCTTTCTACATTAAGAGATATGCTCATAAATGCACTCTGTTTCTTATGCATCTAATGCTGTAATGTAGAATGTTTAATTTGGGAGCTTCTGCTGCACACATTCAAAAATGCTAATACAGGAAACCTGGGCGATTACCCTAGACTCTGGGTACAGAATGATATTTTTTACACTTTGAGGTCAGCTCCTGGGGTTTCAAGGCAGGCATTTCCAACATTCTTAGCAACCTCTGAGAGGATCCATACCTTTTGATCAGGGTCGGATTGGCAAACAGGGAAATCTGACAGTGGCAGAAGCGCTGGTCAGTGTGCGGGTTGGCTTTTTGGCTGCTTGTGGGCTCATTTTATGATGTGATGGGCCAGGCTTTACTGTTGACTTCCCTAACAGAACCATAAATGTTAAGTGGAGACTACACTAATTCTTTTCAGTCCCCCATACCTAGCAAAACACCTATATATTATGTCTTTCTACGTTTAGAAATACCCCTATGTGCTATGTGGGTCAATATTTGAGCTATCGATTTCACTAACAGGGGCACTTTTTTGGGTGCCTGTGCCTATTACCTGTCCCAGCCGACCCTGCTTTTGATTTGAGAGAGAGGGAGGGTTCTGGTGGCAGATTCCAATCCTGCTCTCCCTCAGGCGACCTTGCTCTTCTTTTGGTGGAGTTCATGGTCCCTCTTCACCCAGGAGGTTCTCGTGTATCTCCCTTCTAGAGGGTGTAGTGGAATTGCACCGTCCCCCTTTTTCTCGCTCCCAGGAGCAGACTCTGCCTTCCTTGCACTAGGTGAGTCTGTGTCTCACTCTTTTTAGGACTTAATGAGGAGGAGGGAGCGGGTGGCAGGGAGTGGATTGAGTTCCTATGGTCCCCTCTATGACAAATTTTCATCACTTGCCCACTGTGGGGAAAAAAACTTTTAAATTTGCTCTCTCTTTCTGGTACAATTTTTTATGCAGTCCCACTTCCTGCCACAGTTACCTACTCACATGCAGTTTCGCGCTGCCAGGTCCCGGTGGATAAGACCCCTGCTGCTGAGGTATTCCATTCCTGCGGCAATGTCCACAAGGAAGCCCACCAGGATGCGGAGTGGCACAGTCTTGGGGATAAAAGCAGAGGAATCAAGCATGAGACCATTATACACAATCAATGACCAAGGCATATCAAAATATCATGAAGACATTGCTACAGAACAGGAGGACCTTCAATGGAGAGGGTATCAGAAGGAGGATGTTCAGATCCAATCAGCGTGGACAACGAAAAGGTACAGGCAGCCATCGAATAAATGTGGGCCCTCCCAATCCAACATTTGATTTATCTTAGACTGTGATTCTATTTCAAAATTCTACCACTCTGAGCTTTTGAATTAAAAAAATAGTTTTATGAGCGCTCTACAAAAATGCTAATCAAACTGTGACATAGAAGGCATAATGCCGGAAGCATTGTATATGACTACCAGGCGTAGGATGTTCCCTCATCTTGTCGAAATGCATGTGTTCAAAATTTATCTGTTCTAAGTTTTCTAGGTGAAAACGTAAATGGTCCCAAATGTATGTGTATGAACTTCAGCAATAAATCACATATGCGATAATAAACCAAATCTACATCCAGTTATTCTCTTGCTGCTGGCATCTTATATGAAAAATACCTCACAAGTTTAAAGTCGCACAACATCCATATCTTCTTCCATGGTTTACAAAATGAGTACCACGAAAGATGGTAATGGTGATGCCTTCTAATTAGAGTGCTTAGAAACATCAAATATTGTAATACGAAGCACTATGTACAAATGAAGAAAACAAGGACCATTTTGAAATGTTCTGCAACTTGTATAGTAAATATTCGAAAATGTATATTTTCTATTGAAAACAAAACAAGGGTTTTTGTACAAAGGTATTTTGAAATAGGATACGGTAAATAAGAGGACACATATGCTGTCATTAAGAGGAACGGATTGAGACAGGGCTTATTCCCCCACTTTGGTATGCTAATTTCAGAAAGGTTCAATTTTTTAATAAACCAATATATTTCTACTAAAAGATACTACATAAACTTTGTTGTGTTTTCTATAATTCTAAATGAATATGTTTCGAATATTTAAATGAAAGTGACAAAAGCCATTAAAGGTAATTCTGGTCGGACCTTTGTCACTTTATTTTTCCTGCGGACCAATGGCAAGGCTCAAAACCATTCGAGATTGAGGAAGCCTGCTATATTACAGCTTGCAGAGGATTATGGAAATGTGCTCTGAAAAAGGGACTTCATGCTAAATATCTGAGACTTACATTTTCAATAACATAATTAAGCCAGAACACAAGAAGGATTGAATGAATAAAGGTTAGAACAAAACAGGTAAAATTTAAAGACCTGCATCAGCAAATGGTAAGCCTCCAGTGCTTAATTTGTGCTTGTTGTTTCCGGTGCTGAGCACCAGCACATATTTTAGAGGGCCGGGGTTTATTAGTCTGCCTCACTCATTTGCTGCGAGCAAAAGGCACATGTTGGAAAGACCGAGGAAGTAAAAAACGTAAAAAGGGTCACAAAGGGAGAAATTAGAAAGCTGTAAGAGTGAGCTGAAGGGGCAGGGAGTGGCTTTATATGGATTGAAGAGGCCTGAGATGACTTCAGAATTTCGTGTATCGACATTTAATTGCAGCAGCCGCGTGTTTAAGAGGAGAACTTTGAGCACCGGCACCTTTTTATTTACAAATTAAGCACTGTAAGGCTCCCTACAGGAAATAGAGGATGTTAGTGGCAAGTCCAGACTTTGGGCCCACGGATAAACTTTCCGTTATCAGGGACTCTGTTGTGTTATAGTGTTTTGTGAGTGAGCTATGTAAGGATTCAACTTCCATCAGCGTGGAATACATGGAATGGATGTTTGGTGAGGGTGCTATGGCCAGGAGAAGTCTAGCTGTTTGACTGTCTCAGAAGGAGGGATTAGCTGGTAGCTCCTGCTGCTTCCGGCGGATCTTGCTGCATGAAACCTATGTGCTGGGCAGGATTTGCCATTCAGTCACTCTGGCATTTCCGTGGGAGGCTCCAGGCCTTTTAGAGTACAATGGGGCACCATTAATCAAGCATGAACGCAATACTGCCCCATTAGCTCCAATCGAGTCAGAGACACCCACAGTGTGGGATTGTTGTCACATTTATGCCATTGATGACTTTGGTTTAAGCTCTAAGTACCTGACACCTGCAACCTGAAACACAAACAATAAAAAACTGTATTTGTACCTGTATGCAAGAATTTTCAGCATTTTGACATCTGTGATGATTGGAAATGGTAGAAAATATATGATGGGGAAATGAATCTGAAGCGAGTGAGAAGAAAAGTGTTCCACTAGAAGCTCCTTTGTAGAGTTGGTTTGAGTTCTAGAGCAATACAGAGTTGCCTGCAGTCCTGTGGCCAACAACCGCTTTGCGCGCAGCTCAACTGCTGTGTTTGGTGTAAGAGTGTTATCAGCCTGCCAGCCGGCTTGGACAGCAAAGTGTCTAGAAGCCAGAGAGCCACCCAGGAAAAATGTTCAGAGTCCAATCTTCTGTGGTGTATGTGGGGACATGGATGATGATGAGGTGTGCCCGAGAAGGAAAAATATAAAACCAAGCTGAAGCCATCGAGAGGTTTGCTATAGCAGTTCAAAAAGGAGCAGTAATCGTCCTTAGGGGACAGTGGCCCTTTTGAGTGGAGTCTGTGAATATTTCTTTCTGCACCAGTTCTACCTATACTTTTTGTGGTGCAGCTTGTTTTTTGACACGCTTGCACTACATCCCTTGCATTAAACAGACTGCGTGAGGTGGAATTTTGTTGTCAGTGGCATGACATGTTGTATGGACATTCTGGTGACTCCAGAAACTGTATGCATGTGCTTCATTTGTGCATGTATGTGGTGCTAGTGTGCTTACGGTATGCCCAGCGGTATCTTTGTGCTCTTTGGGTACCCATTTTAAGGAGCGCAGTCGCGTGTGTGTGTGTGTTTTTAGGGTTATTCTCTGTCTGGCTTATACAAGGATGTTTCCAATGACTGCATGACATTCAAGAATGAGACAACAGATTTACCAAGAGTCTTTTGGCGAGGCATAGCTTAGTCAGTGAGATTTGGGGGATGTGAATATCAAATTTCCCAACTAACATTGCACTGGTTGGTAAGGTGGAGGGGTGATATCACAAAGGGCATTCACCACCAATAAGAGATCGGAAAACTGTGAGTGCAGCTCTCTGACTGCTTTTCAATCAGACATAAGTTGTTTTTTAATTGTTACAGTCCACCTCTGTTTCAGATTTTGTTGGTGCAACAACCCAAATCTTAATGCTTAATTTGTAGAAGAATAAGTCCTGGTGCCCAAAGCTTGCTCATAAGTCCGCAGCCGGCACAGAGGCGCCAAATTCCAAGGCTGTGTAGCCTGGAACTCATTGCATGTCTTTTTAATTGACTACCAGACACCCCCCGCCCCTTTGTCTCACTCTTGCAGCTTCCTGCTTACCCTCTTTGTCAAGTAATTCTGTCTTTCTCTTTCTCCTTTGTGCGTTTTTTCTTTCTTTCTCTGGTACAATGTCAGATGAGGAAAAATAAGTGCCAGTCCCCAAAAAAGGGTGCCGGTGGTTCCCACCAGCACCCAAATGCCTAAATAGGCACTGCTTTAAGTCAGATGAGGATGATGAGACACACATACATAGACATGGCAAACTTGGCTTACGGCCCTCTGACCCAACTACCAAGTCAAGAATGCACTTATTTGTGGGGTGTCACAATTCAAACACCCACACCCCTGAAACTACGCCCCTAACTTTAGGTGGCCCTAACAATGCAAAAAGGACTTTGTATGCAAACACCACACCATGCCCCTATGTTGACCCTGACTTGCTGGGGAAGTTTAATCCCAAAAAGAATGTTTAGAGTGGAAGTTTGTGGTTAGTCACATCAGATTATACTAGTTCTGCAGTCTCTAAGAGGTGCATCTGCCCAGCTTATCCCAACGAGTTCTCTTTGCAAAACACATATTTGAGAGATTTTTGTTTGGCCAATTACAAGGATAATCAGTTGCCACATTTTGCTTGTTTGTATGGCACTAAGTTGGATACTTTAAGGAATTGGAGATTTCAGCTAACGTTTGGTTAAAGGTCTGTTACTGAAGCACCTTACATATTTTAGGAGTTCCCTTATTATGGGTGTAAAGACGTTTTTGTTAAGTGATTTCTTGCCTTGTGTTTTCGCTGACTGATCTGAAGTTGGTGGGTTCAACTGAGAAGATGCAATAATGCATGTTGTGGTGTACTGTTTAGCTCTGCATGTGGGTTGGCTTAGGGCTGGGGATCACTTTGCTAAAGGAGATTACATGATAAGTGGGTCGGTCTATTGCGGGATTAGTTATTCTGTGAATACATTGTGTTGTTTTTTATATGAGTACATTGAAGACATAGAGACAGAACATCGAGACCTTCTGTGCTGGACGAGGTTGAATTGCAACTGGGCCTTGACTCGTTGTGGAGCAACGGAATTCAGTGACTACATTGACATGGTCATTACTCACATTTATCAAAGAGTGATTTTGCCTGTTATGAGCAAAATATCTTTTATGATCGGAGTGTGGCGGTGCACTGCCATGCAATATTTTATGTGGTTCTGTGGATTTACTGGGATGTTTGGTAGTGTGTATCAGTGTACAGTATTTTAGCCTGCTTGTGATTTTTTGGGAAAGGGAGAAGTATTGCTTCACATTCTGCTGTGTGTGCAGGATGTCTAAGCTGTGGCATGATGTTTTATCCTTTGGAATGGAATATAGGGAAATGATGTGCTGCATATTTTTCAAGTCTTGGAGTTTGGTGGCTTAGCCAACTGGCTTGTGTCTGATGCATGGTAGAGGTGATAAGACCTGTAGTTCTTAGTGATATGAATTACTAAGAAGTAATAGATTTTATACTCATGCATGTGAATTTCATTTGTCATAGCAGACTCCTCTACCAACAAACGGCTGCAGACCACCAATATTCCTTACATAGCACAGATTCTGGGATGTGGTGTACATGTCCAATGCATGTGGATTTCCTTTATCGTAGCAGACTCCTAACCCGACAAAAGGCTGCAGACCACCAACATTCCTTATGTAAGATTCTGGGATGTGGTGTACAGGTCTAAATAGGACTTGTCTGCTTGGTCCACCTGTGGCAAACCACATCTTACTTGAGGATATCCACTTCGAGATATTGGCATAAATATGAACTAAGTTAAAGTAAGTGGTACTCTTGATAATATTTTAAAAATTTCTCCCACACAGACTCACATCTGACACACCTAGGCTAAAGGGGCAGTTATGTAGATGCTGTATTATGCAGGCTACAGTCAGAGTAAATATGAAGAACAAAAGTCTATATAATGAGAATTTTGGGGTTGGATAGGCTGGATCTTTGGGCAAAAACATTAAGAACTAAGTGAAAAATGGTGTGTAAAATAGTGGTTGATAGTATGCCTTACCATTGGCATCTCCTGGTGCTGTGTCACCAACAGGAAGGAGCGCAGATCTCCATGTCTCATGAAGGGGAGGACAAGCATTGGCATCGGAAACCTCTGCTCACAGGCGTCCCTGAAGGAAACCCCTAGACAAAAATAACACATGTACCTTAGTGTAAAGCATCACTCCGTCGCGCCCCATCATTTCGTCTTACTTAATCATGTTCTCCACAATTCTGCTGAGACTCTAGCTCACCTACTGCTCACCACATATCTCTTTCCTACTTTTCTTTTCAAGTCCATCCTTTTCATTTCATCCTTTCCACTATTTCACATTTCTTATCTCTCTTTAACTCCATCTCACATACTTTCCTTTCTCCTTCTAGTATCTTTTCTATGCATCAATCAATTGACTTCTGAATTCCTCACCTACTCTGTGTCTCTTTTCCACTTGGATTTTTCACAACATCACAATCTCCTTTTCAAAGCCAACCATGTTGCTGTTTTTGAACCTTAATCAAATAAAGTTGGGCTTACCCAAGAGTTGGAGAACATTTTGGTGATCAAAGCTCTTCATGAGTGCTGCTTCGCTCAAGAAGGACCCCATTTCTTCTGTTGTGCACATCCCATCTTGAAGCAAAACACAAGAAATTTTAAGTTGCAATGCCTAGATCTAGCATATAGTCATCATATGCTGCTATAGGCCCTTAAAGCAAACTACCTGTGGAAGTATGTGGGTGAAAACAGCAAATCTGAGCTAAAGTTACCCACAAAGTATTCTCAGTTGAGTTTGGTGGGATACAAACTGAAGGTCAGCATTAACTAAGGCCAACAATTTAACAGCTGGAAGGGTGGACAGGTGTAAGGAGGACACAAATATAAAAAATAGCTCTAGACTGATACATATGTAGACGTTTTTTGGCCATGGCTGTGAATTGTTCTAATATTAAACAATTCCAGCCACCCAGCTCAACAAGAGATACTCCAAGTAATGGACATACATAAGATGAACACCATAAGAAATGTATACCTGGATAAGAGGGAGACATTCAGAATGTCACATTGCCCCAGCCACTGACTATTGCATGAAGTTCTTTTAAGTGGCCTTAACTCTAACTGTGAGCTCTAAAGTTGGGGGTCTTTTTCCATTGTATTTTTACAGTTTTGCGACTTTCATCCTTGTATATCCATATCTAAATGTTCTCATTTGATTAGTGTTATCCCTATATTTGGATAGTAAAAAACAAAGTTGCACGCAGAATATTTCTACATTTATATAACTGCATAATGTACACTCACATTTCACTGCATGTAAGGTTTAAGGACCTGAGTTAGATCTCAGCAGAGGGGTTACTCCGTAACAACAGTGACTAATATCCTGTCTGCCGAAATCTAAATCCTATTGAAAATTTTGTGACAGAGTAACCCCACCAACGAGATGTAAATCAGGACACACTTGCAAACATCAGTAATGTTAATATCAGCACAGTAATCATCGGTTCCTAGCTTTTATGAGGAAATATTCTTTTGTTAAATTCCTAGGCAATCAATACACACAGTTTCTGGTCTGCCAGTCATGAGTGATAGCTTGTGCAGACAGCAAAATATGATAACATTTCTGTATTTTCCAGTTTTGAAAAATAAAGACTGCCACAGGAATCGATTGCTTCATTCTGTATATATGTGGCTATCAGCAAATACAGAAATCTGGGAGCCTTATGACACTGCCTTCTGAGTTTCTTCACCAACAGACTTGCTCAGCATGAAACATGTTATACCTGAGATATAACCATCCTGAACTTTAGATTGCTGCTGTTTTGAGTGCAAGTGAACCCGAAAAAAATGTTTGACTCTTATTTTTCCTTGAGACAAGAGTGAGTGCACTCATAAAACTCTGCCAGTCAAGATATGGAATGGGTATCTAGACAGCACTTACTACCTCTGATGAAGTGCTGAACAGCTTTGTGGATTGGTAGCATGCTACTCTGTTGGTACCAAATACTAATGCTAGGGTCATGAATAATGGTTAGTGTTTGTCATGTTTATCATGATGTTGTCAGGCAGTTTGATAGGCTTCTTACCCTTATCAGCCAACACTGCTCCTTATATAAGCTGTATATAAACCGTTCTCACTGGCTGGTACTGACAATATATAGATTTCCCATGAGTTGTTCTCTACAGAAAACCAGGGCCATAAATTGCAATATACCTTTGATATTTAAGTATGTTAACATGTTACTTCATGAGGAACTTTTAATACCTCCTCCTTTACCATAACGCTCAGCAGTAAGAAAGTTGATTGAAGTTGATAAAGGCTGCTTAATAATTCCCTTTATTGCTTGACACCCCCATAAGACAAAACTGCTAAGTGTCATATCCATCACCCAGAACTGTACTAGTCCATAGTAATACATTACCAACTGTATGAGGTGGAGAATAATTGAAGAGCTCTGCCAAAGGCCACTGGCCAATGGAGGACTCTAATTTAGTCCACCTCTGCCAGTCCTGACTAGCTACATACTACAGCCACTTCTTGACATCTCACAGTGACAATGAGATATTGGATGAGATTAACAAAGTCCATCCCAGCAGATCTCGCCAGCATTTCTCCCTTTAACCTGTGCCTGCTAAGGACCATAAATAAAATATCTCAGAATGGACAGCCCAGTGCAGTTACCAACTACGTGTACTAGGAACATAAGAAATACCAACAAGTATTGGCAAAACCAATAGGTCTTGCCTATGCAAAATCTGTTGGTTTTGGCAATGTTTTTTAGCCGTGTTGTAAATGGCTAAAAGTAAAGATACGCTTTATAACACAGCCAGTGCTGACTGCTTTAAAGCATTTTTTTTTTTACTTGCAGCCATACTACACTTAAGCCAGTTCTGTTGTATAATCTATACTATAACGTCTCTGTAGATCTATAGTCTGGCGGCCACAAGCTCACTCCTGAAATTTGCATGCAGTCTCCTGTTCAAAATGTGCAAGTATTTATCTACAAGTTAATCAACATGAAAGAAAGCAACTAGCTAGGTTGTCCTGCACAGTTATCTTTTGGGCCACCTTCATTTTTAAAGATATTCTGCAACAAATGTGTAAAATATGGAAAAGTCTCTTAAAAAATACCAAAAATGTATTTTATTTACATGCATAACTGTTGCATCTTATTAGTTATTTATGGAATAGTTTTCAAACTTGAATTTTGAAACGTTCATGTTTCCACTCAACCTGACAATGCCAATAGTGAACTAAGAGGCAAGTGAGTTATATGCACCCTTTGGTTGGCATGGGTCACTATTGTACAAGGACAACATTTTTGTAAAATCAGAGACGTTTTTGTGAAGCGCACATCCTGAAGGTATGTATTTCAAGTTTCTATTGTATGTAATTATAAAGAACAAGCATTGGCAAAGCCAATAGGTGTCGCCTATGCGAAAGCTATTGTCTTTAACAATGTTTTTTGTACATGTTGAAGATGACTATAATAAAGATGTGAAGTAACAGAAAGAGTGGCCCACTTGAAGAACCAGGTTTGAGTCTCTGCATCGGCTCCACTTCATGTGATCGTGGCCAAATTATGCAATCTCCCAAGTGCATAAAAAAGTGTCTTTGTGCAATGTAACCTCTGCTCTAATAAAGCACTGAAATACTTTATGAAACTTTTAAAAGCTTTTTATAAAAGCTGCCCGCAGAGTGAAAAAAGGTGATCCGTACACTTTTAAGGTCTGCCAGTGTCCTAGGTGAGAAGAAGAGAAAGCCTGAGGGGGAAAAGGCCTGTGAGGGGTGAAAGGAAAGATGAGGAAGCGTGGCAGCCGAGGAGGCTGAACTCGCACCGTGCCACAGGGAGTACTGGGACGGCAGACACTCGCTAGGGAGTGGGGAGATATCAGCCATAGCTGGTTTTGAGTTGGGGTAGTAGTAAAATATAGCAATAATTGGTGTCCATGGGCTTCCCAGAGCTTTTGGACTCTGTGCCACTGCACCTGGTGAATCATTCACATCATGAACTTAGTGCCTGCAAGGTAACTGCACTTGTGACTGCTTGTTTGTAGTAAACCACCTGCTTGTTTATAGTAAACCATAGCAATAATCGGTGTTCCGTGGGTTTCCTAGTGCTTTTGGCTTCTATGCCATTGCACCTGCTGCCCTATTGCCTGCAAGGTAACTGCGCTTGTGACTGCTTGTTTAGTAGTAATATATTTCAACAACTGGTGTTCAGAGATTTGTCTAGAGCTTTTGGCCCCTGTGCCACTGAACCTGCTGCACCATTCAAATCATGGCCCTAGTGCCTGCAAGGTAGCTGAACTTGTGACTGCTTGTTTAGTAGTAAAATATAGCAATGACCAGTGTTCAGTGGTTTTCCTAGAGCTTTTGGCCCCTGTACCACTGCACCTGCTGCTCAATTCAAATCATAGCCCTAGTGCCTGCAAGGTAACAGAAGGAAATTGTGGGTATCCAGTAATATATGTGTTCTGAGAAAGGCACAGTTGCAGATAAAATACATAATTAATGTGGAGCTAAACAAACAAAAGCTTTCATAAAAAGTGCCTTTAAACGTATCCAACTTTCCAAAACGAGATACCCCAGAAGTCATAAATAAAGCATATGCTTTACACATCAAAGTGAAAACCAAGCAATGTTAAATTGTGTTACAATGTCACTGGCTCTTTCCTGTGAAAAGATCTTATCTTGTGCTTGACAGTGAATGAGCCATAAAGAGTGTAAATTGCCCAAGATCACCATGTGTTAGGCTGAAGCTGAGACTGAAATGCTGTTTTGTACTTTGTTCCTAAAAGACAGTTTCAGAAATCAAATGGCATCACCAAAGAAGAGGAATTATGCAAAAAAATCTTAAACATGAAAAAATCTCTTCAACAATTTCATAAAGTATTTAATTTACATGTAGAACTATTTCATCTTAGTAGCTAGTATTGTATTGCACTGTATGTGTAGCTTTTATAAAGCACATAAGACCAAAACGTATCAAAGCGCTAAAAAGAAGGAAGAGAAATCAGGCAAAACAAAATCCGGCTAGTCAATCCTGACCCCAAGTGGAACCCCTACCCACTCCTAAAGAGTAAACAGTCATGTTTTCAAATGTTTATGAAACACTAAATAAGCGTCAATACTACAGATAGATTTATGGATGGAATTCCACAGCCTTACGGCAGGTACTGAGAAAGCCCGTTCCCCCACCTGGCTTTCTTGGCCCATGGTACCACCCTGTATCGTCCAGCTGATCTCAAATGTCTCCGGGGCACATACCAGTTCAGAGAAGCATTCAGGTAGCCCGAGCCCCGAGAATGTAGGGCTTTATATATCAAACACAGGGCCTTAAAGGACACACATTTCTTAATGGGCAGCAAGGGTAGATGAAGCAGCCCTCCTGAGATCGAGGAATGTTTGGGTAGTCCCAGGACTAAGCATGCGGCCGCATTCTGGATGATTTGCAATTTATCCAGAGAGAGCTGATTGATATTCAAATACAGGGTGTTGGACCTGGCCAAACGTTTTGCCTCCTTCCTCCTATTTTGTCTGACCTGTTGTTGTTGGCTTTTGAACTCTGGGCACTTTACCACTGCTAACCAGTGCTAAAGTGCATATGCTGTCTGTGTAAATTGTACTGTTGATTGGTTTATCCATGATTGGCTATTTGATCTACTTGTAAGACCCTAGTAGAGTGCACTATGTGTGCCTAGGGCCTGTAGATTAAATGCTACTAGTGGGCCTGCAGCACTGGTTGTGCCACCCACTTAAGTAGCCCCTTTACCTTGTCTCAGGCCTGCCATTGCAAGGCCTGTGTGTGCAGTTTCACTGCCACTTCGACTTGGCATTTAAAAGTACTTGCCAAGCCTAAAACTCCCCTTTTTCTACATATAAGTCAAATATAACCCCTAATGTGTGCCCAAGGTAACCCCTAGAGCAGGGTGCTGTGTGGGTAAAAGGCAGGACATGTACCTGTGTAGTTTATATGTCCTTTGAAGGAGACGGTCCGCGTGCTGGAAAACGACGCACGTCTTCCTCGAGTGAAAAATAACGACGCAAGTCCGTGTGTGAAGGGGCGAAACCGCCGCACACACCATTTTACCTCCCATAGAATGACGCATGTTCCCCGCATGAAAAATAACTATGCAAGTCCGTGTGTGAAGGGGCGAAACCGACGCACACACCATTTTTCCACGCATCTCCTCCTCTGCGGCCCTCTGCGGAGATTTTCCACTCCAAACCAGGTACTTTGTGCTTGAAAGAGACTTTGTTTGCTTTTTAAAGACTTAAGACACTTCAAATCTCTTTTTAGTGATATCTCTACAAATTCATATTGCATCTCTGATCGTTTTGACCTGCAAATATCCAGATAAATATTATTTATTTTTCTAAACACTGTGTGGTGTATTTTTGTGGTGCTATATTGTGTTATTGTATGATTTATTGCACAAACGCTTTACACATTGCCTTCTAAGTTAAACCTGACTGCTCGTGCCAAGCTACCAGAGGGTGGGCATAGGGTAATTTGGATTGTGTGTGACTTACCCTGACTAGAGTGAGGGTTCTTGCTTGGACAGAGGGTAACCTGACTGCCAACCAAAAAACCCATTTCTAACACATGGCATTACAGTAATCCACTGAAACCCTTAGTTCTTTAAGCAACTGAGGTAGGATTGTCTTCAAAAGTCGAATCATCCAGAAACATGAGCTAACCATTCTGTTCACCTGGGTGTCAAATGTCAAATGTCAAGGCAATATCAAACATCATACCCAGGTTTTTGGCCAACGCTAATGGCACGGGAGATGTGGCGAAATTGTCTGCCCACCACTGTTCAGTCCAAATGGAGCTATCCCTTCAAAACACAACAATCTCAGTTTATTTCCCCATTTAATTTCAATCAGTTCATTTTTATCCATCCACTGACTTCCTGCACACAGACCGAAATTTGTCCTGTCCGAGCCTCATCCCTGCCATCCGACCTGGAAATGATGATCTGGGTATAGTTCACATAGGACGACACCAGGAAACTGAAAGAACATACTTGTTTCGCTAAGGATGCACACATATAGGTTGATTAAGTCTGGGTTCAGAGATGGCCCTAGGGGAACTCCACAGGGAAGCTGAAAAATGAGCAGCCCTGAAATCGCTGCAACACACTGCAAGCAATCTTTTGAGGAAAGATTCCAGCAGCTTTAATGCCCATCTCTCATCTCTGCCGTTGGTGCATCCTTTGCGCTATCAGAGCTGGAGAAATAGTGTCAAAGGCTGCAGATACATCTAGCAGTAACAGGATAGCCGCTCCTTCCTGATCCACTTGCATGTGCATAAAGTCGGCCACGGTGATGAGTGCCGATTCTGTGCTGTGATTCTTCCTGAACCCAGGAGATCATAATCAAGGAGAAATTTTGCTAAATCCTGGTTTACATGCTTCTCCAAGACCTTAGCAAGAGCAAGTAACAGAGAGATTGGACGAAGATTTTTCACGTCGCCGGGGCCCCTCTCTGGTTTCTTTTCCAGCTGAATCACCACCACTTCCTTCTAGACGTGGAGATAGACCCTTGCCTCCAGTACCGCTACAAAGATCCTTTCTAAGGCCTCCGCTTTGAGGTCTGGAGTTTCCTGCAGAACACTAGGTAGATAAGGGTTGTCCAGAGAGCCAGATGTAATACCTGAGAGCAGGGTCTTGCTCTTAGAAGCAGGCAGCGGAGAGAATCTGGTCAAACCTGTGGGAACAAATGTTCCATGGCTGCCCTACCTTCCCTCTGACATTGCTGAGGGGCAGAGTCAGGTGGGTCCTCCAAAGGAGCAGGGAACTCCACATGAATCTTCAAATTTTCCTCTTAAAAGTACTGAGCAATTTTGTTTCTGAATCCTTGAGAATTCTCCCCATCTTGCTGCCACCAGGGAGACATAAGGGAGCGGACCGTATTAAAAAGCTCCCTAGAAACATTCAGAGATGCTCTAACCTTCTGGGCAAAAAAGCCTGGTTTGACCTCCTTAATTGCAGTTTTATATTTAGTGGTCAGCTCTTTGAGTTCAAGTTTCCCTACCAGTTCTGAGGTCAGCTTCCATTTCCTCTCCTGCCTCCTGCACTGCCTTTGCAGCTCCTTCAGCTCCTCTGACCACCACGGAGCAAAGAGTTTCCTCTTACCTTTTGCATTGACTATTGTCATGGGGACTGCTTCCTCCACCACCAACCTAACCCAGTTATTGAAGTTCTTCCCCAGTAAGCCTCGTTCTAACATGCCCATCATCCTAAATTTCTCTATTTTAATTTTACCCCAATTGCCTCTACTCTTTAGAGGACTTTGAAGATGTTTCGTTGACTGGGTCCTCAGGACATTAAAGGATACTAGCCTATGATCTGTCCATCCTAACTGGGAGCACTTCAAAGTAACAGAGAACTCTTGACTGTCAAAAATCCCGTTGAGTATATGACCAGCTTCATGAATGGCTGAGCTAACTCGTTGGGTCAAACCAAAGCTGGTCGTCAGATCTAATGATGCTCTGGTGTCTCGGTCCTGCTCTTCCTCTAGGTGCAGATTAGAATCCCCCAGAAAAATTAGGCTATGGCCTGCAATGAATGGCTCCAGTTCCTGGTGCCACTTAGGGATAAATTGTTTTTAGAACCTGGTGCGCAATAATTCAAGGCAACCAACCTGATAACATTCTTACTTTTAATTATAATATTTCCAGCTTCACGTCCTTTATTACCAGTACTGATAGAATCAAGTGTGCAGCTCCACCGCTCCCTAAGAATCATTGTTAGGCCACCACCCCAAACCCCTACTCCTGGTCCTGTCCAGTCTTACCACACAATCACCTGGTGGAGTAGCAATGACAAAGTTGGGCCCTGAGTACTCCTTAGCCCAAGTTTCAGTGACAAACAAACAATCCAGGTATGCTGAGGCAATCAACACATCTAATTAAATCAGTGCAATCAGTGCAAGTTTTTTTGTAAGTAATAGTTTTCAAACATGATTTTTGAAACATTTATGGTTTCACCCACCCTGACAGTCCCAATAGTCAGCTTCATGCCCCTCGAATGAAAGGCAAATGTTTTGTGCAGCTGAAGAACAAGATACCGTTTGAGATGGCGATATCTAAAATAAGATTTAAAAAAAGGAAACAAGCAGGCTCCATTTAGAAAGTATATTGCATCCCTCTTTCCTGTAAACGCTATCACTTTGAAGTCAGCTGAAAGCAAAATGACAAAGCTTGACATTAGATCTCAGTGTCTGAATGCCCTCCAAATGTGATGTGATAACAAGATTTATAGGCCTGTTTATTACAGAAAACAAGTTCGTAGAAGAATACTGTAAAAACAACTTTGGCACAGGGCGTACAAAATCGAGCTGGGGAGACTAAAGCAAAAAAGCCAGCAAATGGAAACCCAGAAAATGTAAATTACAAACCACAAGGCCAATGGCAAGCATTGGGCAGAATGCATTCCCATGTCAACTTTCTGAAACTCCACAAGATGTCTTTCACATCTGCACATTTGGGTCGGCTGTAATGTCTTTTGCATACCACACAGCTGCGCTGTCTGGTAGGCTGCGACCTAAAAAGGACCCTGTAGAGTTGCTCATAGCTTACTAAAAAACATACTATGTTCCTGTCTCTAACACTTCTTCATCCATCACAGTGCTGAGTGCTTCATCCCATAACAACATAACTGCACCTTGGTGGTCCTCACTCACGACGTGGAAACATTTCCCACACAGGATTAAAACAAGACACTTACAACAAACACCCTACACAGTGTAGCGTGCTACCCAGCTAGACAAGCACTTCAACACAATGTCCCACCTAGAGGTAGTAAGTGCTGTATAAATGTTACAATACAATACAATGTATTATAATACTACTTGTCCAATTTGCCCCAAAGCTGCAGAGACCACCTCTCACACGCAGTTTACACAGGACCTGAGAAGGCTATATCGATTTAAATAACTCTAAGAAATTAATCAGTGGTGTACCTCAACAGGGGTTTCAAGGTGCATACCTGCTACCTGTGAGGTGCCACATAATGCCCTGAGCCGCAGCCCACTCACTGCTAATTATTTAACTTAGCAGTGTTCATGAAAATATGATTTTTGTGTTTTCACAAATGCAGCCAATCCAGCAGGTCAGCCCTCTCATCCTATATCCGGGCTCCTAATGAGCCTACCTAAATCTGTTTATTAAAGCAGGGCAAGTTTACCGTAGGCGTTCCAATCAGAGATCCTCTTTACCAGTAGTTGTGAGTGAGGTTGCGTAAGTGTGTTTGTGAGTGAGAATCAGTGAGTGTAAGTGTGTGGATACCTTTGTGTGCAAGTGAGCGGGAGTGAGTATGAGTCAAAATTAGTATGTGAGCTAGTGAGTTAGTGAGTATGTGTGACAGTGAGTGAATGTAAGTGATTAACTGTGGCTTCTTAGCGTGATTTAAGTTTGCGTGTTTGCTGCTGGCCACACAGTACTGAGATAATTCTTGGTTTATGAAGCCAACCACATGCTGTTGGCAAACTGGAGGTCATTCTTGGCATAAGGGAGGGCATCAGTTGAAAAAATGCAGGCTCTGACATACCGGATATAATTCTTGCATACCTGGTACTCCTATGGAAAAATGTTGGTGCCGGATGCTGGAAATAATACTTGACAATCATGGCATATTGGGATGGAAGGTCTGGTTTGGGGAAGCAAACAATTAGAAAATGCTGGTGCCGACATACTGCAGGTAATTTTTGAGATATGGGATATCCATGGTATTTGGTCAGTATCAAAGATAAAATCTTGGTCCCAAGAAATTGTATGTAATTCTTGGTATAAGGGTGATAAGCAGACACAATTCTAGCAATGGCACATTAGAGATAATTCTTAACATCTAGAAGGTGCCCAAAGCAACAAAAAAAACAGAGATGAACCTGTGTCAAGTATTACACCCACCCCTTTCAGAGATCACCAGCCACCGCCCTCTGGGAACTGTTAACAAGTATCATCATTCTGTCTTCACTGGCACTCACAATGTAGCAGGCCAGACATACTGCTAACACATCAGCAGCATTATGAATTTTGCCTCGTTCTTGAGTAGAACAAATATGCAAACAACTCCAATGGTATCAGGCTATGAACAGGTGCCCATATCAATGGAAACAGCAGCAATTTTAAATAAACTTCATTTTCCCCCAAACGTAATTGTGAATTAAACATAAAAATGCCTTGCAGAGTCATTTTGACAGATAGTACTGGGGCTTGGGCGCGGGCATATTACACCGAGCTAGACACTCGAACTAATCTAGCCAACCCTTTCTGCCCTTCAGAGGAACCAGCCTGTTGAGAAACCTCTAAACTTCCCTTTAAAACGTATCTATAAAACAAGACAGGTTCTGTAACTTTGTTTCATACTCCACTAAAATGTTCGCCTGTGCATGTATTTCAGGGATACCCTATATAGTGTTTTAAAGCAATGAACCTGGCAGTACAAAGCACTAGTACATTTAATAAAATGTAAATAAGCAATCGTAAGTAGAAAGGACAATTGCTCTCGCAAATGAGGAAAGCGAAGAAATCCCCATCTGAGATGTCATTAATAACCACAAAAACTTTTGTCCCCAGAGGTTAACAATGGTGGCAGGATAATTGTTGGCACACGTGTAGCTTTTGTGGTTATATACGCTGATAAGTCAGTTCAGATGTTAATTGCATTGATTTTTAAACCTTTTTTTGTTTAGTTTACAGAAAAACAATGAATCCGGATTTGCTTTTTGATTTTACAAATAGCTAGAGTTAGCAGGAGGTTGTGGAGTGGAAAACTGGATCAGTGGATTATGTGTGAGAGATTATGTGAAGTGGAGAGCGGGCGTGAGGTCAGAGAAGATGTGGTTAAAAATATGTGGGGGTGGATTAGGTGACTATGGATGGCGAGAGAGTCGGCTGGATGAGCAAGGTGAAAAAAGAACACAGGTTGCGAATGGATGGGGTTTTGAGAGCGTGGATGAAGAAGGTCAGATTGTGGTTATGTTTGAGTGTTCATAAAGGGTGTAAGAGCAACAGATGAGTGGATGGGGGCACAGTTTGGATGAAAGAGAACGTGGGTAAAAGAGCAAGTGTATATGGAGGGGTGACACTTGATCTGCACTGAGAGAGGACAGAATCGAGAAGAAGTGATGAAAGAAATGTGGCTAGAACTGAAAGTTACAGTTTCTGTCCTCTGCTGTCAGGCTTCCACTCATCTGAAACTAGTGACACCTAAAAATGTATATTGGACATGCAACATATGGCTTGAAAAACATTAGCTCCTTTGACAACAACTTAATTTGGAGCCATAACCATTAAATCCAAGGACCAGTCCAGGACCATTAGAAAGATACACTATCCCAGGAACGAAGTAGCAGCAACGTGAAAAGTAACAAGACTACACTGAATAAGTGGGACAAATCATTACTGAGTGGAAAATTGTGCTTTTAACATTTTATTTCAGCTTCGCGCTAGTAGTAAATATTTTCCATTCACATATACCCCAGATGTCTGGGTATCACCATGTACCCACCTTTCATGGTCTTAACTGCCACCATGACCTCTTGTGAACCTGGCTGCGTCAGAACACCCTCGTAGACTGAGCCAAACTCTCCTGCAACATAAACGCGTATTGGTCAGTTGAGTGTGATGCACAAACATACACTCCTTTCTGGGTTGCCTCCCTAGGTCTGAATTAAAAAATATGGTACATCTACGATTATACTACTGAATATCTACAACAGAGATCTTGTGATACAAGAACATTGAGGACAAAATATCGAAGACCAGAATATCAAAAGGTAAGTGCATATACAGGAAGTGTAAATTTATTATTCCGAACTCCACATATACATGCATTTAAGATTTTAAGATATAAATAGTCATGGTACATGTAAGGTAGAGATAAAAGAATAATTTTCAAGGTATGTTCCCTGACTCACAAGTCCTTGCATGGAAAAGGGCCAAGTTACCTTTGTGCAAAGCTTGTCCATTATTGCCCAAGCAGATCTTTAAGATCCAGCGATAAAGCCTGGCTCGCAGTAACACGGCTCAGCAAGTCTCGTTCAAGAGGTAGATCCTTTTCCTTCTTGCCCCACTGCTTTAAAATAAGCTCCCATTTCATTTACGTCAATGCTTGGACTACTACAAATTCAGAAAACTTCTAAAAACGTAATCATTTTTGGCTTAACTCAGTCTGATTATCGGTTTATGAGCTGTGCTGTGCAGACGTACCACTTCCGGGGTGATTTGTGTGCATTACAAATTAAATTAACATAACATAACAACATATGTAGAGTTAGGTATTGAAAATCTACTCTCATTTACATTTCGATATTTCAGTTTCACTGTTTTGTCCTCGATATTTCCATACAAAATATTCTGGGGCTGATTCATAAAGGGCCTCTGGTCTCGTGGTAGAGCCTCAGCAGTTGTGACAGGAGCCCCACACTTGTTGTAGGACACACACAATGGGCAAATGCAGTATGGATATCCCAGCACAAGTGCGGGACCCCCACCATGGCTGAGAGCCTCCACCACGAGTGTGGAAGCCCTTTTGTGCACCGGCACTTCTACATCTGCACAAAGCAGTTTCACAAGCATGTCCAATTAGCAAGTCAAAATGTCTGTGCTGTTCACCATGACTAAAACAATGTGTTAAGCCGGATTCAAGGATAAAGGTTTCTATCACTCTGGTCTATGAGAAGCAGGACTGTTGGCAAGTGGGGAGACCTTGCTTAACAGGTGGATTATGGAAATATCCAGTTACATCACACATCACACTTAAAGTGAGCATACACTTTTTGTATGTTGTGTGTCAGAACATCGAGGTCACATATATCAACCTACAAAAATATCAGCTGCCTTATCCCAACTACTGCTGTATTTATATACACACACACATATATACACAGATAGATAGATGTTTAGATGTACTGTTCTTAACTCCACTTTAATGTAAAGTGGTGACTATCATCAATGTATGTAGATGTGAAGTAAAGCTAATTTGCAATATAATAGGATATAACTTATTTTACTTTCTACAGTTCTGACGTCATACCATGACAGACCGCAGATAGCACCTGCACACTGAACTCAAAGGACCTTTTTAACCAATCGGGTTGTTACCATTACAAGCATTTTGTAATTTTAACAAAACATCATTCTTAAAGAGACCTTCTGCCCACAGTAGAGGTTGCACGTATTTTACAACACAGATATGTAGGAAGGTAGAGTCGTATTTGCCGCATAAGTGTTACCTGGTAGAACTACAAGCACCTAAAAGTCTATAGTGTTTGCTAATTTAAAACGATATAGATTAAATAAAAGAGAATATTGTGATTGTTTAAAATATACAGCTTATTTACAAACTGCATTTTCTAGTGCATTTAGTAGTACTACAACAGTGCTACTAATATAGTTAAAATGCATTTCACAAACCTGTGTCCGGAGGGCTCCACCAAGTGCGTGAGAAGTCAAATACGGTCATAAAGCAATTACTGTTAATAACGTTGCGATCATATTTGATGTTTTTACTGACTCAACACCCTATTTCTGGGGTTTTGGACATGTAAGTAGTTTGGTCATGTAAGTATACATATTTCCATAACTTTACACTCGTAAATTGTAGCTAGCCAAAAGTAGTAAGAAGTGTAAGAGAAAACTTGCTTGTATACATCTACTCACATATAAGTTTACCAGTAATTAGGCCTCACAGTATTAAACCAGATGCTGTTTTAACCTTCCCACAACTTGACTACTCTAACATATTTCTCCACCTTTGAGAATATTCTATAGTCTCATTACAATCGACATGTTTGCAGTGAAAAGTACCCACCAAATGTACACAATAAAAATATACTATTTAGTATATTGCAAATTATTCCAATTTTATTGAGAATCCAACTAAATGAACACAGTTCTCCCCAGCATTCACAAATTTCCAGACATCATGTTTTTTCATGAGGAGAAACACATGTTCATCCAAGCTCAAAAAAAGTAAACAATAATGTGAAACACATAACCCCTTCGCAAGTTAGAAATCATTGTTAATACATATCTGTAACATGCCTTATGGTCATTTTTCAATAATTGAACAGCAAGACACAAGTGACAGCTGGTCCTGTAACTTTGTGTGCCTTTCTGCTACCGTTCACTGTACCAGTTTCAGAAAGACTGGATTCAGAAGTCAGTCCAAGCTCAGCAGAGCCAAAAGGTGTCTTGATCCGATCCTATCAAAGCAGAATGATTATCAGGAGTGGTGCATCAACTCCTTTATGTCCTTCTGTAATACAGAGCCTCATAGACAAACAGGAAGTCTGAAAATGGGGAAACGGATGAAAGGTGTGCTAATAGTGAAAGGTTTAGGAGTCTGCATCTCGTGTACTGAACTGATACAAAAGGTACATTTTCAACACTTCCCCATCACATTCTACATTACAATGACCCTTGTCCCACCTCAGTTACTTACCTGTTCCAAGTTTTCTGCCCAGAGTCAGTTGGCTTCGGTCCAGTACCAGATCCTTAAGGGACTGCTTCAGACAGCTGGCAATCGGCAGAAGCTGGACTGTGGGAAGAGTGGAGAAATGTTTGCGTTTCATTTTTTTATTCTGTTGTCATACTCTAGGGTATCATGCTGATGAGATAGAAAAGGCCCTGTGAGTGACAGAGGTTGATTGGTCCAGTGGGGAACTGGAGTGGGACACTTTCTTTTCAGGCTTTCTTTAAAGACTGAAAGAGCTGTGGAATTATCAGTTACTTGGGAGGCAGTGCTTAGTGGTGTCTTGGTCTGCGAAATATTTTATTCAAATGTCTATTTGCATGCCCACAACAATGCAATTATAGGAATAATGTGCTCTAAAACTGGTAGTAAGAATGTTGCCTCACGTTATCGTCCATTACCCGTTGGGCAAAGCAGAATCCTGACCAGATCCTGTAATAGTATTTCCCCACTTCATTTTTTGTGCCTGATTTTCCCACCATCCTTGTAATGATGATGAGTTTATTTACTAAGTCCTTGTTATATCATCAACGTACGTGTTTCTTCCACAGTTCTTCTGCGGTACGTCACTGCATGCTCAACCTGTAGTTCGGCGCTGTAGGGCTTGTTTTTTTTCATGCGCCACAGTATGACAACTCCCATGATCCCCAATGCCAAGAGACATCCGGCCACCACAGGCTCCAGCACCCCCGAGAACCTTTCTTGTGGACGATCCGGGTGACCCACGAGTTGCACTGTAGTATGTTCTGGAAAAAGTTAAAAGAGAAAGGGGCATTAGGAGGAGTGGCAGAACTGCCCATTCTTAAAGAGCAAAGTAATATCCACCATTGAGGGAACATGTCCATACAAGTAAGCACTAATATTTAAAAAGAATGCGAGTGAACAACGTTGCATGGACAATATGCAATTGCATGAAAGGAAATGACGTCATAAACCTGACATGTATCTTACTTCAAGGGTATTGGTCTCTTTGAAATCTAAAGATCTGTGAACTGACTTTGTGAGTACTCTATATACTTACATAGACAGAAAAAGAGGCTAAAGTAAAGTAAATATGTAGTTTATCGATTTTTTTTCAAATCGTTTTTATTGAGTTAAAAAAAAAATCTTTTTGTAGGTGAGAGTAACAGAAAAGGTGTAACGGTACAAATGAGTGTAATTGATCCAATTTTAATATCACTTTAACATATTTTTTAACCAGAACTGAACACTTAAGTAAACATTTTGACTTTTGAGAGGGCACAGTCAGTCTGACCAGTTTAGGATTTTCTATTTTCTTTGAAAAAATGCATATTTTAGAAGTGATGCCCTGTGCTATCAACTGGATCATTTACAAGCAGGCCTGTGATGTTGTAATATTCAAATGAATCAAATTTTCCCATGTGAGGCATTAGTACCTAATCGAGCCTGCTTTTTTTCTTTGCGTCTGGGATTTGAAGTCCTTTAGTTGTAAAGCAAGTACCAGACTACAACAAATAAAATATTTTTTTGAAAAGCTACTTTTATAGGTGTGATCCCCTCAGCCAGTGCTGACCTTTTTGCCAAGAACACTTTCCAAGCCGGTCATTCCAAGACCATATTTCGAATAGGCGCAACATAACCGACAGCCCCAGAATGCAAACTACTATGTGGCCTACATTTTGGGGTACGTTATTAGAACTCACGTTGAATCATTTGCATTAGAAATATCAAACTCTATTTTTTTTAAACTTTTGTTTGATTCAGACAGCAGTCATATTTATTCAAGTGTATGCTTTTTAATCTTAAGTTTTTATGTGGCACCAAGAGACATACCTGCCTATGAGTCCGCTTTTTATTAGCCCTTTGTATGCTTGGTTTTTAAGATCGCACTTATAATGTGAAATACAAAGTCGAATCCTCAGGCCGGACACAAAACATTTTTGACTGCAGCAATTAAGTTAATACTTGCTTTAAACACCCTTTAGCTCTGTGTACGTAGCAATTTGCGACCAGAACGTTTGTGCATATTTGTAGCATGGCAATTTGTTTTGAGGGTGATGTGTTCTGTTGTTTTTGTGCTGCTTTCTTTATAAGCGCCATTACTGCGATGTGAGCTTGTTTTGTTCTACTGCAGATTAGTATTGTGTTCAGTTCTGACTACTTGGTTGGGACGTACCTTGTAATCTTTCAACTATAGTGTTATGTTGCTTTGTGTACGTCATTGTGTTATGTTCAGTTTTTTCCCTCTAGCTGTATAAACAAAGGTTGCTGTATTTACTGCCAAAAGCAGCCCATGTCTTGAAAGTTTCAGTGACAAGCAACCACTGACCACTCTCTCAGGTGGTAAAATAGCACTGCTCCAACTCTTCAACCACTCAAGACACAAGTCAGCTCAAAACTGTGGCTGCTGCCCGTGCCCACATAATGTGATACAGCCCCTGTGTGCAAAGTGCTGTTAGGCAAGAAAACATCAGGACATGCTGATAAAGTCACAGAACACTGGGTAACTGTAGTACAGTGCCCAGTGGGGGTATTTAGACACGCATGGAGGCAATACCTTGGCTCGAGTCTAAGCAGTGGCCTCAGTGTATTCACCGAATCTGTAGTACTGTGAACGTAGAGACCGTTTAAAAATATCTCTGTAAGCTTTTTTTCTTGTCATGGAACATGCTTTGCTATGAAGAGGCATTCCATCCATCAATCAACTGTAACAAACAGAGAACACTGGATTCCCATTGCTACTGCTCTATAACCCTCTCGTATCTCCTTAGAGTGTCCAGAGATATTACAGGCTCAAGAATATATACGGAATTGCCGATATCCCTGAGAGATCCGTGGGACCCTTTAAATCACTCAGATTTCATCTGGAGATTTGATGGTTCCCATGACCAGCAAACTAAATATTTGGCCATAGACTGTTCTCTGCACAACATATGTTGGCATCCGAGTCGAAGTGAAATAACAATAGTCAATACAAACTTCATGGAAATTTTGGAGCTTTGCATTCTCAACTAAGCTATTCTCCCAGTCAAGCTCAATGAAATTAGTACTAGATAAAATAAATAAGAAATATGCGTAACAATGCTCTTTTCTCTAGCAAACATCAGATAAACAGGACATCTAAAGAATGTGTATTGAGTGTAAAAGAATGGACCGTCCCTCCGTCGACTAAGAAAGTTTCTTGTGGGCATTTTTTAACCAGGTTCAAAAATTCAAAGCACACTTTTCTCGTTCCTTTCAACACCCTTGCATTTGGTGGGTGTCACCTGCTTTTTGCTTCTATTTAACTGCCAAACAAAATGTCCCTATAGACTTTAGTGGAGCCACCCCTTTTTCAAACCTGTATCACACTCCATAAAAGGGTTCATTCCCGTTGACCTTAATTGGACCGCCCTCTTAAACATGTGACTTCGACTGCTTTTTTGAGGCAAAAGGTTGACTGGCATGCCTGCCACCCATTGGACACATCCCCAACTCTTTGAGGATGAATGAGGGAATCAAAGCATAAATTGTGGCCAACTTTAAAAAGTCCAACGGTTCTAAGTCCTGTGCTCCAGTATCCTATAAGAAACCTGCCATCTGTTGACTTGACAACCAAAGTGTACATTGCTGCCAAGTTTCTCAGATCCATGCGCAACTAAGTAGTCCAGTCCCTTTTTTCTTTGAATTCTAGAACTTGTAGCCCTGACTCTATTTTGGGTTAAATAAGACTACAAGTCCCAGAATTCTAAGAACTAAACAGGACTGGTCTAATTAGTCATACATGGACCTGGGAAACTTGGCAGCTATGCGGGTACATCGTAATATTATACAATAGCTGCCACTGCCTTTGGATGCAAGATCAGAGCTTGGCTGACAGTAGAGCTTCTCTCCCAGCCTCTCATGGTAAATAGGACTGCACCCCTCTCTAAAGTAGAGGAAGGACATCTCATCCTTAACTCAGGTCCTCCATATATTGTTTGCCAACTATGGACTCCTCAATTGTCTGCCATGTGCAGCAGTGGCAGAAGGTTTGCAGCACTGGCTGTCCCAGCTTTAGTTTCAGAAGTTTAGGAAGCAGTTTATAGACGAGTTGCCAAATGGTGGTTTATTCCCTCCCAAGGAATAGGAAAGTACGGCCAAATATGAATTTTTAATACAGACCTAAAAATAGAGTTTGTTTCCAAATGACTATTAGGTCTGACAAATACTCAGCAGCCTAAAGAACAGATGACATTTTTACTGCACTAGGGGCCAAATGTAGCAAAGTGTTTGCGCCTCGCAAACGGCGAAAATCGCCGTTTGCGAGGCGCAAAAGCCACTTTGCCATTCAGAAATGCATTTTGCGAGTCGGCTCCGACTCGCAAAATGCATTTCCGACTCGCAAATAGGAAGGGGTGTTCCCTTCCTATTTGCGACTCGCAGTGGGATGCAATTCCATTTGCGACCACTGCAAGGGACCACTCCCTGCCCTGAAAAAAAACCGAAACTAAAGGTTTCGTTTTTTTTGAAGTGCAGCTCGTTTTCCTGTTAGGAAAACGGGCTACACTTAAAAAAAAAAAAAAAACTGCTTTATTGAAAAGCAGGTCGCGAACATGGAGGTCTGCTGACGACAGCAGGCCTCCATGTTAGCGAGTGCCTATACTCGCAATGGGGCCGCAATTTGCGACCCACCTCATGAATATTCATGAGGTGGGTCATTGCGACCCCATTGCGAGTCGCAATCGGTGTCTGAGACACCGTACTGCAAAGCAATTTGCGACTTGCAAATTGCGAGTCGCACGGACTCGCAATTTGCAAGTCGCAAATTGCCGACTTGCTACACCTTGCTTTTTAAACCCAACATTAGATACATTACCCGCTGACAGAACTCATGATAGCAATTTTTCAAAAAAATCTAATTAAAAGTACAGAGAGAGATGTGGTTTTCAGTCATCCATCTTCAACTATTCGCTTTCTTTCACCATTGCTTGGATGGGTTGCCATTTGAGAACAAGGAACTTTGGGAAAAGTTACTGGAGTATGCCAATGTAAAGAAGAGGAGGGTCATAGTTCAAGAGAATTAGTAAATATATTTCCTTCGGAGCTATGTCTCCCATTAGGAACCATCTCACAAAGACAATCTGAGGTGCTTTCTAAATGTCCACTACAGCAGAATGTTTACCGAGATACCCCACATCTCTTTCCAACAGAAGCAAACAAAACTACAGGGTGAACAATAACGTTCTGTAATAGAAAGGTTACCAACACACAGACAAATTAGAAGGGAAAAACAAGAACTTTAAAACCACTATGCATCAGGGAAGCACATAGACTTTCAGGTAGTTAGGACTTATGCATGTTCTCTCAAAAACGTTTTCCCTTCTTCATGGTCATTTTATTTGTACACGAATCCTGAATCTCCAACATCAATTTCCGATCTTTCAGTACTGTCAGAAAGCAAACTAATTAAACGAATCCACTCTGACAATAGCATGGGACACCAGTTTATGAGTGTCAACACGGATTTCTCTGCCTGCTTGCTTTTTAACTCTCTACCTCTCTGTTCAAGCTGCCACAAAAAACACATTTTTAACAATACTACTTGTTTCGGTACCCCAATCAGGGCACACATCTGTACAGGTCTTTGTCCTACCAAATATTTCAAAGAATATTTCTTCAGTGGAGACATTAAGAGAAAACCTCTATGCACCTACTTTACATTTAATTTCCTCCTTCAATTTCCTCTCAGAGTTCCTAGCTATCTGTTTTTTTCAACATCCTGTAGAACTGTTCTATCACGCCATTGGTTTTGGGTAATCAAGTGAACCATTTTTGTGCGTTTTACCTTTCCTGGTTAAAAATAAAACCCTCAATTTCTTTGTATGTAAGTTGAACCTCATTGCTAGCCAAGGTAGCTTTTAGTTTCCCTTCTTTTTGAAACACTTGATCGAAAAACGTAATGACAGAATGGGTGCTAATTTCATTGATAATTTATATTTTTGGCACCTGGGAGAGGATGTCCGTTTAAACCAAGACTAGCTAAGGAATTTTTCTTCCCTCAATGTGACCCACAGAATATCAACTGAAATTTACTCCTGAGGCCAAGCGTGAATTTCTCTGTGTGCAATGTGAGGTCTCTCATTTTGCTTATTTCATCATTGAGGCCACTGTCTACACAATCTGTTACAGATATGTCCATGTGTAAGTCCAAGGTGGGCCACCAACAGTCACTGTATTGCCATTCTTTCTTTTCTAAGATTCCAAGATGACCAGAATGTCCCAGCCCACTCAACCTTTTCCTGACACTGGTGGGTGAACTAGACACAAATAATAAGAAACCATAATGCAAAACAGTTCCTCCTTGATGGCCCAAAATAATGTGCTCTCTCTCTCCTCCAGATCTTTCCTCATCTCCCACACACTCCTAACACGTTCACATATATCCAATAATTTCTACTCCTTGATGATCTTCTCATGCCACTCTTCTTCGATTATACAACCCTCAGCGACATCACAAGCTTTGACACGATCATATGACCACAAATCATCGTACTCCTGTTCCACGTCTCTACTGATACCTATGAAACCACTTGAAAGAAAACAGCAAAATGCAAACAGGAAAATAAACTTAAAAACTTAAAATGAAGAGACAAATCTGTGAACTATTTCAGCAGATACAGATAGAATGGCAAAACTAATCCAAGTAATGAACCATTAGGAATGAGCATCACAGACAAAAAACCTAAAATGTACAAAAATGAGCCAAAAAAAGACCTAATGTTCAAGTCCAGAGATGTTGTCTTCCAGTGAAACAGTATTTCATGGTTTATGTAGAATCCAATGGAAAAAGTATCCAGAATTAAGTTTTACATGAAAGGTAAATTATATCTACCACCAGGATCACAGTAAATGTTAATTAATGACACTTGGAAAAAGCTTTGTAGAGTTTTTCTCAGTTACAATACAGCTGAATCACCACCATTTCAGCTGTACAGAACCAGATGAAAACTCAGTGGTGTGCTGTTCTACGCACTGTGTAGGCGATGTATGGACTGACAAGAGACATCTTGCGTCATGAGGGGCACAGTACTTTAAGTTGAGAAAAGTTTATGCAAAATATGGATTTTGTTAACAGCCAATACAGATCCAAGATGCATGATGAAGGTACGGTGTTGAAGCTGAGTAAACGCAGAAAATGTGACAGGCCTGCTCATCACCGCATGTAGCATATTAATATAATGATGAGAAGTATCCATAATTACAATTATTAATATTTTTATTTCCTAGATAGCTCCATCCACACATCTCCCACTACTAATTGTTCTCTGTCTCTGGAACCCTAAGTAGCGCACACAATAATTACACTGGAACTGGGCACTGGGACTGTGGATTCTTAACTCCCACTACAATAGACCTCTAACCAAGATACCACAGTTACATTGTTCCTTATGCGAAGTAGTCCTAAATGACATGTAGCCTGAGACTGAGTGTGTGTTTTTTTTGCATACTTTGTTGTCAGGACAACATTATATTTTATTATTCGTGGCTTTTTTTGCTCAGGAAGTGCTTGCTGTTTGGAAGCATTAGCTTCTCTTTAAGGTACAGTGCTTTTCGCTAATTACCCTTATGCATTCATGTGCTTTGAACTGCTGAGATGATAACATGTTGTATTTATGGCTTTTTTGATCACAAAGTAAAGATGTGCAGTTATATACACAATATGTAAAGATGCAGCATACGTACTGGCCTTTGTCAAAAGTATTCATGGTGAAACATTTTGCTGTGTATGCCGTTTAAGTTCACAATTTATCTAGTAAACACCATTTTCTGATTCCAGTTCCTTACATTCTTCTGTGAAGATACAGTTTAACTTGACTGAGGAAGTCCGTTTAGCAGTGTCGCCCAACCATTACCAACACTTACCCTAAGAAAAGCCTTTGAAGATGTATTTTAGTATTTATTTTATTCTGGATTCAGTCTAGTTTGTAGATTTATTTCATGTTTGTCTGACGTCAGTCCGTGACACAAGTCCAGGGCTTGATATAAGACTGTGACATCAATACAGGAACTTGGTCCTGAACTTTGGTATCAACTCCAGAAATTCATGGTCACACTGTAACATGACTCCAAGAACCTGACTGACAGCTGACGCTCAGAGAACCCATCTCTACTTGTAAAGTAGAAAATTATTTTCTATGCTTAAACAGTTTTATATTAAGCAAAACGCAGTACAGGAATCGCTTTAGCCTCTTCTGCTACAGAAGAGCTCCAGGTAGACATCTTGCTGATTCTTGGTATGAGTTCCACCCTCGGGGCAGCAGTAGGTTTGGCGGACACTGGGAGGTCAAGTTTACTAACTCCAGTCCCTGAGGCGTAATTAGTACTCTAATTCCAATCATTGAATAGTTATAGAAAAGGTTTGGGAAAATGTAAAATGTATTTAATGAAATGATTGAAAAAGTGAAATTTTGCTTTGCAGAAAGGCTGCCCTGAGTGTGCGGTTCAATGGAAAAATCGAGGAATACCCTAGGAGATGCAGCCATCAGTATATGGGAGCTAGGATGCCATCGTGTTGCTTTGATAAATTATTAACAAAGATGTGGTCTGGAGACTTTTCTTGATGCTTTATGTATACAGTACAAGTTTTTAATGAATCAATTGCAATAACAACATTGCTCTATTGAGGTACAATAGGGACTAAAAATCGAGCGCAACACTGCCCTTTAAACTCATAAGCAGCCCAGGCCGCCCTTTTATGACATCATAACCCCACTCCAGAAAGTGAACCTATATGCCTTTCTGCTACTCACCGTTTTCAGGGAGCAGCACTGTCAGGTCAGCCGACGACTTGTCTGTGGGGTATTTGTGATGAGACACCCTGTTCACGGCTTCTATGCTGAAGCGATACTCTATGCCAGGCTTCAGGCTCCCCACTGACACTGGGGCCCCTGACAGCCCGCTCCAGCCAGGACGGTAGGTGAGGTTGGCACAGGGATGCCAGGTTGTGGTGTTGCCCCTCTCGTGGCAGGAACAGTCAATCTGGAAGGTCCCGCCCTGCCACTGATCCCAACACCGGGGTGGATCCCAGGCAAGGATTGCCCACGTACCATTGATCGTGAAAGCAGCATTTTCGGGTGCCGAAGGAGGTTCTAAAAGAAAGAGAACATACCAGTAATGTAAATTTAGAAATGCCTGTTGCACTTTGATGGCATCACAGCTGAGCAAGAGTACTGTTCCATAATGGTGACATTACAGATAGAGCAAAGCACAATAATACATCTTAGCAGACTGTCGCACAAAGATAACATCACTGATAAACCACAGCAAACTGACCCACATTGATTACGTCACTGCTAACCCTGAACAGACAATCCCAAACAGATGAAATAACTGTTAAGCCAGAGCATACTATTCCACAGTGGTGACGTGGTTGTTAAACCACAGCAGACGGTCCCACAGTAATGCCTCCACTGTTAAACCAGAGCAGACTGTTCCACAGTGGAATCATTACTGTTATACCAGAGCTGACTGACCCTCAATGGTCACATCATTGTTAAACCAAGGGAGGACTGTCCCACGGTGATGATATCAACGTCAAATTAGAGTGGACTGCCACAAAGATAAAATCACTTAAACCAGAGTAGATAGTACCTCAGCTATTTAATCAGTGATAAACTGGAGCACACTGAGAAAGCGAGGCTCAGCGATGACATTGCTGCTGGACAAGAACACACACTCTCACAATAATGGAACCATCAAGACACTAGAGAACACCATCTCATAGTGATAAAATCAATGCTGGACCAGAGCCCGGATCAACCAGCGATACTGACAGTGTTAAATGAGATCACTGCGAACCCGAGTGCAGCATCTCATCATGACGCGGCACAACATAGCCAGTGTACATTAGGCTACAGCGAAGTCATCCATGTTGAATGAAGCACTATGCCCCAGCGCAATGGAGTCCCACATAAATTAAAGCAACAGTTCCACTACGTAGCAAAACCAGAACACATCATCCTATAGTGATGACATCACTGCTAAGCCAGAGCGTGATGTGCTCCAAAGAGAATATCACAAACAAAAACAGAGCCCACAATAGAGCACACCTCAGTAGAAAATATACACAGAACCACGAAGATAATATGTCACCCGACCAAACATAGGGCCTCATTATGACCCTGGCGGGCGGCGGAGGCCGCCCGCCAGGATGCCGCCCTCCATAATACCGCTCCGCGGTCAGAAGACCGCGGAGGGTATTATGAGTTTTTCCCTGGGCTGGCGGGCGGTCTCCAAAAGACCGCCCGCCAGCCCAGGGAAAAACTCCCTTCCCACGAGGATGCCGGCTCGTAATCGAGCCGGCGGAGTGGGAAGGTGCGACGGGTGCTACTGCACCCGTCGCGTATTTCACTGTCTGCTATGCAGACAGTGAAATACTAGCGGGGCCCTCTTACGGGGGCCCCTGCAGTGCCCATGCCATTGGCATGGGCACTGCAGGGGCCCCCAGGGGCCCCACGACAATCCTTACCGCCATCCTGTTCCTGGCGGGCGAGCTGCCAGGAACAGGATGGCGGTAAGGATTGTCAGAATCCCCTCGGCGGCGCAGCGAGCTGCGCCGCCTTGGAGGATTCTTAGGGGCAGTGGAAAACCGGCGGGAGACCGCCGGTTTTCCCGTTCTGACCGCGGCCAAAGCGCTGCGGTCAGAATGCCCAAGGGAGCACCGCCGGCCTGTCGGCGGTGCTCCCGCCCCCGTTGGCCCTGGCGGTTCTCTACCGCCAGGGTCATAATGAGGCCCATAGTGTACTACATAGATTAAATTACAACTAATGCAATGATGACATCTCTGCTGAACCTTTGACCTTGGAGTGGTGACATTCTTGTCTCACAACATCACACCGTCCAACAACGATGGCATCACAGCAGAATCAGAGGTCTGTTTCTCAGAGATTATACCTCCAGAGATAAACCTGAAGTCAGTTATTACAATGAAGTACTGCTGAACTGGACCACAATGTCTCATACCACTGACATTACCTGTGAGCCATGTAAGTGTATTTTCACATAATATCTCTTTTTATTTACATGACCTGACTCATGGGAAATGTTTCTATGACACTTCATTTTCCTTCTTTATCGTCTGTCATACACCTTTGGTGCCATACCACAAAATTAAAAGTACATTCACCAGCATCCCATGATTTCATTATTATCCAGGTTTAAAGGCAACTGGACTGATATCTAAAAAAGCTGGAGGGAGAGTAGCTCTGATAACAATGACAATCTTGCCCATGCTTAGTTTTTATTTTTCTGCCCCCCACTATGTTTACTATGCCTCTCAGTTTCAACAAGATTTGAGCCCAAAGTTAGCACTTAGCACTTCAGAATGGCCTATAGGGGAAGAATGGTTAGCCCCGCCTAATTTTATCATGTATTATTTTGCCTTTTTTGACCAGTTCTTGTCAAGATTTTTAAAAGGACATCAACTTACTTCTTACTTTGATAACAAATTAATGGAACGTATGCTGCAGGATAACGATATCATCAATATGCTGCACATAACTAAATCTCAAAAAAAGGTCCTGTATAAGGTGCTAAACTGGTTCTTAGCTAGGGAAACAACATTTTTCAAACATTTTGGGATACCACAGTCAAATGTCTTAACTACTCTTGCAGATTTGGTTTTGCTAACCTTATGAGAACTAGACAACACAACATTAACTAGAAGGAAAATCTGGGTGTTGTAAGATTCAGATTTCTTATTCAATAATGTATGGAGAACATGGGATGATATAGCTGGGGCAACAAAAATTGATAAAAAAATAGATGCAGTGGTTGTACAATGAGATCTATTTGTTTCTTAAAAAGATCCTCCTTCACTGATATACGTGCAGGAAAAACTGATGTATACATTTTTAGAGCATCCTATTTATGTAAAAGCAGGGAGCTAGAAGCACCTGCTGACAAGTGTAAAACCATGTAATACATTTGTTAATTTTTCGAACAGATGGTTGAAGGAAGAAAATATAAATTCCAAAGAAATGAACTTGGAAAAAAGTTAATAAGTTTAACTGCTTCACACTTAGAGGTGAGAACTTCCTCAAAAAGCAATTTTATGATACATGGTTAATATATTACACTTCTGGTCATTTTAATAAGATATTTCCAAGTAACTCAGCTTCCTACTTCAGATGTAAAAACTTGGTCAAAGCTAATTGGTCACATTTTATATGGTCCTGTGAAAGACTAAATAACTTTTGGAATTTAGTCTATGAATATCTCTAGAAATGATTTGCTGTACAAATTCTGAGTAATCCACTCATACTTCTGATTCTTTCCTATGCAAGGGGCAGTGCATAGATTCCAAAACATATACTGCAATACTGCAATGCTGGTAGCTAATTCATTAATATTGTTTTTACAGAAAGACTTGATAAAATGATCAGAATGTGACAGTGCAAAAAACTCTACGCGAAACCAGCTGGACCAAGGCATTTCAGAAAATTTGGAGCTTATTGTTTATCTCATAGCCAATTATTGCATTTTGTACTGTGATATTATATGCACTATGTTTATCTTATTGTAGCCAATTATTGCACTTTGCACTGTGGTATTTTATGCACTGTGTGCACTATTTATTTACATACTTTAGTAAGCTCAGCACTTTCAGAGTTCTCAGCTTCATTGCATCAATTAGGCTTTTCAGCTTGAAATTATGGGGCAGATTTAAGAGCTCCTTGCGCCATCTAACAACACATTAGTGTAATTTTTTAATGGTAATGTGGCTAAAAACTCTGTGCCAGATTTATAAAATGGCACAAAGCATGCATTGTGCCACTTGTAATCCTTTGCGTTACATCACGCATGCGCCATGCATAATGTATGCAAAGAGGGCGTTCCCCCATAGGGGGGGCTGAAAAAATGGCTCAAAGGAATTTATGAGATTTCTTTGCATCATGTTTTTCAGCACCTCTAATGCCTGCTTGGAGCAGGCATTAAAAGGCAGCACAATATTATTCGTAACAGGCCTCAATGGGCTTTGCAGGATTAGCGCAACTTTTTTATACTAATCCTGAAAAGCTCAAAACTAGCATCAAAAAAGTTTGACGCTAGTTCCCTAACTATTGCCATGGTGCACTGTATCTTAGATACGGCCCACACAAGGTGGAGTTAGGGAGGCACTAAGGGGTGCAAACCTGGCTCTATGTGTTCCGATATATTGTCAAGGTGTAGCTTTTGGGGGGTGTGGCCAACTGCCACGGCCGTGTGGACGTAATCCAAAGCAGCGCCTCCCCGCACAGCGAAACACCCAATCAAAGGCATTTTTTTTTATCTACCAACCTGTCCAGACGAATGGATCCTTTGATCAGAGGGCCAGGGGTGGGCCGGACCGGTCACGAGAAGGAATCACCTGTGACCCTGAGGATGATGCAGTAGTATGGTGGTCGTGGGGCCGACTCAGGTACACCAGGCCAGGCGGAGATGCAGAGATTAGCGCTAATAAAGGAGAACATACCTCAATGGCGCCGGTAAGCACTCTGGGCCAGATCTATGGCTGCTGGGACCGGGACGCTGCGGCAGAGATCGGCCCGAGCACGACTGCCTGAACTCAACATGGCACCAGACAAGAGGTGCTCATAGAGACTTGCAGAGGCGGCAGAGCTCAGCAGGGGCTGCCACTCTGATCAGCAGCAAGGTGAACGCAGACTGAGTGCCCCTTTAACAGGATTCCATGCTGGGGGCCACGTCGCTGCCTGTACTGAGAGTCGGTCGCGGGTAGGATTAGGCCCAGCCCGGGCCACTGAAGACCTGGCACCCAGCCCCTTGATTATGATGACTGCTCCTGCTGGGCCTGCTTGTCCGTGAAGACGGGCGCCACTGGCACCACTGACCTTCACTGCCTTTAGCATGGTGCCTTCTCTCAGTGGCCCCTCTGACAGCTCTCTCCATCGTTAAACACCGCACATGAGACCTCAGCTCTTGCTCCACACTCTAGGTGTTAACTCTGAACCTAGCAACATAATGGCCTGCTGTGACCTTCACTGATGCACTCCTCTGCACCCTGGGGTTTTGGGAGCCATAAGTGATGTAGTGGAGTGTGAGTGGATTCCCGACTGGGCTGGTTTCTCTGGCTGACAGTGTCCATGGGGACCAGGGTGCCTGTACCCACTCAACTGTCTGTCTGTTATGAACCCCACATGAGGAGTACCACACTAGCCCACGAGCCCCTCTTTCCTTACAGTGAGCCTGTAGGGAGCTGTACCCACCATTGGTCCTAAGGGAACCAGGCTGGACATTTGTGGACCACTCACGGTCAATAGTCTCTGTGCCACCAAAGAAGGCCTAGTCTAATACAGTCACCAGCTACTTTACTCAGGCTGCAGGGCCTAGCTGGGAAAACGCAGGGGGGGAGATGGCATTGACAAAGGACGATCTCCTGACCTTGCTAAGAGACTTACAAAAGAGCTCGGGGAGGAACTCCGAACAGACTTGACCTCATCACTGGGCACCCTGATCAGAGTCATTAACACCTAGCTGAACTCCCTTCAAGCTGGTGTAGACTCTTTGGGGGCTAGAGCTCTGGAAGCTAAATGCCTCGACCTCAATCAGCTGGTGGCCCCACTAGAAACGGACACAGAACATATGCACTCCCAACTACAGATGGCACTGCACAAGTGCAAAGATTAGGAAAATCTCTCCAGGCACGATAACATTTGCATAAGTGGGCTGGAGGAGGGGGGCACAGGGCCTTGATTTAGAAGCCTTTGTGTTGGGCATGTTTTTGAGCCTCCTGGGCAACAACCACCCTGAGTTGTGACTAGAGAGGGTCCACTGAGTGGGGCCTTAGACGACGGGAGATGGTAATCATGCTAGAGACATTTTAGCCACGCTACACTCCTTCAAGACAAAGGAGAAGATGCTCCTGAAGGCCCAATGACGAGATCCAATCTCATTTCAGGAACCTGCCTGTTGGCCACCACTACCCTCGGGAGAAGAATGAACTTAAACAGGTCACAGATCATCTACAAAAGGAACATGTGAACTACAGATGGGCATATCCATTTGACATAACCTTTGAATTTAAAAACAAATCGCATCACTTCACCGAGTTGGAGGGAGCGGCGGTGCTGCTGCTGCTGGGTCTGAAAGACTCTATCCTACAGGAGGAGAATGGAGCACGGAGTGAGTCCTCCTCGGACCAGCCCTGTGCCAAGGCAGTGGACATTGGCAACAGCAGCACAGATGATGGCGCTCAGGCAAATGTGGAGACAATGACAACCACCCTTGGAGTCTCCTGGTGAGGGTTTGGAGGCGTGATTCTCACTGGCCTTGATATGGATGGGGGATCTTGTATTGCCCAGATGCACAATCTAGGTTGGGTGGCCACCTCAGTCTGGAGGACTGATTGAGTCGTTTTCTCCCTGGGGTGGACATCCATTGTTGATGCTGGACGCTCACAGTTTTCTCTGGAGCCTGCGATCTTCAGGTAACTACCTGGTTATGGCAGGGCATATGTGGAAATGGACCAAAGTCCCCAGTTATATGTATCAACAGATAACTTTTTCCAATAGTGAGGAGCTTTGGCTCCTGAGTTCTATAGTATTAAGGAGTTATGTTTTGTTTTTGAATGCATGTCCAGAGCCATTCGGTGCGGTTGGGGGCGTAGGGGTTAGGGGGCTAAAACTCACATATTAGGGGAACCTGCCAGCATAGAGCTGTGCCTAGCAGTGTAAACGCATGGCGGTCAACCCAGGAACCTCGAATCTTAGAGGACTTAATTCTGCACACAATTGGTGAACATTCTAGAAATATATCATAGGCCAAAGCTTTGAGATAGTGGCCCTGTACGAAAATTGTAAATGTACAATAGCCATGATCTATGCCCCAAACAATGAATCAGACAGATTTCCTCCTGTCCTTTTGCAGCCAGACATATAATGGTACTGGAATTTTTTATCCCATTTGGGACCAGGACTTGGACAGTACTCACCCTCAGAGATTACACACAGGCACCTTCTCCCAAACCACAAAGCATGGCTTTCATTCCACCCCACCTCGACAATGTCTTTGTGAGCCAAACATTACAGCAGGCCATTAGGGCTGCTAATAACCAATACATAACAATCCCCGACCATGCTATGGTGGACGGTTCTTTAGACAGGCCAGGCCCAAACTCCTCCTTCCGCAAATATTTTTTTCTGAACTCCCTGACATGGGACCGTCTCCTCCGGGATGAGCTTAGGACAACCATTAGGGAGTACTTCCAGACAAACAACCCCCAAGACACTAATTATGCCACGATCTGGGATGGTTTCAAAGAGTTTTTAAGGGGGAAGTGCATATCGCTTATAACTACTCTCAAGAGACCAAGGAGCACTTGGCACTAGAGGAAGAACTTCTCCAAGTGGAAAGAGCTCACAAGGGATAAAATTGTAGCCATATATGCCAACAAAGCAGAACTCAACCTTTTGCGCCTCAGACTACGTATGAGAGGGGGCACAAGGTGGGTACCCATCTGGCCAGTAGTTAAGGACAAAATAGGAAAAAGACTATAGAGGCCCAATTTAGGAATCAAATGGGGATTTGACTTATATGGAGGAGTGGAAGGCAGGGACCTTTCGAAATTTTTATAAGACCTTATTGCAAGAGATCCAGTGAACACCCACTCGCAACTCGAATATTTGGCTGACAACACGCTTCTTAAAATATCACCAGCCCAACAGGAATTCCTAGACAAGGCCATTCAAGCAGATGAGGTCCAGGAAGTGACTGACTCCCTAAAACTACACAAATCCCCAGGAACGGATTGGTTTATGGCCCAGTTCTATAAATCCTGTGCTTCTGATCTTACTCCTCACCTTACCACTCTCTTTCACTCCTTTGCAGAGATGCGAGCTGTAATCCCTTTCATGAGGGAAGCCCTCATGATGGTAATTCCAAAGCCGGGGAAAGACCCTAGTAAATGTCCGTCATATTGGCCAATCGCACTGTTAAATCTCGATGCAAAGCTGTACACTAAAATAGCTAGTTAATAGACTGGAAGATGGCATGCTAGATCTGATCCACTCAGACCAGTCTGGTTTCATTGAAGGGCGACAGACACATGATAAGTAGTTGAGTTGTCCATTTAATAAAAAAACGCCACCAAGAAAAAGATACCTGTAGTCCGATTGACATTTGACACTGAGGAGGCATTTGATCGGGTGGAATGGCCCTTCCTTTTTCACACACTGCAACAATTTGGTTTAGGGGATACATCCATTACACAGATTCATGCCAATTATGCCACCCTCTCTTGGGAGTCCTCATTAATGGTACAGTCTCTAACTACTTCTTGCTGGAATGGGGCACACAACAGGGGTGCCTCCTTCCTCCCTTTTATTTGCCCTAAGGATCGATCCCTTGGCAGACAGAATACAGGCTTCTCCTCGCTTCCAGGGAATTCCCCTAGGGTTGGTCAATCACAAAATGTCATTACTTGCAGACATCGTCCTCCGAACCTTAACCTCCCCTCAAACATTGCTAACGGCCCTGCCGACAGAGCTCCGGGAATAATAACTGGTGGCAACATTTACGGTTAATCGTAATAAATCTTTCCCACTCAATCCGATTCCGATTGGTGAGATGGAGGGATTTCAGATAGTTTGTGCTTAGGCCCCATACTTTTTTGTCCACGTAAGCTATCCAAGCAAAATTTGCATCCTTTTTTTCCAACATCCTGGGGATTCTAAAGGTATGCAGGGTTTGTAAATTCCCCTGGAGGGGACCGAGAAATGAGCCAAAATAAAGCTACATTTGATGTTTTTTGACAAAAAGGGGAAAAAGTGCTGCAGAAGAAAGCATCTGGATTTTTCTCTGCAAATACCACCAACAAAGGGTTTGAGGTGCTAAAATCACCATCATCCCAGCTTTCAGGAACATGAGGACTAGGATCAGAAAACAATTTTATTTTAACACAGTTTTGGCATTTTACTGGGACATATCCTATTTTCCCTACCTTTTGTGCTTTCAACTTCCTTCTCCTTAGTGACAAAAATGGGTGTGAAACTGATAAAGGTTCCTGGAAAGCTATACATTTCTGAAAGTAGACTTAATTTTGAATTCAGTTCAGCAAGGGGACATTTGTGTAGATTCTTCAAGGTTTTCCAATAGAAAATAACACTGTAAATAAAAAAAAACAGCCATTTGTGTGTAAGCTTTCACCTGTAACTTTTTCTAAGTTTAGCACATTTTTTAAAGCAATAATGGACCCTTCAGGTTGCAGAGATATTAGGGCTTTTAGGTTCTCCAAGAACCCATGATACCCAGAACCAATAATTGATCTGCACCTTCCAATGGTTTTTCATTGTGTATTGGGTATACATCAATTTATTTGGTAAAATATCAAGAGTGAAATATAGGTATCAAGGAACCCTATGTATTTCCAAAATGGGCACAGGATTTGGAGTTTAGGAGCAGTGGTTATTTGCACATCTCTGAATTTGGGGGTACCCATGCGAGCATGTGAATTAGAGGGCATTTCTCAAAATGACGTTTTTCTTACACACTGTCTTACATTTGGAAGTCGTAAATTCTGAGGACAATTGGTAATAACACTTGTTCTACTATTCTGTATCCCCCAAGTCCCCAGATAAAAATGGTACCTCACTTGTGTGGGTATGCCGAGTGCCCACAACAGGAAATGGCCCAAAACGCAACATGGACCCAGCACATTATTCCACTTTTAACTGACCCTTTTTTTGCAATGTGCCTAGCTGTGGATTTTGGCCCCTAGCTCAACTAGCACCTAGAAAAACCTAGCTGACCCATACAGTTTTGAACACCAGACACCCAGATTCTCCCCTTTCCAATGATACCCCTCCCATCTGGATTGGTGATCGGGTGGCTGAGATAGCCCCACAAACACCAATGTAGAGAAAGTGAAATAAGCCCATCAGCTCAATTCACTTTTGTTTTCAGAAAAATGATGCCAGTGGCCCGCACGCACTGATTGGCATTTCACTGAAAACCAAAAAAAGCATTGGGAGGTGGGAAAGCTGTTCCCCACCTCCTGAGGGTGTTTTTTGCAGTAGGAAATACCTCCGGTGCCTGCACCAGAGGGATTTCTTGGCTCGTTAATGAGTATGGCTGGGAGCTGTCCGACGCACACGAGCACTGCAGAGCTGGACGGCTCCCAGTTGTCCAACGCATGCAAGAGGCTAAGAAACTGGCCCCACTTAACCCTCTAAAAGTTATGGTTCTGCCATAAATGTTATATCTCTTTCAGGAACTTCCTGTAGAAGTCGAAGGGCAGTTCTTTATTTCCCTGGGTTCCATGTTCACTACCTTCATATGGCAAAAGCACAGAGCCCGCCTCTCTAATGAAATCCTGACCCTCCCCTAAACGGAAGGAGGTTTGGCAAGTCCTAATGTCCCCCTCTATTTTGAAGCGGCTCAACTCTGAGTAATCACATGATGGTTGACATGTACTCCTGTAATGGTTTCTCGCCGCAGCGCCCAGGCTAGGTGAGATTGTTGTTCACATTTTGTTATAGTGGTAATAAGCTGTTCAATGAAAAACATTTCAACAAATACAGAAGCAACAAAGGTTAGATTGAAGTTATGTTTAGCTTTGGTTACACCTCAACGTGTGTTTAAAAGCATCAGCAATTCATCTAAAAACCACAGATGAAGTGCATTTATTGTGATGAATTAAAATCAAAAAGATACTGAGATGCACACGTTAAATTTAGAACCACAATCCATAACCCGCACAAAAACCATGCAATCAATAGGTCATACACTTAATGCAATATTTATACTTATAAATAACAACATCTATAAGTAAAACATAGTTAAACAAGTAGGCAATATGTTAAGGAGCAAAACATGTGTTTTCTATTTCTTACCTATGATTTTTACTTACTGATGCAGTTTACATAAGAGTCATTGGAATCAGGCCGATAAAAGCCTTCGAGACAGGGACAATGCAGTGAGCCCTCACTTTCGCTGTGACTGTTAGATGGGCACTTCTTGCAGGGTGCATTTCCTGGCTCAGGCTTAAAGAAGCCAATTTTGCAGGCTGCAAAAGAGCATTAAACACATAGGATGCAGGTTTGTTCAGTCAGAGGCCTGCATAACATTTCCCCTCAGTGGATCTTTAGCAATCAGCTCTCCTAAAACATTCTGTACAGAGACTTTTACTGGGACGGCTAGGACTGCGTGCGCAGTGGTCACTTGAAAGACTAGTGCAGCAGTTGTCTTGTGTGGACCTCACTAAATAACAACTGCGAGCCGGGGACCCCATCTAAGCAATTTCTATTTTTTGAACCTCAAAATGCTACACAGAAAACAGAAACAATGATGTGTCAAGCAAGTACACAAATTATTACATGTTTTTATTTAACAAAAATAAAACATATGCAAAAATCGTCCTTTTAGTTTTACTTGTAAGTTAAGAGCGTTTCAAAAGTTGGTTTGATTTCTAGAAAATGAAGCGATATGCTGGATGCGAGCTAGTTATTTTGTCTTTTTTGCTCCAAACACATGCTCTCTTTTTGTTGGTGTATACCAGTGCTTCAAATGAGGCCACCAGTCCTCCACAGTAGATTCCTTTTGCTGTACTTGTGATGCCCCCATGCAGGGCCGGCTTTAGGGCAGTGTGAGCAGTGCGGCTGGGGATCGTTGTTTTTAGCAATAACTTAGAAACTTGCGATTTAAAAGCACTTGATGAAAAATTCCTTGTGCATTCAAATTTCAGGAACCACTTAAAATGACAAGATAATCCTTGTGATTAATGTTCCTGCTGGGGACAGAGATGGGTGTTTTGTTTAGGGGCAGCTTTGTCTCGCCATAAAGTAGCGTTGAGGGTTATTATGCCTGCTGCAAAGAACAGAACTTTATTTTATGTGGATAGCTGAATGGATTAGAAAAGCCAGCCTTTACAAGCCCTTTAAAACAAATGAATGTGTGTGAAAGGGAGGCTATGGAGAGATGAGGGGCACATTCTTCAGGTGGTAGTGAGTGAATCCGAGGAGGTGGTCATGGGGTGGGGAGGGCGCCAAAATAGACTGTCGCAGAGGGCGCCATCAGCGCTAAAGCCGGCCCTGCTCCCATGAATCAAGATAAGGATACCAACTACATTTTTGCCTCCATTTTCAAATTCCAAAACATTTAACAGCATGATATTAAAACGTGTTTATTTTAAGATTTGCTTTTTCATGCTTGTAGGACTTACTAATTTTCTAATATTATTTAATTTTCTAAACACCCCCCGAGTAGGTGTCGTGGACCACAGGTTAAGATTCACTGGACTAGTGCTTCTACAACATTTCAAGCAGCCCCTTCTGCAGTGAAATTCACAAACAATGATCAGTTCCCACATACACTATTAGTGGCAGCACCTCCTGAAGCGAGTAGTTTTCTATCAGATAAATATCAAACTTTTAATATGGACCTGCCATAATATAAATTACCACAGTATCATGAAGGTAAGTGTAGGTTGGAGTATAGATAGTTAAGTATAGATTTACCATTCCTAACTCCACATCTATGTGCCTTGGTGATACACACATATACAGAATTGAGTTTTGTAAGTCTATATTTAACCTTTATATCCTTACCTATACCATTTAGTGTTAGCAGATAGTTTGGCTACAATATTTTGGCAGGTCAGTATCTTTGTCCCTGATATTCTGCATACAACTGGGTACAGACTGTTAAAAGGATGAATAAGTAGGGTTAAAAAAGTAAATCAACATTGACTGTAATGCTTACCTGCACAGGTCTCCTCCCGATGTTCGAATCCCTCCAGGCACATGCACATCTTTTGTGGGGCCTCCCACTGTCCATCTTCTCTGCACAGGCGCCCTAGCTTCCCCGCAGTTGCTGAATTCTCCACGCAACTCCCGATCACTTCCTCAGAGCCACCAGGTGCCAGTGGGTAGTATGCCAGTCCAGCCACCTCAGGTCGGCACTGGCGGTAATATATGCGAGCAGAAGCCAGAAAAAAACAAGGCCCAGTATATGTGAAACCCAGGTAAAAGTGTGGTTTTGTCACCAGTCCCAGAGGCAGCTGGGTCACAGAATTTAGCCAGTCCCGTATCTTAGGCCAATCAATGTTCTTACACAAATATTCCCCAGGGAAGCGTCTTGTGAGTGTAATGGATACTGTTTGGTCTGGGGCTTTCCGCTTAATTCTCAGTAGCTTAGGCTGTGTTTCGGTAAGGTGGATGCTAAGGCTCGGCTCTGATGCCTGACCATGAACACCGACTTCACACCCTCCTTCCTTTTCCACAGCAAAAGAGAGATCCAGGAAGAGATGCTGTGCGGCCTTCCGGTCAACAGGATGGCTCCACAGTTCGATGGTGGTGTTACGGTACTTTGAGGTGCAGGCCTGGTACGTTTGATGCGTGGACTCAATTGCCAGGGGAATGCGGGTCTCCTGCCACTGAAATAGAAAGTAAGAGAACAGCCAACATGCATGAAAATCTTTTGTCAGAGTGCTGCAAACATATAGACAACCAATGTAAAAAAGAAGAAAATAGAACAGGTTAGGAGATGCACAAACAACAAATAAAGGGATTTGTCCATGGATGACCCAGAAATGCATTCCGCTTGAGGAGTACTTTATGCTTTGTGGTTTGTAACTCACACTTTCTAGTTTTCCATTTGCTGGCTTTATTTGGTTTAGGCTCTCCAGGTTCAATTTTTCCCTCCTATTGCCCAAATCTTGTTTCTGTATTTTTCCACTAACTCACTTTCTGTTAACAGTATTTAAATCCTGTTATTATCTCATCACATTTGCTGTGCATTCAAATGTAAGACGCTGTCTTCCAAGGGCGCTTATTTACTTTTCTTTCTCGACTTCAAAGTGAGAGGTTTTATGTGACAATCTTGCTGGATAATGGGGTTAGGAAAGAGTTTTTTCTAGCAGCTGACAACATTTAAATGGTCTGTGTAACTATCCAGGATATATAATAATTAGGATTGCACAAATGAAGCACATTTTTGTTATTTCTGAAGTGTGTTGGAAACACATACCATAATATGATAAAAACGTATCAGTAAACTAGGTGCACTGTATAGTTGTATTAGTAAGGCTGTATGTCTCTGCAAATGTAATAGTCATTTTAATTTAAAATATGTTGTCTGTAATGGCAGTGTGCTACCACACCATGAATACTCCACTCTACGCCACTGCACTCTAGTCTGCATACTCCCCAACACTGTACTCTACTCTGCACCACTTCACATTACACCACTCCACACCACTGCAGTCTGCACCACTCCACTATATGCCACAACACTCCACGCCTCTCTACTCTACCCTGTACCACCCTATTCTATGCCAATGCACCCTTTGCCACTCTACTGTGCACCACTGCACTCTTCACAACTACACTCTATACCACTTCAGTATAGGGCATACCAATATGCGCTACACAACTTCACTCTATGCTACTGTACTCTATGCCACTCCGCAACACTGCACTCTATGCCAATATACTCTATGCCAATGCACTTTACTCTGTAACACCCAACTGTATGCCCCTGCACTGTACGCCAATACATTGTACGCCACTCTAATCTACCCTGTACCAATGTACTCTATGCCACTGCACTACACACCACTATATTCTACACCATTACGCTCTATGCCACTATATGCTACTGCACTACCCTGCACCACTCCACTCTATGCCACTTCACTCTAGTCTACAACAATCTTCTCTATGCCACTGCACTCTACACCACTCTCATCCCCCCTGCGCCAGTCCACCCTATGCCACTGCACTCTACACCACTCTACTCTTTATCACTGCACTCTACACCAATGCACTCTACACAACTGCACTCTGACAATGCATTCTATTCCACTGAACTCTACTCTGCATCACTGTACTCTTTGTCAATCCTCTTTATGCCACTCTACTCCACTCTACACCACTGCCCTTTGACACTTCACTCTGCAACACTGCACTCTCTGCCACTGAACTCTGCACTACTCCACTCTAAACCACTGCACTCTATACCACTGCACTCCACAGCACTACACACTACTCTGCACCACTCTGTGCTACTCTACTCTGCACCACTCTAGGCCACTGCACTCTGTCACTCGACTCTTCTCTGCACTATATACCACTGCACTCTATGTTACTCGACTCTACTCTGCACCATTGCCCTCTGCATCACTCAACTCTATGCCACTTCACTCTGCCACTTCACTCTACACCACTCTATGCCACTTTACTCTACTCTATGCCACTGCACTCTACACCACTCTAATCTACTCTGCGGCACTCTACTCTATGCCACTCCACTGTGCCACCCCACTCTTCACTGCTCCACTCTTTACCACTCCACTCTGCACCAATGTGCATTACATGCACCACTCTAATCTATGTCACTGTATTCTACGATCCTGCATTGTAAGCCTCTGAATACAATGCCACTGCACTCTATGCCACTATACTGTGCAACATTCTACGCCAATAACTTTTATCCATGCTGGTCAACAGCCAAGCTGGTGAACAACATGGCTAAAACACATTGGCGAGGCCAACAGCTCTTGGATAAGCGAGACCTATTGGTTTTGCCAATGCTTTTTATGTTTCTGTCAGTGTTCCAGCACTTTTGGAGGGGGTAAGTGTCCAGTTCACATGTGTCTAATATATGCATACTATTATAAATGTTCACAAAAGTAGTAACTGTAATTTCCGGTGATCATGAACATTTATAGCACAGCTGCAGATGCACTGGATACATTTCTTTTGCTTAATAAATCAAAAAATAGCTAAACCGAAATCAGAAAACCGAGAAAAGACATAGAATACAACCACTCACTAAATTCCGTCAAAATCTAGTAAAATTTCACTTGACCTTTTTTAGTTCATCATGCAGGAAGTTGCCTATTTTAGCCCTTTTTAATTTACGACCCTTTTGACTAAGGTGCACGTAACCTGGTGTGCTGAAAATGTAAAATTTGGGGGCCGTAATGGCCAAGTGATTTCCTAAGTGAACCTTAACTACAAAGGCATTATTTACATAAATATAAGCAGCACCATCGATGTAGCAATACAGTAGGTATGGTTAAGTCAAACTGCATTGAAAAGGCATTTATTGATTTATTGATAACTTGGGCGCCGTTTAAAGTATCTGCATAAAACTTTACAAGAAGTAGTACATCTACTTTTGATTCAGCATAACAGGTTTCATGCTGACCTGTCAAGTGGGGGCAAATAAAATGAGGGGGGAAGAGGGGTCGTCTCAGAAGTGCTGTTTCTTGTTTTAATTCCAATAGGATTCTTTGCTGCTTGGCACAAAACAAATGCTGAACGACATGACATCAGATTTGGCATGATGATGGAGCATTACTCAAGGAAGTTTCTTTGCTTAGTTTGATGTAAATTCATTCAGTAGTTTGAGGAATTCGTATTTAAAAGATTAGGCTTTAGAGATATCTGAACAGTTAGTAGACTGAGTTCCTTGAAGTCAGTTCCGCGGATATCTGTGAACACATATTCGCAGAATTCCACAAATCCAAAAATGTTTCAAATACTTAAATCTGACTGGCCAAGGGAGTTTTTCTCCTGCTGGCAATTTCAGGTTCACATATCCAGAGTGGGAGCGGTCAAACAAACAATACAATTGGCTTCTGCCACATAAGAAAACAAATATCACAGGGTAATGATAGGATGAGTGGATTTGGTAGCTGCATCCTGAAGAAAATGTGGAAGAGAACATTAGGGAGTGGAGTGAGTACACGCTGATCCACAGGCTCATGTGCTGCAGTGTGGCCAAATGGACCCCCCTTTTTAAAAATTATGATTTGGCTGTTGAGTTCATGGACCCATTTGCAGTTTGGTGGTTCCTAGCGAGGCCCCTGTTTAGAGATTCCCAGGAGGAAATCACCAATCTAGTGCAAGCTTCATGGGGATATGACCATCATATGGTATATGATGCAAAATAAAACAGCATTTACTGAAAAGAACAAAGGCAGAGTCACCTTGTGGCTAGCTTTAGTTATAAAACCTCAACATTTGTTGAAAAAATATCAGGAAAAAACATTGGAAATACATCTAAAAAACACACATAACTTACAGTTATTGTTACGAATTAAAAAAAAAAAACACTAAAGTTTGCAGTTAGAGCCACAATCCATCTCTACCACAATAACTATGCAAAGAATAGCTCACACACCAAATGCAATGCTCATGACCTCAAACTATTAATATTTGTAAATGGCAACATCTAAAAGCAAATGATAATAAACAACACATAAACCAATAAATGCTATTAAATTTACATTTTTTTCACTCTGGTAAGGGTAATCGGTTATGTAATCTCATCTGTAAGATGATTTACAACATTTATAACTCGACCTGTGTGTTAGTGTCAGATCATCAGCATTGTTTTTGGTATGCTACTACCACTGCACGTGTGATTTATTCCTGTGAAGTAGGTGAGACTCATCAGTAAGCTTATTACTGTGCACACATTATATTCTCCAATCCCCTGTTAGTGTTCGCAATTGTTTACTTGTGTGACGCCACTTAATAACTTGAGTTCAGGTTTTCAGTAATTGACAGAATGTTTTCCTCGCCTGCTGTTGCACGTCCTGCCCATAATAGAACCCTGACATGCAGCTCACAATTTAGTTTCTTTCCTTCTGTGTGATATTCTTGATGTCGTCCTTTGATGACCTGAGGTCCGGCTCAGTCTCTTATACAATGTATTTTCAGTGCAAGGAGGTGGGCCCACCCTTTCATAAAGAGTGGACTGGAATCACACACTCTGTAATGCTTTTCTGCATTCAGATTGCAATGTGGTAAAGTAGAATGTACAAAAATAACTTCACGAAATGTATGTGACCATGTTTTCACTTTTAGAGGATTCAATGCTTTAAGTATGTTTGAATTACAGCAGTTAATTAATATTTTAAGTGACAAGGATTATACATAACCTTCAACAAATTTTGACTTCTCATCACTTGCTTCCTCCGCAGAAATACCATTACTGCCTCTTTCTTTTTTGTTTCAGAGTGGGGGACCAATGTCTCTCTTGAAAGTGGGAAAAGCTGTTTGAAACGTATCTAACTGCCACAGGAGCCTTCAAGGAAGCAATGTGTTATTTCTTAATAAATGCTTCTCACAGAGTAAGGTTTATGATAGTTTACCTGATTTTTTTGTCTGGAAGGTGGAAGTGAACAAGGAGATGTTTTTGAAGGCACATTTAAAAAACGTGAGGACCACTTTTGAGAACAAAGGGCCAGATGTATCAAAGAGTTTTACCCATTCTGTGTCAATGGGAAAATGCTTTGGTACATATGGCCCAAAATGTATTAGAGAGAGGCCGGCAAATTTCTTGGTCAGCCTTAAGGGAAAAATGAGGACATTACAAATTAGGCAGCTGGTCTTGGAGGTCTTTACTGCACAGTTTGGTGATCTCTGTCCTACAAATACCTGTGACCACACAGTTAGATGAAGGAACAATGTATGAATTCAGGAAAAAATGCTTCCATTTAATCCTGGTCTCAAATAAGCAATCATCATAGCTAAAGGCACTGAGAGCACAGCCACTGTCTTAACGAAAATTAAAGCAAGAAGGTGGCAGCCTACCTGTGAAGAGAAAGACCATGATAAAACAGATTAATCTGGTAAATCCAAAGACTTAAATGCAGAACATTAGAAAAATTCAAGTGGAAACTCAAAAGTGAATTACATCAGATGTGGACATTTTAGCCTCTTAGCAGAACGAATTCAGACTATGCTAAAGTCTCCATTTGTAGAAAATGTAGGAGGAGAGGTCATTGTGAATGGGTCTGCAGAGAGCATACTAATAAGCAAATAAATATATTACATGAATTAGATGCTGGTGTTTTTTGTCACAAGTTGTAATGAACAGCTGCAAGTATCTGAATGTGAGATAACTGGATGGCCATGCTGTGAATGTTTAGGAACACTCGCGTTCACTATGTATACTGTTATCAACAACATTTTAAAGAAGGTTTTACATAAAAGAATGAGTGCACTCTATAAGCACCTGTTATTACCCAGCAGGGAGGCGTTTCAAGAAAGGCCCCATACTATTCATAGGGATATTGGTGATGTGTACCACCTAGGAGCTGGAACAACTGTTGGGAACGTTTCTATGACTGAACATGGGTTAAACCTGCTTGGATGGAGAAACCAAAAATAGCTTGGCATTATAGTTGAGCCCACTGCCAAAGATAGTGTACTACTAGCAAAGAAAAGTTTAGGGAATGATGATGTGTGCAAGAAATTTGCAGGTGCTTTTTCTGATTACCCATATTAGCTCAAAAAAATTTCAGCATGTCATCAAATTAAAGAGGAATGTCATTCTCAGTATACATATAATACACTATGGGGGTCATTCTAACCCTGGCGGTCCAAGACCGCCAGGGCTAAAATGACGGGGGCACCGCCAACAGGCTGGCGGTGCCCCGCTGGGCATTCTGACCGCGGCGGTTCGGCCGCGGTCAGAAGTGGAAAACCGGCGGTCTCCCGCCAGTTTTCCACTGCCCAAATGAATCCTCCATGGCGGCGCAGCAAGCTGCGCCGCCATGGAGGATTCTGACACCCTATACCGCCATCCTGTTCCTGGCGGTTCTCCCGCCAGGAACAGGATGGCGGTATGGGGTGTCGCGGGGCCCCTGGGGGCCCCTGCAGTGCCCATGCCAATGGCATGGGCACTGCAGGGGCCCCCGTAAGAGGGCCCAAATAAGAATTTCAGTGTCTGCTTTGCAGACACTGAAATTTGCGACGGGTGCAACTGCACCCGTCGCACCTTCCCACTCCGCCGGCTCAATTCTGAGCCGGCGTCCTCGTGGGAAGGGTGTTTTGCACTGGGCTGGCGGGCGGCCTTTTGGCGGTCGCCCGCCAGCCCAGTGCAAAACCCAAAATACCCTCAGCGGTCTTTCGACCGCGGAGCGGTATTTTGGAGGGGGGAACTCTGGCGGGCGGCCTCCGCCGCCCGCCAGGGTGAGAATCACCCCCTATATATTTTTAGTCATGATGAAACCATAGAGGAGGGGTTGAACAAACAGGATTGCGAAGGTGTCATCAAGCCAATTGAATCCTCTCAATGGCTTGCCCCAAATGTCTTTACTAATAAAGGTGGAAAGTGCAGAATACATGTATGTGTAGACCTTTGTGGTTTCAAATCTAACATATGGGTGAATTGGCACCCTCTCTCTAAATTACTAAATTCTCAATTTGGTAAGCACCACAATCTGTTTCATTGTAACTGACCTGTCCTCAGCTTAATTCTAGGGTGCACATAATTGAGATTCCAGGCCTGTCACCTCATTCATTACACCCCTGTTCAATTGTATGCTGTTGGGCTTGAAATTGTCACCTTCTACCTACCAGCAGGAGTAGCTCCTTCGCCCCACTCGCTGTGCCAGAAGCAAACAAATAAAACAATAGAAAGTTTTATTTGTCTGTTTCTGGCTCAGCCAGCAGGTGCAGGGAGAGTTGGGGATGGGCCAGGGGAGGTTGGAGGGTGGAGGAGGTGAGAGTGCACCTAAGTGTGCATGTGTGTTGGGCCAGCCGTCTGAGGCCGGACAAACACATATGTACACTTAGGGTTCTCTAGCCTGGCTGTCTACACAGCCAGGCTGGAGAAACTGCACAGACCTCAGGGCTGTGTCTGAGTGACAGTCACTCCCTCTAAGACCAATCGTGGTGCTGCTTTCATGCAAAGTTTTGCATAAAAGCAGCTCCTGGATTGCTGGGGAGCCTGTGCTGGTGTCCCAGCAGTGCATGCTGGGATACCAGAAAAAGAGGAGTGCGAGGTGGCAGGAGGCAGCAGGGACAGAGGTGAGGTAAATTATTTTTCTTTATTTTTTTCATTTTTACCTCGCCTCCGTTCTCCCCGCCCCTCCACTTGCGTTATGCGGTGGCCGCCACTGGCTACCAGTGCATCATCGCACACATTTTAAAGGGTGTGGTTAATGTACCATGTGTCCAAGAGGATATCCTAATATATGAGGAGGATTTAATCAGACACAATGTGGTATTTAGGCAGTTTCCGCAAAGGCTGAGTGAGGTAGGGATGACAGTTAAAAGCAATAAGTGTCAAGCTGGGGTTAAACTGGTTACCTATTTGAGTAATAACATTTCAAAAGAGGTTGTCAATTTTAAGTATTACCTCGTAAAGTAAGTATGAAAAGTTTCAAACCAAAGGGCTAAAAATTAGCTCAAGGCCATTTTTAGGAAGAGCAGAATTCTATTGTAACATCTTTCCAGTGTTCGTCCCTTTATCTCACTTCATAATAAAAATGTCAAGTTTTTTTAAACAATCAGTGTCAAAATATTGTGCAGAGATAAAAAAAACAAATGTACTACTGTTTCTCCCCTATTTGGCTGTTTTAAAGTAGGCAGTAAAAACATTCTGTATGCTGGCATGAGGGGTTTTGAGGCCAAACGTACTTGAAAAAAGAATAGGACGGAACATGCAGTCACATTTGCCTCCCAATTATTGAATGGCTCAGAATCTAATTACTCTCAGAGGCCTTAGCATGTTTCTGAGAAATCAGTCATTTAGATTCTTCTTATGAGGCAGTCCTTTAATTTTATATTCTAACCATAAGCCTCTGATCAGGGCCTTTACCTACCAACAGCAAACTGAGTGTTCTTCAACCAGAATTTACACGTGGTGGTTGGGCTAAAAAAAAAATAGGCCCGATTTATGGAAAGTGGCACTGCACCTAGTGCAGCGCCAATTTTCTTGCTCCCCTTAGCACCCCCTAACGCCACCATGTGTGCGCCGTATTTAAAATACAAGCATTGCGCCACTTTGTAAATATGGCACAGCGTTTTTGCCCTTCCAACACCACATTAGCATAAAAAAATGATGCTAATGTGGCACTGGAACGGCGCTCGGCCACCATAAATCTGGGCCATTATTTTTTCTGTTGACTACCTTTTGAGTGTGTGGCTCTTAACCTGTGGTTCAGGATCACCTTATGGACTCCGAATCCTATGCAGGTGGTCTGCGACTGCTTAGAAAAGTTAATAATATTAATAGATTAATAAAGTGTGTATAAATTAAGAAGCAAGATTTAATGTTGAAAATATTAAACCGTTCAGTTAATGTAAAGGAATCTGAAAGTGGAAGTTAAAAATTAAGCTAATATTCTTAGATAGAGTAGTGGGAGCAGCGCAAGCGCATCAAACAGAATATAGTATATATGATGAGTGGGCCTGAATTGAATGTAGGAATGCCCTATCCTTCTTAATAAAATTAAAAAAATTATGTATTTAAAATTCGTTTGTGAACCAAATAAAATATTTTACCATATATGTGTTTGATGAATGCTTGTTTCAAATATGAAAAAAGCTTATGCTCTAGCCCCTGGCCACCAATAATGGCAGTGGGAGCCCTCGGATTCCAATAATGATTCAGTGGAGGGGCCAGAGTTGCAGCATTGAGTAAGTGGGGGTCCACAGAATTCAAAAGATTAAGAATCAATGTTCTAGGTTAAGCAACGTATTTGCTGACTGTTTATCTCGACTACCTCTCAGTAAAGTACAGCAATCAGTTAAGCCAAGAACTTCTGCGTGACTTGATCGTAAACGTATCTAACTGTATTATCAACAGGGAAATGATAAAACTCATTAAAACTTGAAGGAGTATTTGACGAAAGGGTGGCCTAAACCGTGTACACTTGATGAAGAGGTGATTAGTGAGTTGAGAGTTCTGAATGACGATTGTTGAAAGAAGATAAAAATTATACCTCTATAATCTCTAAGGGACAGTTTAGTGGAATTGACCATGGAGGACCCTTGAGTAGGAGCATTACCAATAATTGGATTTGGGCCACCTACTGATGACCTGGGTGAGACATGATGGTTGAAAAGTAAGTTTTGGATTCTCTTAATTGCGCCAACGTTAACAAAGTTGGAGATATATATATTGTAATCTGTCTATGTGTTCTGCTGAAGTGCAAAATAAAGCTTGGTAAACATTGACTCTGGATATTGTGGACCAGCCAGTGGGTTGGGTTCTGAATGGAAATGTATTCTTGTGTTGGCAGACTATCACTCCAAGTCAGTGAAGGTTAAAATAGTAAGTCATATTTGCACACATGCTCGTAGAGTTTTTGGGAGCTACTTTTATGGAAGGAGATACTCCAGAGATCTTTGCACCTGATAATGGGCCTAATTTATATCTGATAATATGAAAGAGTTTTTATGTAAGTTGAATCGTTAACATCCAAATATTATGCTTTACTGTCCTGGGACTAACAAGTTGTTTGAGTTAACATAACGATAAAGGAAAGTTTATAAATGTCTCATTCGCATGGAATGCCCTGTAAAGAAGCTCCATAGAAGATGATTACAGTATACTGTATCACCCCCAATGCTGTTACTGGAGTGGCACAGTGTGTTTCTTTAAAGAAAACCAGACTATCTCGTTACAAAATGGCACAGCCCTTATTGTGTGTTGAAAATCATGTTCAGGTACACAGGGATCTGATTCAAAGCAGTGCATGTGAGCATCAACAAAAATGCAAGCAGCACTTTGAACAAAGGCATGGAGTAAAAAAACAACTGATGCAGGGGAGACCTGGTTCAAGAACAAATGCCTGAATTTTGCAGAGAAATGAAGTCCATGCTCACCCAGTGAAAAAAGATAAAGGACGTTTCTCGTAGTTAGCTGAGCTAGAAAACGAACAGCAGTGCAACATGCACAAAGAGTAGAACTATTTGTTCTCCCAAATGCAGTATGAAGTCAAAGAAGAGCAATGTTGAGCTTCACCAATCCAAGGCTAACAACAAATCCTACCTTGTTTCAGGAGCATCTTCCTGGTACAAAAACGTTGTCAGGTGATGTTCCTGGTATATACAATGTATGTATATCACTAACCTGGTCATGCAATTTGCAATATGGGAAGTTAAAAATGTTATATTCTGAATTGTGTACTTTTCATTCCCCATAAACATCACCCTTCCTTCCCCTCTGTGTCCATTTACCGCCCCCCATCTCCCTGGACTCACCTTTGGTGGTTCCATCATTTACTCTTTATTCTAACTTAAACTGTTGAGCGCAGGTGTGAAGTGGTGACAGTGATGATCCCAGGCTGACTGGTGTTTCTCTGACAATCAAATGAACTTCTTGATCCAATCCAAGGTGTCTTTATTTGTTAAAAAGACCACAATTCTTAGCCATTGAGACCAGCAACGAATCCAAATTCAAGTATAAATTTGCCCATGCTAACATTTATCTCGTTTTCCTCCAAGGTTAAATATGTTTCCCAATGGGTGATCTTTTACCCCAGAACTCCAACTAATTGTGGCAGTGTTCCCACTCCACTCCCATCTAAGATAAAGATTTTTCCCAGGTGGGAATATGATTTGGAAAGGTTTGTGAATATGTGCAAGTTAACAAGTTTTACGATTTGCAAGTCTACCCACTCTGAAATGCCCACTGTCTGTCCCATTCCCCTGTAAAATTCCCCCCTGCAAGAGTTCTGTGAACATGCAAACAGAATGTACATGCACAGCAGGACCATTTGGGCACCTAAGTTAAATATATGTGTTCCAACCTCTTTGTAAATACGGCTCTTAGATATTTTGGGCTTGATTTGGAGTTTAGTGGATGGATACCCCTTCGGAAACATGGAGGGTATCCTTTCTACCTTATTGCAAGTGCATTATAAGTGCATTGTGCCGGTATCCTTTCCACTTGTAATAAGGTGGATGGGATTTCCGCCACGTTTGTAATGAAGGACGCATTCGTCGAACTCCAAAGCAGGCCCTTTGTTTCTCTTAATTTGTTGCTCTTAGAACTTTCACAACGTTCAAAGCTTATCATACTTGCTGCGTTTTGCCAGCTATGTTATTGTAGGCTATACTTTATCTGCTATATATATTTATTTTAGCTGGTACGCTATTCTGGCATTCTATATTATGTAATGCTTTTCTGTATTATCTCATGTTCTATTATTTTATTGTATAGCAGAAGGCTGTGGGGTTTTCGTTTAACGCTGAGCTATTGTCAAGTTTTGCGCTGCAGGCACTTGTACAAACAAAATAGCCATGCCACAAATTAAGACTAAACTCTTAGGTAGGAGCGCTTGCTGATTGTCTGGGTCACTGAATGGCTGCATTTGTATAGTGAGTGCTATCATAATTGATTTCTTAACTTGGTCTAGACGATCTGAGTTGGGAATATAGGGCCATATGTACGAACACTGTTTCCCATAGACAAAGAATGGGTAAAAACCTTTGCTACATCTGGCCCATAGTGCTCACGAAGCTCAAAAATAGCATGCGTAAGCGCTACAAAATATAAAACATATCAGTACCTCTGCTTTAATATTAATTTGGAGATTCAGTAGATTTAATATTTCCCTTTTTCTGTAGCATAGGAGTCTGCTTCTGGTACCTCCATCCTGACTGGTCGACAAGTGACTCTCAACAGTTTAAACTGGTGCAACACGAAGAACTGCGTGAGTGAGCGACTAAAGGAAAGATATTTCATGAAGGGTCTCAGACGCATGTATTTTGAAAATATAGCCAAATGGAATATATTAAAGAACCTGATAGTGAAGAATGGGGGTTAGATTTAATGCAGTGTTTGGGAGTCAGGGGGTGCTAGACTGCTTAAGTCTTTAGGGCCCAGGTGAGAACGGCCATTGGGTCTGTCTGTGCCAAAGAGAGGGCTAATAGTGGCTAGTGGCAACTACCAACAATATCTGTGGTACTGGAGGCCTATGGCCATCAGCAGTAAACCCCAAAGGAATTGTAGCTACTATTATAGGCTCTAAGCCTGTTTAATGCATAAAGTTTCACACAAACTTTTTGTATGTAATGAAAACAATTCACATAGAACAATCTTGGAGAAAATAGGTACACACACACAAGAGCAGTTCACACATACAAACCATATTTTGTCGAAATATTTTACATATGACCTTATGCTGTAAACGTGGCTACTCATAGAAAGAGCTAAATTCCCAAAGGAGAGCAGTAAATATGCACACCTACTAGTAGTCCTAGGAACAGGTGCAGATTGTTTTCAAAATATACCAAGTAGTATGCAGGGAAAGCTGCACATCTCTCCACACAATCTGTTGGGAATGTCATGTGATATTCCCTGAGCTCCGATTTCCCCATGCCTAACTGTACAGAGTGAACAGCTGCACACTGTGGACATGTGGCCCCTGCCAAGCAGCCCACAGCTTTAATCTTTGCCCTCTGGGATTCTTGGCAGATGTGATCAAGCTGTAAACTGTTCACTTTGGACCACAGAGACTAGATTCCCTAAATCCACATGTCCATCACATATTTCAATCAGAGCCACAAACACCCTATTCAAGATGCCTTGGTACGATAAAATAGTTATTTCTCTGAAGTTTGCAGTTTATACTTGGAATTGGGATGTACGTATGCCATATACCTTGAAAAAGGCAAAGTCTTTACTGACAGGAGCTGAGAGACTGGTGTAAACAAAAGCAGATCTCTGTGTGAAACTGCTATTATCAAGAGCTCATCACCAAGTTATATAAAGTGTTAGCATGGCATAGCTCTGGGTGATATGACTCTGGCCATTAACAAGCACATGCCTCTTAAGGTTTATAAAAATGGTTACAAACATGCCTCTTATTGAGTGTATTATGAAGATCCCAGCTCAGAATCAATCTTAGCTGAGCTCTGAGTAAATGAGTATTAATACTCGTTCGTATAATTGGGAGCCAACTCTGTGTGAGTCTGTTTTGCTGCTAAAGCTCGTGGATCACCGGCAGCACAGTCTGAGAAAGCCTGTGTACAGTCATGTGTACAGAGTGAGCATAACCACTAGCTGGCACGGAGCCCTGAAGCCTGTATATAGTCATGTGTACAGAGTGAGCGTAACCACTCGCTGGCACAGAGCCCCGAAGCCTGTGTGTAGTCATGTGTACAGAGTGAGCGTAACCACTTGCTGGCACGGAGCCCCGAAGCCTGTGTACAGTCATGTGTACAGAGTGAGCGTAACCACTAGCTGGCACGGAGCCCTGAAGCCTGTGTTTATAGTCATGAGTACAGAGTGAGCGTAACCACTCGCTGGCACGGAGCCCCGAAGCCTGTGTGTATAGTCATGTGTACAGAGTGAGCGTAACCACTAGCTAGCACGGAGCCCTGAAGCCTGTGTATAGTCATGTGTACAGAGTGAGCGTAACCACTCGCTGGCACGGATCCCCGAAGCCTGTGTGTAGTCATGTGTACAGAGTGAGCGTAACCACTCGCTGGCACGGAGCCCCGAAGCCTGTGTACAGTCATGTGTACAGAGTGAGCGTAACCACTCGCTGGCACGGAGCCCCGAAGCCTGTGTACAGTCATGTGTACAGAGTGAGCGTAACCACTCGCTGGCACGGAGCCCCGAAGCCTGTGTGTATAGTCGTGTGTACAGAGTGAGCGTAACCACTCGCTGGCACGGAGCCCCGAAGCCTGTGTGTATAGTCGTGTGTACAGAGTGAGCGTAACCACTCGCTGGCACAGAGCCCTGAAGCCTGTGTATAGTCATGTGTACAGAGTGAGCGTAACCACTCGCTGGCACGGAGCCCCGAAGCCTGTGTGTAGTCATGTGTACAGAGTGAGCGTAACCACTCGCTGGCACGGAGCCCCGAAGCCTGTGTGTATAGTCATGTGTACAGAGTGAGCGTAACCACTAGCTGGCACGGAGCCCTGAAGCCTGTGTATAGTCATGTGTACAGAGTGAGCGTAACCACTCGCTGGCACGGAGCCCTGAAGCCTTTGTACAGTCATGTGTACAGAGTGAGCGTAACCACTAGCTGGCACGGAGCCCTGAAGCCTGTGTGTATAGTCATGTGTACAGAGTGAGCGTAACCACTCGCTGGCACGGAGCCCTGAAGCCTGTGTATAGTCATGTGTACAGAGTGAGCGTAACCACTCGCTGGCACGGAGCCCTGAAGCCTGTGTATAGTCATGTGTACAGAGTGAGCGTAACCACTCGCTGGCACAGAGCCCTGAAGCCTGTGTACAGTCATGTGTACAGAGTGAGCGTAACCACTAGCTGGCACGGAGCCCTGAAGCCTGTGTGTATAGTCATGTGCACAGAGTGAGCGTAACCACTCGCTGGCACGGAGCCCTGAAGCCTGTGTATAGTCATGTGTACAGAGTGAGCGTAACCACTCGCTGGCACGGAGCCCCGAAGCCTGTGTGTATAGTCATGTGTACAGAGTGAGCGTAACCACTAGCTAGCACGGAGCCCTGAAGCCTGTGTATAGTCATGTGTACAGAGTGAGCGTAACCACTCGCTGGCACGGATCCCCGAAGCCTGTGTGTAGTCATGTGTACAGAGTGAGCGTAACCACTCGCTGGCACGGAGCCCAGAAGCCTGTGTACAGTCATGTGTACAGAGTGAGCGTAACCACTCGCTGGCACGGAGCCCCGAAGCCTGTGTACAGTCATGTGTACAGAGTGAGCGTAACCACTCGCTGGCACGGAGCCCCGAAGCCTGTGTGTATAGTCGTGTGTACAGAGTGAGCGTAACCACTCGCTGGCACGGAGCCCCGAAGCCTGTGTGTATAGTCGTGTGTACAGAGTGAGCGTAACCACTCGCTGGCACAGAGCCCTGAAGCCTGTGTATAGTCATGTGTACAGAGTGAGCGTAACCACTCGCTGGCACGGAGCCCCGAAGCCTGTGTGTAGTCATGTGTACAGAGTGAGCGTAACCACTCGCTGGCACGGAGCCCCGAAGCCTGTGTGTATAGTCATGTGTACAGAGTGAGCGTAACCACTAGCTGGCACGGAGCCCTGAAGCCTGTGTATAGTCATGTTTACAGAGTGAGCGTAACCACTCGCTGGCACGGAGCCCTGAAGCCTTTGTACAGTCATGTGTACAGAGTGAGCGTAACCACTAGCTGGCACGGAGCCCTGAAGCCTGTGTGTATAGTCATGTGTACAGAGTGAGCGTAACCACTCGCTGGCACGGAGCCCTGAAGCCTGTGTATAGTCATGTGTACAGAGTGAGCGTAACCACTCGCTGGCACGGAGCCCTGAAGCCTGTGTATAGTCATGTGTACAGAGTGAGCGTAACCACTCGCTGGCACAGAGCCCTGAAGCCTGTGTACAGTCATGTGTACAGAGTGAGCGTAACCACTAGCTGGCACGGAGCCCTGAAGCCTGTGTGTATAGTCATGTGCACAGAGTGAGCGTAACCACTCGCTGGCACGGAGCCCTGAAGCCTGTGTATAGTCATGTGTACAGAGTGAGCGTAACCACTCGCTGGCACGGAGCCCCGAAGCCTGTGTGTAGTCATGTGTACAGAGTGAGCGTAACCACTCGCTGGCACGGAGCCCCGAAGCCTGTGTGTATAGTCATGTGTACAGAGTGAGCGTAACCACTAGCTGGCACGGAGCCCTGAAGCCTGTGTATAGTCATGTGTACAGAGTGAGCGTAACCACTCGCTGGCACGGAGTCCTGAAGCCTGTGTATAGTCATGTGTACAGAGTGAGCCTAACCAGTCGCTGGCAAGGAGCCCCGAAGCCTGTGTGTAGTCATGTGTAAAGAGTGTGCGTAACCACTCGCTGGCACGGAGCCCTGAAGCCTGTGTACAGTCATGTGTGCAGAGTGAGTGTAACCACTCGCTGGCACGGAGCCCTGAAGCCTGTGTGTATAGTCATGTGTACAGCGTGAGCGTAACCACTAGCTGGCACAGAGCCCTGAAGCCTGTGTATAGTCATGTGTACAGAGTGAGCGTAACCACTCGCTGGCACGGAGCCCCGAAGCCTGTGTGTAGTCATGTGTACAGAGTGAGCGTAACCACTCGCTGGCACGGAGCCCCAAAGCCTGTGTGTAGTCATGTGTACAGAGTGAGCGTAACCACTCGCTGGCACGGGGCCCTGAAGCCTGTGTACAGTCATGTGTACAGAGTGAGCGTAACCACTAGCTGGCACGGAGCCCTGAAGCCTGTGTATAGTCATGTGTACAGAGTGAGCGTAACCACTCGCTGGCACGGAGCCCTGAAGCCTGTGTGTATAGTCATGTGTACAGAGTGAGCGTAACCACTAGCTGGCACGGAGCCCTGAAGGCTGTGTATAGTCATGTGTACAGAGTGAGCGTAACCACTAGCTGGCACGGAGCCCTGAAGCCTGTGTATAGTTATGTGTACAGAGTGAGCGTAACCACTAGCTGGCACGGAGCCCTGAAGCCCTGAAGCCTGTGTATATAGTCATGTGCACAGAGTGAGCGTAACCACTAGCTGGCACGGAGCCCTGAAGCCTGTGTGTAGTCATGTGTACAGAGTGAGCGTAACCACTCGCTGGCACGGAGCCCTGAAGCCTGTGTACAGTCATGTGTACAGAGTGAGCGTAACCACTCGCTGGCACGGAGCCCTGAAGCCTGTGTATAGTCATGTGTACAGAGTGAGCGTAACCACTCGCTGGCACGGAGCCCTGAAGCCTGTGTATAGTCATGTGTACAGAGTGAGCGTAACCACTCGCTGGCACGGAGCCCTGAAGCCTGTGTGTATAGTCATGTGTACAGAGTGAGCGTAACCACTAGCTGGCACGGAGCCCTGAAGCCTGTGTATAGTCATGTGTACAGAGTGAGCGTAACCACTAGCTGGCACGGAGCCCTGAAGCCTGTGTATAGTTATGTGTACAGAGTGAGCGTAACCACTAGTTGGCACGGAGCCCTGAAGCCTGAATCCTGTGTGTATAGTCATGTGTACAGAGTGAGCATAACCACTTGCTGGCACGGACCCCTGAAGCCTGTGTATAGTCATGTGTACAGAGTGAGCGTAACCACTCGCTGGCACGGAGCCCTGAAGCCTGTGTATAGTCATGTGTACAGAGTGAGCGTAACCACTCGCTGGCACGGAGCCCTGAAGCCTGTGTATAGTCATGTGTACAGAGTGAGCGTAACCACTAGCTGGCACGGAGCCCTGAAGGCTGTGTATAGTCATGTGTACAGAGTGAGCGTAACCACTAGCTGGCACGGAGCCCTGAAGCCTGTGTATAGTTATGTGTACAGAGTGAGCGTAACCACTAGCTGGCACGGAGCCCTGAAGCCCTGAAGCCTGTGTGTATAGTCATGTGCACAGAGTGAGCTTAACCACTAGCTGGCACGGAGCCCTGAAGCCTGTGTGTAGTCATGTGTACAGAGTGAGCGTAACCACTCGCTGGCACGGAGCCCTGAAGCCTGTGTACAGTCATGTGTACAGAGTGAGCGTAACCACTCGCTGGCACGGAGCCCTGAAGCCTGTGTATAGTCATGTGTACAGAGTGAGCGTAACCACTCGCTGGCACGGAGCCCTGAAGCCTGTGTATAGTCATGTGTACAGAGTGAGCGTAACCACTCGCTGGCACGGAGCCCTGAAGCCTGTGTGTATAGTCATGTGTACAGAGTGAGCGTAACCACTAGCTGGCACGGAGCCCTGAAGCCTGTGTATAGTCATGTGTACAGAGTGAGCGTAACCACTAGCTGGCACGGAGCCCTGAAGCCTGTGTATAGTTATGTGTACAGAGTGAGCGTAACCACTAGTTGGCACGGAGCCCTGAAGCCTGAAGCCTGTGTGTATAGTCATGTGTACAGAGTGAGCATAACCACTCGCTGGCACGGAGCCCTGAAGCCTGTGTATAGTCATGTGTACAGAGTGAGCGTAACCACTCGCTGGCACGGAGCCCTGAAGCCTGTGTATAGTCATGTGTACAGAGTGAGCGTAACCACTCGCTGGCACGGAGCCCTGAAGCCTGTGTACAGTCATGTGTACAGAGTGAGCGTAACCACTCGCTGGCACGGAGCCCTGAAGCCTGTGTGTATAGTCATGTGCACAGAGTGAGCGTAACCACTAGCTGGCACGGAGCCCTGAAGCCTGTGTGTAGTCATGTGTACAGAGTGAGCGTAACCACTCGCTGGCACGGAGCCCTGAAGCCTGTGTACAGTCATGTGTACAGAGTGAGCGTAACCACTCGCTGGCACGGAGCCCTGAAGCCTGTGTACAGTCATGTGTACAGAGTGAGCGTAACCACTCGCTGGCACGGAGCCCTGAAGCCTGTGTATAGTCATGTGTACAGAGTGAGCGTAACCACTCGCTGGCACGGAGCCCTGAAGCCTGTGTGTATAGTCATGTGTACAGAGTGAGCGTAACCACTAGCTGGCACGGAGCCCTGAAGCCTGTGTATAGTTATGTGTACAGAGTGAGCGTAACCACTAGCTGGCACGGAGCCCTGAAGCCTGTGTGTACAGTCATGTGTACAGAGTGAGCGTAACCACTAGCTGGCACGGAGCCCTGAAGCCTCTGTGTATAGTCATGTGTACAGAGTGAGCGTAACCACTCGCTGGCACGGAGCCCTGAAGCCTGTGTATAGTCATGTGTACAGAGTGAGCGTAACCACTCGCTGGCACGGAGCCCCGAAGCCTGTGTGTATAGTCATGTGTACAGAGTGAGCGTAACCACTCGCTGGCACGGAGCCCTGAAGCCTGTGTACAGTCATGTGTACAGAGTGAGCGTAACCACTCGCTGGCACGGAGCCCTGAAGCCTGTGTGTATAGTCATGTGCACAGAGTGAGCGTAACCACTCGCTGGCACGGAGCCCTGAAGCCTGTGTATAGTCATGTGTACAGAGTGAGCGTAACCACTCGCTGGCACGGAGCCCTGAAGCCTGTGTGTATAGTCATGTGTACAGAGTGAGCGTAACCACTTGCTGGCACGGAGCCCTGAAGCCTGTATGTATAATCATGTGTACAGAGTGAGCGTAACCACTCGCTGGCACGGAGCCCCGAAGCCTGTGTGTAGTCATGTGTACAGAGTGAGCGTAACCACTCGCTGGCACGGAGCCCCGAAGCCTGTGTGTATAGTCATGTGTACAGAGTGAGCGTAACCACTAGCTGGCACGGAGCCCTGGGTGGGCAGCAGCGGTGTGAGGAGCTTCGACTGAGCCACCGTGCTATCAAGAGCAGTGCTCTGGGTCTTGCTCTGAGCATGAACAGTGTTCTTATGCCTTCTAGCGTGTAAGGTGCAGACATCTCAGTACCTGTGGGTATTCAAACAGAGGTCCGAGTGCGCCTGGATATTATCAAGCGGCGAGTGACATTGGCTATCAGCAAACTGAAAGTAACTTTACTGAGCTGTGGTAACAACACATTTCAGTTTCGCAGTGAAGAACCTTTCAGAATAACTATTTTATTTGAGGATCAGTAGAGCAAAGGGGAACAAGAGCAAAAATGTTTACTGAACGTCTTGACCGAGTATGCCCCTCTTCACTATTACTATTGGCATTCATGACAAAGAAGGGCCATCGAGCTGCAGAAAACTTCACTGCTCCCGAGTATTCGGTGCCCGTGTTATGTACCCACGTAATCTGCGGATGTGCCCGCGTGCTCTGTGGGTGTGGTTCGGCCTCGGTATTCTGTGGCCATTGTTCCACAGCACACAGTGATTATGGAGTTGGAACCGACTAAGCACACAGCAATTCTTATGGCAGAACATTCCCTAGTAAAGTAATACTTGTTGTGTTTGTTAATCATAAATATTTCTGAAGGGTTTTATGTGTCCTGGCATGGTACTTGTAATGGGCACTGCCTAATCTGCCGAAGAGTGTTTCTGGCGGAGAACACTCCACGGTATACATCTTTTTCAGAACATCGAGGATGCCGGCTGGGTGCTGTGGTTTCTTTGGAATGCACAGGTGTTTGGTGCTTCGAGACACTGTTGAAGACGCGATTATTCGTCCACAACACTTTTCTGGAAACCGCAGTGATTTTAGTTAAATGCTTTATGTTTCCATTTGTAAATTATGGGCTAATATGTTTTCAAACATATTGCTCTGACTTCTCTGTGATCACTGTGGGATGCAGTGTCTTAGTTTCAAAGCAATCATGCCCTGGAGTAAAATGCAGGAGTTAGCTACTACTAAAGACTGAAGTGTGCAAAGGCAGTAACGTGAATAGCAACAGAAGGTGACCCAATGGTAAACAACAATGCCCACCACGGAGGTTGCCTATTTACGCAGGGGTTTACGCAAGCAAGTGACTGATTGCTAGAAAAGTGTTTGTGTATCCCGTGCTTGCCCAGTAGAGGGTGAGTGATATGTTTTTGCGATATTGTGTGTGTGTGTGCTTTGCTGATGGTATGTGGGTGGCCTTGTGTTTGCATATCCATGTGCTGGTTGTGGTTGGTGGGTGTCTTTGCGAGTGTATTTGTGTGTGTTGTAAGTTTGTCTTTCGTTGCTGTGTGCGGTGTCTCACACGAGCATGTTGGTTTGAATTAGGACGTGCTTGGCTTGTGGTGTTTCTCACACGTTTACCACCCCCCAACATCAAACTGAAAACTCTGGTAGATTCAGTGTGTATATCACTGAGCCACTGACATTTAGGAAGGTGAATGACTTGTGTGTGTGTCACGTTGGCTACTTTAGTTGGCAGTGCCACGCACCACCTAAGGGAAAGTGATAACTGCGGGGCTCCCCTAGCAACAAGAAGGTGGCATGATAGGCCTGCGAGGGCACAGGCTGACCCCAGTACGCAGAGGGTTTGTGTGACTACCCTGATGACTGATGGACTTACTTGAAGGCTACCTTCCATAGAATGTTCTGGTGATAGCAAGTCAAAGTATAAGTGTGTCTGACAGCCAGGATCTGTGCTGAGATTCTGTTGCTTATCACTTTGCAGGGTGTTTTTCCAAAAGGAACTGCTTAGGAAACATCCTCCTGCAGATGGCACTAGAGTTGGACAGGTTAAGACTAGGTCTACCCTAAACCACTATTGGCTGTTCCCTTGAGGCAGCCACGTTTCACACACTTCTCAAAAAAGCATTGGCAAAGCCAGTAGGTTTCGTCTCTGCAAAATCTATTGGTTTTGGGAATGTTTTTACACATGTTTCACAGCAGCGTGGCTGAAAATAAAAAATGTTAAAACGTGGTCAAAGCTGTCTGCATCATAGCATTTGTTTAACTTTAAGCCACGTTGTACAACAGCTTGTGCCGCTGTACAACGTGTCTTAAAAAAAAGCAGAGGTGAAACCTATTAGTTTTTCCATTGCTTGTTGTCTGGTGTTATCGCCTTACTGAGCCTCTCACGCTGCAGGGATCTTTGCCAATCATAGGTCCATGTTAGACACAAAGCTCTTACAGGTGTTCGGACTGCGCTTATGATGTGTGTGATCATCTTACACTGCTGTAACTTGTGGAGGGGAGGGGGTAACGCGCCATTGACACATAAAAAATAATAAAAACAGTACAGATATATCTGCCGTTGCACACTCAGGAGTGGTCTAGCAGAGTCACATGAAGTGTCTCACCTGAGAAATCCCCTACATGAATACAGTTAAAAACGAATTAAAGAATGGTTGCCTTGGACATCTTTCACACAGCCCGTTCTAGGAAAACCGTGAGGCAGTGCCTTCCCTGCAAACACTGTGCTAAACACTTTAAAGGAGTTTCTTTTTGAGGGTGTGCGTGGTGAGTTGTGCCAAACTCCTGGGCACCCTGCAAGGCCGGGCGGCAGGAGGAGGGGGAGTAGGGGTCGTGAGAAACGGACGACGGGAGCAGGAGGCGGGGGTGCCCAGAAACAGAATATGGACCGAAGCATAGGGAAATAGTAAGGCACAGCGCAAAAGCAAATGTTGGAAAAAGGGGGTGTGCGCCAGCAGAGTCGCCGAGGACAGCCTATTCCACCTCCACAGTGACTCCTGGGCACGGACAAAAACAGACGGTGGAGGGGGCAGGGGTATTGTGAAACAAATGGTGGGAGGGAAGGTGCGGGTGCTGGGAAACAGGCTATGGACCCAAGAGGACACAAACCATGTCATAGGAAGAGGGCGGTCAAACAACTGTCATGGGAGGCGAGTGGGGAGACAACGGATAGCGAAGGGGAGGGGATGAGGTAAACAAGAAGGAAAAATACTTTTAAAAATAATCAAAAAATAGTACCTGCAGATGTCTGTGCCAGTGTAGGGACACTTGCCACTCGAAGCAGTGCTTGATCTAGTCTCCTCAGCATGGCAACGGAGGCAGGGAGGAGACACACTGACCGGCAAGGAGCCAGGTGAGAGCCAGCCAATGGTAAGTAAGGGAACGTAGTAGCCATGTGAGAGCCAGCCAATGGTAAGTAGGGCAATGTGGAGCCATGTGGGAGCCAGCTAATGGTAAATAAGGTGACATAGGAGCCATGTGGGAGGAACCTAATAGTAAATCAAGGTTAGTAATGGGTGGGCTCTAAGCCCCTTTTACATTTTTTGTTTGTTTGTTTAAATACAAGAATTTTCACAAGCACAGCGCAAGTACTGTGCAGGCAAAACTTAAAATTGGAATGGCCTGGCTCCAGGTGGTGGCATGTTCACCATGAAGGCCAGATGCACAATATTAAGTAAGCAGGCATGCCTGGTAAACACAATAGGACCATCAACCCTGTAGGTGAGTGTTGGACATGGCCGTTCTTAGGGGATTTCCATGAAACTTTTTTCCCTCCCAGTTTTTGCTGACTCTTTGTGCATGGCTTTTAGATTTGTACCACAGGGGGAAAGTGGGTGCGCCCTTCGTACGCATGCCTGGAAGAGGCCCACAGAGGAGTGGTTTAGTTTGGGGGACCAATCCCATGCATTCTGGGGGCTCCACCATGGACCCCCAGTACTGCCAAACGAGCTCTCTGAGGCTTGCACTACAGCTACAGCTGCTGCCACCTCACATACAGGGTTCTGTCCTCCTGGGGCTTGAGCAGCTCAGTCCCAGGAAGGCAGAACAAAGCATTTCCTTTGGGAGGAGGGTGTTACACCCTCTCCCTTTGGAAATCGGTGTTACAGGCTTGGGAGGGGTAGACTCCCAGAGCCTCTGGAAATGATTTGAAGGGCACAGAGGGTGCCCTCCTTTCATAAGCCAGTCTACACTGGTTCAGGGACCCCCAGTCCCTGCTCTGGCACGAAACTGGACAAAGGATAGGGGAGTGACCACTCCCCTGTCCATCACCACCCCAGGGGTGGTGCCCAGAGCTCCTCCAGAGTGTCCCTGGCGTTAGCCATCTTGTTTTCCAAAGTGTGGGGAGACTCTGGAGATCTCTGCGTGGCCAGTGCCAGCAGGTGGCGTCAGAGACCCCGCCTGATAGGTGCACACCTGGGTAGGTAGCCAATCCCCCTCCCAGAGCTATTTAGGGTGTCTCCTGTGGGTTTCTCTTCAGATTCAGCTTGCAAGACTCCTCCAGGAATCCTCTGCTTCAGCTTCTGACCGTCAGATCAACTGCAGACTGCTCCAGGAACCGATGTAACTGCAACAAAGTATGCAGGTCGACTCCTGTGACCTGCAACCTCAACTCCAGCCAGGATTTGCAACAGTTTTCAAGGTGTGCATGCTCTGAGGACTCCTTGTCTTCACCCTGCACCAGAAGAACCAAAGGAATCTCCTGTGGAGTGACAGAGTCAATTCCCTGCTCCTGCAGGCACCTTCAAAGACGATGTCCAGTTCTCTGGGACTCCTCTCCTGATGACGAGCACGCTCCCTAGAACACAGGTGGTGGACCCATCCGACCCAGACCGTCCTAAGGTCCAACTGTCCAAATTCGGAGGAGGTAAGAGCTTGCCTTCCCGGTTTGCGACAGTACCCCTGTGCACCGCATATCTCCAGCTCTTTGGGCTTCTGTGCACTTCTTCAAAGAATCCTTCATGCACAGTGTAGCCCAGGTACCCAGCACTCCATCCTGTGACGCAAAACTCGCTTAGTTGTTTTCCGGCGGCGTGAGACTTTCTTTTGTGTGCTGCACCAACCGCAATTTGCACCTTCTTTGTCCCCGTGTCCTGGGACTCCCGTGGGCACTGCCTGGTTATCTGTGGGCTTTCTCCGGTGTTGGGAGCCCCTTCTGCCCCCTCTGCCTCCTCAGTCTGAGTTGAGGCCCCCAGGTCCCTCCTGGGTCCAGGCAGCGCCATTTTGATGCAAATTGTGACCTTGCTTGAACCAAGGCTTGTTGGACGAATCCAGTGACGCAAACAGCCTGCATCCAACATCTCGACGTGGGACATCTCCTCCATCATGCAGGAATCCGTTGCCATCTTCTTTGGTGCTCTTTTGCAGACTACTTCTAACCAGAGAATCCTCTTTTGCACCATCTTCTAGGTTGGCAGGGGCTCCTGTCCTTCCTGGAATCTTCTCTGACTTCTGGACTTGGTCTTCTCTCTTCACAGGTCTTCAGGTCTAGGAATCCACCATTTGTTGCTTGCAGTCTTGCTTGGTTCCTGCAATAACTCTAATCACGACTTGTAGTGTGTCCTGAGGAAACTTGCAGTACTTCACTCCTGCTTTTCTGGGCTCTCATGTGGGGTATTTTACTTACCTTTGGTGTTTTCTTACAATCCCAGCGCCCCTCTACACACTACCCTTGCCTAGGGGGGTATTCGAGATTCACATTCCACTTTCTTAGTGCATGGTTTGTGTTGCCCCTAGGCCTATTGCATTCTATTGTATTTTCTACTGTTTGCACTATTCTATGACTATTTACTTACCTGATTTTGGTCTCTAGTGTATATATTGTATATATTACTCACCTCCAGAAGGAGTATTGCATCTAAGATATTTTTGGCCCTGTGTCACTAAAATAAAGTACCTTTATTTTTGGTAACACTGAGTATTGACTTTTTTTGTGTATAAGTACTGTGTAACTATAGTGGCATTGCAGGAGCTTTGCATGTCTCCTAGTTCAACCTAGGCTGCTCTGCTACAGCTACCTCTTGACAGCCTAAGATGCTAGGACACTGTCTACATTTCACTAATAAGGGATAACTGGACCTGATATAAGGTATAAGTACCTAGGGTACCCACTACAAACCAGGCCAGCCTCCTACATTAATGGTGCAGCGGTAGGATAAGTAATTACAATTGCTTTACCACTTTGTTACTAGTGCTTTTCACAAGAAAAGCTTACTCCAATATTTAGAGCTATACATAATTGTACCTAGAAGTCACTTATAACTTTCTAAAAAGTTCTTTAAAACTTTCTAAAAGTTTCAAAAGTTTCTGAAAACTTTTTCTTTTCTCTAAAAAGTTAGGCCTAATAGTTTACTAACTTTTTACTCTTTTCCCTAACCTCTTTCTGTCACTATGGGGGTGATTCCAACTCTAGCGGGCGGCTACTGCCGCCCGCCAGGCGGAAACCGCCACGCGGCCAAAATTCTGCGGCCCCCATTCTGACATTCCCGCTGGGCCGGTGGGCGCTAACCAAGTTAGCGCCCGCCGGCCCAGCGGGAATGAGGCCGCAACACAGGAGCCGGCTCCGAATGGAGCCGGCAGTGTTGCGGCGGTGCGACGGGTGCAGTTGCGGTGAAAACCGCCAGAAACAGGCTGGCAGTACGGCGGTCAGAATCCCCAGGGCAGCGCTGCTTGCAGCGCTGCCCTGGCGGATTCTCCCAGCCGGGGCAAAAACGGCGGATGACCGCCGGCCCCGGCAATCCGACCGCGGCTTTACCGCCACGGTCGGAATGGGGATTGAAGCACCGCCAGCATGTTGGCGGTGCTTCCGTCATTCATGGCCCTGGCGGTCCAAGACCGCCAGGGTCAGAATGACCCCCTATGTCTGGTGTAGAGGCTACCCCCAGAGTTGTAAAGACAACTTATAAAATTTTGAATTTTAAACGTTTGAGGGTCTCTGCATTGAAAGAAGATTAGGGATTGGGAAGAACCCCAATAAGGAATTCCTCTTAAATCGCCCCCTGCAGCATGACCAGGGACTTAGCACTGGTGAAGTACAGTCAGAGGGGGAAGTAGAGGAAGATTCCAACCAAGCAGACTGAGGAATGCATTCTGAAGATCCTAGGGAGGGTCCTTCCACAAATCTTTCCATCAACAAACCCCTTAGTGTAGCTGGGAGTGGGAAGGGGTTACACACAAGTAGGGCTCCCTTCACACCAAGAGGCCAGGCAACTAGGGTTACTCAATTTAGGGAAAGATCTGCCTATGCCAATTCCCATGTTACTTCTGTCTCAGAGGTGTCACACACATCCAACCCTGAGGACCAGGCCCTAGAGAGGGAACTCAGAAATCTGCAGTTGGAGAAGGCCAGACTGAGGCTAAAGCAGCAACAGTTGGCCTTAGACAGGGAATCCCTGGCTGTGGAAAGGCAAAGGCAGGTGTGGGGTTAGGTCCCCATGGTGGCAGCAGAAGTAATTTCAGGAATTCCAGTGTTAGGGAACCTACATTTGATTCCAGGAATCTGCACAAGGTTATTCCCCCTTACAAGGATGGGGATGACATCTATAAGTGGTTTGCTGCACTTGAGAGGGCCTGTAAAGTTCAGAGGGTCTCTCAAGCACAGTGGGCTGCTATCCTGTGGTTGTCTTTCACTGGCAAGGGGAGAAACAATACTACCACATTCTGAAAAATGCACTCTTGGATGGTCTAGGCTTAACCACTGAACAATATAGAATCAGGTTCAGAGAGACCAGAAAGGAGTCTTGACAGGATTGGATAGACTTTATAGACTGTTCAGTGAAGGCCCTAGAAGGTTGGTTAAATTTCAGTAAGGTGACTGACTATGAAAGCCTGTAGAAGGTAATTCTAAGAGAGCATATATTGAACAATTTTATGTCTGATTTGTTGCACCAGTATCTTGTGGACTCAGATCTGACCTCTCCCCAAGAATTGGGATAGAAGGCAGACAAATGGGTTAGAACAAGGATGAGCAGAAAAGCTCATACATGGGGTGACAAGGACAGCAAAAAGAAAGATGGTGAAAAGTCTCAGGACAAACATAGGGATAAAAGTAAGCATAAAGATCCTTCTTCAGGTCCAAAACACTCCTCTGGGGCTGGGGATAGATCATCTTCTTCTCACTCTAGACACAATAAAAAGCCTTGGTGCTATGTGTGCAGAGATAAGGGCCATTGGCCAGGGGATAAGTCCTGCCCAGGTAAAGCCCCTTAGGCTACCACCATTAATACATCAAACTCTAGTGCCCCTAGCAATAGTGGTAATAGTGGTGGGACTACTGGCAATAGTCAAACCAAGGTTGTAGTTGGGTTCACTTTTGGGTCCATCACAGAAACTGGGGTAGACAGTCTGTCACACCTGGTGCCACCTTGGCTGCTTGTCTCCCTAACATGGATAAGTACAGGCAGTCAATTTTAATAAATGGTGTTGAGGCCCAGGCCTACAGGGACACAGGTACCAGTATCACTTTGGTGACTGAAAACTTGGTGTCACCTGCACAACACCTTCTTGGACAGAAGTGCCAAGTTACTGATGTCAACAACTCCACTCAGTCTCTCCCCTTAGCTGTAGTTCACCTTAGTTTGGGTGGAGTTACTGGGCCAAAGCAGGTGGTGGTATCACTTAGCTTACCTGTAGATTGTCTCTTAGGGAATGACCTAGAGGCCTCAGGATGGGATGAGGTAGAGTTTAGGACCCATGCATCCATGCTGGGTATCCCTGAGGAATTGCTTCCTCTCATTTCTGGTGAAATGAAAAAAAAGCAAAAGAGAGTAAAAGGCCTGAAATCTCAGGATCTCTCTCCACCAACAGGTAAAAAGGATATCAAAGTATCCCTTCCCTACCCTGCCACTAAGGATACCATTCCTGTGGTGGGAGAAACCTCTCATGGGGTGGAACCTGTACCAAAGGAGCCCTTAGCTACCACAGCTGGACTTCCAGAGGTAAAAGTACCTCTCTGTGGAACCACTAAAGCAGATGTGCAAAATTGCACCATTTTAGCAAATAAATATGGAGAAACCCTCCAGCCCTCCCAGAGAAACTTTAGAGCAGCAGCCCTGCACTACCTCTGAACACTTAGGACAGCAGCCCTGTCCTAGTGTGGAGCTTATAGGACAGCAGCCCTGCCCTGCTCCAACTCAAGAGAAACCGCAATCCTGTTCTCTCTTACAGCCATATGAACAACACTTTTGCCCAGCTATGGCTTTATTGAGACAGCATCCCTGTCTAGCATTCTCTTAATTTAACACAGGCCCAGTGGACCGATTCCACTGCCCAACTTCAAAACATACTAATACTAATAGAAACTCTGAGAATATTACAATCATGATGTTGGTTAGGTAAAGATCTCCAAACAGGGTGGTTTACATCCCCACAGAGAACTAACCATACAGTGGATGATAAAGGGAGTAACCACTCTATTGCAGATCTACTCTCCACTTATCACCATAACCACTCTATTGCAGATCTACTCTCCACTTATCACCACTTAGACAATAAAGTCTCAACTGGCCAAGGTTAGCATTATTGTCGTTAGTGTGGCGGGGGGGGTTATGTGAGAAAGTAGCCTCTTTCTAGCATGGTTACCCCCTATTTTGGCCTGTTTTGCCTGTCTCGCTGGGATCCTGCTAGCCAGGACCCCAGTGCTCATAGTTTGTGGCCTAATGTGTGTGTTGTCAGTAGTGCTTAACTGTGTCACTGAACTTCTACTAACCAGAACTTCAGTGCTTATGCTCTCTCTGCTTCCAAATTAGTCACTATAGTTTAGTGACTTCATATTCCAATTCCAATTGGCACACTGGACCCCACTTATAAGTCCCTAGTATATGGTACCTAGGTACCCAGGTCATTGGGGTTACAGGAGATCCGTATGGGCTGCAGCATTTTCTTTCACCACCCATAAAGAGCTCAGACAAACCCTTCTTCAGGACTGCCACTGCAGCCTGCGTGAAATAGTGCACACACTATTTCACAGCCATTTTCACTGCACTTAAGTAACTTATAAGTCACCTATATGTATTACTTCCATTTATTGAAGGCTAGGTGCAAAGTTACTAAGTGTGAGGGGACCTTTGCACCAGCAAAGGTGCCCCAAAGCTGTCCAGGGCCAATTCCCCGGACCTTGTGAGTGCGGGGATACCATTACACATGTCTAAGATCATGGAATTGACCCCCATTCCAAATCTGGTATTGGGGGGCAAATCCCTGCATTCTGGGGGCTCCACCATGGACCCCCAGTACTGCCAAACCAGCTCTCTGAGGCTTGTCCTGCAGCTACAGCTGCTGCCACCTCACAGACAGCATTCTGCCCTCCTGTGGTCTAAGCAGCTCAGTACCAGGAAGGCAGAACAAAGCATTTCCTTTGGGAGGAGGGTGTTACACCCTCTACCTTTGGGAATAGGTGTTACAGGCTTCGGGGGGTAACCTCCCAGAGCCTCTGGAAATTCTTTCATTGCATAAGCCAGTCTATACCAGTTTAGGGACCCCCAGTACCTGCTCTGGTGCGAAACTGGACAAAGAAAAGGGGAGTGACCACTCCCCTGTCCATCACCACCTCCAGTGTGTCTCTGGTGTTAGCAATCTTGTTTTCCAAAGTGTGGAGACACTCTGGAGATCTCTAAATGGTCAGTACCAGCAGGTGACGCCAGAGACCCCTCCTGATAGGGGCATACTTGGGTAGGTAGCCAATCCCCCTCTCAGGGATATTTAGGGTCTCTCCTGTGGGTTCCTCTTCAGATTCAGCTTGCAAGACAACTCCTGGAATCCTCTGCATCCTCTGCTTCAGCTTCTGACCGTCGGATCAACCGCAGACTACTCCAGGAACCGCTGTAACTCCAACAAAGTATCCAGGACGTCTCCTGTGACCTGCACCTTCAGCTCCAGCCAGTATTTGCAACAGTTTCCAAGGTGTGCACACTCTGAGGACTCCCTGTCTTCACCCTGCACCAGTAGAACCGAAGGAATCTCCCATGGAGTGAAGGAGTCACTTCCCTGCTCCTGCAGGCACCTTCCAAGACAACGACCAGTTCTCTGGGATTCCTCTCCTGACAACGAGCGTGCTCCCTGGAACCTACATGAATACATTTAAAAACAATTTAAAAGCATGGTTGCCTTGCACATCTTTAACCCAGCCAGTTCTTGTAAAACTATGAGGTAGTGCCTTCCCTACAAACACTGTGCTAAACACTTTAAAGGAGTTTCTTTTTACGGGTGTGGGAGATGAGTTGTGCCAAACTCCTGGGCCCCCTGCAAGAGCAGACAGCAGGACAAGGGGGAGCTGGGGTTTGATTTCAGCTGGCAGCAGCGTTGCCATACACATTGTTTTTCAATAGCAGTTGACATTTACTGGTGCAGCCTAGGTAGCGGAGCAATTTCAAAAGTGCTAAGGTTTTCTGTATATATTCATTGCTGCTATCAGTGGGAACAGGGATGCATCCTACAATTACTTTAAATTGAATTGGGGTGATCGCTAGGGTGGGTCTTGGGAGGGAGATTATTGTTTTTCTCATGTGTACGTACTGCTGATGTCGTATTAACACTGCTGTCCTCGTGCAACTCGTGATCTTTCTGAATGTGATTTATGCCCAGATTTACATGATGCTCATGTGGTGTTAATTCATGTGTATGTTGAATACAAATGTTATTTGCATACACCACACCTCATGTGAAGACTTGTTTGTGATGCTAAGTGTACTTATTGTGTGGATGTGCTATGCCAATGCTTTACACACTGCCTCTTTGATGAGCCCGACTGCTCTGTGTCAAGCTACACAAGGGTGAGCCCAGGTTATACAGTGAGTGTAATCACCTACCCCGACAGGAATGTTAGGTTCTGCCTGGCTAGGGCATTGCCTCAGTCGACCAGAACGTGCAGCCTCCAACAATTAGTCTGTACACTGGGCAGCACCCTACTCTATCTTGGGGAGGCTGAAAGTTTAGCGCAAATAGGATCTCAGTCAAGAAGTCAGAACAGACTATTTCAGAATTGCTGTCCTCATTTCTGTGAATGGAAGGACAGCTCACACCATAATAAATACTCAGTTCATCTAATGATATTGCTTTCATTTCCCCATAGGTCAGGCATGGTCCTCCTAAGAGAAATTGGTAGGATTTAGGCCCCAATTGCGTGAGCACTCTGGGGTGTGAAGAGTACAGGGACCCAGAGGGTACTGTCTACTCCAACTATCTATATCATTGAGTGTGTATACGTCTTGTGTCTATAAGGGGTGCATGTCATCATTACTATAGAGACTTGTCAAGCATGAGGATGTTGTAAAAAGCAATCTATGCATGAGTCAACCATGACGACCATAGGCACATTGCTTTTACAGCCTTTCCTTACTTAAAGGACAGTTTTTCATCAAGGATTTAATACAGGAAGATTTTGTTTGTTCTAGTTGTTGTAACCTTTCTGGTTAGAATGGTAAATTAACTCTTATTGGAAGGAAGTGGCAGGACCCCCAGTGATGTGTACCCAAGGGTAGGTTGGGGGTCTCTTCTGCCATAAAGTGATTCCAGATTTTCCACTACTGGAGTCATTAATGTGTGTATATATTATCCCTGCTAAACTGCTGGGTCTGTTAAACACTGCTGATATTTGTTGTGATATGCAGGTCACATTTTTGAAAACCCAAACTGAGCCTTCCACCCACCTAAGGTCAGTAAACTGAGTACCATTAACCTGGGTGTTATTAGTATCTTTTTATCGTAAAAATGTAAGTCCTTACTATTATTAGGAAAGGAGACTGGAATGCAGAATTGTAACTTCTACAGGGATGGTACATGATTCCGCAGTTCCTGGAATGCAAAATGTGCACTAAGGCCGATATTTACTTAGATTTTGCGCTGGTGAGGTTTGAGCTAAAGTGTTGTTTTGGGGTTTACTTTCCAATGCAAACTTGATTTTCACTCATCAAGTAGTCATAAAGTAATGCAAAGTTGCATTTTGCTGTACTTTGCATCAAGGGGGCGTGGTGTCTTAGAGGTGGTACATGAGCATTCCTATGCAACCACACATGGATTTTGAGGTAAATCCCTATTTTATAACGTTGTTTGGTGAGGATCTGTGCCAACAAAATGCCTCCTTGAGAAAGGAGTAAAGTTATGACATTGTCTCAAACTTTGGATGAGTTCTTCTTTGTACACCACAAGTAGAAAGTGGAAAAAGGTGTTACGATTGTCAAACCCTATTATTTTGTTCTGGATTGGCATTCTCCCAGTACAAAACCTATTCCAGACATCACACATACCTCCTGCACTACAGGGCAGGGCCTTGTGCATGCTACAAAGCAGCCTAAAGTGTGCCGGTGCTAGGGGAAACAGCAATAGTGACATATGTTAGCACTATCCTGCTTTCTTCCTTTCACTCAGCACAGCAACTTTGGTTTCTGTGCTGTGTGACGTCTTAGCAAATTTGCCTAGAAGCGTATTTAGTATGGGATCGGGGACATGCACACACTGCTCATCAATGATCATCCACACTACAGCCCAAATTTAACCTTTCCTGATTAGTAGCAAGTATCACCTTGTGTCCAATTATTGGAAGAGAAAGAAACAGTCTATCCTTTATATCTGGTTACACCTGGGTGAAAAATAGGGTTCTACTTGGGCACCTACCCATGCACACTTAAATATGGCACAAACATGCACACAACAATGTAAGCGCTTACTTATACAGGTATTCGCTTAGTCACCACTAGGCAGTGAGTAGGTGTGCACGTGTAAGTATGTGCTTATTTTGTGATGTGGGTGCAGTATGTACTTACTTACACACCTACTTAAACACCATGTGGTGGTGAGTAAGTGTGTCCCATTGAGGTACTCGCTTAGCTAGTAGTGGTTTCTGCCATACTGAAGTGTGTTTGCTTGAGTGTGCTTGCTTATGTTTGTGTTTTCCTATGGTGTATAAAAGTGCCACGTTCAATCTTGTCTGTAAGCATGTACCAGGGAAGTGGTGCGTTGGCCCGTGAGCCATGTGTGTGCATGCGCAGGGCTGTGACTCACGGGTCGTATGTGCTCCCTCTTCTGTGTCTGTGGAAGCCTGTGCTTGGCGAGCTCACTGTAGACACTGATTCCACTTCCCCTCTGCCCCAGAAGAGGCCTGCAGGGCTTGTACGGATGTCAGTAAACACCAGTACAGGCAGCGGAGAAGTAGGCTTTGAGGAATGCTGTCCTTGCACATGTGGTTAGAGATTTCTCTCCATCTCGAGGCCCATTCAGGGGAAGTAAACTAAACTGGTATTTTCGGGGAAAAAACAGAAGTTTACTCAGAGAGCACAGACCACTCACCCTCTGCAGCTGGCCAAATCACGCACATCTTATTTTTGCTGATGAGGGCGTGGGGTTATTTAGCATGCTCCAAAAAACAAATCTGCGTTGTCTGTTCCTTCTTTTAAATTTTTTTCAATTATGGAATATGCAGTGTCTAGAAGGAGCGCTGCCTACATAGGTTACATCACTTCTGACGGAGGGTGAAGGAGATTGAAAAAAGTGGCGAGACATGCTGTGCCTAGACATCTAAGCTGTCTGTGTAGTCACGAGTTCAAACTCCAGATTGGCCAACACAGTCTTACATCCTCCGGATGCATTTAACTTGTTTACCATTAAATGGGGAAATTAGGACGTCTTGTATTGACCTTGATAGAAGCGAGAGTAACAGTTCAGATTTACTGACACTTCACAGAAATGTAAAGTGCCAGAAGAGTATCTACCATCCAGTACAAACGGTGTTTAGCGCCGGAAAGGTTCTGCATCGAGGCATGACGGGGATGGATCAGAGCAACTGCCCATTGGTTGTGATGCAAAACCCAACGTACTAAGAAAGGCAAGCTGGGCTTTGCATCAAAAACTAACACCTCCTTTAAGCACGCATTGCCAAGGGCAAATGTGTTTATTTCTCACAAAAACTCAACAATTGTACCTGTTGTGCAGTGCACAGCATAAATTGACTCATTAGAACCCTTCTGAGTTCGTCGAAACACAGCAATGTGTATGGAAAGGGTATGTTCACAGTACAAAACCCACACTGGCTAACGGGCACCCTCCTTTGCATCACGGAGTGCAGCTGTTTTAAGTGTAAGCACAGCGGATGGCAGCAGGCGAATATTAGATAAGGCTCTGCCCTGTGTTTTCTCCCTTATGCACTGCAGAGAGCAAAATTGGTTGCTTTACTGCAGTGCACGAAAAACTGTAAATCTTGCCCACGGCGTTGTTTCAAAATAAGTAATTTCCCAGCTTTGCACAAAGCTAATTGTTTTTGTAGTTGCTGCTTCACAAGCTAAAAGGGCACTGTGGTTGGTTTTTCGGCCAGGTCTCTAATATGCTGATTTTGGTCTGGGTGAGCTTTCGTCAGGCCCAGCCTCAAGCACTTTGCAAACAGTAGAGCAAGTCCAGGAAAATCCTTTTTTTACCAGAAGCAATCTCAGTTTACATTTAAGTACACTATCCAGTTCTTTATTTTCTAGTCAGTAATCGTTTTCATTAAAATGACAGTTTATTGGGTGAGTTTTAAAATTAAATCTATTTTAAGTTAATTCACATTCACTTCATTATTTAAGATATGTTCTGAAGCCATGGCGGATATTGATCGTCCCTGTGAAGCTTTCCGGCAATGTATATAGGGAGAAACAGAAACCCTGATTTAGACCTTCTCCGTGAAACTGAGGTTCCGCCGATCTCATTTAGTGTTGCTCTGAACTTCTGTATGTCAGCAGTACAGACCAGACCACTATGTTTCTGCCGCTGACATACATCTCCGAGAGTCAGACCGGGTAAAGGATGTCAGAGGTTTGGCCATTTTATAGCCCTCCTTATTTCGAGTGGCGGTCAAATGGCCAGTTTTTACTGTGCGTCACTGCCAGGTAACATCTGGTGGGAAGGAGCGGTCAAAACGTTTATTAACCACCACACCATGGCAGACAACTTCCATGGAATGGGGTGTCATTCATTTTTTTTTTTTTTTTCAAAAACAAAATCCTGCTTTGTGATTTTTTATTTCAAAGTTTAAAAAAATGACCACTGCCTGCTCTGAAAAAATTATTCCATGCCATTCACAAAGGGAAAGGGGTCCCAAGGGGACCCTTTCCCTTTTGCGAATGGGTTACCACCAGTGTGACACTGGTGGTAACTGCAATAGCTTTGCGACCGCGTTCGCGGTCACAAAGCAATACAGCATTGCGCTGCGACTCACAATTAGGAAGAGGAACACCCCTTCCTAATTACGACTCGCAGTCCCATTTTGCGAGTCGGTAACCAGGTTACCGATTAGCAAAACGGGGATTGGGCATTGCAATGTGCTTTTTGCACATCGCAAACAGCGAAATTCGCTTTTGCGACGTGCAAAAAAGTTTGGTACATCTGGCCCCATATCACGAAGCCATTTAAGGCCACAAACCAACATTTACATGAGGCTTCATTTACACCTGACAACTACTCACTAAAGGATATCTGCAACACAAAAATGGTTTTGCTACTCTGTTATTCTCCACCACAAAAACATAGAATTATGCAATAAATCCAACAAATGGTGGGGAGGGAAGGTTCAACGTGTGGATTGGCTACAAAGTTTGTGAACCCCCCCTTCAAATTGAGTTCATTGATATTCATGAACACCTCCCCTCCCACTGCCCAATGGTCAGAGATCTACTACAGAAAAGGACTGGATCGACTTCTCTTATTTAAGGGAATGGATTTCTCAATAGGGAGAAAAAAAAAAATCCGTAGGCGAAATACAGAAGAGAAAAATGTGCATTTGCACATTGGCCTACCTTTCTACAATGTGTAATTGTGCAATATGTTCAGTTCCACATCAAGGAAAGAGCAGCCTTTAGAACAAATCAGTGCTCACTCAGTAGTACATCTGGAAAGCTGCAACTGGCTCAGTTTTTCAGGCATAGATCTGCACCAGTGAGGAATAGTTATATGTTTTTATTATGATTTATTATGAATATGGCGTCTGGAGACAAATAGGCTTGTACTGACTTATGAATAAGTGTGCAAAATAAATAAGTAGATGTTGATATAGCTTTGAAAGTGGTTTTGCATGCAAAGCAGGGATGCAGACTGGCAATATGGCAATGCAAGATAATTTTGTTGCAGATGTTTTATGTAATTCTCAGTCATTAGTGAATACGGGCAATCAACACTAGGAGCCTAACATGTCACCACTGCCTAGTAGATATACTTGGTTGGCTGGTAAACCGGTGCATCCAAGTTTTAATCCTGGCTTCCATGGTTTTCAAATTATGTGTTTGTTATGATTTGCAATTCGTATAGTACACATTTAGCCTTTGTAGTGAATTTGGTAGCCCAGGAACCACTTTTGGAACATTACTGAGATTTCCATCACAGACCAGGGTCTAAAAGCCTGATTCTGACATGCATGGTACAGGGGGTCTCAGGAACATAGCTGAAGGAATTACTATTTTTCATCTCCCATCTATGTACAGTGCAATTGCAAGTTTCCGAGAACAAATGGGAAATAACAGGGGGCGTCTGAAAATACCAGCTGCATTGCCATATGCCAATTTACAATTCTGGACCAATTTTTCAGCATACATTTTCCACCTGCTTTCAGAAGCTGGAAATGTGCATGGATAAATATTTGGTTTTACAGGGTGTTTACTCGTATTCAGTAAATCTCAGTCATTCAGTGAGTACCTCCTGTGGTGGTACCAATCTGCACAACTTGCTATCAACTCTTCAGTACATTGGGGCGATGTGCTGTCACAAGGGATAGTAATGTCAAACTTACTTGCGTGTGGTTTTACATGGAGAGGCCCGAGGGCTGTAGCAAGGTAATTTACCTATCTTCATGTTCTGGACGTACGCCAGTTGCACCACAGATGTATACGCATGGCAGGTCGCTAACTGATAAACCTTGTTGTTGGGTGCCCCACTAGCAGGTTAGTTGCATATTTGTGCTGTCTTGCACGTGTGATCGGAGTTCTGACTTTATCTGTTTTGTTGCAGGACAGGTGTGTGCATAGCGTTGTATGATGGGGTGTGCTTGATTATTTGATAACTATCAGCTGTGTTGGAGATGCATTTAGTATTCTATTTAATGGATTCTGTGGCAGGTTCTGCTAATATTCATTTAATTACGAATACGTGCTGTTGTGAGCATTTTGGTACCGATCTAAGCAGGAAATCTGTCATGTGTTGGATGTGCGTGCGATGTTCGGTCTAATCCATATTCAAGAAAACATAATTTTGTTCACAAATTTTCCTTTCTTGTCCAAACATTCGTATGTGTGGTTTATGCCATGCTGCTACTGAATGCAAAAGTTATCAACAGAGGTATTTAACTATCCCCATAAGATAAGGGGATAAATCCGTGCAGCGAGATACAATCACAATAAGTAGGCCTACTGTCTGTGGGCCCAGTTGCTTTTGTACGTAAAGTGACACAAGTGGATTCTGTGCGTCCTTATGCAGTGTTTCCCATACATTTCTTCTAGGATACTGTGTTTAATGAATGAAGGATCAATTGTTGCAAAATTAGACGTTTCTATGTTCAGTGAACCCTGTTTATCCATCTGTCTGGTAAAATAGGAGACATGGTAAGCATTAGGTCAAAACCTTAATTTGTTTTAAAAAAACAAGTCCGCGGCCCTAATTTTTTGGGGCTGCTCACTCGAATTGCTGATCAATGCTGGTGCTGCCAAAACCCAAAGCTGCTAATCTTGAATTCACATCATGTCTCTTTCTTCCATCACCTGAAACTTCCAGTTAGTTCAATCTTGTTGGTTCATACTCATCTCTGCTTTTTCTTTTTATAACTGTTTTGCTACGTTTCTCTTCCTTCTTCTTTCTCCCTTTTCTGCCTCCCTGTCTTCCTCTGCCCCAAATCTGATGATGAAAGGTAAGTGCCAGTCGGCACAAAGGAGTGCAGTTGCCCACAACCTTTAACCAGCGGTTCAAATAAATCACTGGTTGCACCCTCAGAATGCTGGAGAATGGAGAGCAGCTGCCCCGTCACTTCCAACCTTCCAATCCTGTATCTGGGCTTTTCCAACATCTCTTTTACTAGCATTCATCTTGCGGTGGAGCTGGAACGTCACTGGTTTGTTCCCTCCCATGTCAGAACAAGCACTACTTTTCCTATCACAAACAACCCGGATATTCTTTTCTTTTGTCATAAAATGGCTCTCAATTGTGTTGAAAATCCGATTTTCTGGCTGCTAAGCACCACCATATGTGAAGGAGGGACTTGCTTTTAAATAATGTGTAAGTACACAAGTATTTCAGGTCAAGTGTACCTAAGACGACCACAGGGGGTCCCTGCTATCACCGCACATAATTAGCCAGTTTACCTCTACAGTTTCCATTTTGTCCTTTCTTAGGAATCGCCAGGAGGCTCGAGCCACATGCAGACAGGTACGTCGATTCACATACAGAGGTAGTTTTGAAGCACAGACACCTCTTCACAGGTGGAGGAATACTACTTATAAATACGGAGAATTTGACACATGGAATTGCCTGCGAAACATTCCAAGGGGTGGGAATGACTCCCACACAACCCCATCATCCTTCCAAATGCGCGGCTACTCACGTCATGTTATGTCATGGTATTTACCTGCATGAGAAACCGGTACAGACTTGCATACTTACAGCAGATGGAGGATTCGAGTGCCAGCCCAGCTTGTTTGACATCATGGTGTTCATCAAATCTTCTGAAAAAGAAATAAAAAGGGGAAAAACTTAGTATGACATATTGTCTTGTACATCTCAGAGAGAGAAGGCGTCTAGCTCTAACCTTCCTAACGACAATTCCTTGCTGGTGTACAGGATAGAGGTTATTTGAAGTTTGACAACATCTTGACTATTTTTGTTTTGCAGCTTGAGTTTTAGGAGGCTGAGGGCCAGATGTAGCAAAATACCAAATTGCGATTTGCAATTTGCGAGTCCCTGCGACTCGCAAATTGCAAGTTGCAATTTGGTATGCAGAAAGGTGTCTCAGACACCTTCTGCAACTCGCATTGTGAGCATGGGCACTCACGGGGATGGTGGCCTGCTGGAAACAGCAGACCACCATGTCCGTGACTGCTTTTTAATAAAGCAGTTTTTTTTTTCTAAGTGCAGCCCGTTTTCCTTAAAGGAAAACTAGCTGCACTTTGAAAAAAAACAAAAAACCTTTTGTTTCGGATTTTTTCAGGGCAGGTAGTGGACCACTGTCTGCTCTGAAAAAATATTTTTTATTCCAGTCACAAAGGGCGACTGGGTTACCATCCACTTCAAGTGGATGGTAACTGCGATTCCATTTGCGAATGGAATTGAATCACCCCTTCCTATTTGCGAGTCGGAAATGCATTTTGCGAGTCGGATCCGACTCGCAAAATGCATTTCTGCATACCGGTGAGGCTTTGCTACATCTGGCCCTGAATTCCTAAACCTACCTTTCAAGCTTTGCACATAACAAACATAAATTACATTTTTGTTGCATACTCCATCAAAAAGGAAGACTTATGGATCAGCCCACCTCAAATGTATTTTTACACTGTGGAAATTATTAGTGAAGTTGGAAGCAAGTATCTTGCTATTGATCGCTGATACTCTTATAATAGATCCTTTCCCAGTGGCCAAAGACAGAAGTGTGACAGATCAGTGCCCTAGCATTCCTCCTGTTTAATATATTTATCCTCTAGCGTTCTTGAGAATATCTGAGAAGGCACCTGGGTGTGCAGGAGTTAATGTTGTTCTCCAAATGATTGTTGGAAAAAAGCCACCCTACACACTATATAAAGCAGACCTGCCTACTTTTAAGGTGCTATCGTGTGTTGCACGATATCGGATTCCTTCACATAGTTACAAGTGAGAAGCTGATATCAGACGGGCAGGCAAGGCGAACTGGAACCCACTACAAAGAAATAGAGTGAGTTTCCAGCTCATCTTTTGAGACTAAAAGCAGAAGATGTCCATTAAGGGGTGTGAAAACATCCCAGAATATTGGCAGCAGCCTCTACAACATTTTGTTTTTGCCTTTTCTTGGCAGGGGGTGATGTCAGTGGGTGCTAGGAACAGAGGCAGGTGGGCTTCTCAGATAGTTCTCGGCATAAAGCTAAACCATGCCCCCTTTTTGGAAAGTGGATTATTGGTAGTGGTAAGCATGAACCTACCACTGGCACTACGGCCACTAACCAAATATAGGTTCAGTAAAGGTCTCAGTAAATTAGCCCCTTGCTCGACCCTTGGTAGCGGTAACCGAGCAGGCAGGCCTAACTAAAGAGACAAGGGTGTAAAGCATTCAAAAACACCAATACAGTAAATACATGAGACACAACATACAATAAAAATCCCACACCAATTTATAAAAATAGGTTATAATTTTATAAGTAAATAGACACCAAAATGTCAAAAATCCAATGTAGGGAACCAGAGATATGAATCTTAAAATAATAAACACTTTCTAGTGGTTAGACACATAAAGTGCCAACTTTACCAAGATTCTCCAAACTTCAGGAGGTGTTTCCTGAAGTCCTCCTTGCAAGTACAAAAGGTCCAAAACACAAATCCCAGGGTCTGGAATCTCCTGGTTGGTCTTTGGAACCAGAGATATTAATTTTCTAAAGAATAAACACTTCCTAGTGCTTAGAAACACAAAACGCCAACTTTACCAAAATTCTCCAAACTTCTCCAATCTTCAGGAGGCATTTCCTGAAGTCCTCCTCACAGGTGCAGAGGTTCCAAAACACAAATCCAAGGGTCTGGAATCTCCTGGATGTTCCTTGCAAAGTAGGACCACAATACCCACAATGCACCTGGCCAAATCCTTAAAAATCCACTGGATGCACTCCAGGCTGGGGACTTTTGCTGGGGATGATGCAAGTGAAGCTCTGTTAACCTGTAGCTGCGGGGAGTACACTACTGAGTCCTTCTTGAAGCAAGGCACCGTTCCCAGGGCTGTAGTACCAAATTATGCAGCAGGCAGAGTTCACTCAGAAGTGTAGCCAGGGGTGCAGATACAGATTCCAGCAGGGCAGTCCTTCTTTCTCTTGTAGTTTCAGGCAGCAGATCTGAGAGGCTATGCACCTCTTACATATTTATTCCCAGCTCCTGGGCATCGGGAAGGGGGACACCCAACCAATAGAAAGCAGAGTGATGCCCAGATGCATGACCACTTCCTCCAAAGTGTGGCATATTCCTGTCCCAGAAAGCACCATTCTTCCAAAATCCATGATGTCCGAAATTAAGAGTTGACTATACCATCCTCCAGTGTGTGTCATTTCCATAGCTCTCCTCCTCCTAACATCTGCAAATTCCTTCCTTGAGCGTGGTAACCGGCTGAGGGGTCCAGAAGGTGAGGTTAGATGATCTGACATTCCCTCCTGTCTTGCTCTCCTTTGAGGCTGTATGTTTTATTACCCCTCCCTCTGCTCTGGCATTCCTGTGTAGCCCCTGAGCTGCCCTTCACCAGATAGGATCTCCCCTGGACAGCCACTTATCACTTAATCAAGCAGCTCTGCTAATCCTGTTTGCACTGACCAATCAGAGGGGACCTTCAGAAGGCTGGAGTTTGACTTACAAAAGAAAAGCCTTAAAACTTATTTTCTGTACAAGTTGTGATAAATTCAGCGATGCCAAATTGCTGGATTTATCAAAACAAACCTTTTAAGTCCATGAATGACTTATCTGCTCTTTTCCTTGCTATTATTACCATGAAATACAATATAGCAATGATAGCCTATGAAGGCCTGTATCTATAATGGGGGAAACATGAAATGACTAGTTTTTCCCTAACTAGGGTTTATAAAACATATTTTATAAGGCCCCTGCTTACAGTTACATGACCCCTGCCCCTGGGGCACCTAGGGGAGACCCTGGGGGTACAGAATATGTGAAAATAAGGTAGATCATCACATTTAAAGTGCTCACAGCACAAAACCCGAATTGGGACACTATTTCCATTAAAATGCAGTAAGGCTGTGTTAGAAATGGGGTTTTTGGTTGGCAGTTAGGTTGCCCTCTGTCCAAGCAAGAACCCTCACTCTAGTCAGGGTAAGTCACACACAATCCAAAATCAGCCTGTGCTCACCCTCCGGTAGCTTGGCACGAGCAGTCAGGCTTAACTTAGAAGGCAATGTGTAAAACATTTGTGCAATAAATCATACAACACCATAGTATAACACCACAAAAATACACCACACAGTGTTTAGAAAAATATAGAATATTTATCTGGGTACTTGTAGGTCAAAACGATCAAAGTTGCAATACGAATTTGTAAAGATATCACTGAAAAGTGATACTAAGTGTCTTTAAGTCTTTTAAAAAGCAATAAAGTGTCTTTCAAGCACAGAGTACCTGGTTTCTGGTGGGAAATCTCCTCAGAGGGCCACAGGAGAAGAGATGCGTGGAAAAAGGGGTGTGTGCGTCGATTTCTCCTCAGCACACACAGACTTGCGTCGTTCTTTTCCACGCGGGGAAGTCGGGCGTCATTTTCCGGCGCGCAGACAGTCTCTTTTTGTGGATCGCGGGGATTACCAGATGTCCCGGGTCTGTGCGTGGATTCTCCTGCTTATTTTCCGGCTGCGCGTCGTTCTGCGGGGCTGCGCGTCGAAGTTTCGATCTCACGGTAGGCGTCGCGTCGATTTCTCCTTGGAAGTCGGGCGGCGTTGTCCTTGCGAGGCCGTGCGTCGAAATTTTGGTCTCACGGCAGGCGTCGCGTCGATTTCTCCTTGGAAGTCGGGCGGCGTTGTCCTTGCGAGGCCGTGCGTCAAAGTTTCGCACTCACGGTAGGCGTCGCGTCGATTTCTCCTTGGAAGTCGGGCGGCTTTGTCCTTGCGAGGTTGTGCGTCGAAGTCTCGATCGTCCCGAGGGCGTCGCGTTGATCAGTGTCGGTGTGCGGCGTTTTTCTCGCCGCGAAACAAGCTGTGCGTCGAAATTTTCAGCGCACGGAGCGTCCACGTGAAAGGCAGAAGTCTTTTTGGTCCTGAGACTTCAAGAAACAGGAGGCAAGCTCTATCCAAGCCCTTGGAGAGCACTTTCACAGCCAGACAAGAGTTCAGCAAGGCAGCAGGGCAACAGCAAGACAGCAGTCCTTTGGAGAAAGCAGACAGGTGAGTCCTTTGAGCAGCCAGGCAGTTCTTCTTGGCAGGATGTAGTTTCTGGTTCCGGTTTCTTCTCCAGCAAGTGTCTGATGAGGTAGGGCAGAGGCCCTGTTTTATACTAAGTTGTGCCTTTGAAGTGGGGGTGATTTCAAAGAGTCTCTAAGAAATGCACCAAGTTCCCTTTCAGCTCAATCCTGTCTGCCAGAGTCCCAGTAGGGGGTGTGGCAGTCCTTTGTGTGAGGGCAGGCCCTCCACCCTCCCAGCCCAGGAAGACCCATTCAAAATGCAGATGTATGCAAGTGAGGCTGAGTACCCTGTGTTTGGGGTGTGTCTGAGTGAATGCACAAGGAGCTGTCAACTAAACCTAGCCAGACGTGGATTGAAGGGCACAACAAGATTTTAGTGCAAAGAAATGCTCACTTTCTAAAAGTGGCATTTCTAGAATAGTAATATTAAATCCGACTTCACCAGTCAGCAGGATTTTGTATTACCATTCTGGCCATACTAAATATGACCTTCCTGCTCCTTTCAGATCAGCAGCTGCCACTTCAACAGTGTATGAGGGCAGCCCCAATGTTAGCCTATGAAGGGAGCAGGCCTCACAGTAGTGTAAAAACGAATTTAGGAGTTTTACACTACCAGGACATATAACTACACAGGTACATGTCCTGCCTTTTACCTACACAGCACCCTGCTCTAGGGGTTACCTAGGGCACACATTAGGGATGACTTATATGTAGAAAAAAAGGGGAGTTCTAGGCTTGGCAAGTACTTTTAAATGCCAAGTCGAAGTGGCAGTGAAACTGCACACACAGGCCTTGCAATGGCAGGCCTGAGACAAGGTTAAGGGGCTACTGAGGTGGGTGGCACAACCAGTGCTGCAGGCCCACTAGTAGCATTTAATCTACATGCCCCAGGCACATGTAGTGCACTCTACTAGGGACTTACAGGTAAATTAAATAGTCAATCATGGATAAACCAATCAATAGTACAATTTACACAGAGAGCATATGCACTTTAGCACTGGTTAGCAGTGGTAAAGTGCTCAGAGGTCAAAAGCCAACAACAACAGGTCAGAAAAAATAGGAGGAAGGAGGCAAAAAAAAGTTTGGGGATGTCCCTGTCAAAAAGCCAGGTCCAACATGACCCCCCACCAGCCTAAAGCCAGGGGAGAACAATCACTATCCTGATGTACTTCCCTGTTTGAGGCGACAGAACAAGGACCCAGGCCCACAACAGCAGGGGCATGCTCCAGTTCTTCGCCTTCCTGACTCCCATTGGATCCCTCTGTCCATACTCTCAGGGCCCACTAAGCCCATCCATGGGGAACCTTTCTCCTTTCCTGCGGATCCCATCTGTGTAGCACCTAACCTTACTTTGCTCACAGATGTATCCCAGGAGCAGGATAGTACCACCATGACCAACATAGTGGTGTTGCCCACTCTACCCCTGGGGTGTGACACTTGTCCCCTCCCCAGGGATAACTCTGTCCACCCGGACAGCAAGCCACAGTGATTACTGACAGCTGCCAGGGATGAGAGCCAGGCCCCAGGCCTCTCAAAGCTCTCCAACCACTGTGGCTGTGGAGAGTGGGGGGCGGTAGCCCCAGGTGCTGGGCATCCTTTAACCACTCTCCCTTCCACCAGGTCAGGGATGACAGCCTGAACCTGGTCCTCCCCTCTGGGGCTTTGTACCCTCCCTCCTGGAGCGGTACCCCCAGGGTCCAACATGGTCAGGGTGCTTACAGAAGTCACCCTGTACCATTCCTCCACCAGTGCAGGGCTGTTAACCTGCCACTGGCCCTCCAACCTGGGGCCTGTACCTTCAGGTTGGACTAGGGCCCGGGGTGAGGCTTCCCTCCCCCTGCCCTCCCTTCTGGGGTCCAGCACCCTCCAACTAGGAGTGGCCTCCTCAGAAGACAACATGGTAGGGGCACTGTTATCAGTAGCCCCTCCCTCCAGGTCCGGGGGGACACCCTGAACCTGGTCTTCCAGCCCAGGGTCTGTACCCTCAGACTGGATCACAGCCTGGCAAACCAGGACTTCCTGGGAGGCACACCTACCCCCCACCAGGTCAGAGTTTAACCTCTGCACCTGCCCATTCAACTCAGAGTCACCACCCTGAAGTTGAACAAGTGCCTGGCACGCCAGGACTTCCTGGAGGGCACCCTGACCCTCCACCAGGTCAGAGTTTAACCTCTGCACCTGACCATTCAACTCAGAGTCACCACCCTGAAGTTGAACAATTGCCTGGCACACCAGGACTTCCTGGAGGGCACACTGACCCTCCACCAGGTCAGAGTTTAACCTCTGCACCTGACCATTCAACTCAGAGTCACCACCCTGAAGTTGAACAATTGCCTGGCGCACCAGGACTTTCTGGGAGGCACACCTACCTCCCACCAGGTCAGAGTTTAACCTCTGAGCCTGGTTCCCCAACCCAGGGTCACCACCCTGAGGTTGGGCAATTGCCTGGCACGCCAGGACTTTCTGGGGGGCACACCTACCCCCTACCAGGTCAGAGTTTAACCTCTGAACCTGGTCATCCAACCCAGAATCAACACCCTGAGGTTGGACAATTGCCTGGCACAGCAGGGCTTCTTGGGAGGCACACCTACCTCCCACCAGGTCAGAGTTTAACCTCTGAACCTGGGTATCCAACCCAGAGTCACCGCCCTGAGGTTGAACAATTGCCTGGCACGCCAGGACTTTCTGGGGGGCACACCTACCCCCCACCAGGTCAGAGTTTAACCTCTGAACCCGGTTATCCAACCCAGAGTCAGCACTCTGAGGTTGAACAATTGCCTGGCACGCCAGGACTTTCTGGAGGGCACACTGACCCTCCACCAGGTCAGAGTTTAACCTCTGAACTGGGCCATTCAACTCAGAGTCACCACCCTGAAGTTGAACAATCGCCTGGCATGCCAGGACTTCCTGGAGGGCACACTGACCCTCCACCAGGTCAGAGTTTAACCTCTGAACCTGGTTCTCCAACCTAGGGTCACCATCCTGAGGTTGGACAACTGCCTGGTACACCAGGGCTTTCTGGGGGGCACACCTACCCCCCACCAGGTCAGAGGTTAACCTCTGAACCGGGATATCCAACCCAGAGTCACCACCCTGAGGTTGAACCATTGCCTGGCAGGCCAGGACTTTCAGGGAGGCACACCTACCTCCCACCAGGTCAGAGTTTAACCTCTGAGCCTGGTTCTCCAACCCAGGGTCACCACCCTGAGGTTGAACCATTGCCTGGTATACCAGGACTTTCTGGGGGGCACACCTACCCCCCACCAGGTCAGAGTTTGACCTCTGAACCTGGTTAGCCAACCCACAGTCACCACCCTGAGGTTGGGCAATTGCCTGGCACCCCAGGACTTTCTGGGAGGCACACCTACCTCCCACCAGGTCAGAGTTTAACCTCTGAACCTGGCCATCCAACCCAGAGTCGACACCCTGAGGTTGGACAACTGCCTGGCACGCCAGGACTTTCTGGGGGGCACACCTACCCCCCACCAGGTCAGAGTTTAACCTCTGAACCTGACCATCCAACCCAGAGTCAACACCCTGAGGTTGGACAATTGCCTGGCACAGCAGGACTTCTTGGGAGGCACACCTACCTCCCACCCGGTCAGAGTTTGACCTCTTCACCTGGTAAGCCAACCCAGAGTCACCACCCTGAGGTTGAACCATTGCCTGGCATTCCAGGACTTTCTGGGGGGCACATCTACCCCCCACCAGGTCAAAGTTTAACCTCTGAACCCGGTTATCCAACCCAGAGTCACCACCCTGAGGTTGAATCTTTGCCTGGCATGCCAGGACTTCCTGGGGGGCACTCTCACCCCCGACAAGGGACACGCCGTCCCCAAGGGCCACACAAGAGTCTGGTTGGCGCAGGTCTCCCGACCTCTGCCCATCCGGCAGAGTCTGGGTTTCCCCAAAACCAGAAACGGTTTCACCTGGGTCATTCCTGGGGGGCTCTGCTCTCAGAGCTGACCCCTGACTTTCAAGATCCTCCACTGGGGTCGGCCACCCCCTCTCAACCCTATGTCTGGACTTCTGCACCCCCTCACTAGGAGTGGTACTGCCAGACACCAGAACTGTTGGGATGCTGTCTACAGTCATCCCCCCAAGTTCTTCTGACACTGCGGGGCTTCCCTCAAAAGGTAGCCCTACGGTACAGGTTAGGCTCTGAGACCTACCTGGGACACTACAATCCTCTCCCACCTCACTTGGTCGGGAACCACCTAGACCACTCCCTTCAGGAGCACCCCCAAATGCCTCTTCAGACTCTCTGGTACTCACCCAAAAGTCTGCCTCCACTGTAAGTTCCCTGGGGTCAGAGAACTCACACTCCACCTGGTGTTGGCGTAGCTCTGGAAAATAAGGACCAGACATATGCTCTCCAGCAATTACATCACTCTGCCCTTCACATGTATTAACCACAGTACCCTTCACCCAACCACCCAGTAACTCAACCTTGGAAAAGCACTCTACTTCACCCTCCTGAGACTGGTGAGACAGTATCTGTCTGTCCCTGACACTCAACCCAAACTCTTCTGGGATGTCTCTACACTCTATATCCAGGACGTCCACCAGGGGGGAACCCTTTTCTCTGTCACTCTCTGCTAGAGTCAGTAAAGTGTCCCTCCCCCCAGTAGGAATATGACTCCCTGTGCCAGTTCCCCAATCCTTCTCAGGGACCCTGTGCATAACGGGAACTACCTCATACCCTTGAACCGCCTGGGGTGTGTCAACTCTCTTCTTCAAGTTGGGTACCACATCTCTGGGCTTGTGCCCTTCTTCAGCAGTACTAGATGCAAGATTTTTGCTGCCACCATCTGAACTGGACTCAGCCCTTCCGGCCTCCAGTTTCAGCTCTTTACAGCTCAGCTCTTGAGCTGCAATCTTTTCTTCTTCCAGGGCTAAGAGACTTGCTGCCTCAGCCCTTTCAATAAACTCATCTAGCTCTTCCATCCACCGTGCTTGAGCCATGAGCCATTCTTTTTTCACTGGGTCTCTTTCCTCATCTGAGTCGTCCTCCTCCTCCTCTGAGGGGTACTTTGTCATTTGGTTTCTTGCTGCCTCTCTCTCTGCCCATCTGTCTTCCTCCCAGACTATGTAGGCATGTAGCATCTCTGCTTTAGTAGATCTCTTTGCTACAGGAAGGCCACATTCTCTGCAAAGCTTCCTTAGGTCAGCCTTAGTGAGGTGGTCAGTAGGCAAAAAGAATAAGTAGGTAAGCGATCCCATTCTGATAGGATCTTACCAGCAAAAACCAAAATCCAAAGTCCAAAATATCAATAGTATATCCAGGAGGACATCAGAGACCAAAAGTCAAAAAAGAGATAAAAAATCAAGTTGACCTTCAACTGTGGGTAGGTAGTGAAATACTTAGCTACTGTATGTCACTGCACAAACACAAGTCCTATCCTCACCGCTGATCACCAATGTTAGAAATGGGGTTTTTGGTTGGCAGTTAGGTTGCCCTCTGTCCAAGCAAGAACCCTCACTCTAGTCAGGGTAAGTCACACACAATCCAAAATCAGCCTGTGCTCACCCTCCGGTAGCTTGGCACGAGCAGTCAGGCTTAACTTAGAAGGCAATGTGTAAAACATTTGTGCAATAAATCATACAACACCATAGTATAACACCACAAAAATACACCACACAGTGTTTAGAAAAATATAGAATATTTATCTGGGTACTTGTAGGTCAAAACGATCAAAGTTGCAATACGAATTTGTAAAGATATCACTGAAAAGTGATACTAAGTGTCTTTAAGTCTTTTAAAAAGCAATAAAGTGTCTTTCAAGCACAGAGTACCTGGTTTCTGGTGGGAAATCTCCTCAGAGGGCCACAGGAGAAGAGATGCGTGGAAAAAGGGGTGTGTGCGTCGATTTCTCCTCAGCACACACAGACTTGCGTCGTTCTTTTCCACGCGGGGAAGTCGGGCGTCATTTTTCGGCGCGCAGACAGTCTCTTTTTGTGGATCGCGGGGATTACCAGATGTCCCGGGTCTGTGCGTGGATTCTCCTGCTTATTTTCCGGCTGCGCGTCGTTCTGCGGGGCTGCGCGTCGAAGTTTCGATCTCACGGTAGGCGTCGCGTCGATTTCTCCTTGGAAGTCGGGCGGCGTTGTCCTTGCGAGGCCGTGCGTCGAAATTTTGGTCTCACGGCAGGCGTCGCGTCGATTTCTCCTTGGAAGTCGGGCGGCGTTGTCCTTGCGAGGCCGTGCGTCAAAGTTTCGCACTCACGGTAGGCGTCGCGTCGATTTCTCCTTGGAAGTCGGGCGGCTTTGTCCTTGCGAGGTTGTGCGTCGAAGTCTCGATCGTCCCGAGGGCGTCGCGTTGATCAGCGTCGGTGTGCAGCGTTTTTCTCGCCGCGAAACAAGCTGTGCGTCGAAATTTTCAGCGCACGGAGCGTCCACGTGAAAGGCAGAAGTCTTTTTGGTCCTGAGACTTCAAGGAACAGGAGGCAAGCTCTATCCAAGCCCTTGGAGAGCACTTTCACAGCCAGACAAGAGTTCAGCAAGGCAGCAGGGCAACAGCAAGACAGCAGTCCTTTGGAGAAAGCAGACAGGTGAGTCCTTTGAGCAGCCAGGCAGTTCTTCTTGGCAGGATGTAGTTTCTGGTTCCGGTTTCTTCTCCAGCAAGTGTCTGATGAGGTAGGGCAGAGGCCCTGTTTTATACTAAGTTGTGCCTTTGAAGTGGGGGTGATTTCAAAGAGTCTCTAAGAAATGCACCAAGTTCCCTTTCAGCTCAATCCTGTCTGCCAGAGTCCCAGTAGGGGGTGTGGCAGTCCTTTGTGTGAGGGCAGGCCCTCCACCCTCCCAGCCCAGGAAGACCCATTCAAAATGCAGATGTATGCAAGTGAGGCTGAGTACCCTGTGTTTGGGGTGTGTCTGAGTGAATGCACAAGGAGCTGTCAACTAAACCTAGCCAGACGTGGATTGAAGGGCACAACAAGATTTTAGTGCAAAGAAATGCTCACTTTCTAAAAGTGGCATTTCTAGAATAGTAATATTAAATCCGACTTCACCAGTCAGCAGGATTTTGTATTACCATTCTGGCCATACTAAATATGACCTTCCTGCTCCTTTCAGATCAGCAGCTGCCACTTCAACAGTGTATGAGGGCAGCCCCAATGTTAGCCTATGAAGGGAGCAGGCCTCACAGTAGTGTAAAAACGAATTTAGGAGTTTTACACTACCAGGACATATAACTACACAGGTACATGTCCTGCCTTTTACCTACACAGCACCCTGCTCTAGGGGTTACCTAGGGCACACATTAGGGATGACTTATATGTAGAAAAAAAGGGGAGTTCTAGGCTTGGCAAGTACTTTTAAATGCCAAGTCGAAGTGGCAGTGAAACTGCACACACAGGCCTTGCAATGGCAGGCCTGAGACAAGGTTAAGGGGCTACTGAGGTGGGTGGCACAACCAGTGCTGCAGGCCCACTAGTAGCATTTAATCTACATGCCCCAGGCACATGTAGTGCACTCTACTAGGGACTTACAGGTAAATTAAATAGTCAATCATGGATAAACCAATCAATAGTACAATTTACACAGAGAGCATATGCACTTTAGCACTGGTTAGCAGTGGTAAAGTGCTCAGAGGTCAAACGCCAACAACAACAGGTCAGAAAAAATAGGAGGAAGGAGGCAAAAAAAAGTTTGGGGATGTCCCTGTCAAAAAGCCAGGTCCAACATGACCCCCCACCAGCCTAAAGCCAGGGGAGAACAATCACTATCCTGATGTACTTCCCTGTTTGAGGCGACAGAACAAGGACCCAGGCCCACAACAGCAGGGGCATGCTCCAGTTCTTCGCCTTCCTGACTCCCATTGGATCCCTCTGTCCATACTCTCAGGGCCCACTAAGCCCATCCATGGGGAACCTTTCTCCTTTCCTGCGGATCCCATCTGTGTAGCACCTAACCTTACTTTGCTCACAGATGTATCCCAGGAGCAGGATAGTACCACCATGACCAACATAGTGGTGTTGCCCACTCTACCCCTGGGGTGTGACACTTGTCCCCTCCCCAGGGATAACTCTGTCCACCCGGACAGCAAGCCACAGTGATTACTGACAGCTGCCAGGGATGAGAGCCAGGCCCCAGGCCTCTCAAAGCTCTCCAACCACTGTGGCTGTGGAGAGTGGGGGGCGGTAGCCCCAGGTGCTGGGCATCCTTTAACCACTCTCCCTTCCACCAGGTCAGGGATGACAGCCTGAACCTGGTCCTCCCCTCTGGGGCTTTGTACCCTCCCTCCTGGAGCGGTACCCCCAGGGTCCAACATGGTCAGGGTGCTTACAGAAGTCACCCTGTACCATTCCTCCACCAGTGCAGGGCTGTTAACCTGCCACTGGCCCTCCAACCTGGGGCCTGTACCTTCAGGTTGGACTAGGGCCCGGGGTGAGGCTTCCCTCCCCCTGCCCTCCCTTCTGGGGTCCAGCACCCTCCAACTAGGAGTGGCCTCCTCAGAAGACAACATGGTAGGGGCACTGTTATCAGTAGCCCCTCCCTCCAGGTCCGGGGGGACACCCTGAACCTGGTCTTCCAGCCCAGGGTCTGTACCCTCAGACTGGATCACAGCCTGGCAAACCAGGACTTCCTGGGAGGCACACCTACCCCCCACCAGGTCAGAGTTTAACCTCTGCACCTGCCCATTCAACTCAGAGTCACCACCCTGAAGTTGAACAAGTGCCTGGCACGCCAGGACTTCCTGGAGGGCACCCTGACCCTCCACCAGGTCAGAGTTTAACCTCTGCACCTGACCATTCAACTCAGAGTCACCACCCTGAAGTTGAACAATTGCCTGGCACACCAGGACTTCCTGGAGGGCACACTGACCCTCCACCAGGTCAGAGTTTAACCTCTGCACCTGACCATTCAACTCAGAGTCACCACCCTGAAGTTGAACAATTGCCTGGCGCACCAGGACTTTCTGGGAGGCACACCTACCTCCCACCAGGTCAGAGTTTAACCTCTGAGCCTGGTTCCCCAACCCAGGGTCACCACCCTGAGGTTGGGCAATTGCCTGGCACGCCAGGACTTTCTGGGGGGCACACCTACCCCCTACCAGGTCAGAGTTTAACCTCTGAACCTGGTCATCCAACCCAGAATCAACACCCTGAGGTTGGACAATTGCCTGGCACAGCAGGGCTTCTTGGGAGGCACACCTACCTCCCACCAGGTCAGAGTTTAACCTCTGAACCTGGGTATCCAACCCAGAGTCACCGCCCTGAGGTTGAACAATTGCCTGGCACGCCAGGACTTTCTGGGGGGCACACCTACCCCCCACCAGGTCAGAGTTTAACCTCTGAACCCGGTTATCCAACCCAGAGTCAGCACTCTGAGGTTGAACAATTGCCTGGCACGCCAGGACTTTCTGGAGGGCACACTGACCCTCCACCAGGTCAGAGTTTAACCTCTGAACTGGGCCATTCAACTCAGAGTCACCACCCTGAAGTTGAACAATCGCCTGGCATGCCAGGACTTCCTGGAGGGCACACTGACCCTCCACCAGGTCAGAGTTTAACCTCTGAACCTGGTTCTCCAACCTAGGGTCACCATCCTGAGGTTGGACAACTGCCTGGTACACCAGGGCTTTCTGGGGGGCACACCTACCCCCCACCAGGTCAGAGGTTAACCTCTGAACCGGGATATCCAACCCAGAGTCACCACCCTGAGGTTGAACCATTGCCTGGCAGGCCAGGACTTTCAGGGAGGCACACCTACCTCCCACCAGGTCAGAGTTTAACCTCTGAGCCTGGTTCTCCAACCCAGGGTCACCACCCTGAGGTTGAACCATTGCCTGGTATACCAGGACTTTCTGGGGGGCACACCTACCCCCCACCAGGTCAGAGTTTGACCTCTGAACCTGGTTAGCCAACCCACAGTCACCACCCTGAGGTTGGGCAATTGCCTGGCACCCCAGGACTTTCTGGGAGGCACACCTACCTCCCACCAGGTCAGAGTTTAACCTCTGAACCTGGCCATCCAACCCAGAGTCGACACCCTGAGGTTGGACAACTGCCTGGCACGCCAGGACTTTCTGGGGGGCACACCTACCCCCCACCAGGTCAGAGTTTAACCTCTGAACCTGACCATCCAACCCAGAGTCAACACCCTGAGGTTGGACAATTGCCTGGCACAGCAGGACTTCTTGGGAGGCACACCTACCTCCCACCCGGTCAGAGTTTGACCTCTTCACCTGGTAAGCCAACCCAGAGTCACCACCCTGAGGTTGAACCATTGCCTGGCATTCCAGGACTTTCTGGGGGGCACATCTACCCCCCACCAGGTCAAAGTTTAACCTCTGAACCCGGTTATTCAACCCAGAGTCACCACCCTGAGGTTGAATCTTTGCCTGGCATGCCAGGACTTCCTGGGGGGCACTCTCACCCCCGACAAGGGACACGCCGACCCCAAGGGCCACACAAGAGTCTGGTTGGCGCAGGTCTCCCGACCTCTGCCCATCCGGCAGAGTCTGGGTTTCCCCAAAACCAGAAACGGTTTCACCTGGGTCATTCCTGGGGGGCTCTGCTCTCAGAGCTGACCCCTGACTTTCAAGATCCTCCACTGGGGTCGGCCACCCCCTCTCAACCCTATGTCTGGACTTCTGCACCCCCTCACTAGGAGTGGTACTGCCAGACACCAGAACTGTTGGGATGCTGTCTACAGTCATCCCCCCAAGTTCTTCTGACACTGCGGGGCTTCCCTCAAAAGGTAGCCCTACGGTACAGGTTAGGCTCTGAGACCTACCTGGGACACTACAATCCTCTCCCACCTCACTTGGTCGGGAACCACCTAGACCACTCCCTTCAGGAGCACCCCCAAATGCCTCTTCAGACTCTCTGGTACTCACCCAAAAGTCTGCCTCCACTGTAAGTTCCCTGGGGTCAGAGAACTCACACTCCACCTGGTGTTGGCGTAGCTCTGGAAAATAAGGACCAGACATATGCTCTCCAGCAATTACATCACTCTGCCCTTCACATGTATTAACCACAGTACCCTTCACCCAACCACCCAGTAACTCAACCTTGGAAAAGCACTCTACTTCACCCTCCTGAGACTGGTGAGACAGTATCTGTCTGTCCCTGACACTCAACCCAAACTCTTCTGGGATGTCTCTACACTCTATATCCAGGACGTCCACCAGGGGGGAACCCTTTTCTCTGTCACTCTCTGCTAGAGTCAGTAAAGTGTCCCTCCCCCCAGTAGGAATATGACTCCCTGTGCCAGTTCCCCAATCCTTCTCAGGGACCCTGTGCATAACGGGAACTACCTCATACCCTTGAACCGCCTGGGGTGTGTCAACTCTCTTCTTCAAGTTGGGTACCACATCTCTGGGCTTGTGCCCTTCTTCAGCAGTACTAGATGCAAGATTTTTGCTGCCACCATCTGAACTGGACTCAGCCCTTCCGGCCTCCAGTTTCAGCTCTTTACAGCTCAGCTCTTGAGCTGCAATCTTTTCTTCTTCCAGGGCTAAGAGACTTGCTGCCTCAGCCCTTTCAATAAACTCATCTAGCTCTTCCATCCACCGTGCTTGAGCCATGAGCCATTCTTTTTTCACTGGGTCTCTTTCCTCATCTGAGTCGTCCTCCTCCTCCTCTGAGGGGTACTTAGTCATTTGGTTTCTTGCTGCCTCTCTCTCTGCCCATCTGTCTTCCTCCCAGACTATGTAGGCATGTAGCATCTCTGCTTTAGTAGATCTCTTTGCTACAGGAAGGCCACATTCTCTGCAAAGCTTCCTTAGGTCAGCCTTAGTGAGGTGGTCAGTAGGCAAAAAGAATAAGTAGGTAAGCGATCCCATTCTGATAGGATCTTACCAGCAAAAACCAAAATCCAAAGTCCAAAATATCAATAGTATATCCAGGAGGACATCAGAGACCAAAAGTCAAAAAAGAGATAAAAAATCAAGTTGACCTTCAACTGTGGGTAGGTAGTGAAATACTTAGCTACTGTATGTCACTGCACAAACACAAGTCCTATCCTCACCGCTGATCACCAATGTTAGAAATGGGGTTTTTGGTTGGCAGTTAGGTTGCCCTCTGTCCAAGCAAGAACCCTCACTCTAGTCAGGGTAAGTCACACACAATCCAAAATCAGCCTGTGCTCACCCTCCGGTAGCTTGGCACGAGCAGTCAGGCTTAACTTAGAAGGCAATGTGTAAAACATTTGTGCAATAAATCATACAACACCATAGTATAACACCACAAAAATACACCACACAGTGTTTAGAAAAATATAGAATATTTATCTGGGTACTTGTAGGTCAAAACGATCAAAGTTGCAATACGAATTTGTAAAGATATCACTGAAAAGTGATACTAAGTGTCTTTAAGTCTTTTAAAAAGCAATAAAGTGTCTTTCAAGCACAGAGTACCTGGTTTCTGGTGGGAAATCTCCTCAGAGGGCCACAGGAGAAGAGATGCGTGGAAAAAGGGGTGTGTGCGTCGATTTCTCCTCAGCACACACAGACTTGCGTCGTTCTTTTCCACGCGGGGAAGTCGGGCGTCATTTTTCGGCGCGCAGACAGTCTCTTTTTGTGGATCGCGGGGATTACCAGATGTCCCGGGTCTGTGCGTGGATTCTCCTGCTTATTTTCCGGCTGCGCGTCGTTCTGCGGGGCTGCGCGTCGAAGTTTCGATCTCACGGTAGGCGTTGCGTCGATTTCTCCTTGGAAGTCGGGCGGCGTTGTCCTTGCGAGGCCGTGCGTCGAAATTTTGGTCTCACGGCAGGCGTCGCGTCGATTTCTCCTTGGAAGTCGGGCGGCGTTGTCCTTGCGAGGCCGTGCGTCAAAGTTTCGCACTCACGGTAGGCGTCGCGTCGATTTCTCCTTGGAAGTCGGGCGGCTTTGTCCTTGCGAGGTTGTGCGTCGAAGTCTCGATCGTCCCGAGGGCGTCGCGTTGATCAGCGTCGGTGTGCAGCGTTTTTCTCGCCGCGAAACAAGCTGTGCGTCGAAATTTTCAGCGCACGGAGCGTCCACGTGAAAGGCAGAAGTCTTTTTGGTCCTGAGACTTCAAGGAACAGGAGGCAAGCTCTATCCAAGCCCTTGGAGAGCACTTTCACAGCCAGACAAGAGTTCAGCAAGGCAGCAGGGCAACAGCAAGACAGCAGTCCTTTGGAGAAAGCAGACAGGTGAGTCCTTTGAGCAGCCAGGCAGTTCTTCTTGGCAGGATGTAGTTTCTGGTTCCGGTTTCTTCTCCAGCAAGTGTCTGATGAGGTAGGGCAGAGGCCCTGTTTTATACTAAGTTGTGCCTTTGAAGTGGGGGTGATTTCAAAGAGTCTCTAAGAAATGCACCAAGTTCCCTTTCAGCTCAATCCTGTCTGCCAGAGTCCCAGTAGGGGGTGTGGCAGTCCTTTGTGTGAGGGCATGCCCTCCACCCTCCCAGCCCAGGAAGACCCATTCAAAATGCAGATGTATGCAAGTGAGGCTGAGTACCCTGTGTTTGGGGTGTGTCTGAGTGAATGCACAAGGAGCTGTCAACTAAACCTAGCCAGACGTGGATTGAAGGGCACAACAAGATTTTAGTGCAAAGAAATGCTCACTTTCTAAAAGTGGCATTTCTAGAATAGTAATATTAAATCCGACTTCACCAGTCAGCAGGATTTTGTATTACCATTCTGGCCATACTAAATATGACCTTCCTGCTCCTTTCAGATCAGCAGCTGCCACTTCAACAGTGTATGAGGGCAGCCCCAATGTTAGCCTATGAAGGGAGCAGGCCTCACAGTAGTGTAAAAACGAATTTAGGAGTTTTACACTACCAGGACATATAACTACACAGGTACATGTCCTGCCTTTTACCTACACAGCACCCTGCTCTAGGGGTTACCTAGGGCACACATTAGGGATGACTTATATGTAGAAAAAAAGGGGAGTTCTAGGCTTGGCAAGTACTTTTAAATGCCAAGTCGAAGTGGCAGTGAAACTGCACACACAGGCCTTGCAATGGCAGGCCTGAGACAAGGTTAAGGGGCTACTGAGGTGGGTGGCACAACCAGTGCTGCAGGCCCACTAGTAGCATTTAATCTACATGCCCCAGGCACATGTAGTGCACTCTACTAGGGACTTACAGGTAAATTAAATAGTCAATCATGGATAAACCAATCAATAGTACAATTTACACAGAGAGCATATGCACTTTAGCACTGGTTAGCAGTGGTAAAGTGCTCAGAGGTCAAAAGCCAACAACAACAGGTCAGAAAAAATAGGAGGAAGGAGGCAAAAAAAAGTTTGGGGATGTCCCTGTCAAAAAGCCAGGTCCAACATGACCCCCCACCAGCCTAAAGCCAGGGGAGAACAATCACTATCCTGATGTACTTCCCTGTTTGAGGCGACAGAACAAGGACCCAGGCCCACAACAGCAGGGGCATGCTCCAGTTCTTCGCCTTCCTGACTCCCATTGGATCCCTCTGTCCATACTCTCAGGGCCCACTAAGCCCATCCATGGGGAACCTTTCTCCTTTCCTGCGGATCCCATCTGTGTAGCACCTAACCTTACTTTGCTCACAGATGTATCCCAGGAGCAGGATAGTACCACCATGACCAACATAGTGGTGTTGCCCACTCTACCCCTGGGGTGTGACACTTGTCCCCTCCCCAGGGATAACTCTGTCCACCCGGACAGCAAGCCACAGTGATTACTGACAGCTGCCAGGGATGAGAGCCAGGCCCCAGGCCTCTCAAAGCTCTCCAACCACTGTGGCTGTGGAGAGTGGGGGGCGGTAGCCCCAGGTGCTGGGCATCCTTTAACCACTCTCCCTTCCACCAGGTCAGGGATGACAGCCTGAACCTGGTCCTCCCCTCTGGGGCTTTGTACCCTCCCTCCTGGAGCGGTACCCCCAGGGTCCAACATGGTCAGGGTGCTTACAGAAGTCACCCTGTACCATTCCTCCACCAGTGCAGGGCTGTTAACCTGCCACTGGCCCTCCAACCTGGGGCCTGTACCTTCAGGTTGGACTAGGGCCCGGGGTGAGGCTTCCCTCCCCCTGCCCTCCCTTCTGGGGTCCAGCACCCTCCAACTAGGAGTGGCCTCCTCAGAAGACAACATGGTAGGGGCACTGTTATCAGTAGCCCCTCCCTCCAGGTCCGGGGGGACACCCTGAACCTGGTCTTCCAGCCCAGGGTCTGTACCCTCAGACTGGATCACAGCCTGGCAAACCAGGACTTCCTGGGAGGCACACCTACCCCCCACCAGGTCAGAGTTTAACCTCTGCACCTGCCCATTCAACTCAGAGTCACCACCCTGAAGTTGAACAAGTGCCTGGCACGCCAGGACTTCCTGGAGGGCACCCTGACCCTCCACCAGGTCAGAGTTTAACCTCTGCACCTGACCATTCAACTCAGAGTCACCACCCTGAAGTTGAACAATTGCCTGGCACACCAGGACTTCCTGGAGGGCACACTGACCCTCCACCAGGTCAGAGTTTAACCTCTGCACCTGACCATTCAACTCAGAGTCACCACCCTGAAGTTGAACAATTGCCTGGCGCACCAGGACTTTCTGGGAGGCACACCTACCTCCCACCAGGTCAGAGTTTAACCTCTGAGCCTGGTTCCCCAACCCAGGGTCACCACCCTGAGGTTGGGCAATTGCCTGGCACGCCAGGACTTTCTGGGGGGCACACCTACCCCCTACCAGGTCAGAGTTTAACCTCTGAACCTGGTCATCCAACCCAGAATCAACACCCTGAGGTTGGACAATTGCCTGGCACAGCAGGGCTTCTTGGGAGGCACACCTACCTCCCACCAGGTCAGAGTTTAACCTCTGAACCTGGGTATCCAACCCAGAGTCACCGCCCTGAGGTTGAACAATTGCCTGGCACGCCAGGACTTTCTGGGGGGCACACCTACCCCCCACCAGGTCAGAGTTTAACCTCTGAACCCGGTTATCCAACCCAGAGTCAGCACTCTGAGGTTGAACAATTGCCTGGCACGCCAGGACTTTCTGGAGGGCACACTGACCCTCCACCAGGTCAGAGTTTAACCTCTGAACTGGGCCATTCAACTCAGAGTCACCACCCTGAAGTTGAACAATCGCCTGGCATGCCAGGACTTCCTGGAGGGCACACTGACCCTCCACCAGGTCAGAGTTTAACCTCTGAACCTGGTTCTCCAACCTAGGGTCACCATCCTGAGGTTGGACAACTGCCTGGTACACCAGGGCTTTCTGGGGGGCACACCTACCCCCCACCAGGTCAGAGGTTAACCTCTGAACCGGGATATCCAACCCAGAGTCACCACCCTGAGGTTGAACCATTGCCTGGCAGGCCAGGACTTTCAGGGAGGCACACCTACCTCCCACCAGGTCAGAGTTTAACCTCTGAGCCTGGTTCTCCAACCCAGGGTCACCACCCTGAGGTTGAACCATTGCCTGGTATACCAGGACTTTCTGGGGGGCACACCTACCCCCCACCAGGTCAGAGTTTGACCTCTGAACCTGGTTAGCCAACCCACAGTCACCACCCTGAGGTTGGGCAATTGCCTGGCACCCCAGGACTTTCTGGGAGGCACACCTACCTCCCACCAGGTCAGAGTTTAACCTCTGAACCTGGCCATCCAACCCAGAGTCGACACCCTGAGGTTGGACAACTGCCTGGCACGCCAGGACTTTCTGGGGGGCACACCTACCCCCCACCAGGTCAGAGTTTAACCTCTGAACCTGACCATCCAACCCAGAGTCAACACCCTGAGGTTGGACAATTGCCTGGCACAGCAGGACTTCTTGGGAGGCACACCTACCTCCCACCCGGTCAGAGTTTGACCTCTTCACCTGGTAAGCCAACCCAGAGTCACCACCCTGAGGTTGAACCATTGCCTGGCATTCCAGGACTTTCTGGGGGGCACATCTACCCCCCACCAGGTCAAAGTTTAACCTCTGAACCCGGTTATCCAACCCAGAGTCACCACCCTGAGGTTGAATCTTTGCCTGGCATGCCAGGACTTCCTGGGGGGCACTCTCACCCCCGACAAGGGACACGCCGTCCCCAAGGGCCACACAAGAGTCTGGTTGGCGCAGGTCTCCCGACCTCTGCCCATCCGGCAGAGTCTGGGTTTCCCCAAAACCAGAAACGGTTTCACCTGGGTCATTCCTGGGGGGCTCTGCTCTCAGAGCTGACCCCTGACTTTCAAGATCCTCCACTGGGGTCGGCCACCCCCTCTCAACCCTATGTCTGGACTTCTGCACCCCCTCACTAGGAGTGGTACTGCCAGACACCAGAACTGTTGGGATGCTGTCTACAGTCATCCCCCCAAGTTCTTCTGACACTGCGGGGCTTCCCTCAAAAGGTAGCCCTACGGTACAGGTTAGGCTCTGAGACCTACCTGGGACACTACAATCCTCTCCCACCTCACTTGGTCGGGAACCACCTAGACCACTCCCTTCAGGAGCACCCCCAAATGCCTCTTCAGACTCTCTGGTACTCACCCAAAAGTCTGCCTCCACTGTAAGTTCCCTGGGGTCAGAGAACTCACACTCCACCTGGTGTTGGCGTAGCTCTGGAAAATAAGGACCAGACATATGCTCTCCAGCAATTACATCACTCTGCCCTTCACATGTATTAACCACAGTACCCTTCACCCAACCACCCAGTAACTCAACCTTGGAAAAGCACTCTACTTCACCCTCCTGAGACTGGTGAGACAGTATCTGTCTGTCCCTGACACTCAACCCAAACTCTTCTGGGATGTCTCTACACTCTATATCCAGGACGTCCACCAGGGGGGAACCCTTTTCTCTGTCACTCTCTGCTAGAGTCAGTAAAGTGTCCCTCCCCCCAGTAGGAATATGACTCCCTGTGCCAGTTCCCCAATCCTTCTCAGGGACCCTGTGCATAACGGGAACTACCTCATACCCTTGAACCGCCTGGGGTGTGTCAACTCTCTTCTTCAAGTTGGGTACCACATCTCTGGGCTTGTGCCCTTCTTCAGCAGTACTAGATGCAAGATTTTTGCTGCCACCATCTGAACTGGACTCAGCCCTTCCGGCCTCCAGTTTCAGCTCTTTACAGCTCAGCTCTTGAGCTGCAATCTTTTCTTCTTCCAGGGCTAAGAGACTTGCTGCCTCAGCCCTTTCAATAAACTCATCTAGCTCTTCCATCCACCGTGCTTGAGCCATGAGCCATTCTTTTTTCACTGGGTCTCTTTCCTCATCTGAGTCGTCCTCCTCCTCCTCTGAGGGGTACTTAGTCATTTGGTTTCTTGCTGCCTCTCTCTCTGCCCATCTGTCTTCCTCCCAGACTATGTAGGCATGTAGCATCTCTGCTTTAGTAGATCTCTTTGCTACAGGAAGGCCACATTCTCTGCAAAGCTTCCTTAGGTCAGCCTTAGTGAGGTGGTCAGTAGGCAAAAAGAATAAGTAGGTAAGCGATCCCATTCTGATAGGATCTTACCAGCAAAAACCAAAATCCAAAGTCCAAAATATCAATAGTATATCCAGGAGGACATCAGAGACCAAAAGTCAAAAAAGAGATAAAAAATCAAGTTGACCTTCAACTGTGGGTAGGTAGTGAAATACTTAGCTACTGTATGTCACTGCACAAACACAAGTCCTATCCTCACCGCTGATCACCAATGTTAGAAATGGGGTTTTTGGTTGGCAGTTAGGTTGCCCTCTGTCCAAGCAAGAACCCTCACTCTAGTCAGGGTAAGTCACACACAATCCAAAATCAGCCTGTGCTCACCCTCCGGTAGCTTGGCACGAGCAGTCAGGCTTAACTTAGAAGGCAATGTGTAAAACATTTGTGCAATAAATCATACAACACCATAGTATAACACCACAAAAATACACCACACAGTGTTTAGAAAAATATAGAATATTTATCTGGGTACTTGTAGGTCAAAACGATCAAAGTTGCAATACGAATTTGTAAAGATATCACTGAAAAGTGATACTAAGTGTCTTTAAGTCTTTTAAAAAGCAATAAAGTGTCTTTCAAGCACAGAGTACCTGGTTTCTGGTGGGAAATCTCCTCAGAGGGCCACAGGAGAAGAGATGCGTGGAAAAAGGGGTGTGTGCGTCGATTTCTCCTCAGCACACACAGACTTGCGTCGTTCTTTTCCACGCGGGGAAGTCGGGCGTCATTTTTCGGCGCGCAGACAGTCTCTTTTTGTGGATCGCGGGGATTACCAGATGTCCCGGGTCTGTGCGTGGATTCTCCTGCTTATTTTCCGGCTGCGCGTCGTTCTGCGGGGCTGCGCGTCGAAGTTTCGATCTCACGGTAGGCGTCGCGTCGATTTCTCCTTGGAAGTCGGGCGGCGTTGTCCTTGCGAGGCCGTGCGTCGAAATTTTGGTCTCACGGCAGGCGTCGCGTCGATTTCTCCTTGGAAGTCGGGCGGCGTTGTCCTTGCGAGGCCGTGCGTCAAAGTTTCGCACTCACGGTAGGCGTCGCGTCGATTTCTCCTTGGAAGTCGGGCGGCTTTGTCCTTGCGAGGTTGTGCGTCGAAGTCTCGATCGTCCCGAGGGCGTCGCGTTGATCAGCGTCGGTGTGCAGCGTTTTTCTCGCCGCGAAACAAGCTGTGCGTCGAAATTTTCAGCGCACGGAGCGTCCACGTGAAAGGCAGAAGTCTTTTTGGTCCTGAGACTTCAAGGAACAGGAGGCAAGCTCTATCCAAGCCCTTGGAGAGCACTTTCACAGCCAGACAAGAGTTCAGCAAGGCAGCAGGGCAACAGCAAGACAGCAGTCCTTTGGAGAAAGCAGACAGGTGAGTCCTTTGAGCAGCCAGGCAGTTCTTCTTGGCAGGATGTAGTTTCTGGTTCCGGTTTCTTCTCCAGCAAGTGTCTGATGAGGTAGGGCAGAGGCCCTGTTTTATACTAAGTTGTGCCTTTGAAGTGGGGGTGATTTCAAAGAGTCTCTAAGAAATGCACCAAGTTCCCTTTCAGCTCAATCCTGTCTGCCAGAGTCCCAGTAGGGGGTGTGGCAGTCCTTTGTGTGAGGGCAGGCCCTCCACCCTCCCAGCCCAGGAAGACCCATTCAAAATGCAGATGTATGCAAGTGAGGCTGAGTACCCTGTGTTTGGGGTGTGTCTGAGTGAATGCACAAGGAGCTGTCAACTAAACCTAGCCAGACGTGGATTGAAGGGCACAACAAGATTTTAGTGCAAAGAAATGCTCACTTTCTAAAAGTGGCATTTCTAGAATAGTAATATTAAATCCGACTTCACCAGTCAGCAGGATTTTGTATTACCATTCTGGCCATACTAAATATGACCTTCCTGCTCCTTTCAGATCAGCAGCTGCCACTTCAACAGTGTATGAGGGCAGCCCCAATGTTAGCCTATGAAGGGAGCAGGCCTCACAGTAGTGTAAAAACGAATTTAGGAGTTTTACACTACCAGGACATATAACTACACAGGTACATGTCCTGCCTTTTACCTACACAGCACCCTGCTCTAGGGGTTACCTAGGGCACACATTAGGGATGACTTATATGTAGAAAAAAAGGGGAGTTCTAGGCTTGGCAAGTACTTTTAAATGCCAAGTCGAAGTGGCAGTGAAACTGCACACACAGGCCTTGCAATGGCAGGCCTGAGACAAGGTTAAGGGGCTACTGAGGTGGGTGGCACAACCAGTGCTGCAGGCCCACTAGTAGCATTTAATCTACATGCCCCAGGCACATGTAGTGCACTCTACTAGGGACTTACAGGTAAATTAAATAGTCAATCATGGATAAACCAATCAATAGTACAATTTACACAGAGAGCATATGCACTTTAGCACTGGTTAGCAGTGGTAAAGTGCTCAGAGGTCAAAAGCCAACAACAACAGGTCAGAAAAAATAGGAGGAAGGAGGCAAAAAAAAGTTTGGGGATGTCCCTGTCAAAAAGCCAGGTCCAACAGGCTGCATTTAAAAATGACAGAAAACCTTCAGCAGTGACCACGTGCAAAGGGCAGCAGTCCTGCTGGGCCTCTATTTCCATGTCCTATTATGTACTAGGGTCTTATAGGTAGTTGGCACCCCCTTGCCACATTTTTTACTAGGGACCTATACGGGCTGTCAGGCAAATGGTAGAAATTTAACTTTTAAAGACAGGCTGCACAGCAGGTCTGCATTAAAAGGACAGTGCACACATACAAGTGCAGAAATTCTGCTGGGCCTCTAATCTCCATGCCCTTTAATATACTAGGGGCTTATAGGCAGATTGTACACCCTTGCCCTATTATATACTAGGGACTTACAGGGTCTGTCAGGACAATTTGAAAGGTACCCTAATACCTAGTATACTCTACTACGTATGTGTGTTTTAACTTAGCACTGACCTGGGTCAGGCTAACAGAGCCCAGGGCACAGTCAGAGTCAGTTATCATTAGCACCAGAAACAAAAAAATGGGGATGAACAGAGCAAAAAGATGACTTTGCAACACCCTTATCATATGAAACACTTTCTTTTCAAGTTGGAAGGTCTGAAATAGCCTTCATTACCAAGGTAAGACGTTTCATGTATTTTTGTTAAAATGTTGACATCATTGTTAATTTTGCTAGTTTCAAACGAAAGGTGGCTAGAGGCCTGTAGGTCATAATGAGGCAATTTAAAATACTACTGGAAGTTCCAGGTTGCAAGGCCAATTTTAGCATTTGGCCACAGGCAGCTTTAGATGTAAGTTACAAGCATTATTGAGAGGCTGTATGACAGAACCACGCATAGCAGAACAATCCCCACCACCCTGATCCCTAAAAAAAACGATCCCAACACCCCACCCTCGCCCCAAAAAACTAAACTAACCCCCACCCGCCCTGAGCCCTAAAAAAAAAAAAACTTCAAACCCCCACCCCTGCCCCATAAAACTAAACTATCCAACACCCCCACCCACCCTGAGACCTAAAACCTTCTCCCAATAAGTAAACTACCACGGACGGCTCCTCCATAAGGGCGGAGGAGCATCAGGACTGGCGCAGGGCAGGCTGGGCAGGCCTGTGCCTGCAGGAAGAGGTGAGGAGTAGCGCGGTTCTTGTAGCGGCCCAGGAAATATTTTTAATATTTTTATTTTTTATTGAATTCCTCCCTCCCTCCCCTTGCACTGCCCTGCCCCTTCACCATCGCGCGAGCCTCGACTGTAAACTACCCTGACCCCCACCAACCCTAAGCCCTAAAAAAAAAAACTATCACAACCCACCACCCCGCCCATAAAAACTAAACTACCCCAACTCCCCCAATGACCCTGAGCCCTAAAAATCAAACTACCTCGGCCCCCTCATCCATGCCCCTAAAACGAATCTACCTGACACCCCCACCTACCTGAGCCCTAAAACCTCCCCCTAATAAGTAAACTACCACAACCCCTCCACCCACCCTAACCCCTAAAAACAAAACCCCCCACCGGCCTGGGGCTCTAAAAAAAAAAGTATCCCAACTCCCCACCCCTGCCCTTAAAAACTAAACTACCCTGATGAGCCCTGAAAAAACTACCCTGTCTCACCCACCCCCGCCCCTAAAAACTAAACTAACCCCACCCACCCTAAGCTCCAAATCCACCCCACCACTAAAAACTACCCACCAACCTTGCCCTTACCTCACTGCGTCCTCTCCTTCCTCCTCCCCACCCCAAAAAATAAACTACCCACCCCAGCCTAAGCCCTAAATTAAAAAAAAATCCCCAAATCCCCCAACCCTGCCCCCAAAATATATAAACAGCCCGACCCCCCAAGTCCTAAAAAAATAACCCCCTAACCCCCCACCTCTTAAAACAAATATAGCCCGACCCACCACCCACCCCAAGCCCTTAATCCACCCGCACCCCTAAAAACTATCCCCCAATCCTCTCCCGATCCACTCTGCCTTTTCTGTGCCTTAACCACGCATATGCGTAGTTTGGCACATGTGTGGTTAAGGCACAAAAAAAAGACAGTAATTGTTCTGGCATGTGTAGTTATGCTTGCATGGTAAACATTCACCTTATTCACAACGTGTTGTTTAGGACGTTTCCCCTAATGAGAACAACCAAAGACCATGACATATCAAGGTTATACCATGCCAATGACTTTGCATAAAGCGACTGGTAAAGTGGCAACAGTTATTCTGTAATATACAATTTTATATATATGACTTACTGTATCAGCCAGTGTCTTCAGTGTATTACAGGCATATATTCCCATTGATCTAACATGACATCTTTATAATGCAATGCAGGAGAGACACATTAGCTATACCAATGCTTGTTTTTATTTAGGTCTTTCTTTTACGGAATCCCCTAGTTGGACCAGCCAGAAAGGGATGGTGGTGTCGAGGCTACTGCAACCAGCACAAGGTGCCAAGAGATGGTACAATAATTTTGATCTGAAAGCCTCTCAGCCAGATTTGGCGGCGTGCCTGGCCAAGAGTTCTGCCAACTATGCCACCGTGATATATTGCTATCAGGTGGCTAAAAAGCTGCAAGATAAGAAAAAATATATATGCCCCAATGCAGTAATGATATGATCTGCTTGAAGCTGGATTGGATCCCTGATATAGTTATAGTGAAGCTTGTCCAAGTCTTTTATTGGTCAAGGGACTGATCAATCCACATGGGGACTTTCACTTGATCCACCCCAAGGACTGTACTTCAGTAGGCCACTGACCTTCCTTCCAATGAAGAATTTAAAATTGGTTAACTCAATGGTTTGCCCTGCACACAGAACACACCTTGAACATGGGATTCTAAGGGGTAAAGAGATAGCCAAATGCCACTCCCTTTGACTAGTACTTACAAGGGGTATATAACATCCCCGTACATCAAGCTCGTGAGTTGCGGGGCACCACTAAGGGGTGCTGAAGAGCCATTCCAGTGGTGGTGAAGGGCCATTCCAGTAGTGTTGAAGGGCCATTCCATTGCGCTTACTGCAATCTATCAAAGATGTCATACAACATGTCATGAATGATGTAATGTGTGAGGTCATATACTGTGCATGGTGGTAGAGCAAGCTATAGTTAGCTCTGGTATCTATAACGCATGAATTTCTATTTATGTTGGCAGATTGGAATTAAAAAGGAAGTCTGCTACATGAGCTCACAATCAAGTTATCGGGAACACTTATATGACCAGAATTATTTATTTTGTTCTCTCTCGCAGAGATTGAAACCCCCATGTTGGTATTATCTTAATATGGAAGCGCAGACCAGCCAGCGATGAAGCATGACACAATAATTTGGATGAGACATTTCAGTACAAGTCCCAGGGGAGAAATTATCTTATTCCATGGAGGATAAGGAACAGACTAGCCGACAAACTATCTTGCGGATTTCCTCAAAGCTTTTAGCCCCGCACACTACCGCAAGTTACTAGCAACACTAACCGTTACCTGGTCTGGCAACTTGAAGGATCTCTATTTGTGGTCTGGGTTCCTATTTCATGGTTCTGTGACTGTATTTTGATGTTATTGTTGCAGCAATGGCCTAACTCCAAAGAAGTACACTCCCTGAACTCCACGCTACAGGGAAATGTAGGACAAAAGGCAGACGTTTCAATTGCATCTTACATATGGTTGCAACCCACTGGCTGGATAAGTCTGGAGCAGTCCCCAGAGTTATTGAGGAAAGAACAGTGACTACCAAACCTCTCCATTGATCATAATCACTGTGCAAAGCCACATTTTATTTACTGATTTGTGTTTTTTATAGAGTGGGCAAGGATAAAGTGAAACAGAGCACTTCAAATAGCAAAAAAGAGAGAATTGAGGATTAGGAGAGACGTTAAGGGAAAGAAGTAACAAATTGTCAGACAGCATCACACGGTTGCAGAAAATTCAACATATAATACAATTAGGAGGATTAATTAAAACAACTGTAACGACATTGTATGTGTATAAAGTGTTTACAAACAATTCTTCAAGAAGAAGCCTTGGTATTTGGGGAATAGAAACATAAAAGAAAGCAATGAAAGGTTGAAATAACAGCTTGAGGTAGTGTAAACTGTTTTAAGACTAGGGCAGAGCAGTTAGGATAGAGAGAATGGCCCAGTAAAGAGGGAAAAGGATGATAGGTGGCGAGGGAGTGGGCTTGTGACTAGTAGAAAGAATAACGTAAACACACTGAGCATAGTTGTAGGACCCAAAGTTTCACACTTAATATGTAACTGATCCACAGTCAACAGGCTCATCTGCCAAGACAAACCAATTAGTTGCCAGCAATATAGACAACTGTGGCATTTGCCCGACGTCTAGCACTAAAATGGTGTTAAAAGACATTTTGAACATATAACGATAAAGCAATTTTTTTTTGTGTTTGGAGCTAGATGTTATTTTTTTCTTGCAACAACAAAATTTTATATGGCATTCTACTCCCATTGTACGTGCAACCTAGTAAGGGTGAATACTTCATAATATTAAAAGAAGAATTATGCATGTAGCACTTGAAATCGTAGTATGAATTGCAGTGCTTAATTTGAGCTGGTGGTTTCCGGTGCGGACACCAGCACTTATTTTTGAGGGCCGACTCTTAGTTTTCTGCTACAGGCATTTAGTGCGAGCTAAAGTCACACATGGGAAAGACGAGGAAAGAAAAAGGCGTCAGAAAGAAAGAAAGGATTAGAGAGGCCCGAAATGGCTTTCAGATTACCTGTCCTCAGTATTCTGTGCTCGCACATTCAAATTCAGCAGCCGCGTGGTTCAAAGGAGAGATTTGGGCACCGGTACCTTTTTATTTACAAATTAAGCACTGATTAGCTGAGGTATATTTGTAATAAATAACGCCACCTTCACAGCAGCATTCTAATTGCAATAGTGAAACCTAGACCAGTGGTTCCCAACCTGTGGTCCGGGGACCCCTGGGGGTCCGCAAAGCCTTCTCAAGGGGTCCGCGACTGCTTAGAAAATAAAAAAAAATTAACAAATATAGACAAATTAGGTCCCCAGCTTCCAGTAATGACTCAGGCGGGGGTCCCCGGATTCCAATGATGATTCAGTGGGGGTCCCTGGGATCCAGTAATGTTAAAGTGGGGGTCCACATAAATCAAAAGGTTGGGAACCACTGACCTAGACCACTTCTCCAACAAATGTAACCATTCTTTGCTCTAATCCTCTTCCTCTGCCTTGTCCCTCCTCTTCTCTTCCTATGTGTATGCTTCACTGGCTGAACAGTGACGTCTGACTCTGACAAATAAGAGAAATGGGAGGGGTGTGGTGAGTTAGAGTTTAGGGCAGAGAGAGCAAGCAGTAGCCATATAGGGGAGTGAAGCAGTGCAAAAGTACAGAAATATGCAAGCCAGAGGGATAAATTGGTGAGGAAGAGAAATTGAAACAAAATGTGATGAGGTGTTCAAAGCAGTCCACACGCCATTGGCCGAGGCCTCAAATTTGTAACTACAAGATATCCTTCACAAGATCACACAAATGTGAATACAACATACCCCAAAGATCATCTTATACTTGGAAGATTCACCTTCATTGACCAATTTCTACACCACAAAGGCCACTAAGCTGGGCCTAGCCATATCAAAATCAATTTCATCAATACCAGGCACCCTCAATGTGCAGTGCTCACACCACTGCTAAACTTTTACCAACAATGTGTACCACAGAAAATCATACTAACACCATCTAGGTGGGCAACCTGCCAAATGATTTACAGCCTGGAGTTTCCCCTCACCACAGAGACTGCCCTTCAGAATATAAAGGACATTCCTTTTCCCAAGTCAAAGTTCAAATTTCCATTTTTTGATTCTATTTGGGCCTATCTGGACATTTGATATCATCAAACTGTCAACCCTTGTGACAGTAAATATGGCAGGGCCTCATTTACTTGTTGAATATTCTTGTGAGCACATATGTTAAAAACAATACATATAATTCCGCATTTTCTCACAAAGGACTGCATTTTCCTGTCACAGGGGCGGCAATAATTGAGTTTTGCACATGCAAGGTAATCCTTGTTCCTCAATTATTTCAGTCTGCAATGTGACCTGTCCATTTAGGTGTATACAATGTAACTGGGCACCCCCGCAAAATTAATAGAGTAGGAATTAAATCATCAAACGTTTGCACTTTATGAATTATGTTTAAAAGATTAAAACATGTAGTCCAAAACCCTGCTTTCAAATGTTCGGAATACAACATCTGATTTCATAATGAAAATCAGCAGTTTTCTTTTCAAAAAGCCTAGTCTTGGTTTCATTCCCCTGAGAACGAATGCCTAATTGATATTTTAAAAAATTAATGCCAGGTCACAGAGCATTTCTGGGGAGTCCACTGCAGCTGGCACTGCACACATCTTCTTCCATTGCTGCCAAATGTCTACGTGCTAGCTTTAAGAGTTTTTAAAAAGTACCTCAAATTGTTAAACACTCCACTGATGAATTCTAGTAGAAACATGGACGTACAGCGCAATCGCGTGGTGCATAAAGGGTGTTCAAAAAACCCGACACACATTAAGCACTGAATTGCAAGTCACTCATTTCCAGTTACAAGGAATAAATCCAAATGGGAGAGTCCAGCTATGCAAGGAACATCATTCTAATTAGGCATTATCTAGCCTGTGCACGGGTGTCAATAGTGCCTCGCGTTCATTATTAGGCAGCCACACAGGATGCAGGCATGATACTTATTTTTATATATCAAACATGATGAGAATGGCATGGGTATTATAAGGAGGTCACTTAATGTAATTCCCAGACACAGAAACGGTGTGGGAGTTTATAGTGTCCTTAGATGAAACTCCATATGTAGGGCTTGTTCTGAGTCAAGGTAAGTTTCAATTAAGGTGACATGTAACAATATCAGTAGAACAGTGTAACGGGGTGGAGGGAAGGATATTCAGGCCAATTATTATTGGATTTCAATATCTGCATAACCCTGTCATAAAGTGAAATGTATAAAAAAGGGGGGAGCTCAAGCACCCATCATCATCATCAGAAGAGACTCAAACATCAGACATCTTAAGATAGAAATCATTCAGAGCACAACATTAAGCAGAAATCAGCTGAAGGAAACGCATTACACAGTGCAGTGCACAGTGGCATGAACGCAAAATGATTCCCCCTCCCGCCCCACCGGCAGAATTAGTGAGGAGCCAGTGAGACTCCCATATCCCACAGACGTTAATAGACCTTATGCTGAATGGGCACCCCCCCTACCCCACCCCGAATGGATGGGCCCGCCTCTGCCCATATGAACATATGCAACTGTCCCTTTCTGCGCTCTGCAGAGTGGGCGAGGACTGGATGTGCGGGTACCTGCACTCCTTAAAGACCCGCAGATAGTCATTATGTGGAACTCGCAATGACTTCACCTTCAACATCCGAGCTCTCAGTCTTCTGCCGTCATAAATACCCAGCTGCAATTTGAACTCACTCAGGAACCTGGAGGACACTCAGTTCAAAGTGTGCGCTTCACAAGCGTCATATAGTGCATCAATAAAACTACAGAAACACAGCATTCTAAAAAAAAGTAAATACACTTAGGAAAAGCAAGAATAAGCAAAACGTGAAATCAAAACAGGGATTACATCGCTGACGTAGACACCGTGTTTACAATCACTATTGAGGAACAGCTCCTCCGCTATGGCAGCATGGCAGCAGCAGCTACAAAACTTTTACAGTAAATCCATAATAAACTACTTTTATTATGGCTTTACTGTAAAAGGGGCCGAGCCACGGGCGTTGACAGGGACGGAGGGTAGGTGCACAGCACTCCCCCTCGGTGCGCAGCTATTTTTAGCTAGCCGTCTCGGGCCGGCCAAACACACCTGTGCACTAGGCACTCTCCAGCCCGGCACTGCGTGGCCGGGTTGGAGACAACAGGCAGAGACTTTCATTCTGCTTCAGAGCGCCCTGGCTGGGCGCTCCGTCCAATCCTAATGCAGCTTTCATGCTGCCAGCAGCATGAAAGTAGCGTTAGGATTGGATGTAGGGCAGGCTGGGAGCCTTTGGCTGCAGTGGAGGACCGAGGATCGGAGAGGCGCGGCGAGAAAGGTAAATTTTTTTTATTATTATTTTGTTGTTGTTCCCCCACACGCTATGCCGCCCCGCCCCTTTTCCTCCCACGAGCCACGACTTAAGGAATTGATCGCTGTTTTTGCCAGTAAAGTTAAAAACAAGACAATAGAGCCCAATAGGTACCCGCTATAAGGTAAATTTTTAATTTGTGTCTGGTCTGAGACCCTGCAGGACCCACCCCAGCAAAAGCCCAGTCACCAGGCTCATATTTTGACATCTGGAATACGTCATGCCAGCTGTGATCTCCTTCTACTCGCTCCCCATTTCAAGATGATATGTTGAAATGATAAATCATTAAATTACTATTGCCTTCCTGACTCATCCTGGTGTTCCTGCCCTCCTAAACTCTCGGGTAGCTCGAGGTTACCTACCGAGAACCATCTTTCCATCTGTCAAGCCAAATACAAAAACTTGATTTAAGAAACATGCCAGTCCACAAATTAAAACATTGGGCTGCTCGACTCTCACACCTCGGTCTCAAGACTTACTAAACATCTACTTCCAAGTAGGAAACTCATATGTCCTCCCTAAGCTTCTTCCTCATCCCCCCAAAGCTGCTCTGTTCACTTTTGTATATCGAGGGCCACTCCAATTATGTAATTGTATGGCTACTGCGTATTCCGCATTAACTATCAACGCCAGGGCAGTGCGCACTCTATTGGCGACTAGAATGCAAAAACCCAGCACTCTCAAAACAACGTAATTTATGCATTGTGCTGATATGTTGTTGTTTAACCTTTTGCATTGCAGAGTTCAATCCTGAAGACTTAATTTTAATGTGCTTACAAATGCTGTTCATTTTTAATGTATTGCTGCAGGCTTTCAGAGTGAGTTAGGGTGTGGTCCCTTTCCAGGGCCTTCTAGAGACTTTCCCTGCAACATGCCTGGGTGTGGTTGTGGGCTGGGCCAAGACTCTATAAAAAGGAGCCAGACCAGCTCCAAGTGCTCACTATTCAGAGGTCCCGGTGCAGAGCAGCAGCTACTTCCTGAGCTCCTGTCCCGGTGGCCTATTTGATCTTCCAGACATTTGACTTTCATTCTTCATTTGGAGATCCTTGTTCTGGGCCGTAAGACAGTGGTTGGGCTGGCCTCCCGATGCCGTTATCGAGAACTCTCATGTTCTTAAGCCTAATTCTTTTATGATTTGACAGAGTACTTTGCGCGTGTGAAATATGCGCTTGAGTGTTTGTGACATTTGCAGGGTGACTTGCAAATCGGCAAGACGCGCGATTCGTTTCATGATACTTTAATCTTGTTATTCATTGCACGCTACCATTTCTTGACATTTGCATGATGGCTTAAGAATCGGCAAGACGAGCAATTCGTTTTATGGTGTTTTAACTTTGTTGTTCATTGCGCGCTACCATTTCTTGACATTTACATGGTGGCTTAAGAATCGGCAAAAGACGCGCGATTCGTTTCATTGTACTTTGATCTTGTTATTCATTGTGAGCTGTGATTTCTTGGCATTTACATCGTGGTTTACGAATCAGCAAGACGCGTGATTCGTTTAATGATGATTTGACTTTGATATTCATTGCGTGCTACCATTTCTTGGCATTTTACATGGTGACACTCGAATCGGCAAGACGCACGATTCTCTCCTCGAGTTTAATTCATGCTGTTTATTGTATGCTACTATTCTAAGATATTTATCATGTAATATTCGAGTTGACAAGTTATGTGATTTGTTTTCCTGAATCCATATTGTGTTATTCATAGTGCACAATCCTTTTATGGTGTTTACTATATATATATATATATATAAAGCTACAATATGCGCAATATGTGTTGAAACATTATAGGAGTACACAAAAGATCAGAGTTTCTAGGTTTAAAATTTAGTCAGAATGATTTTCTGATTCTCATGTAAAGGAAAGTACTTGAATAAGAAAGTTTTCATTTAATCTATCTTGATTCCCTTACAGGTATCCGGCCATCTTGAAACTTAGTCATTTTAAAACTTAATTCTTAGATTGTTCATGTTTTCAGAATGACTATGCTTAGCATCATAGTCTAGTGTTGATTTCAGGAGATATAATTTTCATATTGTGTGTTCTAACCTTTTTCTTACTACAGGTCTCCTTCCCAGCTGTTTCCCTTCCTAATCCCCTCTTCGTCTCTTGAACTCTCTTAGCCTCTGTGATTTACCTATCAGAGTCTTGGAGCTGTTCAGCGGTGGACGTGTTGGGAACGTGCGCAGACCCCGAGGATCTGGTGACTCTGACATTAACTAAGAATTTGCTGAGTTTGGCATATAATCCATCATCTACTGTATAATTTACATGTTTTAGTAAAAAACGTTTTCTAGCTTAAATGGATCAAATGTTACTAAGAATGCAGGGGTAGGTGTTGCTGTGCAGTGAAGGCCCTTCGCACAGGTTGACTGGTCACCTTTCTGTGGCAATTTCTGTATTCGGATGATAAACTGGTATTAATAAGGTGATCAGACAGTTAATGAGTAACAATAAATCCAGGATTTGGAAAGCGCTGCAAATCTCCCATGAGGGTCTCAAGGTGCTGAACTGTAGGCAAGGGGAGATTATGGGCCTGATTCAGATTTTGGCGGACCAGTTAATGGGGTTTAGATTTCGGCGGATGGGATATCTGTCACCGTTGTGATGAAGTAAGACTTCCACCAATATCTATATCCGGCCCTATGTGATTTGCTCTGAATCACAGGATGTTGAGCTGACACCAAGACACAAACCTGGCTCCCCCCGCTCTGAAGTCTTCAGCTCAGGTCACATCCTCTCCTTCTCCCAATGACAAAAAAGCAAAATAAAGCTATCACAAAATGTTCCGCATAATGCTATCTAATTTACTTTTGTTGCTGCATCATTTAGTCTACCTTGCTGCATATTTTAGTCTTTCCTATTGCACAATTCTAGTGGCCGTGCCCATGCACTTTCTCTCCTAGCAGAATGCTTAATGTTAGCATTGCTACTTGTGAGCTCCAGAGTCCCACTAATTGTCATCAAGTATTTCCATCTGTCTAATTCAGCCATGTCCATTTAGAAAGTATAGTATTTTGTATTCCATTTGATTTGAATGCAAACCTTCGATCTAAAAATACTATTATTTTCTAAATCATTGGGATCCACTTTGTATCAATGCGTACATTTGTTTAAGATATCAAAATACCTACATTAAATGGTGTCATCCAAATTGAACTAAATATTCCACATAATTCCAGTAGTCTTGCTTGTCAATAATATGTGTTCAATGGTAATCTAAGCTGCAAAGCCAAATCTAGTGATAACACGTAATACAATGGTTACGTAAGTCTAAACCAAGACAGGTAGTAAACATTGCATAATTTATTTATATAATGTACATGGTTCAAACAGATTTACTGGATGTTTATACACATGCATTTTTAGGTCTTTGCCTTACCCAAGACCTTTTGATGGTAATACTATTATATATATGATGTACTTACTTATGTGTTTTTTAGCCAGCCCTTTTCATCATTGGTCTGTAAGTATGACATTCACATTTTTGTTTCGCTCTTCCACAGCATACAGCAAGTGGCACAAAGTCAGCCCACCCCAGTGATTGGCTAACCTCTCTGTGAGTGACAGCATTCTACTCTTGTTCAATGAGCACTTACAATAAGTAGAAACCAAGTAGTTTAATAAAAACATAATCAGTGGCAAAGTCAAATGTTGTCAGCCAACAACAGTATTATTGGCTTTATCAGTGCTTGTTTTAATTAGGGTTTTTAATGAGTACTGTGTACTGCTTTGCATTGTTTCAGTAATCCAATTGGCCAGGGGTAAGGCAGGAGTACCAGTTGAAAATATAATTGTGCATATTTCCTGGTAGGTGGGCGTGTCTTAGCAAGTGTTGGCTGGAGGCATGGAAGTGCAAGTATTGCTCACCAACATGTAAGTGTCATGTCCTCCCCAGCCCGGCTGCAAGCATAAGAACACGCCATACACAGAGCTCATATCTAACGTCCTTATTCCTCAGCGTACAACATTCAGCTAACTTTTTAACATCCTGTAGCCATTAAAGACCACACCTTAACACCTCCCAGATTGATTGTGTAATCCCTTTCCTTGAGTGCATCCCTTAGCCGCAGGGTCTTAAAGCTCACAGTTCCAAGACTCTACATCTCCCCCACGTTAAACAAAAAGACACACAAAGAAACATTGCTTCAGTTTGTGAGATCTTTCTTATTAATTCTTTCACTCCATCACCTGCAAGATCTTAAGTATCTAATGATTTTCTCATCATTTACTCCTTCCAGGGCGTCTATGAAATCATCATAAGTCTCCATCCATGTGGTCCATCTGGTGTCAAAATTCAGCTTTTTGGCAGCATCAAATGGCGGCGGAGGTCTTAGAAATACAGCTGCTGTGTACTTCACCGCTCTTTCTCCTGACGTTGAAAGTATGTGCTGTTCAGGCAGCACTCATTGTACACCTGCAACCGTGCCTTCTGGAAGTACTGTCTTCGAGTCTGAGCTTGGGTCGCCAGAGTGAATCAAGGATTTTGTGGCACCTTCTTCATTTTTAACAGTGAGTAGGTTTTCTGTTTCTTGTCTGTTCTGGTCTCTGTTTTCATCTTTCTGTTTCATTCAAGTCATTTCTTCCTGCTATTTGGCCAGCTTTCACTACGACAAGCCCAGTTTGTGACTTTGATCATGGTGGGCCATGTGTTCGAGCCGCCTCGCTTGAGACGAGATTCAGAATGTAATGGATGATATTTGCTACTTTGGGCGAATCGGCCTCTCCAGCAGGTCTCAGCCATTGCGGCTGGCTGAAGCTGTGACCGTTTGCTTCTATGGTGAGTACGTGTTTATTTCTCGTACTTGGTTGGTGCTGCCTTCTAGTGTTATATTTGGTTGTCACTGCCTGTCTTGTATTTGGTTGTCACTGCTTTTAGTATTTTCTTTGTATGATTGATGACTCGGTGTTGTGGAACATCACCTTCTTTTTTTTTTTTTTTAAGCCCGGCTGGCAAGTCTTGGCAGGTTTTTCGATTGGTGCTTTTCTGCTACGCCTTCAACTTCTCCACAAGCCCTCGTACGGCTGGAGGGGAGCTTGCACTCCACATACGCCAACTGCAGGTTCCTTTATACCCGCTTGGGGCACCCTCGGCACGCACAAGCAGCTTGTTATTTCTTTGCAAACTCTCAGGGAGAGCAGTTCTGTTTTTTCGGGGCACATATCCCCTACTTCTCACCAGCTGTCACGTCTTCCCCAGCCCAGGAGCATGCACAAGAACATGCCGCACACGGATCTTGTATCTAACATTTTTATTCCTCAGTATACAACATTCAATAAACTTCTCAATATCCAGTCACCATTAAAACACCTTCCAGATTGATTGCGTAAACCCTTTCCTTTAGTCCGCTACTTAGCCACGGAGTCTTGATACTCACAGTCCCAAGACACTACAATATGGACTTCTTGCAAAACAACGTGCACTGTTTTACTGCAGCCATGCACCTATAACATGTCAGAATGTAAGGATGCTTGTAATATATATTCCTCGTAAGAAAACTTCCTCTGGTATGCTAGATAACTTAAATTGTTTCTTTCATTCAAATATGAAACTATTTAAATGAAACTACAGAAACTTTAATTTAAAAATTAATATATCACACACTATGAAACAGATGTAAAATGTTTGGAGCTCTTCTACTTTCTGACAGCCTACTTTAACATATATGTCTATATCTATATCTGATTGATGGTTCTTCACAAAATTTTCCCCCAAAAATACTCACTTCAGCTTCTGTATGTAATGTTTTGGGGTGATCTGTCAAGCAAGGGCTGAGAAGCAGGGGGGGTCCCAAAACACGTTTTCCCCATATTCATTTCCATAGGTATTTTGAACGCGACTACAGCCCTAACCGCTGTAAGGATTTTCACCAAATTTGGCAGAAAGCTAGCTTTTGGTCCAGAACGCGTCCCTTTTTGTGATTTGGTGTAAATCTGTTCAGTAGTTTTCTAGTTATTAAAGGAATACCACATTTGTATATATAGGGACGCAGATCCCCTTCTGATCCACTGTGGATTTGGAGGAAAAGCAAGGCCCTGACTGGCTGGCCGCAACCCGATAGAAAAGTTGCGGCGCCATTTAGTTTCTCGCATTACCTAGGGCTGAGATCAAAACAGTGTAATAACATATAGGCAGTCAGGAAACAGGTATCTTGATGCCATAGGACATATGGGGGGTCTCTTAGGGACCCCTCATGGACCAAAAAACATTGTCCTGTTCTTTCAAATGATCCATGGATCCTCAAATCTTCCTCCAGCCTTCCTCGAATCCAAGGGAAAAGCAATGTCCTGATTGGCTGGCTGCAGCCTTGCAGAAATATTAACATGTGCATCAAAAAAACCATAGTAATTCACTGAAAAAACTAAGGTTACAGGGACGTTATAGTTAGGTTGACGTTTTACCCATACAAAACCATAGAAATTCAGCAGTTATAGTTATACTTATACTTATCTGATAAAATATACCTTGTGCCAAAAAATAACTTTGGATAACGAGTTATAGTTTCTTAACATAAGTATAACTATAAGTCTTACTATAACTGCTGTATTACAATGGTTTTGTATGGGTAAAACGTCAATCTATTACGTCCCTGTTACCTTTGTTTTTTTCAATTAATATATATATATATATATATATATATATATATATATATATATATATATATATATATACATATATATCTCTACATCTACATATATATATATTACATACTGGCGGGTGTCAGTAGGTAGTTATAGTTGGGACCTACTTTCCATAGAAAGAGCATTTTGTGTTTTGGGAATAACTTTGGTGCCGCTTGACAAGTCTTCACAAATTTTTTGAAACTTATACTTTAGTTGGTTCAGCTGCTGTCTTAAACATTTTGGGTGATCTGTCAAGTAGGGATTGGGAAAAAGGCAGGGTCCCCAAATGCTTTTTCCCCATTAATTTTTCCATAGGGTCTTTAGACACGCCTACAGCTCAAACTGTTGAATGCAATTACACCAAATGGGCAGGAAGCTAGATCCTAATCCGCAGATTGTGCTTTTTTGTGATTTGGTATAAATCTGTTCAGTAGTTTTTAAGATATTAAAGGTTAAGAAATATAGATATCTTAGGACGTCGATTCTCAGTGGACCCAACTGTCTCTGTACTGATATCTGATTAGCTGCCAACACTTCAACAAGGAAGTGTTGGCAATCGTTTTGGGGCTCAGCTTCAGCTGAATCCCACACAAAAATTATTTTTTAAAAAGAAAAGGGGCCAGGGTACGGACATCCTGAGCCCCTAGCCTTCGTGCATTAGGGCTAAAAAGCATTTTATTTTTAAATATCGGGAGAAATCCACTGATGGTTCTACTGATTTTTCTGAGATTCTTTTTTAAATGGCAGTACCTCTCCCTTTTAATTTATCCCCCTCACCCCTGGCAGGCCAGGTCCCAGGGGTATTGGGGGCTTATAAAAGGAGTGGGACGCAAAGGGCCATCAAAAATATGTGGGTTGCACAGCCCCCGTGCCCTGGGATCACCACCTCCCTAGGGCCAGATACATTTATAATAGTAAGGTTGATCCTGCAGACCCCTCCCCCAATGCCCCAGGGACCACCACCTCCATGGGGCAATTCTCTCAAATTAAGGAGGGGCCGCCTGCCTCCCCTTTGTAGTCCGGGGACCACCACCTCCCCAGGGCTAAAATAAAATAAGGAAGGGGTCCATTGCGGGCCCCTGGCCCCGGCAAACACCACCTCCCCAGGGCTAAATTAAATGTTGGAATGGGGCCACATGGCCCCCCTCGTGGAGCCATACATGGCTCTTGGGACCACCAACCCCCAAGGCCGGCTCCTGCTATGTCCTGCCATGTCAAAGCAAACAATCCGCTTCCAGCAGGCAAGAGCTGTCAAAGTGCTGTCACCTGCTGGAAGCAGAGATTTTATCTCTTTCCATGCCTGCAGAGATGTGGTCAGAGAAAGAGATGAAACAATTGCTCTTGCACACCGGGAGCTGCATGTTTAGCAGCTCCCTTTGTGCAATAGTAATGCCGGTTCCCGCAGGAGGGGGCCTTGAGGCTCCCCCTGTGGTCCCATTGCACACAGGGTGCCCTGGGGGACACCCAGGAGACATGGCTAGGCCCCAGGGGATTAGGTCCCCGGGTCCAAAATCAGCACATGGAGAGGGGATGCCCGGACCCCCCTACCTTATTGAATGAAGGTCAATCCCTGTGTGATGGAGTCCCTAGGTACCGAAATCAGCCCAGGGTGGGGGGGCATGCAGCCCCCCAGGCCAAAATCATCCTGGGGATGGGAGCGCACAGCCCTCTCCTACGTTTGTTTATGGGGATTGGGTCCCCAGGTCTGATATCGGAATGGGGAGGGGGTCCGCATTGCCCCCCTCTTCTATTAAGTGTGTGAGATTTCATATTTAAAAACAAATCTGAACTCTTTTATGGTGGTGAATGCATCAATTTGATCTATTAAAGCGCAATCTGTAAGTGACTATAACAAGTTTGTTCTTTCTTGTCCTCTCCTAGTGAGACGAGATCCTATGGTCCTTCTTTAAATTGCTACAAGTATGAAAATGTACAAATCACCTGGAAGCTCCGCCCGCTTGTCCCCGCACCATCCCCTTTAGTACTATGCAAAGATCTTCCCACCTTTTGCCAGGATGATGGACAGTTTTACCAAGCCCCCAAGTGAATTTGCCACTGATTTTAGTGCTGCGTTCTTGATGCTGAGAAATACAAGGACATCTCCACAAAACACAGAAGCACTTACATCATCTAGATAACAGGAAGGGCCCTGGTTTGATGGAGATTTACGTCTTTTGAGTCTCTTTGCCCTCCATATAGGAGGACTCAAGTTATCACATATTTCTAGATAAAGACGCATCAGAAACAATCAGATTGCCAAAACGCACACAAGGTCACTGGTGACATTACCTTGTGCTCCATTACACAACTGAAGGGTAGAATACGTACTGGACATTTATCTAAGGCGGCAGAAAGAACTCCACTTGGGTAGATATTTTGTGCAAAACTGTGGACTCTTGTTGGATAAAAGGGCAGGTGAGATTCCTTTGTGGCTGAATTCTCACACAGCTGCAGACACACCCACCCAGACACTCACCCACGCAGTCAGACACTCACTTATATACTCATGCACCAACTCACAGACTCACTCAGAAATTCACACACCCACTCACAGATGCACTTAGACACTCCGGCACGCACTCGCAGACCCACTCAGAGACTAACACCCCCTCCCCCTTTTCTTTTTTAGCCATTTTTTTATAGTCCACCAGCAACCACAATAATAAAGTTTTAGAAAGACCATGACAAACCAATCATTGACAAAGAGTAGAGAGCAAGGTTTGATATAAAAATGCGGTCATAGCCTCTCTCACATTCTGGCTTGAGGACTAAGGCGAGAAGGCTGAGCTTAGTGGTTCCAGTTAGAAAAAAAAATCCCTCCTGCATGGGATGTCCCACTGGTAATGTACGCAGCTTTGGTGATTGAGCTCTATCAAGTCAGACCCATAGAACAATATCTCAACAGAGAACCCAATTTACTTAATGACAAAGATGAGTTCTAATGAGTACAAGTGCAACATGAACTTTTTCTGTGTACCATATTCTGCGGAGTTCCATCATTGGTTCCATGGTTTTGTTTTTAAATGTACCAGAAGGGTTAGACTAACTCTGCTCCAGAAATATTTACCTGTTCCTTGATTTAATAGGAGGTTGCCACATGGCTCTCTCCTAATGGTATAGCAAGGTTTCCATGGCCCCAATTGCAAGATTGTCAACGATAATCTTAATTCAATGCACCCATTCAATCAGTAAGAGAGAGAGAGAGAGAGAGAGTCCTCATTAAAAAAGTTACGCTGTAACCACAAAAAATGTATTATATAAATGGTGGAACTTGTCCTCATGAGAGAGAGAGAGGTGTGTCTGCGTGCGTGCGCCCGCCTGGGTCTGTCTTCTGTCTAAAATGCCTGTATGGATTAGTTAATGTTCTGACCATACTGGCCTAAAAGAGGCTACAGAGTTATCTCCGTGTTTCCAGGTGAACCCCCTCCTTTTTTGCTGGTAATATTGTTACAGTTATTAAAAAATACTTCTAGGAGCGATAAGAAAAAAATAATTTCCAAGTCTGACAGAAAAAAAAGCAAAAAACCCTAGAGGCAGGAAAATAAGAGCTCATAGTGCACCCGGAAATACGGAAATACCAAAGGCGGCTGGTCACACTTTCCTCTAGTTTCATAAATAAAGTTAAAAAAACTGAACAGTTCTCAAATATCAGGCAGCAAGGGCCCATCACATAGAAAACGTGTATTTACACATGAATGTATACGTATGTGTATGAATAGATAAATAGGGAAGCAGATAGATAGATAGATAGATAGATAGATAGATAGATAGATAGATAGATAGATAGATAGATAGACGCACGCCATCGTAGTGAAAATAGAAGGGGTCCCTCTACCACATTATTTAGAGAAACTGTACTAGTACCTGCAAATACACACATTTATCGCTGCAGTGTGAAGGTCAAATTCAAGTTTATCACCACATTATTGTACAACTTCACATTAGCAAAACACTTTTTACTGCATCACAATTTGCAGGTAATAATTTACCACATGTTATACAGGGAAACAACTCCCATACTAGTCATGAGGACTTCTTAATTTGAAATTACCATACAGCACAAATGTACCCCCTGCTTTCCATATTCAGGTAAATACCATTAACAGAAATGCACATGAAAAATTACCACAGCAAATATATAATAATATATGCAGATGGGCAAAGTACAGAATTTTGTCACCAAGAAAGGGAGTGATATCATTACTCTATAAAGGCTCTGCCTCTCCTATGTTATGGTCCCCCACCAACACTCAGCAATCTATCTATCTATCTATCTATCTATCTATCTACACACGCATACACACATACATATAGGTAGATAAACATATGTAGATATTTCGATAGATATAGAGAGATTTAAATACATTTTTAGAGTGCATTCTATGAAATGAGTACATGTGATTTATAGAACGCATCTGCAACAGTGCAAGGTCACATTTCGTACCTTAGAAACTGCTTAGACTTAATATCATTAATTATCGTGTAACATTAACTTGAGTAAGATTAAATCCTGTCATTTACAGGAGTACGGTCTGAAGTTCTACATAAATAATGAGCTATTATTGCCAGATCACTGTCCCCCAAAGCCCTGAACCACAGCAGAGCCGCTGGGCCAGCTTCAGTTGCCTGTACGTCCTAAAGCTTCCATACTGTTCAAAAAGTTGGGACGGAGGTGCAATACTTGTGCCCATGCAGTACTCGCCCCCTATGCTGAGAGTGGTCACTTGAGAAGGCAAGTGTTTAAAGTACCACAGAGGTGGCTTTAGTACTCAAAAGAAAGCACAGTAAGTAACAAGAAGAGTGTGCTGGAGGATCGTGTGCGTATCTTTTTTTACATCTAAACAGTTTTGCTTACTAAGCAGACTTTCAAAATTCGTAATGTCTCCCAGTTTCAATTTGCCTTTGCCTACGCAAAGATTTTTTATTTATTTAATACTTTAGTAAATTTTTGTGCAAGCGCATAAAAACCAGCAAAGCCTGATATGCCCCACGGAGAGCAATTGAGAACATGTATACTTTTTAACTTATTTATTATAATAATAATGTATGCACTATTAATTGGTTCATACACCTTACAACAATGAAGTAGCCAATGGCAATGCCAGTCCATGCAGCTGTTAGCAACTTCACAAATAACTAAACCCATATAGATAGATAGATACAGGCAAAACATATTGTTGAATAAAGGGGAACAGTGGGAAAAAAGCACAGGAAACGTTCTTATCACTGTCAACTTGTAGTGTTAAATATACTTTTTAAGAATTTCAAAAAGCAAATACTAATAAAATGGTAAGGCCGGCCAGGGTGCCCATTTGTATGGAAAACTCTTACGACAATTAAGGTTAAAAGTTTGTTCCTGTGGCTCACTGTCTACATTGACAAAGAGGCGACTGTGAGGTTGGAATGGGGTTTCAGGGAAGGTTTTCGGGTTTGTGGCATAAATGGGCTGACAACTTGTGGTCAGCCAAAGCAGTTCCAGAGGTAGTGTCAGCAAAATTGCAGAAAGAAGTTAAGGAAGGATCTTAGCAGATTTGATCATATCCCCGCTGGAGGTAATACCTTAGAAGGTAGATGGAGAGTTCAGGATGACACACCACTTGTCATAGCGGGAGTGAATCTCTGTGAATGTCTTTATTGCCACGGAAGACTTGAAAGTGGTGTATACGTTGGTTGATGACACCATTTGGTTGGTTAGACAATGAAGGCAGGGGGCTGAGATGGTGAGGTGCGACACAAAATCTGCTTTTCAACTGTTGGCCATACACTTGGAGGACTTTTCATTGCTGTTGTGACTGGTTTGAAGTGCTTTTCAGGTTGTGCATGAAATTTATGTTCTTTGGTGCGTTTAGGGTGTCTGAGTTGTTGGGATCAGCACAGGTCTCAAGTTTATTGCATGTTGAGATCAGTTTGGAGCAGGACCAATTAGGGATATGGCTGATAAAATGCAAGACAGATCAGAGTGGATGTGTGCCCAGTAAATGAGTGGTGTAGGATTCTGGCATGGCCTGGGTGCAGGCAGGTGGTGATATTCTGTCATGAGGGGGTACAAAGGTTACAGCTTTTCAACTACTGGAAGTGTTGCACACGGCCTTGCATAAAATAAAGAGGAATCTAGACAAATTTGGAACGCAGTCCTTTAGGATTGTGGCAGTGAGGGCTCCAGCGCAATTGGGTTGGAACTGGAATCAGAAAAGGAGGCTAGGCAGGTGGAGATCAAGGTGTTGTGAGCGCTATATGTGAAAGTAAGGGGTTTTGCTTTATGCATGGATAAGGGACGAGCCCCTGATACAAATGGCTTTTTTCACCATAGGAAGCGTGAGCGGTCCTGAAAGGAGTAAACTGGTGACATGGATTGTTGGGACACTCAATTGTGCATTGGAAGGAAAATATGCAGACCAGCAGATTTGTGGCCAGAACCTGGGATTGCCTAGCAGCAGACATGAGATGCTATGGTGGAGTAGGAGTGGGATGCGCTGGAGCAATTTTTTTCCATTTTTGGTAAAGCTGGTTTTACAGAGGGGTTGTCCGGATATGCTCCTCGTGCACTTGGGGGAGAATGATTTGGCACACTTGTCGGGGTTGACTTTACTGCAACACATGCAGCAGGATTTACTGTTGATCAAACAGAAGTTGGCAGGTACATGCTTAGTATGGACTGAATATGTGCCAGTGGAGAGGTGCAAGTAAACATGCGCCCAGTGACAAGTCCAGAAAGAAGCTCATGGAGGGACCTGGGGGAAGTGAAAGGCACAGCCTAGTCTTCCCCCAGGGAACTTTGTGGAAAAGAGAGTGCCGGACAGGGGATAGATGGTGACAGAGGAACAGGTGGGTGTTAGGGATAGCTCACAAGCAGTCAGGAGAGGCAGCCTCTTCCTGACTGCTCTGCACCAGGGGAAAGAGGGTTTAGAGAGCTGTGACCACCCACCCACCCTACACAATTTGGGTACACGGTGGTGGAAATGAATTTGTGCAGCAAATGCCATAATAGGACAGGTTGCAGAGGTTTTGGTGATAGTTGGTGGAGTGGTGAGTGAGATGCTGACTTATCCACCCCTCGGGGGATGAAGGCTGCACAGATGAAGGAAGGCAGTGTGTGGGATTCTTGGAACAGGATAAGGAGGCTTCGTTGGAGGATGTTTGGTAGGGGAAGTGAGAGAGAGTTTGGGAAATGGAAGGAGGTCAGTGAGTGAAAGGGGAAATAATGAAGAAAGGTTTGGGATGCTGGGGGTAAATATTTGGTGAGAAGTGAGAATTGTTGGGAAGGGGATGTAATAGGTCTCAAGAAAATGAAAGAATGCCTATTCTGGTCAACACATGACTTAGAAGGGAAACATGAAGAAGTGTAGATTGTACGAGAGAAATACAGTCTTCAATCTGGGTACGATGTTAGACTGGAGTGCGAGGACAGGAAGGAGAACGAAGGAAGAGGCCAGGTGCAGGGCAAAGCAGTTAAAGTCGAACTCTGCATCCCACAGATAATTTAGAAGGACACATACACAGAGGAGAGTATGAGCCACTTTCTGATACCAGTGCTTGGAGAAGGGGTAAATCATGACAGGCCTGAAAGGGAGACACAGCACTAGAGGTTTGTGTTTCAAGGTTGGCAGGGAGTAGGAGACAGACCGTAAAACTTCAAAGCCTGGTAGAAATGTAGGGAGGACAGATTGATAGAGTTCAGAGGGTAAGATCGAAGGACACTGTGCATGTTAGAAGATGTATATGTATAATATATGTTACAGCTGCATTTTTGTAACAAGCAGTCATATTTTTGTTGAAGAATTATTGTCTTTGTTAATTGTAAGTACTATGAAGGAGGTGGAACTTAAATGTCGACTAAGACTATAAAAGACGCTGTTTGTAAGAGCTGAGTTGAGTGTGGTTTCAGTTGCAGAACTGGACTGTATTCCCGGCCGTATTGCTTATAAATATACTAAATTGTTATCAGATTTGTGTCACTTTGTTATTTTTGAGACTTCGACTACAGGGATTACTTATCAAAGATGTCAGACATTATGTTTATGTTGCCTCTGGTTGATAACTGTTATGCAACACTGTCCTAATAAATAGCTTTTTGAACTTCATCGTAGTGTGGTGTATGATTATTTAGTGAAGTGGGATTGTGACCTCTGCAACCAGTTACCTCCTCAGAGTCTGTTTACCAGGTGACTGATGGTTGGCTTGTGACGGTTACTACTACTATTTTCTATTTTTTATATTGCTATATTGGTGTTTCTATGTGTTTTTTTCAGTTGTACCTGAAATACACATTTTGTGGTATAATGTTTTAGTGCAGAACTAGACTGCATTGAAAAAGATAGTGGAATGAGAACAGCAGGCACAAGATTAGTTTGCCCACTACTGAGTTTTAGGTTGTTCTTTTATGTATAATCTGCAACAAGACTGATTGCAATAGATTGCAAGGGACCCTTCCCCTTTTGTGAATGTTGACAAAAGCAATTTCTTAAGAGTAGGCAATGTTCCCAGCGGCCTAAAAAATGTTTGTAAAGCTTTTCTTTTTTTTAAATGCATCCTGGTTTCCTTCATGGGAAACTGCCCACATAAAAAAAAAATGTATTATTTAAAATCAACCACAGACACAGTGGTCTGCTGACCCCAGCAGGACACCATCCCCATGATGGCAGCAAATCAAAAGGGGTCACAATTTGCAATCTATCACATGTGGTAAGTCGAATTGCAGATAACTATGATTCTGTATTTTGCAAACTGACCTATTCGTACATAGGTCAGTTCACAAAATAACACATGGATCGCAAAAATACTGGTCGCAAATTGCAACCAGTATTTTGCGACCCATGTTTAGTACATCTGGTGAATAGTCTCTTTGTGGTGACTACTTTTTTAGATATTTTGCAGTAATTGTTAGCATCCTTTAATGAGCAATGAGTAAGAATTGTTCATGGTATCTGTAGTGCAACAGGCCCTCCACTCAGGTCTATTTATTGTTGTTTTAAATTAGATGTAAAATAATGGTGTGTTATAATGAATTAGGACCATTATAAATGTTGTTACGGATTTCTAATAAAATTGATTGATATTACATTTATAGTAAAAGTTTTCTTTCGAATAATGCCTTGCATGATTCTCTAACCAAGAAGGAGACCTCCAACTAGCTATTTTTAATTTGAGTTCCAGTTTATCAAATTTAGGTTTTTTGCCAACACTATTATTTTTATACTATGCATTCGTTAACTTCGAGATCCCTTCATTTAGACATTCTGTTCACTACGCTTCTGCGCATCTGTCGTATTTCCATGCTGAAAAATTCATGCATAATTTATGTTCGCTAGTTTACGATTTGCAGAACTTTTTTACGTCAATGGCATTGCAGAAGAGTAGAATTCTAACTATAATATGAATTAAACATTCTGCAGAATCATTTTTAGCCTTGAACTAATGGAATGTTCAACAAAACTGCCGCAAAAGGCTCGATGTTCAGTCTGATGCACACGAGCGAAAATATGAAGCGCATGTGTGACTGCAAAACATACATCTTCGCAACAGTTACACACAAAAAACATTGAAACCCCCTACACCCCTACTAGAAATCATTAAACTGTAGTGCTTAGAGTGCAGCAAGGGCGTCACGAAACTTAAAGGGGCCCCCTGCAAAGTCCCTGGAGGGGACATCCTTCCCCCTGGAACCAGGAGCCTGCCGCCAGTGCACAGTGTACTGTGCTGAGGGCCTCACTGGAGATCCCCCCACCCCACCCGGCACCGCACCGCGGTTTTTACGCCCCTGGAGTGTGTCTTTTGCTCTGTGTCACCCTGAATTTGGAAGTACAACGCTTCCGACAACTCAGATGCGCGGCTCAATCAAGCTGCTGAGCTGGCACATTCCTCTCAGCCCCGCTGTCAGCCCTTTTCATACTTCTCATTTCTGGAGCTCGTCCCATTTAGTCCACCCCCACGTCACACCCCTTCTGCTCTCTAATTCCAGAATCTCGTCATCTTTCTCTGTCACAGTTTCTCTTGTTTTTCTTGAAAAACACTTCCCACATTGTCTCTCACTTCCCCACACTGCAACTGTGTAAACTGTTTCCAGAGCATTTTACGTGCAATGGCCAGGATTCTAAATTTTGCATATTCTGTCCAGTCGGCCCAGCACAAATGCAATGTGCACTTATGGCGATAATCAGTGCTTTAAAGACATTTAAGACAGACTCTATTTCAGGTCTTTATTAGCAAGAAAGTGATGTTTTTTTTTTTTTTTTTTTTAAAGTGGGTAACCTTGAGACAAGCCGGAAATGATGGTAATTTTAGATTCAGGAATGAATGGAGTGTGCAAGCACGTTCCCTGTTACGGAAGTTTCAAACTCTCCTGTTCATTTTTGATTAACCAGTTCAGTTATGGACAGTTATAGGAAATGCTCTACAATGCCCCACTTTCACAACTGTTTTTTTTGTTTAAATTAACTTTTTTTAAATGTTGTTAATGACCCCGGTACCTTGAGAGGATGGCTGCGCACCTTTGCTTTTGCAACTGGTTTTCTACTACTCCATGAGCAACCCCATTTAATGTTATTACATCTGAGGGAACCAACCTGTGATCACTACATGAACTTACACCCTCTTGTGTCTGGTCTCCATGGGCATATTTACAACAAAGTGGAGCAAAGCAGCGCTACAGGGGAAGGGCAGAAATGCACCCTATTTACAAAAAACGTGCATTTCTGTCCTCTCCCCCTGCACCGGTGCCCCTTTGGCTGCCTAGCACCAACACAGGCACCCTTGCACCATGGTGCAAGGGTGCCTTTGTTGTCACCAGGATTGTTTTTGTGCACGTAAGGACAAAGCAATCCATGGAGGTGTTTTCTTCTTTTTATGTGTGCTTCAAAATGCAGCACACATAGAGGAAGTAACTAGAAGAAATAAAGATATTTCTCCCTGCTATGCCTCCCCTGGGGAGGTGTACAGTCTTGATGCATTTCCATATTTGCAGAGTCTTTTGAATCTGGGAATGTGTAAAAACCCATGGGTGTTGCATGGGAAATCTCAACGCAACGCCCATGGAACAACTCCTAATGCAGTAGGGCCTTACTTCATATCTACGAGGCCATGAAAAGCCAGTCGAAGTGCCTTTGCGCGGCCTCGTAGATATGGGCCGGCACACTGCCCCAATGAAGCATTAAAAAAGTGACATTCAGGCAGCGCATGGGCCTTGTAAATATGCTGCTGTGTGTGTAGAGAATCCCAGACTGCACATGCTCTCTGGTAGCCTCCAGTGCGTTCTATGGACTTAATAATGAATGCTGAGGTCACGGTGCACCTCCACTTGCTTATTACTAGGCAGTTTCCAAGTGTACTCCCCTGCCACATCTGTAGAAACTTCAAGCTCACACCTTCATAAAGCCTCTTCAGGCCGCTGATTGGCTTGTTCTCGACAACACACTCTCACATTGGGTGAACTGAGCACAGGAGTTTAAAAATAAAGTGGCGGAGCAAGAAAGTAATTCCACGCCTGATTCGAGGGAAAAACAGTTCCTGTTACAACAAAGTCACATTAGTCACAAGGAACTACGGCAAGGGCTTGCTATCTGAGGCCATCCCAAAACAGAGACTCATTCCCATTAAGTGGAAGACAGCTGACAATTACTAATTCAGTTGTGCAAAATAGGTGTTTTTATAACATATTTCAGTACTACTGCAATAATATTGCTGTTTTATTGACAAACATCAATTCAAAGTTAATATTTCAAATTTTCAGTTCTTTGGGGGCTCTATAATCTCGACATTAGATTTAGCTAATAAACTTGCGTTTTGTGATAAAAGTACAATATACAGATCTAATAATTACCTTACCAGTGCTCCACTGATATGACCCTCTGCAATGCAGGTGTTACATCACATCTAGTACCTCACTCTAGCCACTACATCGCAAAGTAAGTCAAGGTATGTAGTAAAAATAAGAATTACCACTCTGTATAGAACATGGGACTGACCAGCTAATGAAATGCTCCCTTTACAGGTTACAGCCATTCATACAGGCCCACAAAGGGACTTTTCTGTGCTATCAACTCCCAGCGTCCTTCCATTATGCTGTCAGTCCTGGAAGAAAAGCAGGATCAGCAGCTGCCCCTTACCTGCTGACAAGCATTGGCAATGCCAAAAGGTGCTGCTTAAACCTGAAAGTGCGCTTCAGGTAAATTGTGAGCAGTATTTTTGCGATCACTGTGGTATTTCATAACCAATCAAAGTACTAAAGGGGTCGGTTGACAAAATACGAAGCCTAGTGAGTAGAAGTCGACCTACCACATGAATATTAATGAGGTAGGTCACAAATTGTGAACCACTATGGTTCACAGCCCTCACAGGGATGCTGGCTTGCTGTGGTCAGCAAACTGTCATGTCTGACTGCTTTCAAATAAAGCCATATTTTTTAAGCAGCATGTTTAGCTTAAAGGAAAACAAGATTTAAGTAACATTTTTTTAAAGTAGGCAGTGGTCCATGGAATCTCTACCCACTCTTAAAACATGCTTTTGTCAACATTCTGAAAGGAGAAGCATCCCTCGAGGACCCCTTCCCATTTGCAAATGGTTTACTACTACACTTTTGTAGTTGGTAAAACATTAATCTTTTGCAACCAGATTTCGGTCGCAAAACATTCATAATTCATTCTGAATCACCCGTTCCAAATACTGGTTCGGTATTTAGATGCAAACTCAAACTGTGATAAGGTAATGTGTTACTGAATTGCAGTTTGGGTGTGTGACATACCAAAAAGCCATTCTGCTGTTGCAAACAGCACACTTTTGCAGCGCACACCTTTTACAAACACAAAATGTCTTTGTACATCTGGCACGTAATCCTTTAGTAACTGTGCAAATGCAAACCATTTCACCTGACACACTAACTCTACTTGTAATAAATTAAACATTACTCAATTGCATGTTAGTAAACTTATTGTCAGCACAATCAAACGTTTTGCCCTCACTATATTGTATGCATTAGATCACGTAATATTGCATATACTACATTGTCTCAACCACTACATCATATCTTTATTCTAGGTAAGTAGATGTGGGCTTAAGAATAGCAAATATATATATATATACTTACATTGATGAAGTAGTCGATGTAATAATACTAGAGGTCAACTGTACGTCAATATTTATTAAGATATAATGCATACAACCAATTAGACTACATTGAAATTGCAGATGTCATCACTTTCTTATGGCGTTACCCTTCAATTATAATAAGGTTGTGGGTAAGTGACACATCTATACCGTAATTGGGCTCATTTAGGCCTAAAAAACATATGATCATCCAAGAATGCAGACTGAAAAAAACATAGGGGGGCTTTGCAATCAAGGATCCCCTTTATTTCACTATTCAGTGGGAACTGGCTTTGTTGCTGTTGTTTTTTTCTGCTTGAACCAATTGTTTCAATGGGCCTAATGATGCTTTTCTAAAACAATCACCAGCCTCCATTAGGATCTCTAAATAGAAACCACATTATTTTTCAGTATCCCTATGAGTTCAGATATGTAACATTATTGGCAGCACTACCAATCTGACCACTATTAGGTACCACTGCCTACTAGAGCTATAGGAGCCCTTACAGCACTGGGTGGTTGATGTTACCTCCGTCCAATTCCCTCAGCTGCAGGAGTCACAGTCTGAGCAGCAGAGTCCAGTATAGCACCTCTGGGACACTGCAAAAGCCTCATTGCACAAACACTCGGTGACCGAGCAGTATACATGCTCACTTTTGTAAATGCAGTGTGAATCATTTTGCTCTGGCTGCCTGCTGCCAGCAGGGGTCAGAGTACAAGTTATGCTCATGCTGCTGAGTGGCTGCTGAAGACAGTCATAGTTATCACTGCGTTCAGCCCGACAGCTAGAGGGAAGACAGTGGTGGTTGGTAAAACAACACAGGCTTACTTAGGACAGAGTGCTGGGAACTTGGAAAATCAATTTCTTGAACATTGTTTGTTTCAGTTTTTGCTAAACAAATGCACAGGTAACTTTAAAACAGCTTCTTTGGGTCACTAATGAACAATTCTTCCTTATTAAAACCAAACATAAAACAAGTTAAAAGAAGAGGGGCTTGCTACCGGCCATATGGGTTGGATGGTAGGGTAGGGGAGGTTTCACTGCCATGGGGGCTGGTTTTGTTACTGGGGACCTGCAAACCATGTTCCTGCTTGCATCACTTCTAAATAAACAGTTCAAAAACAAATGGTTTTAAAGCATGTTTTAGGCAAACTTGAAAACTGTTTTTTTATTAATGTTTATTTGAAATCACTGCAAGATGGACTGTGGCCGGCAGACCTGCAGCAGCAAAACTTCCCCCCACTAAAAGCCCACCTAAACACCTGGTGCCCGCTATTGCAGCTCAGCATTGTGGCTATCTTTCTGAGACAAACAGGAAGCAGTCAGAATTTCAGAAAAGATGTTGCTTTTCAGAGTGGGATACTGAGAGTGGGGTCATTCGAAAAACTGTTATACATTGTAGTAGAAATGCGTGAGCCAATAAATTAACTGGGAGAGCCGAGCCAAGGGTTTGTCTTGGCTCTAAGAGCCCAGGCACTGGCTAAGCCATGGAAAAATGTTGCAATTAAATTCTATATCAAATAGTAGGAGCGTCTTAAAATATGATAAAGTGTCTTCAACATTCAAAATACTTCTTCCACAAGTTTTTCACCTCAGCACATCAGATTATATGACCACATTGAGAGCCATTTATTAGAAATTAAACATGAACTTAGAAACATTCATGCACCCAACCCCTAAGCCAACAAAAATACTATTAGTGACCTAAGACGCACTTCAGTTGTCATATGCACCCTATATGTGGGCTACAATCATATTTTACACATACCAAATTTCTAGTGTGTTTTTTAGGATGTCAGGTAGTCTTAGTAAAAGTTTATCGCCTGCTTACTCTGTCACTCGGCATCCAAAGGAGTCAAACCTCAGGAGATATTACCTTTAGTTCTTCCCTTAGCAGCACAACTGCAACGGCAAACTAGTACTAATTGAGTAATGAGAGTGCCAGCAGCTCCTCTTCCATTCCCACAGGGCCACAACTATCCTATGCCTACTGTGAAACATCTGCAAGCTTCAAAACCATGCCACCATCTTCTCAATGCGCCATTATTTTTTTCTGTCCTAAGATGATCACCTGTGAGAATCTTTACTTTCTTTTGTTTATTGAAGATCATGCCCTCAACATTTATTTGGCAGATTTTTTTTCCCTTTGTATGTCCTTTAGTTTTCTTTATTTATTTTAGATTATGCTTGGACTGCAAAGAAAACCACCACCTTGTTTTTAAAAGGCAAGTGGGGCTCTTTGATGCTATGACTCTTCTCTACAAAGGTCCACAAACATCACATAGTCTGCAATCCTGGCTGATGGGAGATGGATAGCCTCAGTGAACATTCAGGCTTCAGTGTAGCCCATCTCAAAAGCTTTGAATTGCACTAGTGGACCAATGGTGCAGATACTCAACCTGTGCCTCCAATGCCACCATCTATTCCAACTCTATTCCTTCTTAGTGAGCAGTGTACCCAGGTTTGAGCAGTGAGTTTAAGTGTGTGCAGGCTAGCTGCCATGTTTTGTGAGTGTAGAATGAGACCTGTGCCTGTGTGAATGCAGGATTAACATATTTTATGAGTGCAGGGTAACTGGTCTACAGGCTGAAAGATGTGCTGTGAGAGTGCAGAGTGAGGCATATGGCTGCATGAGAGCAGCATGAGGGGTGTGTCTATGTAAGGGCAGTGTCCCTGCATGTAATGTCTCTGTGTGCATGCACTTATTATTTGGTAATACTATTTAGGGTTATGGCTTTGACTTGCAGAAATGCAGTTCAGGGAGTGGAAATACAATACTGTGTGTATGAGAACAGTAGTGATGTTTTGATAAGGCAGATGCAGACTATGTCAAAGTAGGTTCAAGATTGCTGGGGCAGCTAAAATACAAAGATGTTGCCCTAGTAAGGTGGCCGAGTTACTCTGATAGGGCCCACAGAAACCTGGTTACACCACTGATTGGACCGCTATTTAAATAAGCTGTGGAATAGTGACCACTGATGAAGTTCTGGGTACACAATAAATTGGAACCAAATGTGCTGACAAAAAGGTTTTAGGGCCAGATGTAGGTAGGAAAAAATTAGCGAGTCGGAAATTGCAAGTAGTTGCGACTCGCAATTTCCGACTCGCTAAATGGTATCCAAGAAGAAAAAGCGACTTCAAGTTGCGACTCGCAAATGAAGTCGCACCGCAGATTGCGAGTCCGCTGTTTGCGAGGTCGCTTTTTGCGACGCGCTAAAAACGAACACGCAAATTGTGAGTGGGTGTCGCAAATTGCGACTGTGCTGCAAATTGAATGCAGGTGCAGCAGAACACTCTGGAAAACACTTCCTGGCTCCTGATGATGACATCACAGCCAGGAAGTTTACAAATACACCTGGGAGGAGGGAGGACCACACCCATTTTAAACTGCTGAACTACAAACAGGAGGAACAGCAGCTACCATGGCAGAGACACCTAGAAAGCGCAAATTGAAATTTGCAGAAAAAGAGCTGGAGGTGCTGACTGAGGAATGCTGCCAGCACCATGAACAACTTTTTGGGAGGGCAGCCCTCAGTGTGCCAGAGGTGGAGAAGAAAAGAATCTGGACCGAAATACAGGACAAGGTGAACTCCATGGGTGTCAGCCACCGGAGTATAGAAGAGTTGAAGAAACGGTGGTATGACCTGCGCTCCCGGACCAAGGAGAGGGTGGCAGAGCGGCTCTGGGAGATGAGGGGCACTGGAGGGGGACCATCCACAATACCACCACCCACCGCCCTGGAGGAAAGAGTGGAGGAGACCTTGGAGCCAGTGGCAGTGTGCGGGATGGAAGAGATGGACACTTCAGAGCCAGGACCATCAACCGGTGAGTACCATGAGACATGAATGTACACCCATATATGCCATACCCCCACCCACCTTGTACACAGCATCATGCACAACCACAATAGCTCCATTTCAGAGTAGCGACCACCTGCATGGTGCATTATGGGCAATGTAGTCAAGTAGGCAGTTGATAGGCAACAGTTTATTAGGAAGCAGATAACAGATGGTAGATACTGACAGTGTGTTCCCTATGTCCCACAGGTCTCCCACACGACACGAGCTCCACCCAAAGCGTCCAGGGGGCACAGGTCAGCCACCAGCCTGCAGAGGACTCAGGACCAGCCACCACAGGGACCTGCACCACCCAAACACAGTCCCCTCATGATACACCAGTTGCCATACTGGTTAGTGAGCCAGCCCCAGGTCCCAGCCACAGTGCCGGTGTAGAGGACACGGAGCCTCCACTGCGTCGCAGGCGACGTCTAAATGTCCATCCAGTGCCGCAGGCTGAGTCAGGGGATGCCTCCATGTCGGCCACCGAGGCTGCACTCCTACGTGGTCAGCGCCTGCAGACACGGGAGATAAGGAAAATATCGGGGGCCATGCGGCGCATGGAACAGAACCAGAACAGTGGGCTGCAACTGGTACACACAGAGCTGCAACAACTTAATACCCATGTAGGCGACCTTGCACTCTCAATGAGACAACTGGTGGCAGAACTCACCACTGAGAGAGAGGGTGCAAGGTGCCGTGACAGGCAGCTAATGCACTGGCTGGACCGCATGTCTGCCTCCATCGTCAGGCTGGCAGTGAACACCACTGGCCTGTCACAGCGCACGGTCAGCCTCCAGGTAGACATGGGTCACTTTGCCAGTGATGTGGCACGTGGACTGGGCCGTTTCAGCCACGCCGTAGATCTCTTGGAGGCACAACAGGTGGATAGGGGCGCGGCAGACACGCCGCAGGACAGCGAGGAGGGCTCCACCGTTAGCAGTGTCTCTGCCAGTGACACCAGGGTGTTGCGCAGTGGTAGCGCAAGGCAGGGCACTGCTGACACACCAGGGACCAGCCATGCTGGGCGAGGCCGGCATAGAGTGTGAGCTCCGCACTGTCCTGGAGTAGAGGCACATGAGGTTAATGTGTCCTCATGCCAGGTGGACTATTACAGCCCCTGAACTGTAGTTTATGTATATAGTTTTTTTGCTGCACATTATTAAATTCCTTGTTTGTTCCACTTCACACCTGGACTCTTTGTGTGTGACATTAGTGAGTGTGGTGACAGTTAGCACGTACCTTCCAAAGTATTGGTTTGCAATGTGGTCCCGTCTCAGTCTGCCTTGATTTGCAATGCTTCTATCCCCATGATGGCGATGTGGTAGCTCTTGCTCGTCATCCTCCGAATCTGGGTCTTCTGGGGTGAGAGGTAGCCCACGTCTGGTGGCAATGTTGTGCAGGATAGCGCCTGCGCCAACGATCTTGAAAGCTGTTATTGGGGTATACTGGAGGGCACCTCCACTTCTGTGGAGGCATCTGCATCTGGCCTTCAGCAGTCCAAAGGTCCTCTCTATGATATTGCGGGACCTCCTATGTGCACTGTTGTATCGCCTCTCTGTCTCATTGCTGGGTGTTAAGTACGGGGTAAGTATCCATGGTCGTAGCGCATATGCACTGTCACCTGTTTGGCACAAAATGTACAATGTTAACTGGGCATAGATGGGTTCCACATTGACCTGTGTGTATGTCTGCAAGGTGTATTCAGCTATACCTAGGAGGTATCCGTCTCCAAACTCCCCACGTTCTAGGCGTTGGTGTATCCCCCTGTGCCTGAAAATGTAGGGGTCATGTGTGCTCCCTGGAAATTTGGCAACCATGTCAGTGATGACATAATGTGCATCACATACCACCTGGATGTTCAATGAGTGGGTACACTTCCTGTTGCGGAACAGATATTCCAGATTTGCAGGCGGGCATATTTGTATATGTGTCCCGTCTACACACCCTATGACATGGGGGAAGTTGGCAATCCTGTAGAATTCCAACTTGGTGCTGTTGATTTCTGCCTCATTCCTGGGTAGGTATATGTATCTGGACATGTGTGTGAGTAAGGCTCTAGGAATGCTCTGAAGAACCGTGACAGTGCACTTTGGGATACCCCACCTGCCACAGCAATGACCCCCTGATAGCTACCCGAAGCCAAGAGGTGCAGTGAGCATAGCACTTGCACATGTGTAGGGATGGCGAGCCGCGCACAGTCTGGCGTTGAAGCTGCGGATTGAGTAACTCTATTAAATCTAGTATTGCTGCACTGCTAAGTCTGTATTTATCATAAATCTCCTCCTCAGTTTGTTGGAAAAGTGTCTGTCTGGTTCTGTATATCTTCTCCTGTCTCTGGCTCCTCCTCCTCATCTGCTGTGCGGCGTGGGCTCTCCTCCTCATTGCTATCACATATATCTCCGCCATCTTGAGTAACCCAGGTGCCTTCTGGGTCTCCTTTTATACTTTGGTTCTGGTTACCACCTGCTCCGAGTTAGTGGTAAATTTGAAGTGCAAAATGGGCTTTTTGCGACTAGTCGCAATTTGCAAGTGGCTATTGCATTTGGCTTGCGACTCACAAATTGCGACTTCCTATTTGCAGGTCGCAAAATGGAGTCGCTATTTATGCGAGTCGGTAATGTCTTGCGTCGCATTTCGCGAGTCGGAAATGGGATTTTTGCATCCTGTTTCCGATTTTGCGGGGTCGCAAATTGCGATTCAGGCCATTTGCGACTCGCAAAAGTTTGCTACATCTGGCCCTTACTTTCTTATGGGTAAATGCAGTATAATAAAGACAAAGGCATGGATTACGAGATAGTTGGAATTTTCCAACATTGGTTAAACCCCTGTTCGATCAAGGATTAGAATTGGAAGTTGAGTGGTATTAACTGCATTCTGTAATTACTGGGATGTATTATATAACTTACCCTTTGTTCAATTTTGGCTGGTCAGTGCTGCTGTATTTCAAATGGGGTAAAATGTTCGGATTACGCTGTGGTAAGCACCAAAATCTGCATGTTAGGCCCCAAAACCTAGTAAAAGGTGATATTTATCACACCCTATAAAAAGATACCTCAGGGTATTGTTAGCTATTACAGGGAGTGCAGAATTATTAGGCAAGTTGTATTTTTGAGGATTAATTTTATTATTGAACAACAACCATGTTCTCAATGAACCCAAAAAACTCATAAATATCAAAGCTGAATATTTTTGGAAGTAGTTTTTAGTTTGTTTTTAGTTTTAGCTATGTTAGGGGGATATCTGTGTGTGCAGGTGACTATTACTGTGCATAATTATTAGGCAACTTAACAAAAAACAAATATATACCCATTTCAATTATTTATTATTACCAGTGAAACCAATATAACATCTCAACATTCACAAATATACATTTCTGACATTCAAAAACAAAACAAAAACAAATCAGTGACCAATATAGCCACCTTTCTTTGCAAGGACATTCAAAAGCATGCCATCCGTGGATTCTGTCAGTGTTTTGATCTGTTCACCATCAACATTGCGTGCAGCAGCAACCACAGCCTCCCAGACACTGTTCAGAGAGGTGTACTGTTTTCCCTCCTTGTAAATCTCACATTTGATGATGGACCACAGGTTCTCAATGGGGTTCAGATCAGGTGAACAAGGAGGCCATGTCATTAGATTTCCTTCTTTTATACCCTTTCTTGCCAGCCACGCTGTGGAGTACTTGGACGCGTGTGATGGAGCATTGTCCTGCATGAAAATCATGTTTTTCTTGAAGGATGCAGACTTCTTCCTGTACCACTGCTTGAAGAAGGTGTCTTCCAGGAACTGGCAGTAGGACTGGGAGTTGAGCTTGACTCCATCCTCAACCCGAAAAGGCCCCACAAGCTCATCTTTGATGATACCAGCCCAAACCAGTACTCCACCTCCACCTTGCTGGCGTCTGAGTCGGACTGGAGCTCTCTGCCCTTTACCAATCCAGCCACGGGCCCATCCATCTGGCCCATCAAGACTCACTCTCATTTCATCAGTCCATAAAACCTTAGAAAAATCAGTCTTGGGATATTTCTTGGCCCAGTCTTGACGTTTCAGCTTGTGTGTCTTGTTCAGTGGTGGTCGTCTTTCAGCCTTTCTTACCTTGGCCATGTCTCTGAGTATTGCACACCTTGTGCTTTTGGGCACTCCAGTGATGTTGCAGCTCTGAAATATGGCCAAACTGGTGGCAAGTGGCATCGTGGCAGCTGCACGCTTGACTTTTCTCAGTACATGGGCAGTTATTTTGCGCCTTGGTTTTTCCACACGCTTCTTGCGACCCTGTTGACTATTTTGAATGAAACGCTTGATTGTTCGATGATCACGCTTCAGAAGCTTTGCAATTTTAAGAGTGCTGCATCCCTCTGCAAGATATCTCTCTATTTTTGACTTTTCTGAGCCTGTCAAGTCCTTCTTTTGACCCATTTTGCCAAAGGAAAGGAAGTTGCCTAATAATTATGCACACCTGATATAGGGTGTTGATGTCATTAGACCACACCCCTTCTCATTACAGAGATGCACATCACCTAATATGCTTAATTGGTAGTAGGCTTTCGAGCCTATACAGCTTGGAGTAAGACAACATGCATGAAGAGGATGATGTGGTCAAAATACTCATTTGCCTAATAATTCTGCACTCCCTGTATATGCAATAAACAACACATCCACTCTGACAGGCACGGAATCGTGGCACTGGAAGAATTAATGATATTTTGAAGATTTATGTATATTGTTATTTCAGGATCCAATTAAAAATACTGAATACATGACTTCACCGGGAATCTCCATTACCTGAAACATTAGTCCTCCCCGTCCCAGTCTATACTATATGAGAACCACCTCACGTAATATGGACTGGGACTGGGGTATTGGTTCTGGGGTAATGACTTGTCAACGGTGATGTTAGTGTGCTGATGGTCAGTACAGATCCCACCCTTTATTGCTTGTATACCAGCTCTGAACCCTTTGGACATCCTAAGAATGATAATTTCAAAAGCTAAATTTACTTCAGGTTTTGCACGGGGCAAACGCTTCCCCGTTGATATTGAAGTACTGTAAACACAGCGAGACTCCAGAAAAGATTTTCAACATGCTTCAAATTATTAACAGTGACTGTGGCGCCCATCTTTGTAGTATCGCTATGCATTTCAGTAGCTAAAAGGAACATATTTTACTCAGCAATGCGTCCTTTTAACGTTAACATTTACTGGATTTGATGTTTACACAAGGATCTTCTGTACATTAATGGTAAATTACCAGTCAAACTGATACTTTTCAAAATAAGCGCCATTTATCAGAGGACTGAAATCTTAGAAAGAAAATCCGACAAACTGATAAAATTAACTGTTGCATGGATCATTTAAATGAAATGCTAAGTGATCTGTAGATGTCACGTCATATGGCAAGACAATGGTCACCTCGTGCGCGCTTATGGGCACAGTTGCGATTTCCAAAGAAAAATAGACTAATCTTCGAACCTTCTGCGGTTCTGTGCTTCCGGTCGGCCGGGCCAGCGTTAATAAAGTGTGTTATTCCTGGTCTGCCACGCTAGGCCGATTAATGTAAAATAGTACTGGGCTAGTTTTTACCAACACATGCACGTTTAGCTTTAAGAGGTCTACTGCTGCTGGCATAAACAAGACTCCCAGCGCCCTAAACAACGCTATTTCTACTGTAATTATCTTCTGCCCTCTAGTTAGCGGTCTCTCAGAGACAGTGGCGTATCAAGGGTGTCAGGGGTAATATTGCAAGAAAGGAAAATGAGCCAACTAGCCGCAACTGCTCTTCACTCGTGATAGCTACTCCCCTCCCCAGACCTCTCTTCGTCGGTCCATCTACAGTCGCTTCTTATATCGTATTTTTCCATGTAGTCTTTCTTTGTTTATCTATTTGTAAGTATTCTTTGTTCCTTGTCGCTTTTAATCGCGACCCCCGTTCCTCTGAAATGCACACCTTGCACACCCCTCCTCGATCTCTTGTCCCTTCTGATCGTGCTGCAGCCTCGCCTTTTCGCTTGCACTCTAATGCCATTCACGTCTCATTATCGTGTATGACACATGACAAGACTGCATTCCTAGGTCCAACGTTCCTGAGCCTCAAAAGCAACACCTGGTGACGAATACAGCTGGCTTCCGGAAATTACTCCCTGCCAAAGGACACTTCAAGTCACGCGAGAACCACAACCTATGCCCTGCACTACAAAGCCTACGAAAGGACCGCTGGCACCTCAAGTTCTTAAATGAACCACAGTCAATGCACGGGCACCTCAAACTCACACGAGAACCGCAGCCCAAGCTCAGACAGATCACGCCCACAAGAGAACCACAGCTTATGCGCAGGCCTTCAAACTTACATGAGAACTGCAGCCTAAGCAAGCTCACCTACAGCTTGCAAAAAAAAGAACCGCCTATTCCCCGGAAATAACTCCAAGTCCTAAAAAAGAACCACAGTCTATAAATTGGCTCCTCAAGCTCTCCAGGGAACCACAGCATATGCATGAGCACTTCAAATCCATACAGAAACAAAGTCAATGCATGGGCACTTCAAGCCTACACAAGAACCTCAGGCTATACACAGGACATTCAAACTCACACGAAAACCACACCATATGCAGGGCACTTTTTTTAAGCCCACAAGAGATCCACAGCATATCTATGGGAACTTCATGCCCACAAAATATGCACAGTCTATGCATGGGCACTTTAATCTCACAAAAGAACGCCTGCCTAGCATGGGCACTTTAACCACAGACTATGCAGAGGCACCTCATGCTTTCAAAAGAATCACACAAACATAAATGATGGATGGAATGTGGAACCAATCAAATATTCACCCCCAGTCCCAGGGGGAACAGGGTCAAGACTGATTTTCATATGGCTGGGTCTAAACTGGGATGGCGTGGTGGGCAAAAAAATGATGGATTAAACCCAGATCTTTGTGACTGGTGGTGAATGTTTACCTTGTTCAGCATTCCGTCCATCATCTATTCTTTTGCTTCAAAAGAATCAAAGCTATTATACACAGCCACTTCAAACTCCCACAAGAACCACAGCCTATGCATGAGCGTTTCAAAATCACAAAAGAACAACCTATACATTGGCTCTTCAAGCACACAAAGGGGGTCATTCTGACCTCGGCGGTAAAAGGCGCTTACCGCCGGTCAGAAGACCGCCATAACACCGCCGCGGTCGCAGTAAACCGCCACGGTCATTCTGACCTGCAACAGGCAAACCGCCAAAAACCCGACATCAACAAAAGTCCGCCACACCAAAGGTCAGCGGGAAACTGGCGATGACCAAACCTCCACCGTCACGCCAACAGAAATACGCCCATACCATTCCGACCCACAAATCCCCGCAGCGCTCTTTCAACCGCGGTATTCCATTGGCGGTACACACTTCCGCGCTCAAAATACACACACCTTTACAAAACACATCCACATTGGATAATTCAAAATACACACACCTGAGACACATACACACACCACTCCCACACACCCAATTAAATATAAAACACACACCCACATCACCCACAAACCCCTACGACCACAATTGCGACTGAAGGACAGAGAGAGGGGAAACATCCTTTATGCCGACTTTTTTATAACGAAGTCCTGGTTAACGAAAGCGGAACAACGCTTTCTTTAACCACGACTTTGTTATTTTGTGCCTTAACCACGCATGTCCTGAACAACAAACATGCATGGTTAAGGTACAAACAAGGGAGTCGGCTGAGGAGGATGATGCAGATGAGGCGACGACTCAGGTAAGTGGGGGGTTTTAGGTTTTGGGGAGGGGGTGGGGGGTCGGGGGTTTTAGGTTTTGGGGTGGGGTGGGGGGGTGGGGCGTTTTTGGTTTTGGGGAGGGGGTGGGGGGGTCGGGGTTTTAGGTTTTGGGGTGGGGTTGTGGGGCGTTTTTGGTTTTGGGGAGGGGGTGGGGCGTTTTAGGTTTTGGGGAGGGGGTTGGGGGTCGGGGTTTTAGGTTTTGGGGTGGGGTTGGGGCGTTTTTGGTTTTGGGGAGGGGGTGGGGGGTCGGGGGTTTTATGTTTTGGGGTGGGGCGTTTTTGGTTTTGGGGAGGGGGTGGGCGGTCGGGGTTTTAGGTTTTGGGGAGGGGGTGGGGGGTCGGTGGTTTTAGGTTTTGTGGTAGGGTTGGGGGTGGGGCGTTTTTGGTTTTGGGGAGGGGGCGGGGGGTCGGGGTTTTAGGTTTTGGGGTGGGGTTGGGGGGGTGGGGCGTTTTTGGTTTTGGGGAGGGGGTGTGGGGTGGGGGTTTTAGGTTTTGGGGTGGGGTTGGGGCGTTTTAGGTTTTGGGGAGGGGGTGGGGGGTCGGGGTTTTAGGTTTTGGGGTGGGGTTGGGGGGGTGGGGCGTTTTTGGTTTTGGGGAGGGGGTGGGGGGTCGGGGGTTTTAGGTTTTGGGGTTGGGGTTGGGGCGTTTTTGGTTTTGGGGAGGGGGTGGGGGGTCGGGGTTTTAGGTTTTGGGTTGGGGTTGGGGGGGTGGGGTGAGGCATGCAGGATCAATGGGTGCCTGTTACTAATGACTTTACCAGGAATGCCTTTACAACAAAATATCGTTGTTAAGGCATTCGTGGTAAAGGCATTAGTAATAACAACGAGGTCGGTGTTCCGACCTCGTTGTTTAGGCACCCGTTGTTTTGTCAGTCGGCATTCCGTCGTACAACCCAGAGAGAGACAGCACAGAATAGAGTACACCATCTCACAGAGGCACATCACAACATCACCTACACAATATCCACGCACAAAACACCACACACCACCACACTCACCACACTCTACAACACATACACCACCCCTCACCTCATCCACACCACCCCATGGCACCCCAAAGACACCCCAGGTTCACTGACGCAGAACTCAGGGTCATGGTGGAGGAAATAGTTTGGGTAGAGCCCCAGCTCTTCGGGACACAGGTGCAGCACACCACCATTGCCAGGAAGATGGAGCTATGACAAAGAATAGTAGACAGGGTCAACGCTGTGGGACAGCATCCACGGAATCGGGACGACATCAGGAAGCGGTGGAACTACCTACGGGGGAAGGTGCGTTCCATGGTATCAAGGCACAACATTGCGGTGCAGAAGACTGGCGGCGGACCCCCACCTACTCCCCCAGAAATCACAGCATGGGAGGAGGAAGTCTTGCACATCCTGCATCCTGAGGGCCTCGCAGGAGTAGGCGGAGGAATGGACTCTGGTAAGTCAAATCTTCACTACTTCATTCCCCCCACCCCACCTGCATGCCAAATCATACCCCCACCCTCACCCCCACCCCCATCACACCAACTCCTTGCTAATGGCTCACCATCACAACCCACCCATCCCAAAACCTAGCCCTGCATGCGTCCCCAAAGCATGGACACCCATCACCAAAGCATGCCCACTGCACACATCCATCAACTCCACAAGCCACCGTCACAAAAGCCTCCACCAGGGAATGCTAGCACTGGGGGACACCGCCACCCACCCATTACACGAAATGACACACACAGAAGCAATAACCATACTTTTATACCCCTGCAGGACCCGAACGCCACCACACCGCCACGGAGGGTCCAGAGATGTCCATCCCACCCCCAGAAGAGGCCCCCAGTGATGACAGCAGCTCTGTCTCCCTGGACCCAGATGACCAGCCCGGCCCATCCGGGACCTCGGACAGTCGGTTCCCCACAGACAGCCACAGGCTACAGCAGACCTAACCCCCTCTGGGAACACCAGCACAGCTCCCACCCAGCGGGCCCATGCCTCTGTCTCCAGGACACGTCAATCAGCGGTGTGTCCACCACTACAGGGCACCCAGGTTGACCCACCACCCCAAAAACAACAGGGACCTGGGGGCAGTGGTAGTGGGCACACGGTCCAGGGGACAGAGGCCCAGGGAAACAGGGGAACTGGGAGGGCTGCTGTGCGACAGGGGGGGACAGGCCCAGGGAACCGACTCTCCAAGAGGCCCTCTCCTCCATCATGGGAGCATACCACCGCTCCCAGGAGACGATGGCTACGGTACTGGCCAGGTTCCAGGAGATCCAGGTACTGCAGGAGGAACAGTACATGGGGTTCAGAGAGGAACTGCAAAACATTAGTTCCATGTGGCACCACAAAGGGCCCCTGTCACTAGCATGGACCAGGAACAGCCTACCACCTCGGCCGGCGCTAGTGGACAGGAAGCCCCCACACAATGACAGGCCACCAGAACCCCACCTCCTGCAGAAGAAGAACCACCCCGCAAGCGGTCCCTGAGATCTCACAAGAAGACAGAGTAGGATGCCAAGACCCCCGCCAGCAAAGGATACCCCCTGATGTCATCCCACTGTCCCACATTGTCATCCTGTCCAAACTTAAACTGCCCCTGCTCCATCCTTCCACAGGCATATGGACCTGTGAGACTGAAAACTGGACTCTGTCATGGACATTACTCCACCATCACCCATCACCGTTTTACAATCATGTTCCTAAATTTAGCACTTTAAAAAAATCACTTATTGCACTTAAAAAATCTGGAGTCTGCTTGTATTTTGAACAAATGTATTAGACATAACGGTGCCAAAATGTTCAGTTACATTGTGATGACAACATACCACTGTCACACAGCTGTAGTCCATGGGAAAACAAAGCAGAGGTCACGCAGTGGGGCCCACAGCTCTGAAAACGGAAGGGAAAGTCACAACTCAGTGAACAGGAACTGGCGGGAAACACAGACAGTAGAGAGGCAGGAGACTTTAAGTAAATGTAAAATGGCGTGGTTGATTCGTACCTGTGTGCTACTGAAAATACTGTTGTATCACTGTATCCCTGTTGTCTGTGTCGTCCCCGTCGTCTTCCTCCTCTTCACTCTCCACAGGCTCCACAGCTGCTACAACACCACCATCTGGACCATCCTCCTGCAGGAAAGGCACCTGGCGTCGCAAAGCCAGGTTGTGAAGCATACAGCAGGCCACGATGATATGGCACACCTTCTTTGGTGAGTACATTAGGGATCCACCTGTCATATGCAGGCACCTAAACCTGGCCTTCAGGAGGCCGAAGGTTCGCTCTATAATCCTCCTAGTTCGTCCATGGGCCTCATTGTAGCGTTCCTCTGCCCTTGTCCTGGGATTCCTCACTGGGGTCAGTAACCACGACAGGTTGGGGTAACCAGAGTCACCTATTAGCCACACACGGTGTCTCTGTAGCTGTTCCATCACATAAGGGATGCTGCTATTTCGCATGATGTACGCGTCATGCACTGACCCAGGGAACATGGCATTTACATGGGAGATGTACTGGTCAGCCAAACAGACCACCTGGACATTCATCGAATGATAACTTTTTCTGTTCCTGTACACCTGCTCACTTTCACTGGGGGGAACCAAAGCCACATGAGTCCCATCAATGGCACCAATGATGTTGGGGATATGGCCAAGGGCATAGAAATCACCCTTCACTGTAGCCAAATCGCCCACCTCAGGGAAAACAATGTAGCTCCGCATGTATTTCATCAGGGCAGACAACACTCTGGACAAAACCTTAGAAAACATAGGCTGAGACATCCCTGATGATATGGCCACTGTTGTTTGGAATGATCCACTTGCCAAAAAATGGAGTACTGACAGAACCTGCACCAGAGGGGGAATCCCTGTGGGTTGGCGAATGGGGGACATCAGGTCTGGCTCCAGCTGGGCACACAGTTCCTGTATAGTGGCTCGGTCAAGTCTGTATGTCAGTATGACATGTCTTTCTTCCATTGTCGACAGGTCCACCAGCGGTCTGTTCACGGGAGGATTCCTCCATCTCCTCGCAAGTCCCAGCGGACGGTGCCTACGAAGGACAACATGGAGCACAGAGTCAAGCAACCCACAGGTACGTAACCACAGCTTGCACAGTACACGATTCGCTATGCATTGAATGGCTGGTATGATTGGCAATGCAAGGCATAGGCCTGTGTGACGCAGTAGAAATTAAGCCATGTGGGCCCTTGAAATGGCGGCTGCCTGACCTGTGAAGTGTGACAATGGGATGTGAGGTCAATGCGCTGGCGTGGCACACCGTGGCGGTAGGCGGTCGAAGAACGCGGCGCAAAGCAGCATTGGTTAACATTGAACCCTATGGGTCTCATGAGCCAATGACGATGTGCGCCGGCGGTCACGGTACGCACTGCCGCGGTACGCACCGCCGCAGGCGTGACCGCCATTTTATATCTGCTTAATCACTCGAGACCTGATCATCCACAGGAGAGGACCTATACTGCAAGTGCTGCTGTGACCTCGGTCTGGAAGAGACAATGGCTGCTGTGACTGGGGAAAGGGCCCCTGCCTTCACATCTGAGGAATTGGAGAAACTTGTTGATGGGGTCCTCCCAAAGTATGCGCTACTCTACGGTCCTCCAGACCAACAGGTAAGTACACAGGGAGCACGTTGTATGGGCTATGCCTGTGTTGAGTGGGGTGGATGTAAGATGGTGGGGAGGGGAGCGAATGAGGAATGCAACGCACAACAGATGAGAGCATGTGCCACATGGCAAGGTTGGGGAGGGGGGGCCACTCACATCGACCATGCAGAAAAGTGATGATATTTCTTTTCCCACCCTGTACATGTCACACAGTTCAGCGCCCATCAGAAGATCGACATTTGGCGTGCCATCGCCAAGGACGTCCGGGCCCTGGGGGGCCACAACAGACGGGGCACCCACTGCCGCAAGAGGTGGGAGGACATCCGCCGCGGGAGCAGCAAGACCGCCGAGGCTCTGCTGGGGATGGCCTCCCAACCTAGGAGGGGTGCCACACGGCAATTGACCCCCCTGATGTCCCGGATCCTGGCGGTGGCCTACCCCGATTTGGATGGGCGCGTGAGGACATCACAGCAGACACAAGGGGGTGAGTATCAGCACATTCTGCTATATTAGCGCACAGTGGAGGTGTCTGGGTGGGGGAGAAGGGCTGTGGCTATCTCTAGGCCAGGGCGGTTTCTGTAGGCTAGGCCCCTCCGTAAGGCATGGCCCTGTGCCCCCACCCCCCCACCTCTGTAGGGTGCTAAGTACAGCTATCCATGGCCGGGGCTCACCTATGTGTGCATTTGTCGTCCATACACTTGTAGGCCAAGTCACAATTATTGAGTAGTGTACCCCGAATGCGCGGCGTAGTGCAGGGGGCTTCTGTGTCTGTCCTCTCCGCCAACTGTGTCGCCAATGCATGCACTCAACATGTCTTTCTTTCTTCTCCCCCCCCTTTTTTTTGGTTTTCCTGTTCATGTGTGCATTAGCATCATCAGGCGGAGGAGAAGTGGCATCGGCGCATGAGGGAGCTGCATCTCACATGGCCCCGGAGGGCCATGCAACCGACTCCGAGTACACCAGTGAGACGGAGGGCGAGGGGAGCTCCACAACGGGGACCCGTGGAGACGTCAGCGACACGACACGTCCTCGGAAGGGAGCTCCCTTGTGGTGGCGGCAACATCCATGTCCACCGCAACAACAGGTACAGCCGCCACCCAGTGCACCAGCTCCGCCCTCCCAGCAGCCCCTCACCGTTCGCCCCGTGCCCGCTCGGCCAGGAAGCCGGGCATCTCCTTCGCCCCAGGCACCTCAGGCCCTGCCCCAGTTACCCCTGCTGCCCTGAGTGCGGAGATCATTGACCTCCTCCAGACGCTCATTGTTGGGCAGTCTACCCTTTTGAATGCCATCCAGGGGGTAGAAAGGGAGGTGCATCGAAGCAATGCATACCTGGAGGGCATTCATTCGGGTCAGGCTGCCCATCAGCGATCGTTCAACGCTCTGGCCTCAGCACTGACGGCAGCCATTGTCCCTGTCTCCAGCCTCCCTCCTCCAACTCCCTCCACCCAGTCCCACTCCCCTGTTCCTCTGCCTATCCCAGACACACCTACAGACCAGCCTGCACACACATCAACACCCAAGGGCAGCTCATCCAGACATAAGCACCACAGATCACACAAGCATTCACCCAAGCAACATCCACATGCAGACATGCCAACAGTCACTGCCTCCTCTGTGTCCCACTCCTCCTCGTCTCCCTCCTCCCTCCCTGTGACGTCTCCACTCACACCTGCATGCACACCACCATCAGCCAGTACGTCCATCACCAGCACACCCACCAGAACACTCCGCACACGTGCAGTCACCACCCCCACTGCCATTTACACGTCCCCTGTGTCCTCTCCCAGTGTGTCTGTCACCCCCTCTTCCAAACCACACAAACGCAGGCAGCCACCCACCCAACAGCCATCCACCTCACAACAGCCTCCAGCACAAGCACCTGCACCCAAAGACAGCACACTTGACTCTCCTACAACCACATCCTCTTCCTCCACTCCCATACCCACTGCACCTACCCTTCCCATTGCTCCTAAAAAGTTTTTCCTTTCCAAAATTAACCTCTTTGCATCACCTGACCCACCCCCTCCATCTCATAAGAGTCCAAACAGCACCTCAGCCACCACAAGCCCTGCACCTACTAGGACCATAGTTCAGGGCTATTGGAGTCCACCAGCTCCTAGGGCAGGAACATCGGCCAGCAGCAAGGGGACATCCAGCCCACCCCCTGGGAAAAGAACTAAAAAAGGGAAGGGCCGGCGCAAGAGGCCAGAGACGGCAGCCCCCAAGAACACTACCCTTGCACCGCCACCTGGCACATCCACAAAGGGAGGCAAGGGCCCCAGAGATTCGGCAAAGGAGGGCAAGGGCAGCAGGGCGGACAAGTCCGGCAGCAGGCGAGCTGCCCAGGAGGGCCCCACCAGCCCCATCATTTCAGGTGTGACGGAGGACACCCACGGGCCCAGGACTCCAGCACAGGAGGGCCCCGCAAGCGAAAGGTCGGATGGCGACTGAGCGGGAATTATTGGCCAGATCTGGTTCCCTAGGAACACAAGACAAGCACCGCTGAACAGGGCCCCGCCGTGAGAAGCACCGCTGAACAGGGCCCCGCCGTGACAAGCACCGCTGAACAGGGCCCCGCCGTGACAAGCACCGCTGAACAGGGCCCGCCGTGAGAAGCACCGCTGAACAGGGCCCTTCCTGTCAAGCACCGCTCCGCTGGGCCCTTCATCTCAGGCACCGCTCCGCTGGGCCCTTCCTGTCAAGCACCGCTCCGCTAGGCACCGCCGTCTCTGAACTGCTCCGCTGGGCCCTTCCTGTCAAGCACCGCTCCGCTGGGCCCTTCCTGTCAAGCACCGCTCCGCTGGGCCCTTCATCTCAAGCACCGCTCCGCTGGGCCCTTCATCTCAAGCACCGCTCCGCTGGGCGCTTCCTGTCAAGCACCGCTCAGCTGGGCACCGCCATATCTGAACTGCTCCGCTGGGCCCTTCCTGTCAAGCACCGCTCCGCTGGGCCCTTCCTGTCAAGCACCGCTCCGCTGGGCCCTTCATCTCAAGCACCGCTCCGCTGGGCCCTTCATCTCAAGCACCGCTCCGCTGGGCCCTTCATCTCAAGCACCGCTCCGCTGGGCACCGCCGTCTCTGAACTGCTCCGCTGGGCCCTTCCTGTCAAGCACCGCTCCGCTGGGCACTGCCGTCTCTGAACTGCTCCGCTGGGCCCTTCCTGTCAAGCACTGCTCCGCTGGGCCCTTCATCTCAAGCACCGCTCCGCCCTTCCTGTCAAGCACCGCTCCGCTGGGCACCGCCGTCTCTGAACTGCTCCGCTGGGCCCTTCATCTCAAGCACCGCTCCGCTGGGCACCGCCGTCTCTGAACTGCTCCGCTGGGCCCTTCCTGTCAAGCACCGCTCCGCTGGGCCCTTCATCTCAAGCACCGCTCCGCTGGGCCCTTCATCCCAAGCACCGCTCCGCTGGGCCCTTCATCTCAAGCACCGCTCCGCTGGGCACCGCCGTCTCTGAACTGCTCCGCTGGGCCCTTCCTGTCAAGCACCGCTCCGCTGGGCACCGCCGTCTCTGAACTGCTCCGCTGGGCCCTTCCTGTCAAGCACCGCTCCTCTGGGCCCTTCATCTCAAGCACCGCTCCGCTGGGCCCTTCATCTCAAGCACCGCTCCGCTGGGCACCGCCGTCTCTGAACTGCTCCGCTGGGCCCCTCCTGTCAAGCACTGCTCCGCTGGGCACCGCCGTCTCTGAACTGCTCCGCTGGGCCCTTCCTGTCAAGCACCGCTCCGCTGGGCCCTTCATCTTAAGCACCGCTCCGCTGGGCCCTTCATCTCAAGCACCGCTGGCCCATTGGCAGGGACGGATCTGTGTCGGGCAGGGCTTCACGAAGCACTCTGGCTAACATGCCTCCTCCATAACCAGTGGAGTCTGTAATCCACCTGATGGACTGTGGCTTTGCACTCCCCAGGATGGTACAGTGGGCAATCCACCCACTGTAGAGACTTGAGAGACTGTGGCTTTGCACTCCCCAGGATGGTACAGTGGGCATGGAGGCCCCTCGTGGATCTGGCAGCGTGGACTCATGTGGCTGAGGTGCCCCCCTTCCCTTCCCCCTGAGGTGCCTGTGGTTTTATTATCTGATGCCCCGGCAGTGTTCTCTCCAATGGAATCGGGTCTCGTGTGTGGGCTTTGCCCATGTGTTTATGCACATTGGCCCACGAACAACGGAAGGTAGCCAATATGTGCCGGACTTTTGGGCTATGTATATATTGTTCATGTTGTAATATATTTTATTTATATATTTCATATTTCACTTAACTTCAAATATGCTATAATATACTTCAATTTTAATGATCATTTTATTTTGTCTTTGCATTATTCTGGGGGGTTTGGGGGGGTGTCACTCTGACTTGTTGCTCTGCATTGGTGTGTAGGGATTTGGGGGGGGGGGGTTGGGTGTGTCGCGTATGTGTGTGCCCGTAACCTTTTCTCCTCCCCCCTCCCCTGTGTCGTAGGTGCAGTACTCACCGTTGTCATCTGCGCCGGCGTTCGTGCTCCTGGTAGAGGAGCAGGTAGACAATAGCTGGTAGGATGTTTAATTCGGGTTCCATGCTGTCCAGATTCCTCGTGGAGTGTATAGAGGTGAGCGTTTTCCCGTTCGTAGTCTGTTTCCGCCGTGTTTTTATCGTCGGGGCTCCCGCTCCAGAAAAGGTGGCGGATTGGTGGGTCGTGATAGTGTGGGCGGTACATTGTCTGCCGCCTGTCTGTTGGCGGTGACCGCCGCGCTGTTTGTTTGTCCCGCCGTGGCGGTCGGAGTGTTAAAGTGGCGGGCTGTGTTGGCGGTTCCCGCCAGGGTCAGAATTCCATTTTTTTTACCGCCTGCCTGTTGGCGGGTTGGCCGCCGCTTTAACACCGACCGCCAGAGTTGGAATGACCCCCAAAATAACCACAAAGTATGCATAGGCATTTCAAACCCACAAAAGAACCACAGCATGTGCACAAGCACCTCAATATCTCAAAAGAACCACAACGTATCCATTAGCGCTTCAAACCCACATGAGAAAAACAACCTATGTATAGGCACTTCAAGCCCACAAAAGACAACCACGATAGATCTATGGCTCTTCATGCCCACAAAGGAATCATAGGGCCTGATTACAACTTTGGAGGACGGTGTTAATCCGTCCCAAATGTGACGGATATACCACCTACCGTATTACGAGTCCATTATATCCTATGGAACTCGTAATACGGTAGGTGGTATATCCGTCACATTTGGGACGGATTAACACCGTCCTCCAAAGTTGTAATCAGGCCCATTGTCTCTGCATGGGCTCTTCAAGCTCACAAAAGAACAACAGGCTATGCAGAGGCACCTCATGTTTTCAAAAGAATCACAGCTATTCACATCCATTTCAAACCCCCATGAGACCCACACCCTATGCATGAGCATTTCAAACCCACAGGATAAACACATCCTATGCCTGGGCTCTTCAAGCCCATGAAAGAACCACAGCTATGCACAGGCACTTCAAGTACACAAAATAACCCCAAAGTATGTATAGGCATTTCAAACGACAAAAGAACCACAGTATGCGCATGGCCAACTCAAGATCTTGAAAGAACCTGGCCTGTGTACAGGCACTTCAACCCCACATTAGAACATAAACAAGTACCACTGCCTATTCCTGGACACGTAAAGCACACAAAACAATCACAATCTACACATAGGCATTTCAAACTCACCAGAGGACAATTGCCTGTGTACTGACACATCAAGATCTCAAAGGAACCACAACTTATGCACTCGTGTTGCAAAACCACATAAGAACAATAACCTATGCAAAAGCAATTCGAACCACAGCCCATGCATGGGCAATTCTAGCCCACAAAAGAACCACAGCCTTGTCACAGGCCCTGCAACCACACAAAAGAACACAACGTATGCATGTGAATGCGAATCCCATAAAAGAGCCTAGGCATCTGAAGCCCATAAAATAGCTACAAACAATCACAGGTATTTTCAGCCCCCCCCCCCAAAAAAAAAACAGTTTATGCATGGGCACTTCAAACTCACAGAGAACCACACCACATGCACAAGGACTCTCAACCTTCAAAAGAACCACAGCATCTGCATGGACAACTCAAGTCCTAAAAAGAACCACAGACTTTGCACAGGTACTTCAAACCCACATGTGAGCCAAGGCACAGGCACTTAAGATCTACAGGAGATCCACAGCCTGTGTGTACGGGCATTTCAGGCCCACAAGAGAACCACAGCCTGTGCACACCCACTAAAAGTCCACACAAGAATCACAGTATATGGACAGGTATTTAACCCACCACTTCACCGCCAGGCCTTTTCCACTTCAGGTAGCAGGCCTTTTTTGTGGCTATTTGGGGCAGTTCTCACTTAGGCCCTCATAACTTTTTGTCCACATAACCTACACACGCCAAATTTGCGTCCTTTTTTTCCAACATCCTAGGAATTCTACAGGTACCCAGAGTTTGTGGGTTTCCCTGGGGGAGACCAAGAACTTAGCCAAAATACAGCAAAAAGTTCATTTTTTAAAAATAAAATGGGGAAAATGGCTGCAGAAGAAAGCTTGTGTTTTTTTCCCTGAAAATGGCATCAACAGATGGTTTGCGGTGCTAAAATCACCATCTTCCCAGCTTTCAGGAACAGGCAGACTTGAATTAGAAAACCACATTTTTCAACATAATTTTGGCATTTTACTGGGACATAACCCATTTTTACTATTTTATGTGCTTTGAGGAGCCAGTGGGGCCCACGGAGTCGGGGGAAACTCGATGGTGAGCAGCTGAAGCATCCTCTCCCAGTGGCTTGTTAAGAGATCGGAGCTAGGGGCTGAAGCGTGGTCTGGGGTGGTGATTTGCAGCTGCGAAAGGAGCGGCATCCCGGGAGTTGGGGCCTAAAGCCCAGGAGCCCTGAAACAGTAGCGGCGAGGACCAAAGTGCTGCAAAGCCCCTTGGAGGTCAGTGATTGAGCAGGGGCCAGTGGCTCACAATTTCCACAGGCTCGTAAGGGCCAAAAACAGGCCCCACAAGACTTTTCCACCAGGCCGGGCCAGTTGGTGAAGAGGGTGGTGGCCGAAGGGGAATTACCTTGTCTGCTTTGCCTGGGCTGCAAGGGGTTCATGTTACTCATTTTCGTGCTTCTCAGAGAGAGTAAACTCAACGATGACCAGGAAGAAGCTACTTTCAGGTCATCTGCTCCTAGGAAGAACGAGCTTAAAAACTAAATCTAATCCCCCACGGAACAAGGCAAATCCTGCAGTCCTGCTGAAGGGTCAGACGCAGAAGCAATTATTTACCTTCTGGGGAACAGAGAAAGCTCATTACAGGAAACAAACCCCCCTCCAATACAACTTCTGACATATAGCCACCTAAGTGGCCTCTAAGGGAGTCCTCAAGTGAGTTTTCAAGGGAATCGCATCAGGCAGAAGAAAGCCAGAAAAGAGGAGTCAAGGATTTGGAACAGGGTTGCTCGGTGCCCTCTGTGCAGATCCCAGAAAATGTCTGGCATGCTCAGATTTCTCAGAGTTTGTCCAGTCCACAGCTTCTTTCCTCCCCACCCTCCATATCTGCCCGGTCAGTCAGCCCATTTCCACTACCTGACATGGCACTTAAAATCCCCCAGAACACTGGTGCCCCCCTATCAACAGCGTCTGCAGCCATTGGGCTTCAAAACTTCACGCTGCCGGATCTGGATCCAGATCTATACCAGAGATATGGATTCCAGGCTAATGACCTTTCTCCTCCCCCTGAGGACTCCAGGTCCAACTGTATACCACTGTCCACTGGCTTGCAGCGTATTTAATAGTGCCCTCTCTCTACAAGATTCGTTATACCCCCATTCTCATCTGTTAGCGACACCTGCAGAAGTAAGTGGTATCCAGCTCATTCAACCTCCTGAACCAGAGGTTAGGCTCTCAGCCTCACTGTTTAGTCTGGAAAACCTTCTCACATCAATCTTAAAGTTCCTGGAGAAATTTGTAGGTGGCTCAGATTGTGTCCTTGACTCTGTGACAGCAATTTTTATGGAGTTGACTAAAGACGAAAAGGGGGGGCTTGATCTTAGACCCTCTATGGAACAGTGCTGCCCCCTCGCAGCTACTTAAAGATCAGTGGTCCTCTAGCGTGACCCCTAGGGAGCCCTCGAAGGTGTGCCCGAGTGAGGATGCGAGTACGCAAGCTGGTAAACCTCAATGCAATTGCCCCAGCGAGGCAAAAACACTGCTGGACAGCCCAATTAGCAAAGTCCAGTCAGCCCACACTGAAGGTATTCTCAATCTCTGAAAAAACCTTCAACCAAAAGAGTGGTCCCACGGAATCTCCTTCTGCATCATCCACAGGAGAACGGAATTAAGAAGGGAGATAATGTTAAAGGTGGGAAAAGAACTAAAAGATCGAAAAAATCAAATCGACGGATTAATAAGAAAAATAGAAGGAAAGTACTCTTTCCTGAGGTGACAACGTCCCCTCAAATACGCAGAGAGCTACACATGAAGTCCTCTTATTCGCTCCCACCGCTATGGCCTAGTGTTTCCAGCAGGGAGTTTGGAAGGGTGCATAAAACTGACTCTTCTCCCACTCACCCCTTGAGAATCCCTCCAGCCTTGAATCCAACAGCTATGCCTTTCTTGCCTCCTAGGCTGGTGTTCGACCCTAATGACATAAATATCTCTTCTACTGGGAAAGGAGCACCTTCAATAGGTCATAACGTGGATACCCATATAATAGACTTGCTGCCTATCTTTGATGCAGACCTAATCCTAAACAGATCCACTCTGCTAAGATGTTTCTCACAATCTAGTTAACTGAAACATATTTCAAGCCATGACATTGACCTGGTTTCCCTATTGGCGTCTAACGCAGGACTTAGGGCTAAGATCACCTTCCTCTCCATGCATTTGGTGACCCTGGTCCTTTCACACGCAGACTTTTTGCAGTGTTATGGGATTGATGTTGTTCCTTTTTTGTCTCACAATGTTTTCCGTGGGGATAAGGTAGCGATTCGGGCCGTTAATAGTCCCTTATCTCCTGAGCATTTTAAATGTACTGAACATACAGTGTTTATATCTAGAATAGATCTACAGGCTCTTAAAGTTTCCCTAGTAGGGAATGATAGGCAGGTGCTACTGCGGGAATTACGGTCTGCACCCAAGCAATTAGCCACTAATGTTCCGGATTAGTGGGGTTGGCTTCCGGGAGCCATTTCTCAAGAGCGTGGGTCCAGGCTCCCGCCCCAACCCTCTTCCTAACAGAGGTTTGAAAATTATTTCCTGGAGTGCAGCAGAGGTCAAATTTAGCAGGGAAAATTATCCTACCTTAGCTTGTTAAATCCTGATTTAAGTTGCCTTCAGGAAACTTGGTCAAATACAGACTTATTATGGGATGACTAATTTGTTATTGATTGTAAGGCCTCCACGTATCGAAGGGGGCATGCCAAAGAGGGGGGGGGGGTAGCCTGCCTACTGTCCAGTACACTTAAATGGGATTATACCTGTTATAAAGACCCCAGTAATCTTTTTATGTCCTTAACCGTTTAATTGCATAATACTGCGTGAGACTCCACACCACTGCTATTAATTAATGATTATGTTCCTCCTGAGGCAGCCTATGATTCTTTGTTATAGGAGGCTTTTGCCTATCTTGAGGATGCCTTAGACCGTGAGTTAGCCCCATCTATAGCACTAGTGGGGGATCTAAATCGCAAAATTTCCAACCATGCCTTATGCCAAATGCGTGAAGCGGAGAGAGAAACCGCGCTTCAAATTCCAGCTTGCGTTTCCCCCCTCAATAAAAAACAATAAAAGAGGGAAACTTCTCCTCAGCCTTCTTAAGCCAAAATATTGCATTATTGTCAATGATAGGCCGCCTTCTAATTCTCCTGCTTTTACACATATATCTGAAAAAGTATTGCTGAGCACTTTTATAGAACTTTTTATTGTATAAATTTTAAACATTTTTCTCCAAATGGCCCCTATCAAAGCGCGCTCGATTAAGTCGGTGCTCGTGTCAGGGACTGTAAATACTTTCTCCACTAAATGACACAGGGTCAAATACGGCACACACAGGAACCTTGTGTTTGAAGAATGTATTCTTCCAATAGAGATGAAAAACCCAAACTCCACCAACGCGTTTCAACCACCAAAGGTCTTGATCACGGTAAATGAGTGATCCATTTACCACTCCATTTATACTGTCTCCTATTATCTGCCATTATGGGGCATTTTGGGAAATGTAGTTATGAACACTTTTTATCATTATATACATATAACACTGTGACAATCCCAATAAAAAAATTCTTTCCATCCCACATACCAAAATAACAAATCAAAACAAAAGTGAATTTTGCAAATGTTAAACCCAAAAGAATATTAACGTTAACTAATGAACTTTTCTTTTTTGCATACAAAAAATGCAACCTTTTTTTTGGATTATATATGTTTTCTCTGAAGTTTTTTATGTGTCTCAGGATTTGGAAAAAGGGGGGGGGGCAGCATCCCATCAACAACAAATTTTGCGTCACGAGAAAAAAGAGCAAGTAGGAAAGGATATTTACATATATTCATCCTATTCTCAATACAGTGTATTGTCCACTTTTGGGGTTTAATTTTCTATTATTTGGAATTCTTCAGTTCTATCTCATAGCGGCAAGTCCCATAATTTGCTGCTCAACTAGTACTGGGAGGATTTTTCCTTTACATGCTATCCCTATCTAGTTTTCAACTCTGGACAGCTCTTAGCATTCCATATGATGTAAAGCATATTCGTCTCAATGCGTATCAATATCTATATATTCATGTATTGGCTAATCCTGGTTACACACAAAGTAATATACATGGATCATTATATTTCTTCATGAATTTGTAATTCTTACACGACTTAAAGATGGCAGTAAAGCTCTTCATCCCCATTGATCCCATATGGGGTCTTAGTTCATAGTCTGATTATAAGCCTTGATTCTAGGCGTCTCAGCTTTAGAACTCTGTCCCCTCCTCTCTCATGTTTTTTTACCACTGCTATACCAAAGAAACTCATGTGTAGCCAATCTGCTCCCACATGATTTCTCAAATGTTTGGTCATTCCGTAATTGCTGTCACCATTTTGAACTGCTCTTATGTGTTCTAAAATTCGTTTTTTCAAGGGACAAATAGTACTGCCCACATACCTCATGCCACGTAGACATGCTATCACATATACTACGAATGTAGTGTCACATGTGATTCTTTCATCAATTGTGAAAACTCTACCATGAGGATCTTCTATTTGCTTTCTGTTGCTACCAATTCTACACGCTTTACATTTATTGCAACAGAAAAAACCCTTTTGTGAGGCTGACAGCCAGTTAGATGTCAATGATAATTCAAAATGACTTTTCACTAACGTGTCTTGCAACAATGGTGCTTTCCTGTACGTTATATTAGGATGTTCGTCTACTTTGTGACCAATGTCTATGTCTTTTTTGATCAGGTGCCAATGCCTATTCAGAATGTAAAAAATTTGTGTATTCTCCTTGCTATAATCCAGGATCAAGCATATCTTATTATCTTGTTCTTTTCTCTTCTGATTACCTGCTTGTACCAAGATTTCCTTTCTAGATTTCTGTCTTGATTTTTGTTTTACTTGCTTTATATCTCTGATCTTATATCCTCTGGATAAGAACCTAAGATCCATTTCCTGATACTTCAACTCCATATCCTCTACATTGGAACAATTTCTTTCTATCCTAATAAACTCTCCATACGGAATGCTCTTAAGGAGTGACCTAGGATGGAAACTTGAACCGTGTAGGATGCTATTTGTGGCTGTTGGTTTTCCATACAAAGTTGTTTGCAATGAGTTGTCTTCAATATACACCTTAACATCCAGAAATTCTATAGAGACCTTACTCATTTTGTATGTAAATTGGAGTCCTATGTCGTTACTATTTAATTTATCAAAGAACTCCACAAACAAGTCCTCAGTACCACTCCAAATTATGAATAGGTCATCTATATACCTCAACCAAACTGGGACATGTTCTTCTCCCCAAGCTATGGATTTTTCCCACCATCCCATGGTTAAGTTCGCATAACTTGGAGAAATGACACTCCCATAGCTGTCCCACAAGTTTGTTGATAAATGTCATGGTTAAAAATGATAACATTGTCATGCAGACATATTTCTATCATTTCTGCTAACATTTCCGAATATTTCAAAAAGTGAATATTTCTCTGTTGTAAAAAATATTTCACCGCTTTCATACCTACATCATGTGATATTGAGGTGTATAAAGAAACAACATCAATGGTGATTAATATATAGTTATCCTGCCATGTTATACCTTCCAAACATCTTATAAAGTCACCTGAGTCTTTAATGTATGAGTTGAGGTATGTTACCATTGGGGCCAAAAAATGATCCACATATTCAGATACTTTCTCATATAATGAACCACAACTAGAGATAATCGATCTTCCTGGAGGTTTGTTCAAGGTCTTATGGATTTTTGGTAAAAAATACAAAGTAGGCAACGTTGGATTATCATTCCTCATAAAGTTTAGTTCATCTCTACTGATCAAACCCTCTGCACACCACTTCTACAACCTTTTGTTTAGTTCCAAGACTAAAGTGTTCATATTTTGTCAATCTTCGATAATTAGTTTCTTCTCCAAGTTGTTTATAAGCCTCCTCTAAATAGTCAATTTTGTCCCAAATCACAATATTTTTTCCTTTGTCCACCGGTTTTATCACTATGTCTTGATTTGCCATCAAATCCTTCAAAGCATTTCCATCATATTGTATTTTTTCCCAAATCCATCACAACCAAATCATGAAACAGCAATCTCATTTCCCGGTGCTAATACTGGACAAAATTTGGATCTGGGTTTGAAATTTGTATTCTCCTGTTGTTCATAATCGATTCCCAGTGTCGAAAGTACTTGTATTTCCGACATCATATCATCCTCCAGATTGTGCAATAGATCATAGGCAGTTTTCAAATCAGATTTTTGCTCAATTATCATATTTGATTTCCAACTCACTTCCATTGGTTCCATTGTCACATTCCGTTCACCATTCTATTCCATTTGTCCTGTTCCGTTAATATTATTCATTTTTGTAAAGTATTTGGTCAATTTTAATTTATGCATACATTTGTATAAATCAATCCTTGTTTGTACACAATCATAATGTTTTTCTGGACAAAAACGTAGACCTTTCTGTAGCACACTTTTCTCAGTGTTCGTTAGTTGGTAACTTGACAAATTTACAGTCAAATGTTCTTCCTTTCCTTCCTTCATTTACTCATGCTGCGTAACATATATTATTTTCCTCTTTCTTGTACTCCTTCTCGTTTTCCGGTATCTTTTGTTACTTTTGTTTTTACTCCTCCTCGGCCTCTGCCTCTTCCTCTGGTCCTTGGTGTTTTCTGGTCCAGATACACCAATTTCATTTCGTCTAAAAAAGTGGTCTTTTTTACACTCATGCTTGGGCCTTCCCCTTCACTCTTCTCCGTCTCTGATCCACTATTTTCCGTACCTTCCACCTCCTCCAGATTAAATGCATCTATATGTACCTGTTGCTTCAAGATATCAAACCTTTTAGCGAAAGTCAAAATGCGGCCTGTTGCATAATCTCTTTCCTCTCTCAAGAACTTGTTCCTCTTTTGCTCTTCTATTTGGGTTTTATACTTATCCAGAGTCGTATAAAGTGTTTTTTTAAGCCTTTCATGTTCTTCGTCCTGATCAAATGTCTGTAGTTTCAGCTCCAGGTCTTTAATATTATCTCTCAGGTTCAAAATATCCTTTTTGCATACTTGATGATAATTTCCATCATATGTTTCGAACATTGCAATGCTGTTTGCTCCCCATTCCTCTAACATCTCCGGACTAGTATATGGATGATTTGGAAGCGTGAAAATTCATACCCCCCTCGGTACTCTTTCCATTTGTATATATTTTTCTAAAGTAATGATTTCCCAACTTTTCGGAATCTCTTTTTTCATCAGTCGTTCCAACTGTGTGTAAAGTTGTTTAATATTTTGCTTTGGTAATGGCACTTCTTCTCCTCGAGGCATTGTGGCCATATGTGATCCATTTGGCCTACTAAAAGTAAGTTCAGCACATTGTATTCTTTTAACTGCCCTTTCTTCCATGATGTTTTGCAGTTGCCTTTCCAAAGCTGAGATATTTCAAATGCAAAATAAGTAAAAGGTCACAAAAGCTCATTAATAGGGTATATTCTCTCTAATGTTTTTTACAAATTAATATATTTTACTTTTTATTGCCAAGCACAAGGATACCTGGGTTTTATTAGCGCAACCCTATTCAGTTGCATCTATGAACCACTGTGAAGGATATATTTATAAGTCAAACCAAATGTGTAAAACGCACGCCTACAGATCCAACCAAAATTATATTGTAGTGATCCCCAAATTACCACTCCATTTGGTTATTGATAGGCAGCTTCGACCATATTAATGGTTTACTTTAGTATTTCTCTCCCTAGGACACCCACATAGGTATGTACTCTATCATCATGAGGCATCCACCACACAAAGTACTATTCATTTGTTCTATTTAGCCCATTTGTTTCCATCTCTCCAAAATAAGTTGTGTTTCTGTAGTCATTTAAAGATTTATTGCTCCCATAAAGTCCAAAAAGGTATATTTATGCCCGTGCTTAGACACAGTTCGTAAACAACAAAATCAAAGAACCCAATAACTGTATGCTACTTTTGTGCATACAAAGAAATTCACTATTGTTCCATTTAACTCTTCTGTGTTGCTTGGGAGCAGAACAAAACTCTTTGTTTCCAGTTTGAAGCCGTTACCATAATTTTGCGGAAAGTCGTTTGTTATATTTTTTTGTATTCTTTTGTTTTGCCACACGGTTACGGGATTCCTCTTATGATAACAAATACGAAAGAAGTGGAAACAAAACTGAAACCGGGTTCAGCAGGAGATCTTACAAAGCATCAGCGTTTCCAAATCAAATCAATGGAGTTCCCCTTGTTGCCAAGATTCGATATGACAAACGAGTTCATGTTTTTAACTCCAGCTGTTTTCAAGACATACTTCCTTGTCCCTTATTGTCCATTCGCAAATATTACAAGTAATAACCAACAGTTGCTTTGCCTCATAGACGACACTCCGATGTCGACTTTATTTTCGGTGTACAAGGTACCAAAAAGAAAACCAGTTTTCTGGCAGCAAATACGCGTGTTGGTCTCTCTTGATAAATTGTTTTGTTTAACAACACGGGCATCAAATTTAATGACTTGACAGTTCTGTAATTACTCAAATGGTATTTAAAATGCTCTAGAACTTCACCTTAACTCTTCTAGAGACGGTAATTTCCAAACCTCTCTGAAAAAAGATGTCCCAGGGGCACACTTCACGGCGCTGCTTTGAACATATTCATTTTTCTCCAAATGGCCCCTATCAAAGCGCGCTCCATTAAGTCGGTGCTCGTGTCAGGGACGGGCCAGCCCTGTAAATACTTTCTCCACCATATGACACAGGGTCAAACACGGCACACACAGGAACCTTGTGTTTGAAGAATTTATTCTTCCAATAGATGTGAAAAACCCAAACTCCACCAACACGTTTCAACCACCAAAGGTCTTGATCACGGTGAATGAGTGATCTATTTACCACTCCATTTATACTTCCTCCTATTATCTGCCATTATGGGGCATTTTGGGAAATGTAGTTATGAACCCTTCTTATCATTATATACATATCACACTGTGACAATCCCAATAAAAAACTTTTTTCCATCCCACATACCACAATAACAAATCAAAACAAATGTGAATTTTGCAAATGTTAAAACCAAAAGAATATTAACGTTAACTGATGACATTTTCTTTTTTGCATCCAAAAAATCCAATCTTTTTTTTGGATTATATATGTTTTCTCTGAAGTTTTTTATGTCTCTCAGAATTTGGAAAAAGGGGGGTGGGTACAGCATCCCATCAACAACAAATTTTGCATCAATAGAGAAAAGAGTAAGTAAGAAAATATATTTACATATATACATCCTATTCTCAATACAGTGTTCACTTTTGGGGTTTAATTTTCTATTATTTGGAATTCTTCAGTTCTATCTCATAGAGGCAAGTCCCATAATTTGCTGCTCAACTAGTACTGGGAGGATTTTTCCTTTACATGCTATCCCTATCTAGTTTTTTCCTCTAGACAGCTCTTTGCATTCCATATGATGTGAAGCATATTCGTCTCAATACGTATCAATATCTATATATTCATGTATTGGTTAATCCTGGTTACACACAAAGTAATATACATGGACCATTATATTTCTTCATGAATTTGTAATTCTAACACGACTTGAAGATGACAGTAAAGCTCTTCATCCCCATTGATCCCATATGGGGTCTTAGTTCATAGTCTGATTATAAACCTTGGTTCTAGGCGTCTCAGCTTTAGAACTCTGTCACCTCCTCTCTCATGTTTTTTTACCACTGCCGGAATAAAGAAACTCATGTGTAGCCAATCTGCTCCCACATGATTTCTCAAATGTTTGGTCATTGCGTAATTGCTGTCACCATTTTTAACTGCTCTTATGTGTTCTAAAATTCAAAATTACTTTTCACTAACTTGTCTTGCAACAAGGGTGTTCTCCTGTACATTATATTAGGACGTTCATCTACTTTGTGACCAATGTCTATGTCTTTTTTGATCAGGTGCCAATGCCTATTCAGAATGTTCAAAATTTGTTTATTCTCCTTGTTATAATCCAGGATCAACCGTATCTTATTATCTTGTTCTTTTCTCTTCTGATTACCTGCTTGTACCAAGATTTCCTTTCTAGATTTCTGTCTTGATTTTTGTTTTCCTTGCTTTATATCTCTGATCTTCTATCCTTTGGATAAGAACCTAAGTTCCATTTCCTGATACTTCAACTCCATATCCTCTACATTCCAACAACTGCATTTTATCCTAATAAACTCTCCATACGGAATGCTCTTAAGGAGTGACCTAGGATGGAAACTTGAACCGTGTAGGATGCTATTTGTGGCTGTTGGTTTTCGATACAAAGTTGTTTACAATGAGTTGTCCTCAATATACACCTTAATATCCAGAAATTCTATAGAGACCTTACTCATTTTGTATGCAAATTGGAGTCCTATGTCGTTACTATTTAATTTATCAAAGAACTCCACAAACAAGTCCTCAGTACCACTCCAAATTATGAATAGGTCATCTATATACCTCAACCAAACTGGGACATGTTCCATGTAACATTAGTTTTCCTCTCCCCAAGCTATGGATTTTTCCCACCATCCCATGGTTAAGTTCGCATAACTTGGAGAAAATAACACTCCCATAGCTGTCCCACAAGTTTGTTGATAAATGTCATGGTTAAAAATGAAAACAATATTATGCAGACATATTTCTATCATTTCTGCTAACATTTCCGAATGTTTCAAAATATGAATATTTCTCTGTTGTAAAAAATATTTCACAGCTTTCATACCTACATCATGTGATATTAAGGTGTATAAAGACACAATTTTGATTGGTGATTAATATATAGTTCCAAAGGAAAAAACTAGATAGGGATAGCATGTAAAGGAAAAATCCTCCCATTACTAGTTGAGCAGCAAATTATGGGACTTGCCGCTATGAGATAGAACTGAAGAATTCCAAATAATAGAAAATTAAACCCCAAAAGTGGACAATACACTGTATTGAGAATAGGATGAATATATGTAAATATCCTTTCCTACTTGCTCTTTTTTCTCGTGACGCAAAATTTGTTGTTGATGAGATGCTGTCCCCCCCCCCCCCTTTTTCCAAATCCTGAGACACATAAAAAACTTCAGAGAAAACATATATAATCCAAAAAAAAGGTTGCATTTTTTGTATGCAAAAAAGAAAAGTTCATTAGTTAACGTTAATATTCTTTTGGTTTTAACATTTGCAAAATTCACTTTTGTTTTGATTTGTTATTGTGGTATGTGGGATGGAAAGAAGTTTTTTATTGGGATTGTCACAGTGTGATATGTACATAATGATAAAAAGTGTTCATAACTACATTTCCCAAAATGCCCTATAATGGCAGATAATAGGAGAAAGTATAAATGGAGTGGTAAATGGATCACTCATTCACCGTGATCAAGACCTTTGGTGGTAGAAACGCGTTGGTGGCGGTTGGGTTTTTCATCTCTATTGGAAGAATAAATTCTTCAGACACAAGGTTCCTGTGTGTGCCCTGTTTGACCCTGTGTCGTTTGGTGAAGAACATTTTTTAAACATGTCCAACTTGATTTTAGGTGTAAAGAGTGGTAGAGACAAATGTATCACTTTATTGTTTATTCTTATGTGGACCTCAATCGAGTTCCAAAGTATAAATAAAATTGATTTTGATTTTTACAGAAAGTAACAACTTAAATAAAAAATATTGAAATTGAGGTAAAAAAAAGAGCCATTTCTGTCTACGTTTTTTTTCTATAACTTCTTCCAGCTATGACAGATGCTTGAAAGCAATATAGAGTTACGTCTGCTGGACTCTTCTGTTTGCAGGGATTTATTGGGCTTGTAGGTTCATCAAGAACCCTAGGTACCCAGAGCCAATAAGGAGCTGCATCCTGTTATGGGTTTTCATTGTATACCGGGTATACAGCAATTCATTCGGTGACATATAAAGAGAGAAAAATAGGTATCAAGGAAACCTTTGTATTTCCAAAATGGGCACAAGATAAGGTGTTGAGAAGCAGTGGATATTTGCACATCTCTGAATGCCAGGGTCCCTATACTAGCATGTGAATTACAGGGAATTTCTCATATAGATGACTTTTTTACACACTGTCTTACATTTGGAAGGAAAAAATTTAGAGAAAGTCAAAGGGCAATAAGACTTGTTCTTCGATTCTGTGTTTCCCCAATTCTCCCGATAAAAATGGTCTCTCACTTGTGTGGGTAGGCCTAATGCCCACGACAGGAAACGCAACATGGACATATCACATTTTTACATTGAAATCTGACGTGTTTTTTGGAAAGTGCCAAGCTGTGGATTTTGGCCTCTAGCTCAGCCAGCACCTAGGGAAATCTGCCAAACCTGTACATTTTTCAAAACTAGATACCTAGGGGAATCCAAGATGGGGTGACTTGTGGGGCTCTCCCCAGGTTCTGTAACCCAGAATCCTTTGCAAACCTCTAAATTTGTGGTGCCTAAGTGGTTTCTGCCCTCTCCCCCGGGGGTAGATCGGTCTAATAGAAATAGGCCAATCTGCCCCAAAGGGGGGCAGGAATGGACTAAAATAAATTTGCCCCCCAGGGCAGCGATCCTTGCCTAAGGGGTCGCTCCCCATCTGTAAAACATTAAAAGAAAAATCCCTGGTGCGTATTGGTTTCTGCCCCCCTTGGGGGCAGTCGGGATTAATTCAAATAGGCTGATATGTCCCCAAGGGGAACAAATGGCCTAAAATAAATATGCCCCCCAGGGAGCCACCCTTGCCTAATGGGTCACTCCCCTTGCCTGAAATTGGCACCAAACAAAACCCTGGTGTCACCTTTCACAGAGAAATGTACCGGCCCAAACATGATTATGTAGAACTTTATATGAACTTGTCTGCATTCATTCTTAACATGGCTTTTCTGGCTTTGTTTACTTTAATTATCAGTCGGAAGTCATTAGGACTGCATCAAAGCACACTTTAAAGTGCCTTCTTCTAAAGCTTTTGTTGAAATTATGTACTGATAGCAGTAAAAAATAATGGTTTGGGGCAATTTTTCTAACTTTTGTATGAGTCACTATAATACTGGAAATGTCAGCAACTATGATGATGAGCCTTGTGGTGGTGAGGTACAAGGCAAAGCTGAAAATAAAATATTCTAGAAGTATTTTGTTTTTTTCACCTTCACAGCAACTGCATATAAAATAATGCACATGCCTTAAAAGCACTTTCTTTGAAAATAAATGCAACTTAAACTAATTGGTGGGAAATGCATTCTTCATAGGATCACTGCAGATGTCTGTTTGAGAGACTAGAGAGTCAAAGAATTGAATCCTGCTTGGTGCTGTGCAGAATACTAACTTGTATAGAGCTGAGGGCCCAGCAAGTAACAGACGGCACTGAATATTTGAGTCATTCTTTTAAAACTGGATTTAACACAGTATAAGATAAGGTGCCACACAATGATTTAGAGTATCCTATAAAAACAAGTACTTTCAAAGAATACATATTAGTTTCAGCTAACCAGACTGTAGCTGGTGTAGACATTTATATAAGTCCATTAAATTACAATTTCCAGAACCCAGCATCCTTACATTATCTCGCTAAAATAATTACTGTTTGTCAACATGATACTTCAAGTGCCTCCTTTTATTGAAACATTTTAGATCCCTCCCTCCCCCTTCAGCACTGTCTAAGTACTCCAGGTCCCCATTAACAATTCGGGGATGGTTGTTTTTAACAAAATGTACAGGAATTGTTGATGTAAAATTAAATACACCTTGGGCCCTATTCACCTGGCCAACTTTGACCTCTATTTACATACAGATGTCCTCTCAGGTGAGTTGAAGAGGCTGGAGAAATAAGGCCTAAAGGGTCATATTCAGACCCAGGATCATCCTAATGCCTGGGAATGCAGAGTAATGGCTCAGGAGAAAGGGGAACACAGTACAATCCATGGCTAGCATCACAGAAATGTCCCTGAGAATGGAGCGCTATGTGGGTCTATTTTTTTAATTTACAAATGAACAGAAAGCTTAGCTACTTCCTCAAAGAGATGCCCTGTAGAAAGGTTTCGAGAAATCCAGGCTCAATTTTTAAGTGCCATCACTACCACCATTAGTGCAGCAGGTACATTGGCATTGGGGCAATGGTGTGACGGATTACTGTGCCCCCATTAAGGATATGTCAATAGCTAAAAAGGCAGTGGGGGAACATTTTTCCATGTTAGCTTTGGGGCTAAGTCCCCCTTGTTGAACAGTTAGGACTTTTCCCGTTCATTTTTTAACACAAAGTGACAGACAGCCTGCTTTGGGCCACAGGCCCAGGAGATATGGCCAAGTAGTGTGAGCACAGGAATAGGTATCATTGGTGCTGCAGGTGCAGTGTCACCAGGGCCCCAAGGGTGTGAGGGTCCACCTAAACACCTATTATGGCTGTTTTACCGTAATTCCTTTCTGGTATTAGGGCTCAGTGCGCCATTGCTGGGCCAGTGATGCTTTGGGCATTGCACCACGAGCCCAGGGGGTGGGGTTAAAACAGAGGAGGCACCTTAGCTAAGGCATCAGAGGGATAACAGAAAGGAGGATATGGACAGTTTAACAAGGGGCAGGAGACTGCCACTTTTACAAGGTATTCGCTCTCATTAGTGAGGCAGGTACAGTGGCACTGAGGCCCAGGAGTGTGAAGGGCCCACTGCATAACAATTATGCCTGTCTTTCAATAGAGGCATTGTGGACAGCAATAGAGCTGAGGGCATCCTTGCTGCAATGAGGCAGGCAACACATATGATGAGCTTATTTTTTTATGAAAGGGACAGAGTCTATTTCAAGATTGGAGTGATAGCCAGGCTTGGTAGGGAAGGGGTGAAAGAGGCAGAGGGGATAGCCTGGTAATCAGGGCTGCTGCTATAATTAGTGCAGAAGGTGCAGTTGCATCAGGGCCCAGGAGTGTGAGGGGTTCACAAGACCCCAAATAATAGGAGCAATTGTTGTCTAGTTCAGGTTTTTTAATGTATTTTCTTATTTATAAGAGTCTAACATTTAGTGTGGCTTATGAGAGACTGAAAAAGTACCCCTGAAATGATCTCATGTGCCCCACTCCTTGCGCTCAGCCCTGCATCTTCCCCTCATCTTTCCATAAGGTTTTGGAGGCGGGGACGACTTCAAAACATTTTGGGTTGGGTGGTTCAGAGTAAAAAAGAAGGCATAGTCACTTCAAGCACACAAAAACATATGCACAGGACAGTGCAGAATCCCAAAAGAACCACCGCCTATGCATGTGCACTTCAAACCCACACGGGAACCACAGCCTGTACACAGGCATTTCACACCCATAAAAGTAGTGCAGCCTATGCACGGCGCCTCATGCTGTCAAAAGAGCAATAGACTAACCATAGCACTTCATAAACACATGAGAACCGAGACCTATGCACAGGTAGGTACTTAAAGCCCACAAAAGAAACACAGCCTATGCATGTGCGCTTCAAAGCCACACAAGATCCACAGCCTGTACACAGGCACTTCAAACCCATAAAAGTACTGCAGCCTACGCACGGGCGGCTCATGCTGCCAAAAGAATCATAGCCTACCCATAGCACTCCATAAACACATGAGAACCATGTCCTATGCACTTAAAGCCCACAAAAGAAACACAGCCTATGTATGTGCACTTCAAACCCACACGAGAACCACAGCCTGTACACAGGCAATTCAAACCCATAAAAGTACCACAGCCTATGCGTGGACACCTCACGCTCTCAAAAAGAATCATAGCCTATCCATAGGCACTTCATAACCACACGAGAACCAAGACCTATGCACAGGTACTTAAAGCCCACAAAAGAATAGCAACCTATGCATGGGCACTTCAAGTGCACACAAGAGCCACAGGTTCTGCAAAAGGTGCTTCAAACTCACACAAGAGCTGCTGCCAATGCATAGGCTGTTCAAGCAAACGTACAAGATCACCGCAGCGAACGCACTGGCATTTTAAACCCAGATTAAATCCACAGCCTATGTACAAGGACGTCAAAACCACACGCCCACAACCTGGAGCGGAGGATGTCAGGACCACATCAGAACCTCGGCCTCTATGCAATAATCATACAGGCCAACCGCAGCGTGGGCACAGGCACCTAAAGTCAGCCGGGGGCTATCCACAATAGTGAGAGGGCAACCTGATAAAACAGTCCAGGCATAAACAGGACACGGCCTGGCAAACTGAGCTAAGAGTGAAGAACTGATGCATATGCACCGGCTGGTCAATATGTAAGAAAACATACCTAGAGACACGAATTTCTTTCACACCTACCGGGAAAAGCTAAAGTAGCCAAGCACATCAAACCCACACGAAAACCAGAGGTGAGATCCAGCTCGCAAGAAAACCACTAACTAAGGGCGAAGGCCCGCGACCACCGGGAGCTTAGAGGGGCCGGAGCGGAAACCCAACCGCGGCCCCGAGCACGATAATCGCGCCAAAACATGGCGTGCTAAACAAAGGGTTACGGGGGGGCCAAAGCCTCCCCCCCCTCCTTCCGGCCCCATCGTAGGGGCAACGTCGGGCGGAAACGGAAGGGAGGGGGGGGGACAGCAAGGAGCGACTAACCAATTGGGGGAGCGCATCTTTTAAACACAAACGGCAAGGGGGGGGGCCACGGGGGTTCGCCAAGGACGCAAAAGAGGGCTGCCCGGCACCTTGGACAACACAGGTGACCGGGCAGCCAAGAGGAGGGAAACACCCACCCACCCACACCAACAGAGCAACAGACACCCAGAGCGTCGCAGGCTGGGTTGTCGGATGAAAACAGCGAGAAGAAGGCGGAAAGAAAGGATAAAAGAACTACAAAGGCCACACCCAGCGCCGCGGGGTGGCAAGGCTACTTACCTTGGGATGCCTCACGGCAGGGTAAGGCAGTCAGGGGAGGTACTCGGTAACACGGCACTCGCAGCCCGGGTCCACTGGAGAGCGGGACACAAGGACCAAAACAAGGTAGCGAGCTAAGCCTAAAACCAAAATACGAGTACCCTCCTAGCTAAAGAATGACGGACAGCGTGGGAGAATGATTGAAACCAAAAAAGCAAACTGCATGTCATATTATCGTCTAATGAGAAAGCTGTTAAGGAAAGCAATTATAACACAAATGTATCAATGGTATAATGATTTATTGCCCTTAACAACTACACGTATGATTGATTTATGACCCTCATAAAAGAAGGGCTGACATGCTGTAATTAATTCCTCAATAAACTGCAGCCAATATGTTTCCAACAAACTACGGTCTGTTGTGTATCTTTGCGGTATTGGGCCGTCTGGAGGGGTTTTGGAGTAGCTCATTCAGCCCTTCACATTTACCGGTGGTGAAAACCGTAGGGAATAAAGAGTCAGAGGGTTTTATTGCATGCCAAAAACAAACTGAAGGCAAGTGCCTGATCTATGCTAAGAAATACACATCCAGGTAGGCACTTCTGATGACAAGAGCAATCACTTTCAGAAAACAGGCACTTCACCACTAAAATCACCATGGCCGAAAACATGTCGTATCGCGGATGAAGTAAACAGACACTACAAGCCACCGCGAAACTAACAGCAACCAGACTCGCTTCGAGCAATAGCAGAGCAAGAGACAGGCACTGCAAAACAGTAGGAAATTGCTTGTACTCACCTTCGAGTGGTTTCTGGATCATAGCACCGCAAACCCCGATCCAGAACCCTAGGACAGGCAAGTGCCCAGCCACTACAATCATGACGCTGCCCCAGTAAGCGCTGGATGCTGCGTCAAGGCGCTATATGCCAAGGTGTGTCTCTGGGTATCTTTCAGTCCACGTGGTTATCTATCAGCGCGAATCTGTATTTGCTATTTTATGAGTAGATCATTTTATAAACGAGCATGTGCGCTTTCTGACTGCGTCCCTGTGCCACGGTGTATAAGTCTATGTCACGGTATCTCCGCAGGCAAGAGTAACACCGGAGGTCAGGTAGGGTTTACATGTATGATGTCGGAAAGGATGGGCTGAACGGATTGACCTGGGTTCTTTTGCTTCAGTCAGATTGTTGCTGTGTGTCTGCTTGTATTCCTGGTCGCTTTTTGGTGGTGTCCGTGGATTCGCAGCAGGTGCCGATTTGCCGAAGTTTGCGCGTACCAGCGCCCACACTTGGGTCGCATTCAATTTGTGGCGTATATGTGCACCCGAACCACGGCGCCCAAGAGTCTGTCGTGGCTGTGCCCGTGCTGGGCTGGGTGAGGGTGGCCGGTGATGCAGAGGGACTGACGCCTGTGCCTCGGCGTCCGTAGATGTGGCCCGGCTCCCGGCGCTGACTCCTTCCAGGACTGCGGCCCTCTCCTCTGACTCACTCGTAGCTCCACTGGCAGAATAATAAACAAGAGGCTCGGCGCAGAGCAAGGTAGGAGGGGCCACGGGTGAAGCTATTTCTACATATACTGTCTGCTCTGCGTGGATGTAACATCTCGGGGGCGACCAAAGTACAGCCCTCGAGTCAGAAACACCGTCAAGGGCACCTGGAATGTTTGCCCGTTTCATGTTTTTCATTGTTTCTGACGTTCCGGAGAGCTGTTTCTTGAACATGAAGGTGAGGCAATGCTAGTAAATGTATATTATCGGGTCACAGAAAGAAGTAAGCCATCCATAATGTTTATAGTGAAAACCAATCCAAACCAAACGCCGACAAGAACTCAACTGAACATACGGTCAACTTCAGAGTATACACTGAGCACGAAAGAATGTAGCTCTAAATTCTGACTTGAAGATGTAACAAGCATTGGATATAGCAAATGCAAGTAAACATGCCTTTAAGTAAATACCTTTCATTGAATACAACACACCCTCCCTCATAAATAAAACAAAAAGAACATATAGAAAAACTTGCTAGCAATACAATATACAAGATCAATTTAAATGTGGCTCAGAATTATTTCATTAGTACACTTCATAATTATTCAAATGTGAACACATTTTAACAATTGTACCAGATCGAGAGTGAACAGGACACCCATATCCTCATTCCTGTCAGATCGTTACATACATCACCACTTCACCTAATGGTGGTGTCTCCTGTCACCACACTCTCAACTGCAATTTCATCACACGCTATCAGAACAGCAACCAACGCGGTCAGAATTCAAATATTCAGTTTCAACTCGACCTTTTGTTAAACAAGTTATTACAAAGAAATCACGTAGAACACCGGGCATCCAAATCCAGGGAACCATCTTTAACACATACCACTTTCAATGGTCCTGAATGTACAAAATCATTTTAGTCTTCCTAAAACCTTTCTTCTTAACCAATACATGGTCACCAGACACTCAATGAAAACTATTTACCTCAGTTTTTCTGGTAATAACATTTCTTCTTCGTCCTTGAGTGTCTCTCCTCACCATGTTTCTTACTACAGTAGGAGATTCAATGCAAGAAGGTACATGTTTTATTGTTAGATAACTAAAAATCATTATAATGTGTATTAATAAAACAATTACAACACTCTTCGCAACAAAGCATCAAACAACAGCAAAACAAAGTAAAAGTTTTGCAACCATTGAGTCACTTATTTGCCTTCTGTTCTTAAAACCAACAGTACTAACTGAGGCAGAATTAGTCGTAATCAACAATGCATACATCCAAAATATACAATAAAGCAGAGTAATCAGAAACTTAAGGAACTAGTGCAGGTTGAAGCTAATGCTCTTAGAGCACCAGCACCTTCTATTCTTAAAACCAACAATACTGCCTAAAGTAGCAATACTCTATTCAACAAAGAATACATTCACCCAAATTTGTTCAGAAAAACGGAATAAGCAGCAGTTTCGGGAATAATTGTAAACTGATGCTAATACACTTAACCCATCAGTGCAGGCTAGTCATTATTATTCTAAATAATACCACACAACTATACCACATTGGATCTAGTTCAAATATAAAATTAAAGTGCATTTAAGTTTATCAGTTTAATCTAAACATTGCCAAAAAACCTTCCTCAAACTATTTCAAGATTTAGGTGAGGAATAAAATCTAAACACTGTAGACAGCAGACTCAAATGTTGCTGCTTGAAAGTGCCTAAGCCATGCAGTCGGAGCAATGTTAAATATAAAAATATCCTATAAATCATGATAATCCTAATGTGCAAGCAATGGAAATTCATAAAGTGCATAAAGTCAGACAAATAAAGTGCGTAAAGTTAGACTAATCAGTCTAAGTATTATAAATAGTAACTTCGCCAGTCATTACACTAACCAAGAAAGACATTTTTCATAAAGCCAGTAGACTGCCACTGAATAATAATAACTGAAATAAAACAAATAAGTGCTAACAGTGATGGTTCAAACTCATTATACCAGTTTCCGCATCATTGTAGAGTCCCTTCAGAGGTAGCCAGAGATTAAGCGGATTTCAACATATTCTCTACCAGACTCAGAAACTTCACAAGCCAACAGATTGCCAGAAATTACCTGCTGGATAAACATATTTTAACAGCTTTGTGGCAGAGTCTCACTTCTGCAACTACAAACAGTGGTTTTAGCAGGATTCGTCATGCCTGCAATAATTGTGGGTGGGTACAAATTATGTGCAACAAGGATTTGTTATCATAGCCACGTAGTGTGCAACAAGATGTTGCCCATTGTTGAATCCACCTTGTTATACTGTCCTAATTAAAGTACCTGCCAGTTCTCAACCTGAGAAACTTAGCCTCCGTGTGAGCTGAGAAATAAGACCTCAGATAGGGCTGGACTTCCAGTTTTTTCATAGGAATTGATAACAGACCAGGCATGCTTTTTTCTGTTAGAACCACTTTATCTGCTGCAAAAGATAGTTGTTTTGTTGCTTGAATTAAAAATGTTCTAAGACTGATTTTTTCCGTTTTTTGAAATCCAGATGGTTAACAATCAAAGACGTGAAAGCACTCAGAAAGATGAGATCTCCAAACATTTGTACATTGGGAATTACTAAATTCCTCCCAACACAGATTTCCTAGTGAGTCAGGATCAGATAATGACAATGCATGGAGGCTTTTTACAAAGTCGGCATGCCTTACTAGAATTTGACTTGCAGTCCAAACTCAAGACGAATTTCAGCATGGCCTCTTTTCTTTGGTAACTTAAAGACAAATTTAAAAGCCTTTATTTGTAACCTATCCAATAATGTGTCATCTCGACCTCGAAAGATGACTGAGTTATAAGCCAGTTCAGGAACCAATTTCTCCTTCATGATTTTAACCAAATGCTCATAGCTTGGGCAAATTAGCTATCCTGCAAAGTCTTAAAGGCAAAGATGGAAGTGGCGGATTTAGCCCTAGGATCATTGAAATACTCTTTAATTGAGGCTCTATCGCCAAAGATGATGCCAAGATATTTGTAGGACCTGACAGACTCTATAGGTTTCCCCTTGACATGCCACATACGTGATTTCAAACTAGAACGTCATATTGTGATGATTTTAGTTTTCTTAGTGCTGAACTCCAGTCAATTCGCTGTAACATATCCATCAACTGACCCAATTAACTGCTGTAAGCCAATTGGTGTATGGCTGAGATTCAATGCATTAATTTCATTGTGAACTGAATAAGGCAATTGTATGATTCTACACATTGTGTTTTCTTACAAATCAAATCTAGCCTCTCAGAAATGAATTTGACACCATTATCTGATATCAGTTCATGAAGAGGACCTTGAACATTGAATACCCTTTTCAAAAATAGCATTGGAGTACTCAATTTAGCACTACTAACAAATTAGTAGTCAAGAAACACAATAAAATATTGCTTTTCTCCAGGCATCCCAGTGATAGGTCCTGCCAAACACATGACTACCATTTCCCATGGCCCGCTGGTAAAAGGAACAGTTAGTTGTCAAAGGTATTTTCCTCACAGTTCACAGCTTGTTAGAGCGAACACACTTACTAAACAAACACTGCATAAAGTAACATGTTCATCCACATGCCAATCCATAGCCAGCCACCAAATTGTTTTTTTTTTCTTTGCAGTAGTACACCTCAAATTACCAGAGTAATTAATTTTGCATGCAGAGCCCGTGCTGGAACAAATGTGTAACCTCTTAGTTAAAACCTCAGATACTGAACTCAACTCAGCTGAAATCTGAGCAAAACATTGCAGTTCCTTTTGGCCATCCTTCAATTCAAGCCAACTATTATACATATACTCACAAACGTTCTGTGATATGGAATCATTATCTATGTTTACCATCCATTGCTCCTTTGTCAGGATACCTATACACAACTGTAAAATATTAGCAGTTATCACATGACATTCTCTCTCAGCAGACTCATTAAATCATCTACCTTTTCAATAGGAAATATGGATAAACAATCTGCCCCTATATTTAGCTTTCCAACAATTGCTCCATTTCAATATTGTGTTATTGCAACTTAGAAAGTAGTCGCACTAAGGTTGCCCGACCAATGCCAACCAGAACCATGCTCACTCATCCTATAAATTAATGGCTTGTGATCTATTCTGAAAACAACATTGGTACCCCACAAGTAAGTTTTACAAATGTCAGCAGCCCATGAACAAGCTTCTGCATACAATGTTTTAGAAACAAACACAACATTTGTTCCTCACCATTCACCCACTGACTCAAAACTGTACCCACACTACTCAAATCAACTGTAACTGTACATTCGTGTACAGGAATAGAAAAGTATAAAAGACGGGTGCACATACAATCATCGATTTGGCTAAGTCGAAAGCTGTGTCTGAATCTCCATTCCATTAAACTGTGATAATTTTTTATTGCATTTTTTAAAGGCTGTATTTTTGTGCCATAACATTTAATAAAAAAACATAATAATCACATAGTCCGATGAAAGACCTCAATTATTCTTTGTCAAGGGGTCTTTAGCTTTCAAAACAGCATCACTCAAATCTTTTTTAGGCATTATCTCAGATGATGTAACTAAGTGTCCCAAAGATTCAACCTCTTGTGTTAAAAACTTGCATTTGTCTTTGGCCACTGCCTAAGAATTGTCAATACAGTTTACAAGGTTGCATTGTGTGTCTCAATATCCTTAGCATAGATTAAAATGCCATATTGGACTGCCAAGAGCCCTTGACGTCTTTAAATAAGGAACTCATCAACTCGTGGCACACACTTGCAGCAGATACTCGTCCAAATGGCATTCACACATATGTATATGCCCTGAAAAGTACAATAAAGGTCTTCAGATCCTGAGATTCTTTGGTCAGCAGCATCCACAGATTTGATAATTCCTAGTCTGCACAATTCATCAAGATCCATATTCAACTCATCTCTCACACTCAACTGAATATTCAAGACTTTATATGCAACTGGAACAGCGTTTAAAAAAAAAACTATTATGTGCTTGTAACTCTTTTCATTCGCAATCTTAGCTGAGAATACATCTCTAATTGTTTTTAAAACATCCACTAAATCATCATTCAGCTCTACCAACAACAAAACTGGTGTTTGGATGACTGGTGTAAGGGTGATGCCAAGCCTACCCTAATCAATCCATCCTATTATATCTATACCTTCCTTTGATGTGTACATTTTAATGATAATAGACAGCTCCGCGACTGAGTTGATATCAGATTTTTTCATGTTCATGGCAAAAAGGTTGCTATATGTAGCAGTGGTTACTACTCTACACACCAACCATCAAAACAAGATTCATCATGCTGTCCCAGTTACGCTCAACATTATCATTCACAGAATCCACCCTCACATTTTTCTCAACACTTTTAGCAACCCTATTAAAAAAAACATTTTTTTACACTTCATGCATTTCTTCCCAAAAGCTGGCCGCTAGGCACTGCTCTCAACATGTGCACATGAACCACTCCTACAACAGTTAGTATTCTATTTTGCCATAAATCTTCCAATGTCTTGTCTCTCTTTAAAAGGAGATGTTGATCCTTCAACGTTACTAGCTAAAACTGTAGAAGCTGCTAGTGATCTCTCTATACCTTTAGCAACATCAATGGGCACTTCCAAAGTTTCATTCTTACAGCATAAAAACGTTCATGAATCTTCTTTAAAAAACAGTTGGTAATAATTTTGATCCCTAACAGTTGGTAATAATTTTGATCCCTAACAGTTGCTAATAATTTTGGTCCCTTAATAGTGCTCAACTGAATTTTTGAATTCCCATGTCAATGACACAATTCCCAAATCATCAATATATTATTAATCTACGGTTTTATTGGAACCTTGCTTCCTTGAATAAAATGTGTGCCTTTCCACAACAAAACTTGTTTTATGCAGCAAATTGGTCTTATAATATCCTCACAGGCTCTTTACATGCATTTCATGGTCCATACTCTTTTCAGGTTTTCATTCCTATTTCAGGTACATGGTCAAAAAGATGTTTGTCCTTTTGACCCCCGATATATTGAACAGAAATGAAATTTTCCTTTAATAATTCATTCGTCATGTATCTCTTGCCACTAGATAGTTTTCAAAAGGCCTCAACCATTGCTTTCACCTAAATGTGGTTAGGCATGGTTTTGTAAAAACAGAGTGAGAGGCATAATACTGTGTGTTAATCCCATAAATGTAATACCTCAGTTTCCAAAACTTACAAAATTACCTAATATTTCTTGAGATATGTATTTGCTCAATGTCTGGGCGTGGCAATAGATTCCCAAAAAAATTGCAACTATTCCCTCAATTTTTTAAATACAAATCACGGTTATAGGAACTTAAGTGGCATCAGCTGTAATCACTTATATTTATTTAAAATAATATTTAAATGACACTTGCCACTCAACAATGTTGTTCAACAGCAGCAATTGTTTCTCAGATGGTTAAAGAAATCCACACAATAACTTTATAATATAATTTGTAAAGTATTTTCTCCATACATTTGGAAAAATCTCGAAACAGCTCATTACTCGAATGATTACGGCCTCATAAAAAATGGCCACCACTTTGTGTGCTAACATAAGACATCACACACAAGTAGGAGCCAAATCAATGGCGTTTCTGTCCAATAGCATGTGTGTCATGTCCTGACCTTGCTAGATCAACTTGTTTATCGACTCTTTGCATTGTGAAAGAGGAAAACAAATCTTATCCTTTCCCTTATATCTGATAGGGTTTCTTCAGTCCTTGTGCTGCTTTAGATATATTGCAACACCACTTCAGCATAGGCTTAAAATTCCACTCTCTGCGACAGTGCAATCCCATCAAGTTGTCATATATTTTGTAATATCAGGTCACAAAATCAAGGAAAACATCCAGGAAGTAAAACAATGTTTACTTTTGTCTAAAGAGAAATTGCCCATACAGAGCATATGCAGACAAGAGATCAACTGACCAAACGGTCAACTTCAAAATGTACATTGCGCACAAAAAACATAGCTAACATTCTAAATTTTGACATGAAGGAATAGCAATTATTGAATATAGCAAACGTAAGAATGGCTCAGAACAAATGCCTTTTTGTAAAATACTTCAATGTTTCAACCACTCCTCCCCATTGTAGTCCAGTTCATTGTGTTGCTGGCCACTGTGACACTCCAGGGAAGTACCAACCATGTGTATGTCAGTGTTCCCTATGCTCCAAAACAAACAACCCCTGCTGCACTTTGAGGTGATGGCCCTCTGAATGCACTTTTTTGGTTTGTTGGGCCTCCTTAGTGGGAACCTGAGTCCTCTAGGACAGCTGACATGGGATCCATGTCAGGGCATACTAATCCACGTAGCGTCTCAGACTGAGATGCTAATTCTTGCATAAATCTCAGCAAAATGGCAGTGACGCAGGGTCATGTTCCACCAACCTTACGGATCTCAAACCTGGAGTTGCACCAGTCCGAATAGTCAAGCCTGAAAAGCTAGGCGGGATCCTCTAATTCGAACACAAGCATCCAACGTAGTTTTTTGTTCTAGGAATAGGAAGATTAAGTGATTGGCCCAGAATCAAAGGATGTTGAGCCATCACGGGGACTCAAACCTTGTTTCCCAGTGACAAAGTCAGCACATCTCCACCCCAAGGTAGAATTTGGCTTTGTTAGGTCACGTCATTGAGGTGCTGTTTGAGTCCTATTTTACAGTATCCATAGTATTCCTTCATGGACATTCTTATCAGTCTTGTGATGTCACACTAATGTACAAAGGTGATGGGTGAATGCCTGCAAACCTCTCAGTAACTGACAGTTGTGCGTGACTACTATCAAATCCGTAATTTTTCTCCTGGTTTCCTATTTCATTCAGGGGCCACAAATATGCAAATCATACTCTGGTTCTGAAACTTCAATAGTGGGTATAAAAAGATATATCATTTTTAGGACTTTATCACATATTGTTCAAATTTATAATTGATATCATTGTTGAATCATTGTATCTGCTATCTGACTTTCCTTCTCCAAATATTTTACATTTCAACGGTAACCATACCTCATAAATCATATTTCAGCACCCATTTAACATTCTCTCCTTTTATTCCACATGGACGCGTTTTCAGTCTGAAAGCAAAACTTGCATCCATATTTGTGGCTGGAGAAAAATATCCGCTTCCATTTTCCTGATACGTATACAGCTGCAGTTCATTGTCTGTTTTCCTCTACAATGATAAGTCATGTATGCAACTCAAAAACCTGAAAATATTAGCAGTATACACCTAGGACATGTGCACATCTGCAATCATTGAAGCTCTTTAGGAAATCTAGTTTGTTATTAACTCTCATTATTGTCCCTATAGATTGTACAGCTATTGCCCCTTTGGTCATGCATGACATAATGAAAAGACACGCAAAAAAGATCAAGGGCCATATTTATACTTTTTGATGCAAAACTGCGCTAACGCAGTTTTGCGTCAAAAAAATTAGCGCCGGCTAACGCCATTCTGAAGCGCCATGCGGGCGCCGTATTTATTCAATGACGTTAGCTGGCGTTAGCCGCCGGCGCTGCCTGGTGTGCGTGAAAAAAAACGACGTACACCAGGCAGCGCCGGCGTAGGGGGATATGGAGCTTGGGCGCCAAAAAATGGGGCAAGTCAGGCTGAGGCAAATTTTTCGCCTCAACCCGATTTGCGCCATTTTTTCCGACTCCCAACCCCCATAGAAATGACTCCTGTCTTAGCAAAGACAGGAGTCATGCCCCCTTGCCCAATGGCCATGCCCAGGGGACTTCTGTCCCCTGGGCATGGTCATTGGGCATAGTGGCATGTAGGGTGGCACAAATCAGGCCCCCCTATGCCACAAGAAAAAAAAAAAACACTTACCTGAACTTACCTTAATGTCCCTGGGATGGGTCCCTCCATCCTTAGGCGTCCTCCTGGGGTGGGCAAGGGTGACAGGGGGTGTCCCTGGGGGCATGGGAGGGCACCTCTCGGCTCCTTCCGAGCCCACAGGTCCCTTAACGCCTGCCCTGACCAGGCGCTAAAAAACGGTGCAAAAGCGGGCGTACGTCATTTTTTTTTACCCGCCCACTCCCGGGCGTGAATTTTGCCCGGGAGTGTAAATACGGCGCACATGCCTCGGAGTCAATTTTTTAGACGGGAACGCCTACCTTGCATATCATTAACGCAAAGTAGGTGTCCACGCTAAAAAATGACGCAAACTCCATGGACTTTGGCGCTAGACGCGTCTAACGCCAAAGTATAAATATGGAGTTAGTTTTGCATCGGAATTGCGTAAAAAAAAAGACGCAATTCCGGCGCAGTGTATAAATATGCCCCCAAATATTTGTATTTTTCAGTTTGTTTAAAACCGAAGGCAAAATGACTGCTTGTTTATTGCTGAGTATCCCTCACCCTACCACCATATTTGCACACATTTGGAAAATGTATATGATAAAGGGTTTTATTATTCAGCAAATCTTGTGCCTAGAGAATGATATCTCCGTAAAACGTTTAAAAAAGAAAATCTCAACTTTGTGGATGTTTGTCTCTTTTTAGGTTATCAGACCAAATACAGAATAAAAGCCTGAGTCCACAAGAATCAGGTTGTTCGTGTACTTTTCATCCCTAAATGTTCGCTCCAACAGACAAGAGTAAGGGATCAGGTTTGTTAGGATCCGGAGGCCTCCAAAACGGCCCACACTCCCCCCGCCAGGAATACACGAGACGACAAGCTTTACTCGTTGGAAGAGGTATCTTTTATTTTCAAAAAGACATATTTCAAAATAACTCATAACTGCAACAAGCCAAACATCAAATAGCAAGTGTAGCAAGGTTAGTCAATAAAGAAAACATTTTTATTTACATGTAACTGAGAAATTCTTGTGACCATAACCAATCTGACAGGATCCCTTCCGGTCCTGAACCACCATTTGGACCACACAGGTGACCCATGTCTCACCTGTATCCGTAGGAGGGACAGTTACCCTGACTACACGGTACCTTGTCCTCCAGTTTCGGGTTCCGCCCCCCCTCCAAACACCAATCGGCCCTGGGGTGTAATGGTGGGAGCCAAGAGCTGGAACCCCATGTTCTCCCCCAGCGATCTGAGGTCTCTTACCCCCTGATCTGGTGTGTACATCTGCTGGTTGGCTCAGAACTTCAGGATCCTATCCCAGATGTCCTCCTGGGGGCCCCACCTTGGGGACCCCCTCCTATTGTTTCTAGTCACATTTTTTATCTCAATTTCCGCCACAAGGGCGACCAGGGCCCAAAAGGTCCTTCGCCCTCCCCACCCAAAAAGAGGCTGCAGGCAAAACCCCACATGTCCCGGATAAATTGGTCGGTTCCCTCGTCAGATAAATGAACCTGGTCGTTGTGAAACATGTGCGCGCCTTTCAGCAGTTTGTGAGGGATATTCCATAGGCGCCCAGGGCCCAGGCAGAGTTTTGCCATCTCGGTATTAAGCCGGCGAACTGACACATTGATGGTTCCAGATCTTATCCCTGCCCCCCACTTCCGACGTGGTACCATGTGTGACCAGGCGAATGCTGCCCCTGGGAATTGCTTTGCCACTCTTGTGATTTCGAGGAAAACCGTCTCCCTAAGGGTTTTTCGGCCTAAACGCACTAAATCGTTGCCACCCAAGTGAATGATGATTAAATCCGGAGACTGCAGTCCCCCTCGACCACTCGCCAATTCGACCAAATGTTGCAGCTGGGTGATGCGTCCTCCTCCAATGCCGCACCACCGAAATGCCACGCTGTGCATGTCTGCTGGCTTCGACCCACGGAGCTGTTGCAACCGGTATGCCGCCCGACGGACAAATGAATGCCCCAATACCCAGACTACTCACTGAGGCATTTGACTGAAAGAAAAGAAACATGCGCGTGAGACATCACCACCAAGCAACCCAGCCACTGCTACACCAAATCTGGCCTGATGTAACGCTTCTAACACTCTGAAGACCAACGACCTATGTTTTTTTACCACAGACGCTGGAAGGCCTGCTGCTGCCGCTACCGTGGCTGCGCCAATTCTAAAGGAATGAGATGAGTACCCTTTCTGATCCACCCCGATTGTTTTCAGGGTCAATTTAAAGACTTCCGCGAACTGGTAGTGTGATAGGCAGTCTCCGCTGGGGTGAATGAAAAAGGCCGGAGACTCTGACATAGGGCGGACTGCAAGATAACTGTTTGTAAGTAACACAGGGCATATGGGGGAACCAGGCGCCTCACAGAGTGTGATGCGTGTTCCTTTCTTCAGCTGGTCAGTCTTTGATTTACGCAACGTAATGGATAGTGACCCATTGCATACCAGCACGTCTCTCTGCTGTAAGCCCCCTAAGTGGTCACCCTTGGAAGAGCCTACCAACTCGCTGATGCGGAAAGCCCCGTAAAAAGCCAAAGTGAAAGCCGCGGCGAAAAGCGCCGCCTCGGCCGGGGAAGAGCAGACGGTGTGGAGCACCCTCAAAATCCTTTCGAGCAGAGGGGGGGTGACGGGACGCCTGGCATTAGAGCTACCTGGGGATCCCTTGGCCCACCCCAACAAGGCCTGTCTTATAATAAAAGTATTCAGAGGCCTCTCCAATTTAAGTATTTTTGCGAAAACACGTATCGCCGCCAAGTGGGCCTTCGCGCATGACACAGGACGACCTAGGCTTTGCAAATGTTGTAGAAACACCCCAACTGCAGGTTCAGAAAATGTATCTGCAATATGCCGTGAACGCAAAAATCGTCTGTAAAGGAAAAAACTGTTCTCATAAGCTGCTTTTGTGCGTGGAGCCAAGGATGACGCTACTAAGTCTAGGAGGGAGGGGCACCAATCTTCCACAGAGATTCTGGGAACTCCGTCATCTTCTCCTTCCCCTGGGGGTGATACCGCAAAAAATCCTGCATTAATGAACGAGACAATGCGTCAGCTGCGTTGTTATGCACCCCAGGCACGTGCTTCGCCTTGAACGTGATGTTGTGCTGAAGACAAGCCAGAATCAGGTGTTTCAAAAGGTGCAAGACCAAAGGGCAGGAAGCCCCTTGGCAGTTGATAACTTCTACCACCGCCATGTTATCAGACCAGAAAATTACCACCCTGTTCCTGAACTCCCTTGCCCAGATGTTTACAGCGACTACAATTGGGAATAATTCCAGGAAAGCTATATTCTTGGTCCATCCCCATCTGACCCAATCTCTAGGCCAGTCTGCCCTACACCACAGTGGGCCCAAAATTGCGCCGAAGCCTATGCTACCCGCGGAGTCAGTGTATAAGCCCAGCGTAGGGCTGGATATTGCTTTTTGCGGCCAAATGACCGACCCGTTGAATGTCCTTAGGAACAGATCCCACAACCTTAGGTCGTCTCTAACCTCTCTAGACAGCCGTGTGTGGTGGTGTTTTTCTTTCAGCCCCGCCATTGAGCGAGCTATTGACCTGGAAAAGGGGCGGCCCATGGGGATGATTCTCAGCGCAATATTCAGCTGGCCCACCAGTACCTGAAGCTGGTGCAGGGTCACCTTTTCTTGAGAGAATATAGCCCGAATGGACTCTTTGAAGGCCAACAGCTTATCCAAAGGCAAGCGGCACTCTCCAGCCATGGAGTCAATTTCAATCCCCAAGAAAGTGATGCAAGTAGAGGGGCCGACCATTTTTTCGGGCGCCAAAGGAACACCAAATTCTTCGAACAAAGTGATTAAAGCTTGAAGGGCCCACCTGCACCTGTCAGAATTAGGGAGTCCCAGAATCAGGAAGTCATCCAGGTAATGAATGACCTCTCGGTGTCCCGTACGCTGCGAGAACACCCACTGAAGAAAGGAGCTGAATTGCTCAAAATAACTGCGTGACATACTACAACCAATGGGCATGCATTGGTCGAAATAATACTCCCCCCTGAATTGAAAATCCAGCAGGTGGTAGTCCTCGGGGTGCACGGGAAGCAGACGGAAGGCCGACTCAATGTCGGTTTTTGCTAACATAGACCCCCGGCCCAGCGCCCTGACTTTATCTACCGCATTATCCACTGACGCATATCGGACCGAACAGAGCTGCGGATCGATTGCATCATTGGCTGATGACCCCCGAGGGGCCGAAAGATTGTGGATCAATCTGAACTGACCTGCTTCTTTTTTTTGGAACCCCCCCCAACGGGGAACACACAAAACCAGATAGCGGAGGGCACCTAAAAGGACCAGCAAGCCTGGCCAGGGACCTTTCTTTCTCCAGTTTCTTGGCAACTACTGCAGTGTTCTGTAAGGCGGATATTAGGTTCTTACAGTGATTTACAGAAGAAACATTAGGGGCGGGTATCCTGAAGCCAAAGGAGAAACCGTTAAGAAGTACTGAAGCTGAGTCCAAAGAGGGGTAAGCCTGCAACCAAGGGCGTAACGCTTCTAACCTGATCTGGGAGGGGAGAGGGGGGTCAATTTGATGGTTTACTGGGGTCCCGACCCCGCTCTTTAGATTTCTTAATACATTTGGATTCAGGATGGGAAGGGTGTCCGCAAAAGGAACAGTTATGCTTGAATTTGCATGTTCTAGCGAGACGTGAACATATCTTTCTGTTAAACGCCCAGCAAGACCCTTTCTTCTCACCGGACAACTGGGGCCGAAAGGGCTGCCTCCCTGGGACCTTGTTAACGCCTTCGAGCCACACATTTACCTCTGTTTGGTCCCACCCAATGGAGGGATCCTCTAATTTAGCCCAGCGAAAATCCCTATCGTATTCTAACCAGGCCAACCCCCCGTATGTGTGTTGAGCTTTCAATATCTTATTGGCATAATAAATCAAAGAGGTGCCCAACTCTGGTTTTTTCTCCAACAGGATTGACATAAAAACGTTAAAGCCAAACAACCAATTTGTGATGTTCTCCTCTATTTTTGGCTTTCTTTCAACATAGGAATACGATTTAGGTTCCTTCTCCTTCGCGTCAATCTCCCTTCTTTTTGCCCTTATTAATGAGAAAATGTCTACGAAGTCCCCCTTCCAAATTTTTTCCCTTGTTTCTGTGCTAACGTGGGCTGCCAGCTTACCTGGTCTGGATAATAATGAGTCTGTTGTCCCTTCCTTAGCCGGGATGTCCGGACCCGGGAGCTTGCTTGAGCTGGGCAGGATGTTCTGACTCGGTGGGGGTGATGAGAGAGAGATGCTCGGTGCCAGGGCGACACACGGGCTACTATTCGAGGTCTGAAGAGGGTTTGAGGAGTGCGCTGCAACTAGGGAATCTACCTGGCGCTTTAAGTCTGCTACTGTATTTTGCCAAGAGACATCCGCCCCCCATGGTGTTGTGGGTGGTGGCGCGGTGGTAGCAGGAGCGTTAATACCGGCCAACAACTTAGAAACTTCCATTAGAGCCAATCTGGATGGGTCTTGCTCCTGCTCCTGGGATTCGGGCAAGCCCACTGGCGGGGGACCCAATGGCGCGGGAACGGCTACACCCTGGAGAGGGATGGGTGATGGCCCGGGCTGAACTGTAGGCGCCAAGGCTGACAAGGATTTACGAATATCAGCCAGGACCCCTTCCATACCCATGCTGAGAGGAGCCGTGGAGCCCATGGTAATAACTTGAGGCGCGGGGTGGCACTGTGGGCGGGGCCGAGGTAGCGGGCACGAACAGCTGTGCTGGCAGGCTAGGTGCTGCCGGGGGCGACAGCACGATGGTGGCCGGGACTGCTGCGGGGGACGTTAGAACGATGGTGGCCGGCACCTGCGCTTTGCCATTCCTTCTGCGCTTAACCGGGGGGAAAGCCGCGCTGGGGGCCACATGGAACCGCTTGGGGCGGGAACCCCTCTCTCTGCCCCCATCTTTTCTAGGACCCTCTATGGCCACACTGGATTCCTCGCTCCCCAATTTTTCCAAGACTAATCTCAGCAGCTGGGATAACTCTGGGTCGCGCTCCTTCCCTTTTTGGGTGCCAGCCTTCTTAGGTGGCATGCTGACCTGCTCTTATGGCTACTAACAATTGTAAAGGACTGTCTAACTATTAGTATAACCCCACCCTATTTAACATATATATATATTTTTTTTTTGGGGGGGGGTACGACCTGAAAAGAATTCAAATACAAGACAGTCAAACACAAGGATCAATAAGACACTCTCCCAAATGTCCACAAATTGAACCCACCTTAGACATGTGTGCCACCCCACATAAATCAATGACCTGAAGAAGCCACCAATAGAGCCCCTTGATATAAATACAGGCAATATCTACTAAACACTGCCCCAGAATCAATGCGGCAGAGTCCCACACAAAGTCCTAATTAAAGGTGCAAATACTGCTGTATAAGTAACGCGCACTAACCGATTGCGCCACTGGGACTGACAACGCCACAATGCCCAACTTCAAAAAGAGGAATTTAAAACCAAAAGGGGCGCCACAATGCGACCCCGAAAGCCCCCCGGCGACCTGCCCCGCAAAGCGCTTATACTTTAATGGCGGTGGCTGAATTCGAACCCCTGTCCGGGGTTGCTTCCTGCGCCAAAGGCACTAAACTTTGCCACTGAGCTATAGACTCGATGAGGAAGGCAAACACTACTCACCTGCTACCGCGCGCCTGCTGAGACTCTGTTTCCAATAACCTTGGTTAGACCTCATTAGCTACGCTACTGCCACTGCGCACAGCTAACAATATAATTGCCGGAGCATTTACCAGAAGAATGCGACCCGTGACCGGCAGACAGTTGGAGAAATCCGGATTCGATTCCTCTATCTCTCGTATAGTAAAGGACCGCGCTATCACATGAGCTACTGGCACTTCCCTACACCCACAAACAACAGCGCGAGACTCACCCAAAATGGAGAAACTACCGACCCGGTCCGAACTGGAACAATCCCAGGCACGACCGAAGGACACTCCAATCTGGTACAAAAAACGGCTATGCCTGCGTGCCTCCTCGACCTCGGAATCCAGATGACGAACAGGAACCAACACAGGCACAATCGCGGGCCGCACGCAGGTCCGGCCGCCGCACACAGGAAAAGAAGGACTAGCCTTCTTGGGGGGGCCTTTAAATAGCCCCCCACCAGTATGCGGTGGCCGGAACCAGCGCACAGCAAACGTCGGCCCCACGCCATGCCCCCGCAGGATTGACTTCCGCCCTAACGCCTCGCGAGGCGTCAGGGCGGAAATCCGTCCGACCTCCAGCACCCCCGGCACAAGGAAAGGGGGGGGAGTGCCCCAGGGCCTTGGAGGCCCCATCTCCTAACGGGCTGCGCCCCCCCACTGCGGAGCAGGCGCTTTTCCTTTTGACGACCTAGGTGCTGTGTACTGATGAATGCTCCAGATCCAGGCATATTTAAGACATGAGCAGAAACGTGTCAAGATTTATACAGATATGAGGGGTTCTAATAGCTCCTTTTATTTTTATCTTGTGTTAGGGTGGAGCAAATAAATATTCTTTCACAGTTTTAACATATTTTGACTAGGCTTGCCCACACTACATCAGCAGGATGCAGGGAGCCGAGGGTCAAGAATGTCCCTTTGTAGCCCTATAATGTTAGATTACAGCTAACAAAGAGAACATCCTGGTTGGCTGGGCAGCTCAAAACGTTCCATTTCGTATGTTAATAGAAATGGGAGTAACACTCAGTTACAGGGTCGTAATAAAGGCCCCCGCAGCCCCCGGGGGCAGTACCCTGGCCTGAAAGCTCCTTAGTTCCGAGGGTGGGGATAGGGGACTTAGGGCAGTACCCTGGCCTGAGAGCTGCTGAGTGAGTTGGGGGGGGGGCGTGTACATTGCAGGGGCCCCCTCAGGTTTCGTTACGCCACTGTCAGTTAACTGAAAGCCTCCAGTGCTCCTTTGTAATTGTAGCAAACAGCTGCAGCCTCACCCAGGCAGCAATGCCAATAGTCACTGCACGGCTGTTTACCGACTCCAGCGGCTGGCGACACATCACATGTGATGCAGTCATCAGCCCTGGAATGCACACTTCTCTCTCGCAGCCAAGCTCTGAGTGGTCGTTTTCAGGAGGGAAAGCCTGGACGGCCCTTAGGCGTACAAGTATAGACAGTTGACAATGATACCACCCGCTACAGCTTGTCACTCTCAAACCATGTCTGTGTTGGCCTGGGGCATCAAGTTAACTTTACTGTTGTTGCTTTAAAAAAAGACTACAGCAGCTCCGGAGCTGCACTTCGTTTTGTATTGTGTTGTGGCGATATATATATTCGGCGTCATTCCTCACCTCACTGAACCGAAGCGTATTTTCGAACGAGCAGAGCGCTGCACTTTGAGGGAGTGAGTGTTTCACTTAGGCGCCAACCCGATCCCAAACCAGAGGACCGGAACAGCTCTGGGCAACACCTGTCGGAACGTATCTTGGTATCCAGCAGCCGCATTCAAAGATTGTATCTCTGACCAGTTTTGTGTAAAAAATTAAAGAACCGCCCCCCCCCCCCCCCCCCCAAAAAAAAAGACTGTGGCACCCTCGATAGCACAATGTTCATCTCCGCTTTAGAAAACAGACGTGGAACGTACATTTCTCCAGATGTTTCGAGTGGCTGGCTTTTTCGTGGTTTAATCCATGGCTCCGTGAGTATGTTACCAGTGAATTTTGAAGAGAGATGTTTTTCGGTTTTGAGTTGCCAAGAAACCCTGTTAGTAGCAACTGGACCAGTATTTCTGAGGAATGACTTACTAGTGTTGCTGTCTGCAGATATCGTAATCACAAACACGTTTTAAAACAGTATAGAGAGAAGATTTAGCCCTGACTCTTTGTTGAACTTTCTAACCGCATTTTGACTGGGCAGCAGTTTTTGCACTGCTCAGGACTGAAAGAGACATTGTTAATGCAGGCCATGTGCGAAATACACTAAGAAGGGACTTTCCACGGTGTCACTTTTTGACAAATAACATAGGAGTATGTTTTGCTCGGTGAACTCTCCAGCAAATGAAACATCAAGGGGCTTTAAATTGTGAATTATGGGTTTCTATTGTGAATTATCTCACAAAAGCAAATGGAAAATATTTTAAATTGTGAATCTCCACCAAACACCACAGGAGAAGCTTTGAATGGTTTAACATTTGTTTCTGCCGAGCTCTGTTTTAGGAGGTACCTGAGAGGTCTGGTTTTCATTATGAACATTTGTTATGTTATGTTTAGTATTTAGTTGTGTGTCTATTAAAGTGTGTTTTATTTTTAAAAATAAAAGCACTGACTTAATATTTATTTATTACGTAAAATTGTTTGCTTTGCGGTGTTCAGAGATTCTAACTCCAGCTTCGTTAGAAATTCTTACACTGGTCAGCTTCGCTGCCCTGAGGGTCATGTGCCAAAGGGTTTAGCTTCGTGCACAGTTTGGTTCTGTAGTAAGTGGTCCCAAGTTTCAGCCTCATCCCTTTGTTGTTGTTCTTTATGGGCATTTGATTCGTCATCAGTTGTATTCGCTCACCTATGAAGCAGGCCCATTAAGGATGACTCATTGAGACAATGTTAACACTGACCCTGTGTCAATACAGTAGGAAGAGTTGATGTGTGCTTTGCAGAGTTCACTTTTTCTACTCTACACCATTTGCTCTGATTAAACCTTGGACTGCTCATCTTCAGTGCCCTGAAGGTCAAAAGCAGCTTCTAGAAACTCTTCTGAAGCTGTTTTTAGGAGCCCAGAAGCAGAACCCCTGAGCACAAATATGTGTTACACTAGGAGCCATAACAATTGAACACATGATGTAGTGGAACTTTCATCCTTGGAGAGGTGGGTGGAAGTGGCCTAACAGCTGTCACTAAGCAAGTGTTCACCAAAGTAAATAAATGGGCAGCCAGAGTCCACAAAGCCCTCCAATCAATTTTTGGGCAGCCTTATTAGTGAATGTGATGTTCAGGACCCACAAGCAGAGAAAGAGGGCTCATTATAGGAATTATTGCTACCGCACTGATACAAAAGTAAGATTCACCACTGTTAAATATGTACACAGCATGTATTCATATTAAAACAAAGTGAACTGTTAAAGAGCTTATTGTGGAAAAACAAAACATCCTAAATCACAACAGCACTCTTACACCCCTGACAGAGTAGCAGATACAAATTTTCAGAGGCACTCTCAAACCTCTCACCAGAGCATGAGTTACACACTACTGGAAGCATTTTTAACTTCTCACACATTAGTAGTCCTGCTGTACCAACAGCACTCCCACACACTTCAGAGTAGCACTCACAAACTACCAGAAACTCTCACACACTCTTCAAGAATATTTCTCCAGTCAGACCTAAAACTGCGAAAAACAGTTCCAAGGAAACCATGATAAAGTGAGACTTCACCTCAATGGCAGCAAACTCCACCAGTGTAGCCCCCTCTCAAGCCCTCTGCACCCAGCTTTCAGTATTCTTCAACAAGATCACCAGCATCTACAAAAACTTTGAGCCCCAACCAGACCCTGCCATCCTTGCAGCCCTTCTGCCCATCTCTTTGAACACCATGAGGCCCACCCTGACAGCTAGCCCACCACCATGACTCAAGAAACCGCAACAGTTATGTAGTCCACACAACTCCATAGCTCCCTCGGACCACTGCCCTTGCCATGTCTTCATCAAAGGAAGGACCGTATCAGCGCAGCACCCACCCCAATTCTGAATGACACAATCATCACAGTCACCTTCCTAGATACTTGTAACCAAGCCACGGTACTCTCCCTGTACCATGGCTTGGTTACAAGAAAACCTCAGCAGGTCCCAGGCCATTAGCAAACTACTGGCCTATCCCCTGCCATCCTACTCTGCGTAGGTAATGGTAACGCAATTAACCTTGCCTAGAAACCCAGTTCAGTGACAACCACCCCCTTGACACCCTTCAATCTGGATTCAGCCCTGACCACAGTACAGAGACTGTTACTATCCCCACCACAGATGGCATCCGGATTATAATGGACAGAGGTGGAACGCAGCCGTCACCGTCCTGGATCTTTCCGCATCCATTGACACCGTCTCTCACCCCTTCCATATCCAAAGTCTGTATGAAGCTGAATCCAATGTACTAAACTTTGCTAGATTTGCTCCTTACTGACAGACCACACTGAGTCGGTCAGCCTGGCTCCCATCACCTTGGACGCCATCAACCTCATCTACAGAGTTCTACAAGGATCCTCACTCAGCCCCACTCAGTTTAACACCTACATGACCCCATTCACCAGCATAATCCGCACCCATGGAATCAACATCATATCCTATGCTGACGACACCCAGCTTATACTCTCCCTCTCTGACAAGATGCCAAACACTTGGATCATTTTTTACCCCTGCATGAGCAAAGCTGACAAATGGTTGAAAATCGACTGCCTGAAGCTCAACACAGACAAGACTGAAGTAGTAATTTTTGACAAAAAACCTCACTCTGGACTCCACCCTGTAGCCTGCTGAACTCGGACGCACGCATCTCTTGGCAACCCAAGCGAAGAACCTTGGAATAGTAATCAATAACCAACTCACCATGACCGGTCAAGAGAACACAGTCTCCATCTTCTGCTTCCACACACTCAAAATGCTCAAGATGATTTTCAAATGGTTACTCATCAACACACACACAACTGTCCTGTAAGCCCTCATCACCAGCAAGCTGGACTACACCAAGGCAGTCTATGCTGAACTCCCCTCTCAAACCCATCAGAAGACTTCAGACCATTGAAAGTGCAGCCGCCAGACTCACCCTCAACCTCCCACCTTACACTCACATCAAAGAGCTCCACTGGCTCATAATCCACAAAGGAGCACTCTTCAGACTCCTCACGCACACATACAAAGCCTTACCCAACACTGGCCCCACAAACCTCATCAACCACATATACTGCTACAAACCTACCAGACACCTCCACTCACATGCCCCACATACGCAGAACCAGATCCAGCTGTCATGCCTTCTCCTAAAGCCTGGAGTGACCTGCTGCTACACACATGAACCACCTCCTTAGTTTATGAATTTGGCACTTTACTCTTCACTTAGCCTTGACCGTTACTCTGCCCCTAGTGCTCTTGCTTCAGCCCTAGGATACAATATCGGTTGATTTCTGCTCCATACAAATACACATAACATAAAATAACATAACAGATTGACTATACACCATTGTAACAGGCTTGATTGATTTATATCTTACATACCAGTATGCAGTAGAGGTCCGAGAAAATTCCAGTTAAAGCAAGACAGAGCAAAATAATAGTGTAGAGGATAGATTAACAACAAAAGGTAAGGGGTCGGGGAGGGATACAAGTGGAAGAGGGAAGGAGAGGCATTTTAAGGCTTGAGAAAAGGTGGGATTCGCTGAGGGCCCCACTTTCTAAGGGGAGCCTTAGTTAAATGTCAGGGCAGTCAAGACTCTCTCTCTTTTATTTCTTATCCTTATCCACTCTCCTTTTCTGTACCTTCCTCTACGTCTGACTCTGTAAGCAAGATATAGATGAGGTACATAAATAGAGGTAGCTAGAAGGTAGAAAATAATAAGGTAGGAATAACCTTACCACGTTCTACCTTTGTATCTACCTCTAATTCTTTACTTCACTTATATCTTGCTCTATTATATCTCTCTCAATTATACTTTTATTGTATGGTTAATAAAACCATTAAAGAAGACACATATCTGTCATATCGAGACAGTATACAATCAATGATGCATTTTATAAAAGAGAATTAAAAATAGTTCTAAACAAGGTTATGAAGAGTCATAGAAAGGTGCACTTTTATCAGAAGGGCAGGTATAAAGCACTAATTCCTGCCTAGGGGGGTCATCATGACCCTGGCGGTAGGTGATAAAGTGGCAGCAGTACTGCCATCAGGCTGGCGGTACATACCGCCACATTATGACATTGGCGGGTTGGCTGCAGCCAACCCGCCAACTTACCATTCCTACAGCCATGGCGGTAGCAGGCGCCGAGCCAGAGATAACAATCTCCTGCCCAGTGGGCGATATTGTACCACCAGCGGCATTTTGAGCCTGCCTACCGCCATGGTTTTCATGGTGTTCGCAACGTCACGAAAACCATGGCGGTAGGCCCTACCAGTAACAGGGAATTCCATCCTTGTCACTAGTAGGAGGCTCACCCCCCCTCAAACACTTCTCAGACGCCCCCACACACACACACAACACCCCCTCCCCTGTCGGAAGCCCAACTTACCTGCATCCTGGGGGTCTTCCGGCAGGGAATGGGACAGGGCGCTGCTACTGCCAGCAGCACCCGCCAACAGAACACCGCCAGGATGTATCATGTGTCATGATACTGCTGGCGGCAGTCTACTGGCGTGGCGGTGCTGGTGGTAGCAGCGCCACCTTACCACCATCTGCCAGTATGGCCACAACCAGATTTCCGCCCTTCTTGTGGCGGAAGTCCGGCTGTGGTCATAATCTGGCGGACAGAGGGTAGCCGCGGTGACGGTCTTTTGGCAGCCATCGCCGCAGCGGTAGGCGGCTTATACCGCCATTGTCATAATGTGGGCCTAGGTGTTTATATGACCCAATACAAGACTTATTTTGTACAGCTTATTTGCGATAGCTTGGCCAGGACTGCAAGGAAGAATTTTATGAAACCACTTGCCAATTGCATATTCATCTGATTAGAATACTCCTTTAATGCCAGTGAGTAAGATCTAATGTTTAAGTGTCTAAAAGATGGAAATAGAAATTGTGTTCCTTCGAGCTTTTGATTCCTTCCAGAAAGGGCAGAAACAACAGTTCATAGAAAAGGCAATTGTATTTCCATCATTGTCTGATCTCTCCTACATCAAATAGGTTAAATCTCAGTCTTGTGAGGTCTTTTTTCATTCTGAGTGGAAGTGCTGCCAACAACTGGGGTTGTATTTCACTCTGGCCATAGACATTCAATAAAGAGACTATGGCCCTCATTACAACCCTGGCGGTAAATCCCGCCTTCCGCCGTGCAGAAGACTGCCAACATAATGCTGCAGCCGCAAAATTCCGCTACAGGTATTACGACCTTCAGCTCGGAATCCACCACAATATAGACACCCTCACAAGTCCGCCAAACTAAAGGTCAGGGATAAACTGGCGATACCAAAACCCACACCGCCACGTCAACAGGAATACGCCCACACTATCACGACCCACGAATCAATGCGGCGGTCATTCAACCGCGGAAATCCATTGGCGGTACACACTGCTGCGCTCAAAATGCACACACACTTACAAATCACAACCACATTGGACAATTCAAAATACACACACCTGATACACATACACACACCACACCCACACACCCAATCCAATATAAAGCACACACCCACATCACCCACAAACCCTTACAACCAAAAATTTGAAAGAAGGCCAGAGAGAGAGACTACCTAAAACAACACCAGCATCCACAGGCACACAACACCATCACTTACACAACATCCACGCACCTCAAACAACACACACCAACACATCTCCTCACACATCACAACAGACTCCACCTCACACATCACCCAGACCACATCATGGCACCTCAAAGACACCCCTGGTTCTCTGAGGAGGAGCTCAGGGTCATGGTGGAGGAAATCGTCCAGGTAGAGCCACAGGTATTCGGATCACAGGTGCAGCAGACGTCCATTGCAAGGAGGATGGAGCTACGGTGCAAAATTGTCGACAGGTTTAATGCAGTGGGACAGCATCCAAGAACACGGGATGACATCAGGAAGAGGTGGAACGACCTACGGGGGAAGGTATGCTCTGTGGTATCCAGACACCAGATTGCTGTAAGGAGGACTGGCGGTGGGCCCCCACCTCCCCCCCCCACAACTAACAACATGGGAGGAGCAAGTCTTGGCAATCATGCATCCTGAGGGCCTCGCAGGAGTAGCAGGAGGACTGGACTCTGGTAAGACATATCTTTATTACTTTATCCCCCACACCCCACCTGCATGCCATCACATACCACAACCCTTACCCTCACACCCATCACCCCAGCAACCCACAGATACCCCACTAACACAACCCACACATCCCAAAACCAAACCCTGCATGTAACACCAATGCATGGACACCCATCACCAAAGCATGTCCAGTACAGAGACTCACTCATGCCCCAAAATCACCAATCACACAAGGACCAAACCAATAATGCAAGCACAGGAGTAGAGGGTCACTCACCAATTGCACAAGATGGCACACACACATACAATAACTATGCATTTACACCCCAACAGGACCCATACCCAATGTCACCGGACAGGAGGTGCCAGGCATATCCAGTCCCTCCACAGAAGAGACCCACAGTGATGACAACAGCAGCTCTGCACGCCTGGATCAAGATGACCAGCCCGACCCATCAGGGACCTCGGACAGTCGGTTCCCCTGACACAGTCACAAACCACCACTAAACCTCCCCCTCAGGAAACACCACCACAGCACCCACCCAGCGGGCCCATTCCTCTGTCCCCAGGACACGTCAATCAGCAGTGTGTCCACCACTACAGGGAACCCAGGCAACCCTTACTAACACAGGACGATCAGGGACCTGGGGGCAGTGGCAGTGGGCACACGGTTCAGGGGACAGAGGCACAGGATAACAGGGAAGCTGGGAGGACTGCTGTGCGACAGGGGGAGGACAGGCCCAGGGAACATGGGAGCTTAGAACTTATCACCATCCCCAGGAGACCATGGGCACGGTATTGGCCATGTTTCAGGAGACCCAGCGGCTACAGAAGGAACACTACCTGGGGATCAGGGAGGACTTGAAGTCCATCAACACCACCCTGGTCACCATTGCAGGGGTGCTGGCAGACCTTCTCAACACCAGGAGGGACACAGTGGCACACCAACAGGCCCCTGACAGTAGCCTGGATGATGAACAGCCCTCAACCTCCACCGGCGCTAGTGGACAGGAGGCACCTCCACAGGACCAACAGGCCACCAGATCCCCACCCCCTGCAGATGGAGAACCACCCGCAAACAGTCCCTGAGATCCAGGAACAAGACAGAGAACATTGTCAAGAACCCCGCCAGGAAATAAGACCCTCCTGAATGTCACCCTTCTGTCCCACTATGTCACCCTATCCATCCTTAAACTGCCATTGCTCCACTTCCTACGCCCCTTTGGACAATGCACCTGTGAAACAAATAGACAGGACTCTGCCATGGACCTACCTCCACCATCACCCCAGCCCATTTTACAACCCCCTCCACTTATCTGCACAGGAATAAACACACTTCAATCACAAAACAATCTGGAGTCCTTCTGTGCTTTCACAAATGTGTAATTGCAATATCTATGGAATATAGCAATGCCAATTTACTTGTTCACATACCAATGTAACACAGCTGTAGGCCAGGAGTAAACATAGCAGAGGGCACAAAGTGGGACCCAGATCTGTGAAATGGAAAGTCAAAGTGACAAGTCAGTGTCCATACACTGAGTGAAAACGACAGACTTATGCTAGCTCCAACAATAGTATGAGATGTGGGAAGCAGTGACATCTTCTTACCTGTGTCTCACTGGAAGTACTGCAAGATGATGTTGTTTCGGTTGTCGATATCCTCTTCTTCTGCCTCCTCTTCTTCACTGTCCACAGGCTCCACAGCTGCCACAAGGCCACCATCTGGCCCATCCTCCTGCAGAAAAGGCACCTGGCGTCGCAAAGCCAGGTTGTGCAGCATACAGCAGGCCACGATTGTCTAGCACACCTTCGGTAAGTAGTATAGGGAACCACCTGTCAGATGGAGGCACCGGAATCTGGCCTTCAGGAGGCCGAAGGTGCTTTCTATTATCCTCCTAGTTCGCCCATGTGCCTCATTGTAGCGTTCCTCTGCCCTTGTCCTGAGATTCCTCACTGGGGTCAGTAGCCATGACAGGTTGGGGTAACCAGAGTCACCTGCAAATGTCGAGGGACAACTGTTAGACACACACTAACCCTTAGGGACAACTCCAAACCCAGACACCTATGTCAACTGTATTGGGACCTTGGCCTCACCTATTAGCCACACACGGTGTCTCTGGAGTTTCCCCATCACATAAGGGATGCTACTATTCCACAAAATGTAAGCGTCATACACAGAACCAGGATATTTGGCATTCACATGGGAGATGTACTGGTTTGCCAAACACACCATCTGCAAATTCATGGAATGGTAGCTTTTCTGGTTTCTGTACACCTGTTCATTCCTGCGGGGGGGGGGACAAATACCACATGTGTACCATCAATGGCACCAATGATGTTGGGGATATGTCCCAGGGCATAGAAGTCACCTTTCACTGTGGGCAAATCCTCCACCTGAGGTAAAACGATGTAGCTGCGCATGTGTTTCAGCAGGGCAGACAACACTCTGGACAAGACTTTAGAGAACATTGGCTGGGACATCCCTGATGCCTTGGCCTCTGTTATTTGAAAAGACCCACTGGCCAGGAAATGGAGTATAGACAGGACCTGCACTAGAGGGGGTATCTTTGTGGGATGGCGGATAGCTGACATCAGGTCTGGCTCCAACTGGGCACACAGTTCCAGGATTGTTGCACGGTCAAGTTTGTATGTGATTATGATGTGTCTCTCTTCCATTGTTGACAGGTCCACCAGGGATCTGTACACCGGAGGATGCCGCCATCTCATCAACTGCCCCAGCAGACGTGCCCTATGGAGGAGAACAGCGAGCAGAGAGTCATCCAACACTGAGGTATCACAATGTGTTATTTGCAGAAACGTAAGTAATCCGCAATATGCTGGTATCTGTCTGTATTCCCGGCCTAGGTAGGTGTGACACAGTTTTCATCCATCCCATGTGGTCCCCTGAAATGGCGGCTGCCTGACCTGTAAGGTGGGACAAGGGGATATGAGGTAACTGCGCTGGCGTTGTACACCGTCGCGGTGGGCGGTCGAAGACCGCGGCGCAATTCTGCATTGGTTAACATTGGGCCCTATGGGTCCCAGGAGCCAATGACGATGTACGCCGGCGGTGACGGTACGCACCGCCGCGGACGTGACCGCCATTTTCTGTCTGTGCAATCACCACCCCCACTACCATTCACACATCCCCTGTGTCCTCTCCCAGTGTGTCTGTGAGCCCTCCTCCCAAAGTACACAAACACAGGCACACACCCACCCAACAGCCATCCACCTCACAACAGCCTCCTGCCCATGCACCTTCACCCAAGTTCAGCAGACGTACACCTCCTACAACCACAACCTCTTCCTCCACTCCCAAACCCACTCATTCTTCCCGTCCAAGTGTGTCTAAAAAACTTTTCCTGGCAACCCTTGACCTCTTCCCTTCACCTCCCCCCCCCTTCCTTCCCCTAGGGCCAGGCTTTCCAGGTCCCAGCCCAGCACCTCAGCCACCAAATACCCAGGCACAGTGGTGCCAGCAACTGTGGGGTCATCGAGTGTGCCACCCATCAGGGCTGCCAGTGTGCCACGTAGTGAGGGCAAGGACATTCCGCCACCTACCAAGGTGAAAAAGGTGCCCACATCCCGGAGGGAGAAGCCGCACCTACCAGCCACCATGGGCTCAGCAAAAACAAAAGGGGATAGTGGCAAGACAACTGCAGCACCATCAAAGGTGGGGAAGGGACAAAAGAAGAAGGGCAGGTCAGGAGAGGGCACAGTGGCACCGACTGAGGGAGCAGTGTCACACCTTCTGTCCACGACCACACCAACCTGTATGGCGGCGTACACCGCATGCTGACCCCCCACCAAAACCGCCACCTGCCCGCCACCTGCCCGCCACCTGCCCGCCACCTGCACCGCCACCTGCAGAGCCACCTGCACAGCCACTGGCACGTCTACAGCCTCAGCGACATTCCCCAGCCTCTTCCCCAGTGGGCAGCCGTCCGAGGCTGCAGGAGACGTCCTGCTGTGTCCCTCAGCAGGTGCTGACCCAAGCACCACCGCCAGCACCGCCACCACAGACACCGCCGCAAGCACCGCCACCAGCCCCGCGATGTGCTCAGACAGTGGCACCACCGCTGACATGGCTACCATCCCCAGTGGTCAGTCGTCCGAGGCTGGAGGAGACTACCTGGACCCTGGCCAGTTTCCATGAGGCATGACTTCCATCACTGTTTGCACCTGCAGGTGGAAGGTGAAACCGCAGCAGTGTGGGGTATGTCGCTGCCTCCATAGCGTATCATGCTACCTGTACCTCGGCAATCTCGTGGCACACACACCCAGGTGAGGGAATTGTACCGGCCACACTGCACGTGGAGAACTCTGGGCACCAGGCCCCCTCCCGAACCAGTGGAGAGATACATCCACTACCTCAATCCTTGGCAGGATAAAGCACTCTGGGCACCAGGCCCCCTCCAGAACCAGTGGAGAGATACATCCACTTGAGAGACTGTGGCTTTGCACTCCCCAGGATAAAGCAGTGGTCAAACCACCCACTGGAGAGACTTGAGAGACTGTGGCTTTGCACTCCCCAGGATAAAGCAGTGGTCAAACCACCCACTGGAGAGACTTGAGAGACTGTGGCTTTGCACTCCCCAGAATAAAGCAGTGGGCAAACCACCCACTGGAGAGACTTGAGAGACTGGCTTTGCACTCCCCAGGATAAAGCAGTGGGCAAACCACCCACTGGAGAGACTTGAGAGACTGTGGCTTTGCACTCCCCAGGATACAGCAATGGGCATGAACCCCCTTGTGCAGCAGTGGCATTGTGCGTTCATCTGGCTGAGGTGCCCCCTCCCCCCCACCCCCTGAGGTGCCTGTATATTTTCGATCTGATGCCCCAGCAGTGTTCTCTCCGTTTCCAGTCAGGTATCTTGTGTGGGCTTCATCCATGCATTTTGGGACCAGTGGTCCACAGCCAATGATTGGTACACTATCCAGACTTGTGGATTTGGTGTACATATTTGTATATACTGAATTTATATTTTTAACTATCTGCTTTTTCATGATTACAATCGTTACAATCACTAAATTTGTCCTTGCGTTCTTCCGGGGGTGGGGAGGTGTATATGTAATGTTGCTGCATGTATTTGTGTGTATGGTGTTGTGGGTGAGGATGGGGGTGGGGGTATTGCATGTTGCGTGTGTGTGTCACTCTTTCCGTCCCCCTCCCCTGTGTTGTAGGTGCAGTACTCACCATGTTCGTCAACGGCGTCTGTCCTGCTCCTGATAAAGCAGGAGGAAGAGCAGCATTGGTAACACCTGTAGTTCGGGCTCCATGGTGCCCTGTTCAGCGGTGCTTGAGACGGCGGTGCCCTGTTCAGCAGTGCTTGAGATGAAGGGCTCAGTTCAGCGGTGCTTGAGATAAAGGGCCCAGTGCAGCGGTGCTTGAGATGAAGGGCCCAGTTCAGCGGTGCTTGAGATGAAGGGCACAGTTCAGCGGTGCTTGAGACGCCGGTGCCCTGTTCAGCGGTGCTTGAGATGAAGGGCCCAGTGCAGCGGTGCTTGAGATGGCGGTGCCCTGTTCAGCGGTGCTTGAGACGGCGGTGCCCAGTTCAGCGGTGCTTGAGATGAAGGGCCCAGTTCAGCGGTGCTTGAGACGGCGGTGCCCAGTGCAGCGGATCTGGCCATGGCGTGGAGGTCATTTGCCACCTGTCCTGTGGCTGGCGGGGCCCTCCTGGGCTGCAGTGCCGGGCATGTTGGTGGCCTCCTGCCCACCTGGGATGGGGCTGGCGGGGCCCTCCTGCCCACCAGGGATGGGGCTGGCGGGGCCCTCCTGGCCAGCTGGGCTGATGGCGGTGTTGTCGGGCGTGCTGCCCTTCCCAGCCTTCCCTGATCGCCTGTGTCCCTTCCCCACCTTGGGCGGTGTGCCAGCTGTCTCCACACTTCCTGCCGGAGCCATGGTAGGGTTTTTAGTCCCTGCTGTTTTCACCCTTTCGCGCCGGCCACTGCCTATCTTTGGATGTTTCTCCGGGGGTGGGCTGCCCGTGCCTTGGTTCCGTACTGAACTTGCTGCCCTGGAGGGTGGGGGACTCCACAGTCCATGGCAGACTGTCATGACAGGGCCCGGTTTTGTCGTGGCTGAGGTGCTGACTATAGTCCTATGACATGGACGGGGTGGGGGAGTTGGTGGAAAGAGGTTGAGTTTGGACAGGAAAAGCTTCTTAGGAGCAGTGGGACGGGTAGGTGTAGTGGGTATGGGAGTGGAGGAAGAGGTTGTGGTTGTAGGAGTATGAAGTCTGGTGTCTTTGGGTGCAGGTGCTTGGGCTGGAGGCTGTCGTGAGGTGGATGGCTGTTGGGCGGGTGGCTGCCTGGGTTTGTGTATCTTGGAAGAGGGAGTCACAGACACACTGGGAGAGGACACAGGGGACGTGTAAATGGTAGTGGGGGTGGTGACTGCACGTGTGCGGGGGGTTCTGGTGTGTGTGCTGGTGATGGACGTAGTGGCTGAAGATGTTGTGCATGCAGGTGTGAGTGGAGACGTTACAGGGAGGGAGGAGGGAGACGAGGAGGAGGGGGACACAGTGGAGGCAGTGGGTGTTGGTATGTCTGTATGTGGATGTTGCTTGGGTGAATGCCTGTGTGATGTGTGGTGCATATGTCTGGCTGAGCTTCCCTTGGGTGTTGAGGTGTGTGCAGGCTGGTCTGATGGTGTGTCAGGGATAGGCAGAGGTACAGGTGATAGGGTCTGGGTGGAGGAAGTTGGAGGGGGGTGGCTAGAGACAGGGACAATGGCTGCCATCAGTGCTGAGGCCAGAGTGTTGAACGATCGCTGTAGGGCAGCCTGACCAGAATGAATGCCCTCCAGGTATGCATTACTCTGGTGCACCTCTCTTTCTACACCCTGGATGGCATTCAAGATGGTAGACTGCCCAACAGTGAGCGTCCTCAGGAGGTCAATGACCTCCTCACTGAGGGCAGCAGGGGTGACTGGGGCAGGGCCTGAGGTGCCTGGGGCGAAGGAGATGCCCACCTTCCTGAGTGAGCGGGCACGGGCCAAACGCTGAGGGGCAGCTGGGAGGGCGGTGCTGGTGCGGTTGGTGGCGGCTGTACCTGTTGTTGCGGGGTGCACAGATGTTGCCGCCACCACAAGGGAGCTCCCTTCAGAGGACGAGTCCGTGTCGCTGATGCCTGCCCGAGTCCCCGCTGTGGAGCTCCCCTCGCCCTCCGTCCCACTGGTGAATTCGGAGTCCGTTGCATGGCCCTCCATGGCCATGTGGGATGCAGCTCCCTCGTGCTCCGATGCCACTTCTCCGCCTGATGATGCTAATGCACACATGAACAGGAAGACCACAAAAAAGGGTGGGGGGAGAAAATAAAGACATGTTGAGTGCATGCATTGGTGACACCGTTGGCGGACAGGACAGACACAGAAGCCCCCTGCACTACGCTGCGCACTTGGGGTCGACTACTCAATCCGTGGAACATGGCCTGCAAGCCTATGGACGACATCTGCACACATAGATGACACAGGGCCTTGATTAGCTGTACTTGACACCCTACATAGGTGGGGGGCGGGGGCACAGGGACATGCCTTACGGAGGGGCCTAGCCCACAGAAATCGCCCTGGCCTAGGGATACCCACAGCCCTCCTCCCCCACCCAGACACCTCCACTGCGCGCAAAGTCAACAGAATGAGAGTGTACTCACCCCCTTGTGTCTGCTGTGATGTCCTCACGCGCCCATCCAAATCGGGGTAGGCCACCGCCAGGATCCGGGACATCAGAGGGGTCAAAGTCCGACTGGCACCCCTCCCACGTTGGGAGGCCATCCCCAGCTGAGCCTCCGCCGTCTTCCTGCTCCAGCATCGGAATCCTCCCATCTCTTCCGGCAGTGGGTGCCCCGTCTGTGGTGGACCCCCAGGGTCCGGACGTCCTTGGCGATGGCACGCCAAATATCGATCTTCTGGTGGGCGCTGACCTATGTGAAATGTACAGGGGGGAAAAAATAGTCATCACCATCTGCATGCTCAATGTGAGTGGCCCCCCATCCCTACCCTTGCCATGTGGCACATGCTCTCATCCGTCGTTTGATGCATGCCTCAAACGCTCCCCTCCCCACCATCATTCATCCACCCCACTCAACACAGGCATTGCCCACAAAGCATGGTCCCAGTGTACTTACCTGTTGGTCTGGAGGACCGTAGAGTAGCGCATACTGGGGGAGGACCCCATCCACAAGTTTCTCCAATTCCTGAGCAGTGAAGGCAGGGGCCCTTTCCCCAGTCGCATGAGCCATTGTCTCTTCCAGACCGAGGTCACAGCAGCACTTGCAGTGTAGGTCCTCTCCTGTCGAAGATCAGGTATCGAGTGATTAAGCTGATAGCAAATGGCAGTCACGCCCGCGGCAGTGCGTACCGCGGCGGTGCGTACCACGACCGCCGGCGCACATCTTCATTGGCTCCTGAGACCCATAGGGTTCAATGTTAACCATTGGTGCTTAGCGCCGCGGTCTTCGACCGCCTACCGCCACGGTGTGCCACGCCAGCGCATTTACCTCACATCCCCTTGTCGCACTTCACAGGTCAGGCAGCCGCCATTTCAGGGGCCCACATGGCTTTCTTTCTACTGCGTCACACATACCTAGGCCTTGCATCAACACTCATACAAGCCATTCAATGCATTGGGAATCGTGTTATGTGCAAGCTGTAGTTACGCACCTGTGGGTTGATTGACTCTGTGCTCGCTGTTGTCCTTCATAGGCACCGTCCGCTGGGACATGCAAGGAGATGGAGGAATCTTCCCGTGTACAGACTGCTGGTGGACCTGTCGACAATGGAGGAAAGACATGTCATACTGACATACAGGCTTGACCGAGCCACTATCCATGAACTGTGTGCCCAGCTGGAGCCAGACCTGATGTCACCAATCCGCCAACCCACAGGGATCCCCCCTCTAGTGCAGGTGCTGTCAGTGCTCCATTTCTTTGCAAGTGGGTCATTTCAAACAACAGTGGCCATATCATCAGGGATGTCTCAGCCTATGTTTTCCAAGGTGTTGTCCAGAGTGTTGTCTGCCCTTCTGAAACACATGCGCAGCTACATCGTTTTCCCTGAGGTGGGGGATTTGCCTACAGTGAAAGGTGACTTCTATGCCCTTGGACATATCCCCAACATCATAGGTGCCATTGATGGGACACATGTGGCTTTGGTACCCCCCAGCAGGAGTGAACAGGTGTACAGAAACAGGAAGAGTTATCATTCGATGAATGTACAGATGGTGTGTTTGGCAGACCAGTACATCTCCCATGTGAATGCCAAGTTCCCTGGCTCAGTGCATGACGCGTACATCATGCGGAATAGCAGCATCCCTTACGTGATGGGTCAACTCCAGAGGCACCGTGTGTGGCTAATTGGTGACTCTGGTTACCCCAACCTGTCATGGCTACTGACCCCAGTGAGGAATCCCAGGACAAGGACAGAGGAACGCTACAATGAGGCCCATGGGCGAACTAGGAGGGTGATCGAGCGGACCTTCGGCCTTGTGAAGGCCAGGTTCCGGTGCCTCCATATGACAGGTGGTTCTCTCTACTACTCACCAAAGAAGGTGTGCCAGATCATCGTGGCATGCTGTATGCTTCACAACCTGACTTTGCGACGCCAGGTGCCTTTTCTGCAGGAGGATGGTCCAGATGGTGGTATTGTAGCAGCTGTGGAGCCTGTGGAGAGTGAAGACGAGGAAGCCGAAGAGGACGACATAGACAACAGGAACACAGTAATACAGCAGTATTTTCAGTGACACACAGGTAAGAATCCACACCGGCATATTACATATACTTAACCACTACTACTTCTCTACTGTCTGTCCTTTTCCACCAGTGTATGGTAACTGAGTTGTGACTTTCCCTTCCGATTTCAGAGATGTGGGCCCCACTGCGTGACATCTGCTTTGTTTCCCCATGGACTACAGCTGTGTGACAGTGGTATGTTGGCATCACAATGTAAATATGCATTTTGGCACAGTAATCTCTAATACATTTGTACTAAATCACAGCCAGACTCCAGAATGTTTTGTGCAATAACTGTGTTTATTTCTGTGCTCTATATTGGTGGGTGGTTGCAAATCGGTGAGGGGTGATGGTGGAGGATTGTCCATGGCAGAGTCCAGACTAGTATTATCACAGGTGCATTGTCCAAATGGCTGTGGGAAGTGGAGCAGGGGCAGTTTAAGGATGGACAGGGTGACAATGTGGGTCAGTGGGATGACAATCAGGGAGGTATCCTTTGCTGGCGGGGTTCTTGGCATCTTACTCTGTCTTCTTCCTGGATCTCAGGGCCTGCTTGCGGGGTGGTTCTCCTTCTGCAGGGGGTGGGGTGCTGGTGGCCTGTTGGTCCTGTGGCGGGGCCTCCTGTCCACTAGCGCCGGCAGAGGTGGTAGGCAGTTCTTGGTCCATGCTAGTGTCAGGGGCCCTTTGTGGTGCCACAGTGTCCCGCAATGTGGTGACTACCTGATTCAGAGCCCCTACAATGGTGCCCAGGGCGGAACTGATGGTTCGTAGTTCCTCCCTGAACCCCAAATACTGTTCCTCCTGCAGGAGCTAGATCTCCTGAAACCTGGCCAGTACCGTCGCCATCGTCTCCTGGGAATGATGGTAGGCTCCCATGATGGAGGAGAGGGCCTCGTGGAGAGTGGGTTCCCTGGGCCTGTCCCCCCCCTGTCGCTCAGCAGCCCTCCCAGTTCCCCTGTTTCCCTGGGCCTCTGTCCCCTGGACCGTGTGCCCACTACCACTGCCCCCAGGTCCCTGTTGTTGTTGGGGTGGTGGGTTAACCTGGGTGCCCTGTAGTGGTGGACACACCACTGATTGACGTGTCCTGGGGACAGAGGTATGGGCCCGCTGGGTGGATGCTGTGCTGGTGTTCCCAGAGGGGGGAAGGTCTGCTGTGGCCTCTGGCTGTCTGAGGGGAACCGACTGTCCCGAGGTCCCCGATGGGCCGGGCTGGTCATCTAGATCCAGGTCGACAGAGGTGCTGTCATCACTGTGGGCCTCTTCTGGGGGTGGAGTGGACATTTGTGGACCCTCCTGCGCGGTGACGTGGCGTTCGGGTCCTGCAGGGGTATAAATGGATGGTTATTGCATCTGTGTGTGCCATAGCGTGCAATGGGTGGGTGCCCGTGTACCCCAGTGCTGGCATTCCTGTGTGGGGGCTTTTGTGACAGTGGTTTGGGGGGGATGGGGATGTGCAGTGGGCATGCTTTGGTGATGGGTGTCCATGCTTTGTGGTCGCATGCAGGGCTTGGGGTTAGGATGGGTGGGTTGTGATGGTGAGACATTTGCAAGGAGTAGGTGTGAATGGGGTGAGGGTGAGGGTGGGGGTATGAGTTGGCATGCTGGTGGGGTGGGGGGGATGAAGTAGTGAAGATAAGACTTACCAGAGTCCATTCCTCCAGATACTCCTGCGAGGCCCTCAGGATGCAGGATCGCCAAGACCTGCTCCTCCCATGTTGTAAATTCTGGGAGAGGAGGTGGCGGTCCGCCGCCCGCTGCACCGCGATGTTGTGCCTGGATACCATTGAACGCACCTTCTCCCGTAGGTCGTTCCACCGCTTCCTGATGTCGTCCCTATTTCTTGGGTGCTGTCCCACTGCATTTACCCTGTCGACTATTCTGCTCCATAGCTCCATCTTCCTGGCAATGGTGGTGTGCTGCACCTGTGTCCCGAAGAGCTGTGGCTCTACCCGTACAATTTCCTCCACCATGACCCTGAGTTCATCCTCAGAAAACCTGGGGTGTCTTTGCGGTGCCATGGGGTGGTGTGGGCGATGTGTGGGGTGGATTGTGTGGTGCTAAGTGTGGTGTTGTGTATTGGTGTGTTGTGTGAAGTGCGTGGTAATATTGCTGGGTGAAAGTAAAATGCGCGTCTGGGTGCTCGGATCTCTATTTCTCTGGGCGTGGTCCCGAATCTGGAGGAGTGGGGGTTTGAGGGTGATGTGGGTGTGTGTTTTATATTTATTTGGGTGTGTGGGAGTGGTGTTTGTATGTGTATCAGGTGTGTGTATTTTGATCTGTCCAATGTGGTTGTATTTTGTAAGTGTGTGTGTATTTTGAGCGTGGCGGTGTGTACCGCCAATAGTATACCCCGGTTGAAAGACCGCCGCGTGGATTCGTGTGTCGTGATAGTGTGGGCGTATTTCTGTTGGCGTGACGGTGGAGGTTTGGTCATCGCCAGTTTCTCGCTGGCCTTTGGTGTGGCGGACTTTTGTGGATGTCTGTATTTTGGCGGTTTGCCTGTTGTGGGTCAGAATGACCGTGGCGGTATACCGCGGCCGCAGTGGTATGTTGGCGGTCTTCTGACAGCGGTAAGCTGATTTTACCGCCAAGGTTGGAATGACCACCCAAGTGATTTGGTCATGGCATTGAGATGAGTTTCTTTTGTTTGTAGGACCAAACTTCAACCCATAATGTAGACCTAAATAAGCTGTCTTGCAATTTTTCCAAAATTTAAGATGTGGCACGCTTGGTATGCAATTTGATCTGTAAGGTTGAATTCGAAACATATTTGGGTTTGGGATGAAGATGAGGGAACAGTAAAAAGCTCACTGAACAGATAGTAATGCTCTGTTTCTAGCAGCCTTATTAGTGATGCTTGAAAAACTTTAAAGCCATATGCTAGTGTTGGCACCAATTTAGTATTGATCACGTCCAATAGTGGCTTCAGTTAGCTTCCTGTTAAGTTGTTTGCTAATTATAGCAGACGCCATGCTGTATCTCTTGCTTTAATTATCATTTCCTCTTTTTGTTTCGAAAAGGTTCTGCTATTATTGACCTAGTAGCTGAGATATTTATAAGAACAAGCAAGCTTAATTATCGCTTTAGTTAGTACCATCCTGATTTCTAAAATACAGTACATTTGATTTTTCATAATTCATTGTTAGATGATTTTTGGTACTCTAGGATTCGAAATGTTTCAGTTTGAACTGAAGACCGATACAAATTTGGGTGAAGATCGCAGTGTCATCTGCACACATTATTAATGGAATCGGGCTGCCTTCAATCTTTGGAGGGCAGGCTGTTTTATTGTGCAGATCGATAATGATGTTGGCAATGTAAAGGTTAAAAAGCACCGGAGTTAAAGCACAGCCCTGTTTAAGGCCTCTGGTTGTTGGAGTCATTTTAGTTATTAAGTTACCGTCACCCAGTTTCACTCTGACCCATGTATCCTTGTATAATGCCTGGGTGGCCTTTAATAACTTTTTGTCAGTTCCGCAAACTTTTAGTTTGAACCACAGTAGATCTCGGTCTACTGTGTCAAATGCCGTCTGCAAATCCAAAAAACAGACACGAGGTCTGCTGTAGTTGCAGCTAAGTGCCTACTTTTACGCATGGATAGAACCATTATTGTCTCTGAAGCCTGTTTGTTTTCATTGGGAAAGATCGCGATCCTCTGGTCACATTCTGAAGTAGTTTAGAAGTATCGTTTTGCTTCTACACCCCAAAACGTAAGCATTCTGTAATAGGCTGGATTGGTATGCAGGCCCCTTTGTGTAGTGGGCCTAAGATTGAGCCATGCCAGGATGGCTGGATTGGACCCGTGAAATAACAGGCATTAGATAATGGGTTGAGACACTGTGGACAGGACTTGCCATGTAATTCAAACACTCGGGCAAGTAGACCACTTGGGCCCGGAGCCATATCTGCTCCAGTGTTCCTAATGCTAGTAGCCACTGCTTTTCTAGTGCACCAAAGTGTAGGAGTTGTTACTTCTTTCCTGGTGCGGCTGATGATTTTGGTTATCAATGTCTTTTCCCTTCTCTGATAAGATAAATATAAGATACCGTATACTCTTCCCCTTAGGTTTCTGTTATGCGATTTGCTGGTTTCTTATACGCTTGGAGTCAATCAAGTTTACATGTGACCAAAATGTACTAGAGGTTTTAGATTTACAGATGGACAGCCGCTCTTTGTCTTTTTGTGTTCGCTTCGCCTCCCATACTTCTTTGTATGAGTTCCTCGCTCTATAGACTTCCAGGGTTTTCGATTTTAAGCTATCATTGTGGAGTGCCATAGCTTGTTTAGTTCTCTTTTTGTTTGCCTCTGCACTAGCACAGTCTTTAGTCCTTTTTTGCTGGCATTTCCCTGATAGTTTTGTTGTTTATTGGTGTGTATTCAATTTATAATGACGTTTCCACATTCCATATGGAGGCACAGTCCCTGTCGGCTACTATCTGTGGCACAAGCTGTATTGGTGCACTGTTGTTAAAAGGTGAAGATCCCAGCCGGCGCCAACGCTTCATGGACGCATTGCTTTTCCACTCTGCTATGATCTCCGGATTTATCCTTTCCCAGTTTAACTTCTTCATACTCCGCAGCCCAGCAAATTCGCCTCAGTTTGTTTCCCTCTCATTGTGCAATATGTTATGTGTCAGTTCGGTGCACTGGATGAAATGGTCGCTTTTATAGTTTTCTAATATTTTAAAGTCCTTTACATATTTGAATAAAGATAGACCTGCAAAGGTGTAATCCAACGTGTTTACACGGTGATTAGTGACTCGAGTGGAACTGGCCGGTATTCCTAGAATAAATACCAAAGTTAGAAACTTTCTGCTTTGACTTGTGTTTTTTGGTTTGAAGATACATATTCCGGAAAGTCATAGATTGAATCTTGAGCTTCAATATCTTTATTGGAGAGGCTTCCAGTTAATACGTTGAAATCCAAGTCTCCTGTCATTTGGAGTTCAGGTTTGATATGTTGCATCATTTCTAATTAGGCTTTGATTTTAACTAATGCTTGTTTCTTAAATTGTGCGACTGGATTAATATAGATATTTCCTATTACAACTTGAAGGGGCGTAGTTTGGTCAGTAAGATTTAGTGAGGAGTGGTGGGGGAGGGTACAGGGGGCGATCTTCAGATTTCCCAACAATCAAGCTGGCACAAGAGAGGGGTTTAAGGGGCAGCGGAAATGGAGAGGAATGAGGATTGATAGAGGTACTAAGTGAAATTAAGAGCATTATTTTGTGAAATAACAAACATTTTTTACGTTTTCCTAAACAGAGCGTGTGTGTGTGTTTTTGTTTGTGTGTAAAAATTCCTTGTGAAACCCAGAAGAAAACTTCACCATACCCGACTGAAAGCACCTGTATCCAACTATTTATCACAAAATAAATTAATTAGGGGGTGTAGCGCCCCAAACACCCCCTGAAGTTATGCCCCTGATAACCTGCCCAAGCCATAAGTAAGTGTTTCTGTGCTCTGTAGAGTTTCTTGTAAAAACGATTGATCAGTCAATATTGGTGTCCTTACCAGATCACATGAAGTTGATGTATGAGTTACCAGACTTTCGATTGGGTGTCCAGATTTCCCTGTTTTTTGAGCTGGTGTGTGTATTAAACAGGGAAGTTTGGGCTCAACTTACCATGCTTCCTGGCAGCACAAAATTTCATATTTTTTAATTAATTCAAACCCCAAAGCAATATTTTTTTATCCTTCGAATGCCTGCCACATTCCAGGAGCCAAAAAGTAAAGGTTTAGGGCTTGATTTAAATCTTGGCGGTCGCACCACCAAGCCACGTCAACGGCGGACCTGAAAAGACCATCAAGCCAACTGTGTTCTGCCCGCCGAATTTAGATGTTACAGTTCTGCAAGCGGATTGAATGTCAACGGATTGCTGACTGAAGGAGACCTCGGTGGATCCAAACGGACTTCATACATGGCAGGGGCTAGGGAATAGAGTTAAGTGACACACACACACCATGCATTAGCCATAGGTGTATCCCTTCACTACAAACTACACAACACGCCACATGCACAATAACCCATTGACATTCCAACACAACACAACCCAAACATACTGAAAACACACGTTGATTTACATCTATGCCACAACACACACACATCACCACCCACACACAACCACAACAAGCAACACAACTACACACTCACCTACATAAATACACACACACAAGCACAACTACACACAACATGACAATGAGCACCACAACACTCACCTGAATGTGTCACATGGCAGCACCCACATACTCAAAAACATTGATTTCACACACAAGTGACTCACATACAGACACAACCACTCACTCCAGCTTCCTTCATCTCAAACTGTCAATCGACACACACACACATAGACTGATGCACATACACAACAGATAGCACAAACCTACACGTAATGGTCCCCTTGCAATGCACACACATCGACACAGCATGAGAGAACCGTCATTGTGGTTCCAGCATTTAATCTGGAATGAATGGTGACACCACAATGACATTTGTATATGTGTGTGATATGCCTGTTGTGCCAGTGTGTCCCCAGCCATGTGTGACACAGTTGTGTACCTCACATATGCACGTCACAGAAATTAAAAAAAATTACTGTGACATGTATATGTCTGCAGAGGCCTGACCGCCCGTCTAGTGCCCACCCAACGTACCTTGGCAATGCGGTGTCCCTACCTTCGAGTCTGGTGACAGAGGGAGGGGGGGGGTTGTGTTTTCTCTGTGGGTCAGTGGCAGCACCGATGGCAAGTGTCGTCCAGTTGTGCCAAATCGAAGACAGAGGTGGAATGTGGAAAAAAGTTGAGTTTTCACCCCTTTCTGCCAATCCGCCAACTCAAACATAGAGGTCGGGCCGCCACTCTGTTCTCAGCAGTAAGGCACATCCAAATCTGCACAGCAGGAAGGGTGTCTTGAGTTCCGCCATCAGCCAGTTTTACATATTGCGCTGTAGGTACGGGTAGTCTTTCTTGGCAGAGACAGCAGTTCAAATGCAGGCTTTTGTCTATGTGACCACCACCATCTGATTACGGATAGCAGACCGTCGCGGCGGCGGATTAGTTTTCAGTCGAAAAGTCGACGGCGGGACCGTTACCGCCAAGATCTAAATCAGGCCCTTAGTGTCAGAGTAGGCTTGAAATGTGCCGCTGCGAAGTAATGATGTTCTACAAATAATATTTAATAACTGAATTTGTAGATGAAGGTAAGTTGTTAAGCAAATTGCAGCCTGAAAACTCCCAGTGTTTGCTCAGGTTGAATCAGTCAAGAGGCAGGATATGAATAGGTCAACACTGTACTTTATAGATTTCTATAGGTTGTTGAGGTGGTAAAGCTGACTTTTTCAATGTCATCTGATTTTATAAAACTCAACAAAGGATGTGCATTGAAGAGCCACCTCAGTCTGCCTCTTTTTAGGATATTGAAGTATCTTTTAGACATGTATTGGCCTACAAAAAGAAGCAATCATTTCCTTGATTCCATGTCATTGCTCTGGTGGTTTGGTGGCAATGTGGGCTGGTCATTTCTTCCTGCTCTAGCAATTCCATTGGTTAAGTTATTAGGTTTTCTGACAGCAGGAGTCTATCTACTCTGGTAGTTCTTGTCTCGATATTGTCCATCTGAATTTGAAGCAGTACTACGCATGTGGAATTCCCTCACCAACTGGGGCGTTGGTGTTTATTGTTTCAGTGTCAGAGAGATTTTGGAGATTCCCTTGGTCTTTGCACAGTGTGGTAAGTGACACATCGTGGGTCAATAGATTACTATAATTTACAGCAACTGTTGGTGGCTGAAGTAAGGCCTCCTTGCTACTGCTACTGCTACTTTGTTCAATAATATGTTGTCATTTTCAGAGTGTCATAATGGTTATCTCAGGGGATAGTATGTCTTGAGATTCCTCTTCTTCAGGAGTATTTATAACTGCTCGATCTTCCACGTGACTCTGCTGAACTTTTACTGAACACTCTGGTACAATAGTTGTTAGTATTCCATTCTTTTTTGAACTTTTTGTTTTTTGATGCTTCAGCATAAGATCCGAATTATGCTGGAGTTCTCAGTGTCAGCCAGCAGCAGATTTAGCTTTTGCTTCTCAAATTGAGGGTTGGTTCTTTTTATTGCTTCTGGTTAAAATCATGGTTGTTAATATTAATGTTAGAATTAGGGCTAGATGCCTCATGGTTAGCCAGATGCAGGTTTTGCTTTTGCTTATCGAGGTGAAGGTTAGGGTCAGAAATAGAGCTCAGAGCTTCTATTGTAGCTGCATGTTGCTTTTGTCGTTGAGTCTCAGATGTTGGCTGAGGGAATTTCCTTATTCCCACGGGAGTCATCGTATTTGAAGAAGCAAGAGTGTCAGGTTTTGCGTTCGGTGTTCCTGCTTTCTGAATTGGTTCCTGACTTCCTATTGGTTGATTGGGAATTTTTGTCTTCTAAGCTACCTCACATAAGTAGTTTATAATATTGTTTATATAATGTTTCGGGTTGTTTTACTGTTTTTTTTTTTTTTAAGTGCAGGCTCAAAACTGGTGGGTCTTTTGATGGGACTTTTTTAGGACTTACACTCCTTGGAGTTTCCTTTAGGTCAGCGGTCTACTGTATTGAATTGAAATGTATTGCAGCATTTATATAAACTGAGAGGCAAACGTGCAGTTATATTGTTTTCAGTATGCTGGTAGCTTTGAACAGCTCTGCAGGTCGCTTTATTGTAGTTCATAGGATATAGTCCACCTAGCTAGTTATCGCAATGGGTTGTCCAGTCCGAGATTTTGTGTATAGTTGTGGTCCTGAGCTACATGCACGCCAGTTTGCCAAAATGCCAGATGTAGCTTACGTGACATCACAAATGCCTTTGCCCTTCACTTTTACTCACACACACATGCTTACATAGACACTCACATTCACACATTCTTTCTCTCACATACACAGACTCTCACCTGAAAGCATGCACACAACATACATTTAAAATATTCTTTTTACTTGCTTCAGTTGCCTGATAATGTCATATTCTAGCTATTTGTGCTCTATTTTATAATAATGAATAATTTTATATTATTCACTATTAGTTTAATAAAATGACAGAAAACAAGGTGAGTAGTGGCCCCCACCGATGACCATAAAGATGAGCAGCCCTTGTAATCCTGGCACTGATTTTGCCACCTCTGAAGCAAAGGGTCTCAAAGAAAGTGCTAGGTGTCACAAGATGCAAGCTAGGGGTTGCACCAGCCACCTCTAGGGACCCCTAAATGACGTCCATGCTGAGACGGTAGGGTTGGAGGAAGAGAGAAGTGGAGTGATCAGTTGGTAAGCACATTTTTATTATCATCCCATACCTGAGTGTCCTTGTGAGAAGCAATTAGATTGTATACATCTTGGGGACCTGCAGTGCTGTAATATAGTAAAGGTTTCCAAATTATCCAGCAATTTGTGACAGATGTATTGTTATCCCATGCCCGCTCATTTGGTGATGCTTGGTTTATTGACTGTATAGTGCTGGTGATGGACAACCCTCATAGCAGAAACATTTTATGTGAATTTAAGTGGTATAAGTTACAATTTGCTGCTGACTGCTGCATAGTATGGTCTTATTTTTATTGTGGCCCATAACCTTTATATATCCACGTATTTAACTATGTAATGCTTTTTTTAGCTTACCTGAAAATTGAGAGCAGTTTGCTGGTTGAGTTGTTGACTATTCATGGGTTGTAGACTGAGGATTGCACTTGAGGGTGCAACTGTTTTCTGGATGCTGTTGCCAGATTGTGGGTGGTGCAGTTATCTAGGAAATTGATATGTTTTGAACAGTTTTCGGAAGTGTATATGCTCCTGGGTGCTTCGAATGTTCATTGAAGTTTCAGAGATTAGGGACTTGTACTTGTGCCTCCTACAGATTTCATATGGCAAGGTAGTATGATGATAAGTGGTGCACACCTGAAGTTCAGTGTTTTGTTTGGTTTGTATTACCTGAATTTAACTTGTAGGTATAGCAATCCTTTTTCTTTGAGAGGCTGTGTGGACAATACAGAGTGCCTTTAACATTGCCTTTCAAGCTATAGGTAGCCAGTGGACCAATTGCAGAACTGGAGTTATGCTTTCTCTTGGGTAAAGACAGAACAGAAGCCTTGCAGCAGCATTTTGATGAGTTGTATTTCACGTTTGATGAATGCAGGTGTACCAAAGTATAGCCTGTTGGCATAGTCAACCTTGGAGAGTACAAGTTTGAGAATGACTTGCAGTTTTTGTGGGTTTGCAAGGTATGGGAAGATGTGGCATAGTGTTTTTTTTTTAAACGGCACTCCTTGGGGTGTGGAGCCATGATGGCAGTGGAATAGGAGTGTCGCTGCGGGGCTCCACCATCGGATGCAGGCCGGGAATGGCTGGACAGTGTAAAACGCCGCCTGTCCCAGCAAAACACTGCGTGGGATCCCAGGGACAGGGAAGCATCCTGCTGGGAGCCAGAGAGGTGGGAGGAGCAGCATGTGGTGGACTGGGACGATCAGCATCCCGTGGACAAAATAACAGCCGCCTGAGCCGCTGGTGAGGGACACAGCTGACTCGCTTGAGGTGGGCGCAGGAAGGCCCTAGCAGCATTGAATGAGGGCCTGCCATGCCCCCCCCCCCCACTGGCACAGTTGTTGGGCGAGGATTGGGAGTTGGGAGCCCTAGAGAAGCCTGGGAATTGGGGCTGCCGGGGGCTTGCACTTTGGCGCTGCAAGAAGTGTGACGCCCCCCTTCATGGAGAGCGCGGGACAGAACTGGTTGGATCGGACTGGAAGCCCTTGCAGAGAAAAAGGAATCTGGAGCGCCGGAGAGCCGTAGAAGCACGTTTAAAGGTAATCCTTGTCGGGGTGAGGCTGGAGGGGAGACAAGTGGAACCCCAGAAGGGGCGCCTAGACTCTGGTGAGGTCACGAAGTACTGGTGGTCTCACGATTCCTGGAGAGACGGGGCACACGAAGGCTGAGTGCTCCGAAGGGGGGGCACGCCTGGAGCGCTGGGTGAGTGCAGAATCTGTGAGGGCGCCCCTCCTCTGGAGGCAGCAGAAGGATGCATAAAGAGGGGGTGAATACCCTGAAAACGATGACTGTGCAGCAGAGTGGTCTTTGATAGTGGCTGCAAACCTGTGGACTGGCAGAGAGAGAGTGGGGAGCCAGTGGTGGAGGACCCAGCTGGGAGTTGCATGGGTTTTGCTGCAGAAAGAGCACCCCTCACAGGAGGGACATGGTGACACAAAGGCAGAGCAAGAAAGAGGGCAACCTAAAAGAGTTCTTTGCGAAAACCCCAGTAAGGAAACAGGAACCCGCCCAGGGATCTACATTGGATGGCAAGGGTCATGCAGTGGTGAGCAGGTGGAGGAAGATACCACCCCGATAATGAAATCATTCCTCGAACACTTGTTTGGGGGGTTACGAGAAGACCTTGCCAGCCGTAGGCAGTAGATCACCATGGCTAAGGAACTTTAGAGTGAGGTCGCGGAGCTTGAACATCGAGTGGATATGGTGGAACGCACCCATGATGGCCAAGAGGAAGAATTGGACCACCACAGACAAGAGATTCTTACCCTCCAACATACCAATCGTGAACTGCAATACAGAGTTGAAGATTTAGAGAATAGGTCACAGCACTCCAACATTCATATTAGGAGAGTACCAACACAGTCGACGCCCGGGTAATAGGAGGACTTTGTGATAAGCCAGTTCCGGCAGGTTGCACAAGCACTTAAAGATCAGGAGATAAGATTGTACCACACACACAGAACGGGTCACCTGTTCCAGACCCCAGGCCAAACACAGGACATACTCACATGCCTCCACTACTACAAACAGAAGGAACAGATCTTGGTTGCGGAACCCGATCTGAACGCAATTGATTTTGAGGACCACAACATATATTTGTATCAGGCTCTCCTCACTAACATTGCAGCGCCGTCGGGCCCTGCGACCTGTCACAGCCATGCTCCAAGAGCGAGGAATTCGCTATAAGTGGGGTCACCCCTTCTGGCTACAGTTTGTTTGGCAAAATGAGATGCGCATTATCCAAACGTTGAAGAAAGCGGAATCTCTCCCAGGCATGAATGTGGGGCAAGGCTGACCTTCAGGCGATCCAGACCAGACCTCGTGAGCAGACGCTGGAGGTTGTGGGCATGCATCTCAACAGTGCAAAGGGAGAACCCATAAACCATCCGAAAAGGAGTGCAAGGAGAGGGCAGAACTGCTGCGCAGCTTGCGGCACCAAGACGGTGTCTCTGAGACAGAAGCAGATCTTTAGTGCCTGGTGGGGAGGACATGCGTGGGAGTGGGGGGTGATGGGGAAGGTCGCCGCCACCCCCTCCTAGACCCCACACAAGGGAGTTTCCTGAGCAAGACGGAGATAAGCAGCTGACAGCGACTGGAAGCAGGAGAACAGAGGACAACCAAGACGGAGCTCCCAACATGGAAGACAACAGGAAGGAGAACTACTTGGTACAGTTGGATGTACCCCCCCAACAGACCTTGTGAAGTTCCCAGGCGGGGAACTGGTTCAGTTTTTGGTTATTTGTTTGTTCTATTTGTTTTTAAGTTGACTCTTCCTGCCACTCCTTATTCTTTGATGCCAGTACGAACACCACTAATAATGAACTCATCTAGATACAGACTAGGCCCCAAGGGCATTCCCGCGCTATGTTACCCTTCATGCATGTCTATTAAAGTAATCAGTCTCAATGTTAGAGGCCTTAATGCTCCAGTGAAGAGGCGAGCTCTACTCTTGCTTCTCAGGGAATCCAAATGTGACTTATGTTTGATACAAGAATCTCACTTGCTGCGAGCGAACTGGAAATGGCTGAGATCATGATGGGTCGATAGACAGTTCCACTCATCAGGACCGGGGAAGTGGGCGGGGGTGGTGACTTTATAAGCTACATATTTCCTAAGAAAGGTGCTGGGTACCCAGGCAGAGATGAATGGGAGGCTCATCTCCTTGCAAATATATATACATGAGTATAAGCTGACAGTGGCTTGTATCTATGGCCCTCATGAACACCAGGAGGGGTTTCCTAGAGAGGCCATTGGGCAGGTGTTCGCTACAACCGGCACGGATATTCTTATAGGGGACAACTTAAATGTGGTCTCCGATACCCTTGTGGATAGATCGGCACAACTATATGGGCATGACGGGGGCTACTCCATGGGATTTAGACACATTTTTCTCAGCTGCATATCAGACATATGCGAGACTGGACCTCTTCTTAGCCACCCCCTACATACAATTACCCAAACAGAGATCAGAGTGGCGGCTCTTTCCGATCATGCTCTGATTACACTGCACTTCACAATACCGGCCCGAGGCAGGGGCTTAGGTTATTGCGACTCAACACTAAACTTCTCACTTATGCTGAGGTATGCACAGAAACAAGGGACACAATAAGATCTTGTTAGAAATGGGGTCTCTAGTTGGCAGTCGGTTTGCACCCTGTCCAAGTAGGGACCCTCACTCTAGTCAGGATAAGGGAGATACTCGCTCAGATAGCCCCTGCTCACCCCCTTGGTAGCTTGGCACGAGCAGTCAGGCTTATCTCAGAAGTAATGTGTAAAGCATTTGCACATAACACAAAGTAATAAGTGAAAACACTACAAACGGACACCACACCAGTTTTAGAAAAATAGCCAATATTTATCTATATAAAACAAGACCAAATATGATAAAAATCCAACATACAGTAATAGAAATATGAATTCTGCAAGATTTACTAAAAAATACAGTTCCTTGAAGTCAATAGCCTGGGGCTATCACGGCGTCATGATCAACAAAACCAACAGTTCAGGCTGGCCACGGCGTTGCGGGCCAGCTATGGTGTTGGGAAGACCCGCAAACAGTACCTTGGATTTGCAGGTCGTCGTGATCCTCGCGGTGAGCTCCAGAGAGCGGCGTCGCTGATGTCGCTGTGTCGGTTCCAGAGTCGGTGCTTGAGTCGTCGGGCCCTTGAGGTCACACACGTTGCGGATTGAACTCCGGACTGCTGAAGTCAGGTTTGCCGGCGTGGATGGCGTTGGGGCTTCGATGCGAAGCGGGATGATGCGACGTGCAGTGCCCAGAAGTCACGGTGCAGGCAGCGGCTCGGTGACGGCGTCCAGCGGCGTCAGTGAGACCAGGGCTGCAGTGTGAAGTGGGGCAGTGCGACATGCGGTGTCCACAGTTCACGGTGCAGGCATCGGCGGCGGCGGAGGTGTTGCTGAAGCACTGTCATCTGTAGGCCCAAGTCAGCGGTGCGGGACGGGACGGTGCTTCGTGACCCTCACGAGCGGTGTCCACAGGCCACAGTGCAGGCAGGATGCCTGGTGACAACACAGGAGTCGATGGTGCTGGTGCCGGTGTCAGCAGGAGCGGCGGCGTCAGGGATACCCAGGCTGCGGTGTGAGCAGGCGAGGCCGGAGTGCGGGGCCCACAGGTCGAGGTGCGAGCAGCGGCTTGGTGAAGTCGTCCGATGACGGCGTCGGGGAGACCAAGGTTGCGGTGTGAAGCAGGGCAATGCGACTCCGTGTGGCGTCGGCAGGTCATGGTGCAGGCCAGCGGCATCGTTGGCGACGTCGCTGTGGTTTCTCCTCTTGAACAGCACAAAACACATAGTTCCCAGTGCTGCAGGTCGAGGAAACTGAAGTCTTTGGTGTCCCTGAGACTTCCAACAGGAAGCAAGCTCTACTCCAAGCCCTTGGAGAATTTTCTCAAGCAGGAGACACAGCAAAGTTCACCCTTTGCACTCTTTTCAGGCAGAAGCAGCAACTGCAGGCCAGTCCATTAAAGCAACACAGCAAAAGGACAGTACTTCTCCTTCAGTTCTTCAGCTCTTCTCCTGGGCAGAGGTTCATCTTGGTTCCAGAAATATTCTAAAAGTCTACCCACTTCTGCCTTTGAAGTTGGCAAACTTCAAAGCAAAGTCTCAAGTGTTTGCAAGATCCTTCCTTGTCCAGGCCAGACCCCAGACGCACACCAGGGGGTCGGAGACTGCATTGTGTGAGGGCAGGCACAGTCCTTTCAGGTGGGAACGACCACTCCTCTTTAGCTTAGATGGCTTATCAGGATATGCAGGCTATCTCCCCGCCCCCTTTTGTGTCACTGTCTAGCGAGGTGCAGAACAGCCCAACTGTCAAACTGATTGAGACAGACAATCCACAAACAGGCAGAGTCACCGAATGGTATAAGCAAGAAAATGCCTACTTTCTAAAAGTGGCATTTTCAAACAGTCATTTTAAAAAACAACTTCAGTAAAAGATGTATTTTTAAATTGTGAGTTCAGAGACCCTAAACTCCACATTTTTATCTGCTCTCAAAGGGAATCTGCACTTTAAGGACATTTAAAGGCAGCCCCCATGTTAAATTTATGGGAGAGATAGGCTTTACACAGTGAAAACCATATTTGGCAGTATTTCACCGTTAGGACATATAAAACACACTGGCATATGTCCTACCTTAAATATACACTGCACCCTGCCCATGGGGCTACCTAGGGCCTACCTTAGGGGTGCCTTACATGTAGTAAAAGATAAAGTTTAGGCCTTGCAAGTGGGTACTCTTGCCAAGTCGAATTGGCAGTTTAAAACTGCGCACCCAGACACTGCAGTGGTAGGTCTGAGCCATGTTTACAGGGTTCCTACTGTGGGTGGCACAAACAGTGCTGCAGGCCCACTAGTGGCATTTGATTTACAGGCCCTGGGCACCTCTAGTGCACTTTACTAGGGACTTACCAATAAATCAAATATTCCAATCATGGATAAACCAATTAACAGTACATTTTACACAGAGAGCATATACACTTTAGCCCTGGTTAGCAGTGGTAAAGTGCCCAGAGTCCTAAAGCCAACAAAAACAGGTCAGAATAAATAGGAGGAAGGAGGCAAAAAGACTGGGGTTGACCCTGCAAAAAGTGCCATTTCCAACAGATCTTATTTAGCCATTTATGACATACAGGAGACCTCAGTGGTTGGGTTCTGGGAAGCCCTCAAGGCGGTGGTGAGGGGCCAATTTATAGCCATTGCTGCATGCCCTCTGGAAAGACTACCGTCAGCAATTGAAAGCCAAGATAAAAGAATTGGAAGAGAGGCATAGGGGAACGGACGCCATTGAAATGAGACGCCAGTTTGGGGTGACTCGTAAACAGCTTAAGGCCTTAGACAGGATATAGCGGAACATGCACTGCTACATACCAAACAAATGTACTATGTGGGGGGGAATAAAGCAGGACGACTTCTGGCCCACTGGCTCCGTGTACAGGCGGCGCAACGTCAGGTGAATGTGATTCAGACCCAGAATGGTGCTGCCACTAATAATGATGGGTTGATCCTACAGGAATTTGAAAAGTTTTATGCCTCATTTTATGCACAGGAGGGACTGGATGCTGAAGCAATCATGGGTTACCTGGACTCGATGCCCTTGCCCAAAATCCCACAGTCAACAGCCACGGCATTGGATAAAGATATCACCCCTACTGAAGTTTTGCCAGCTATACAATGCCTCCCCTTGGGAAAGGCACCAGGACAGGATGGGTTTGGGGCAGAGTTTTATAAAATGTTTGGGGTCCTCCTAGCACCAATGTTGGCACGGCTCTTTAATGGTTTTCCAAAGCCTCGATGGGACCCAGCCCACTGCTCATCCTATCTGCCTATTACGCTACTACTGAATGTGGATGCCAAACTTTTCACTAGTGTCCTGGCAAACAAGCTGGCACCCTACATGCAAAGTTTGATAGATCCAGACCAAACCAGGTTTATTCCACAGAGAACCTGTGCCGACAACACTAGGAGGCTTTGTCACCTTTTATACAAGGTGCAACGGGCCCACATTCCATTGTTATTACTCTCTATTGATGTGGAGAAGGCCTCTGATTGGGTCCACTGGGACTTTCTGTTCACAGTCCTCCTCCGCAATGGTCTGGGCCCAAGATTTTGCAGATGTGTTCATTGTAACTATAATTTCCCTCAGGCCAGAATGAGTGTTAATGGCGGCCTATCTGCTTTCTTCCCTATCGCCAGGGGGACCAGGCACGGCTGCCCACTGTCACCCTTACTGTTTGCCCTTTATATGGAACCCTTCACTAAGCATATACGTCAAAGTCAAAATATTAGTGGTATCCCAATAGGAGCCTGAGACCACGAAATAGCACTATTTGCAGATGATGTTCTGCTCTATTTGTCGCAACCAAATGGATCGCTCTTAGCAGTGTTGGAGGAACTGAGGCCCATATTTATACTTTTTGACGCTAAACTGCGCTAACGCAGTTTAGCGTCAAAAAGTTTTGCGCCGGCTAACGCCATTCTGAAGCGCCATGCGGGCGCCGTATTTATTGAATGGCGTTAGCCGGCGCGCGAGAAAAACCACGTACACCAGGCAGCGCCGGCGTAGGGGGAAAATGGCGCATGGGCGTCTTAAAATGGGGCAAGTCAGGTTACGTCGAAAAAATCGTCGTAACCCGACTTGCGCCATTTTTTTTCGACGCCCATCCCCCATCAACATGACTCCTATCATTGTAAAGATAGGAGTCATGCCCCCTTGCCCAATGGCCATGCCCAGGGGACTTCTGTCCCCTGGGCATGGTCATTGGGCATAGTGGCATGTAGGGGGGCACAATCAGGCCCCCCTATGCCACAAAAAAAAAAAAATATATACTTACCTGAACTTACCTTAATGTCCATGGGATGGGTCCCTCCGTCCTTGGGTGTCCTCCTGGGGTGGCCAAGGGTGGCAGGGGGGGTCCCTGGGGGCAGGGGAGGGCACTCTGGGCTCATTTTGAGCCCACTTGTCCCTTAACGCCATGCCTGACCCAGGCGTTAAAAAGCGGCGCAAATGCGCCGTTTTTGGCCACGCCCACTCCCGGGCGTCATTTTTGCCCGGGAGTATAAATACCACGTAAAGGCCTGGGAGTCATTTTTTAAGACGGGAACGCCTCCCTTGCATATCATTAACGCAAGGAAGGGGTTCACGCTAAAAAATGACGCACACTCCGGGCACTTTGGCGCCCGAAGCGTCTAACGCCATAGTATAAATATGGCGTTAGTTGGCGTTAGTTTAGCGTCGAATTTGCGTCGAAAAAAAAGACGCAAATTCGGCGCAACCAGAGTATAAATACGGCCCTGAGTGCCTTTGGAAGTGTGGCTGGGTTCAAGGCTAACTTGTCTAAATATCCTAATCTCAATTTGACAGTATTGGAGACAGAGGTGGAAGCACTGAAGCCCCCCTGCCCTTTACATGGGTCAAGCAAGCAGTCCAAAATCTAGGCTGACAGATGCGCACCACCCCAGCAACTACAGCTGAAGGTAACTACACCTCCTTACTGAGTGAGGCATGTGGAACCTTGGCCAAGTGGAGAGGCTATGGTCAAGTGCACACTGTTCCCCCTCACAGAGAATACACAGCATTTCACCTCGAGAGTACCTGCTGCAATGGGCCTCTGAACCGGTCGGCTATCTGGGCGTTTGGCTATGTCAAGACCTTGACGAACTATCAGAGGGCCAACTATGGCCAGGCTATTGCGTGGCTGGAAGAGAGGATCCCAGTGTGGACTCACCTGCCACAATCTGTGATGGGTCGTATAGCTATCATGAAAATTGTCATATTGCCTATGTTTCTGTACCTCTTCAGAAATATTCTAGTCCCACTCACTGCACCCTTCCTCCAACGGCTGCACTTCAATCTTGTTGCCTTGATTTGGGCTGGCAAACAACCGAGGATCACATTGGAGACACTCAACCTACCATTCCAGCAGGGGGGCTCAGGCAGGCCCGACATGCCCCTAAATGCACTTTGCACCCAGGCTCAATATATTAATTTCTGGATTTACCCATGCCAGTTCAACCACACACTTCAGTCTACAAACCATATAAACTGCTGCGGACTGAAATTGATACAGTGGAGTGCTTGCAGTGGGCGTGGGACAGAATGCAACAGCGTGCCTGACTCCCCTGCCTGTACGCTCCTTCCGTTCCTATTGAGCACAACCCCTTACCTCTGCCACTGCAGGACAAGGGCACAGAGATGGGACCTCATTACCTTCATGGATCTATACCCTGATGCCCACTTCCTACCCTCATTTGTGTCCACTGAGCCACCCATCCTACCGCGCTCAAGGTCCTACTTTATCATCAGCACGAGCCACCTACTGCATGATACATTACATATTTTCCCACCTCACCCCCACACTGCATGCCCTCCTACACATGCTAACCAACTCATAGCCCCGCAGACTCATCATCCAACTATACTGTGACATGCAACAAGTGGCACCAGTGCAAGTCCCAGCAGCCCATGCTGACTGGGAACTAGACACTAACCCCCACTATCACTGATGGCTCACCTCTGTGTTTCTACCCTGGCAAAACGCAGAGTGGCCATGCACTGGAAAAGATGGCAGGCTCCCAAAATAGAGGCAAGGCTGCACGATGCAGCCTACTGCCAGGAACAACTCTCCACTGTCTGGGAGGCCATGCGACCACGCTCATGTCCAAAAGACATCTGGGAACCACTGCTGACATACTTAAGACAGAGAAACTCACCTCTCCAGCTGGACACAGAGGGTCCCTTCCCGAATGGTGACCCCCCCAACCAAGAAATGATATGACCATTCCTGAGATCATGCCCTCTCCTGATCACTTGCTCTACTGATGTATGGGTATCCAGAGTCTGAAGAAATTATGGTCCCTCACCTATTTCACTCTTTAGTAAGACTGCAGACTGAATATACTGTGGGTAAGGTTATGCTGACACTGCTACACTGGTGGGCCAATGTGATGACTATTCATGTATTCAAATTTGCTTCCACACTGTGCCCTTCCCCCATTGTTGTCTTGCACCAAAGTGCCAATAAAGAAAATGTAAACAAAAAAAAACAATGTGATGGTTGGAATGCTTGAAATAATCTCAGTCTCTAGTGATCACTCGAGCCACATCCCAAGCCATCATTTTTTGCCCACCATGCCACCTCACTTTGGAACCAACCATAAGCAAATCAGTCTTCACCCTGCTCCAGTAGGAACAGTCCAGCCAGAACTGCCATGCCATATCTTCCCAGAGCCAAAATACAAGCAACCTAGGACTGTTTTTGCCCTCATAAAGGCTCATCAGCCAGGAATAGCATGACTCCAATGGCACAGGAACCATGTGTAGGAATATCTGTTGCATCAACTGCAACAACAACAAGGTGATGAATGGAATGCTTGAACTAATCTAAACCACTGGCAATTGATTTGGCAGCATCTCAATCGTCATTTTTGCCCACCGTGGCACCTCAGTTTTGACCAAGCCACACTCAAATCAGTCTTAACCCTGCTCCAATGGAAACAGTACAGTCAGAACTGCCAAGCCAGGATCTCCCTAACTTAACTTGAACAACAAGCAGCCTAGGGCCAGTTCCACCCTGATAAGGGCTCATTAGCTAGTTATAGCTTGTGTCCAGTGGCACGGTGAGCATAAAACCCATGCCTGGGCTTTCCCATCACACTTAAGGTGTCAATTGCTACAACAACAAAGTGACAGATAGAATGCTTTAATTATTCTTAGCTACTGGCAATCTCTCAGGTCCGCATCCCAATGCATCTACCATGACACCTCAGATTAGACCCAGCCATGTGCAAATCAGTCTTGACCCTGCTCCTATGGGAACAATTCAGCTCAAACTGCCAATTCAGGTCCTCGCTGAACTAGAATGCACGCAGCCTAGGACCGGTTTTGCCCTAATAAGGGCTCATCAGCCACATATAGCTTGATTCCACTGATCGCAGGGCCCACTTCTGGCTATACCCATCACACTTAGGGCACCAACTGCACAAGTCTGATTTCAAACTGGGTTGGGCAAGCAGGCTAACTGTTGTGCCTGCCATTGTGTCTGCAATTTGAGTTGTGTTAGTGTAATGTGGCGGTAGGTGGCACTAAGGAGCACAAGAAAATTGGTGCTACATTGGATGCAGCACCAGTTTTCTTAAATTCAGGCCAATGTTTGTGTGTAAGCCTCTGTAGAGGCTTTACCACTTGGGAAAAGTTGAGAATCCACTGATGACAGTATTCCACCATTCCTAGTGACACCCTTCCTTCTCTTTGTGTCGTGCAAAGGTTAATTCTCAAAATGGTACAGATTCTCTCTTGGGATACTTTTCTAGTTCCCTCTTAAATGTGATGTCCCAGCTCCAGAACGCCCCTCTGACAGTACTGCAGTTTAGTAGGGAATACCTTGTATCAGCTCTCTGCCAAATGGTTAAAAAGGGTGATGGTATCCCCCTTACAAGTGTCTTGCGTTGTTAACACCACATGTAGGTCCTCGATATACTTGACCAGGACTGAATTGCATGACAACTGCAGGGCCACCATATTCTTCTTCAATATCTGATTGAAAATTGAGGAGCTTTCTGTATACATCTGTGGAACTTGGCACCATGCCAGAACTTTATTTTGTAACCAGATTGTGAAAAAAAGTCCTTTTCTCCTTATGTAGAGAAAAAGAAAAGAATGCTTCACAGAGGGCAATAACTGTGAACCATTAATCTTCACAGGGTATTTGCCTACGTATCACAGCAGGATTCAGTACCACGGGACAACAACATTGTTGACTTTTTGAAGATTCTGCACAAATTCTCCACTTTTTATTAATTGTTTGCAAATCCATTTTAAATGAATTGCATGGACTCCCTAGTATCTCATTTAGGATGCATTGCTCTATCATGGATTCAGTCATGGAGGTCATTTCAGTCACTGCTTCTAGTTAGAGGTTGTACTGGGATGTTGTGGGATACTCTGCATTTTACCCCATAGTTATATTCACAGGTTCATTATCTTTGATCAGACTGATATCTTTGCCACTAAAGTCCCTGACTTCCTCCTTTACTGAGTCCCTTAAGTCAGGTGGTAAACCTTCTCTTGTTAAGGGTGGAAACAAGCCAGTGGTTAATTCTGGTGAGTGCAGTTTAAAATGGTAGGTTTGAGACCTCCACAGTTGGACCTTATGAGTTCTAACAGTAGAACGGGTAGCACTGGTGACGATAAGAAATGATACAGGTTGGCCATTCACCTCCTCATCTACATATGGACCACTCTTGTCTACGTCAAAGACTACACCAAGTATGCAATCGTTCTCCACTCTCAGGCACTGTCAGTATGATTGATGAAAACCTAGATCTCCGAAACTGTTGAAGACAGAGAACTTATGAAATCTTTCAGCACTCATGAAAGGGCTTTTTTTTATTCCTTTAGAATCTTTGGGTTCTACTTTGAATTAAACCTCGGGTTAGCCATATTTTGCTGCATCATTTGGGATTGGAGCACACTAGCATTATGGGATCTATTCATTTACATATTTTTATTGGCATCATATTCATGGTTGACACCTGGCCATCATTTCCCA